>NC_086342.1:31053357-31703921 GCF_032445375.1 Bacillus rossius redtenbacheri | reverse complement strand
CGTGCAGCCATTTTTAAAAGCTCTAACCTATTTCCGTACCGTTCCATTGGTAATAATGTTGTGTTTTTTTTCATACACTTTACTAATCTGTAGAGACCGGTAAAATTCGCGGATTCATTTCACGACAGCCTGAAATTCAAATAGTTATACCTTAGTGCTGCCTCTGCTATTGGCTCACAACTCACCTGGATGACTCTGGGCCAGTGAGAAACACTCAACCGTAGCTGTATCGAATCACAGGCCTCTACGTTGGGACACCTTCACAAAGCAGCCAATGAGAGGGTGGCATTTGACTGAGTTTACGTAGAATTATAAAGTTCATCCTAGAGATCATGGAACCAGAGAATTTTTTCCGGTCCCTACTAATCTGACGATGAATCTCAGTCGCTTTCACGCCTTTAGCACTAAGAATACGAATCACAGCGTGTTATTCACAGTCGGCGGGATTCTCAATCGGCGGAGGCATTTTCAATACTCGCAAAAAACGTAAACACGGTCGAATGTTTCCGTAATGTCGTCTGTGGCTGATCAACAGGTACATAGGCCCCTAAACCGACCGCAGCGCTCCAGCGGTATAATTTCAAAACCGTACTTACTTAAAAAAAACACGCCTCGTATGTCAACAGGAAATCCTTGAAATGAAAAAAAAAGACAAAATATGCTATCATCGCGATAGGTAAAGATTCGAATCTGGCCGGAGATAAAGTACACCCATGTTCGTTGCACAACATCTCGAAGAAAAAAAACTGCCCATAAATATTAATACGGTTGGGGAGGGGAGGGGGGACATGCTTGTTTACTTCCCAGTTTGACAACTTGTTTTTATTGATATTTGTTCTGGTGATGAAACGCCAAAATGAAATAAAATAATCATTGAAGTATAAACTTGTTGAGCAGGTGTCTGGTATGCAGTTGAGGTCACTCTAGGTAGCAGTTGCTAGAAACACTGTGAATAGCTGGAAAAGGCTAGAGTTAGAAGTTTCTTTAATATCCTCAAAGGCACTT
Source organism: Bacillus rossius redtenbacheri (assembly GCF_032445375.1). Taxonomy (NCBI): domain Eukaryota; kingdom Metazoa; phylum Arthropoda; class Insecta; order Phasmatodea; family Bacillidae; genus Bacillus; species Bacillus rossius. The sequence goes on along the minus strand of NC_086342.1, from coordinate 31,702,916 downwards.
GTTTGGAAGAATAGTAAACATTTCATTATGAAGAGAGTATTGATAAAAAAGATGGCAATAATAAATCAGCAAGTAATTAGCATAAACCTTCATTATAGCAAAAAAAAATTGATATCCAGACGGAAACGATGTGAGTGGCAAGTACTTTTTAAAATTAAATTTTTTTCAGCAAATATTGTACACACCTCCATAGAAATAATGCGTGTTAAAGTTGTTTTAATGTGCAAGTTAAGTTGTGTTGCTATTTTTTTTGACATTAAATAAAAAGAGCCGTGTAACTCAGTACACGTGATAGAAGTGAAACCTCTTTGTGCAATTCAAACCTCGACTTGCAAGTATAACGCAAGGGGTAAAACGGCAGCGAGTGAGAGAGAGAGAGAGAGAGAGAGAGAGAGAGAGAAAGAGAGAAGAAGTCAATTTTCTAAATGAACATGATTTAACAAAATTATTATTCATTTAAAAATAATTGCTCAGGATCTCAATAATTATTGACCAATCAGTAATGATTAAATAACAATAAAAATTACAAACTTTTGAAATACACCATAAAGACAAACTGTGCATGTTACTGTTTCTTCAAAAAATTCTGCTATTTGAAACACACCAAAACTCTGAACGAAATACGAAATTCATAACAGGTAGCGCTATCTATGCGAGAAGTGCAGGGACTGTCTGAACAGCGCTCTCTACGCTGCTGGTTGAACAAGGAGGAACGTGAGCGCTCTGGTAGCAAATATAAAATTCAAGGCACTTACAGCTGACTGTATAGGATACCTATATCTATTTTCTGAAACAAGCGCCTGTACACACATTCTATCTTATTCTTTCATTTGTCTACCTCTCTCGGATCATTTTTTTGCGGGGGAAGAATTATCGCCCAAAGAGGAGAACGAAACGAGCCCAGCAATGTATATAGCAAAGTGCTCTCTTTATATATATTTGACCAAGTTCCTATTCTCTGTACTTTTCGCGTCAGAAACGTTTCAAATCAGTACTTCAAGAAAACGTTGCATTAAATTTTGGCCTTGACATTTTACTCTCATCGCGCCCGAAGAAGTTTCACTTCAAAAATAACCTTCACCTGCCGTTTTTATTTGTTGGCACAAATCCTCGGTGCTGACTGGTCAAGAGAACGAGCACGTGTTTAAAGGCGTCATTCACGACTCACTTCTGTATTTATTCACTCTACAGTTTGAAACATTTCCGAAGAAGCATCTAAAGCATAGTTGAAGTCACTTTCTACCTGAATCTCGTCGCGCTGTAACTCTCAAAACATTGCTTTAACGGGGCTTGACCACGACCGATAATGGTTAGTAAGCATTAATACATTCACTGCTTTAAGGGGGTAGAATACTGAATACTAAAGTATTTATCTTCTATTTTTTTTTTTCTTATTTTGGCTCACTCATGATTTAAAATTATTTCATAATAGTTTTACTAAATAAAATTAATTATTTGATGATTTTTAAGAACTTAAAGGCAAATTGTTATGTCAGTGGTATCATGTACTGAAAGAATTAAATCATATTATATACTTTTGAATTAACTGTCATTAAATCAGTAATAATAAGGTTTCCCCAAAACCATAGAAACCTTGGCTCTTCAGGGTTTGGAGAAAACCTAATTTTTATTTATATAAATGGAAAATATTATGCAGGCCAGAGTCAGGGTTTACAAACTACACAAGGAACGCAACGACGTAACAGCACAACAGGCAACCAACGCAAAACTGCCAGAGTCGTTTATAAAGCAAGCAAGTCTCAATATGACACCAAACCCTATAACTTAAAAATGTGAAACAGTATAAAGCATAATTTTACCCTGGACTATTTTTTATAGTTCATATTTGTTACGAAAATCAAAGAAATCTGTAAGCGCAAAACGTCTGCTTCTTTACAAGCCAAGAACCGAAGAATGTCGGAAGTTTAACAATACTTGCGTTGCGCTTTTGCGCCTTGCGTAGTTTATAAACTGGTACTTGCACTTTTGCGTTTCTTGCGAAGTTTATAAACTTGGCCTTAAACTTTGCGTCAACAGAGAGTTTATGAGAGGCCGAGACGTATGTCAACAAACTCACATCAGCAATGGCCTTTGGCAAGAAGCCATCCCAGCAGCGCAGTGATTTGAAGTCAAGGGTATCAAAGCGAACATAACTGAACTTCATCAGTCTCATGAACGTGTGTCTCCACAACAAAGTATTTTCAGTAAATTCCAGCTAAGTGCAAAACTTTTAAATCATTCCCAAGTGGGTTTCTTTTAGCCCCATTCATTTCGCGATAGGCTAAAATACAAATAGTTATACCTCAGTGCTGCCTCTGCTATTGGCTCACAACTCACCTGGATGACTCTGGTCCAATGAGAAACACCCAAGCAAAGATTTATCGAATCACAGGCGGCTACGTTGGGACATCTCACAAGACAGCAGCCAATGAGGGGGTGGCATTTGACCGAGTGTACGTAGAACTATGGTGTTCATCCTGGAGGTCATTGAACCCGCGAATTTTTCCGGTTCCTGAGTATATCTACTAACGCGACACCCTTATTATAATTTTTTTTTCCTAGTTGTCCTGACGAGTGTCTCCCCGGGCGCGGGTGAGAGTTGTCGCCACGAAGGACTCCCGCCATAAGCTCGTGTAATATTGAGGGTGTTTCTCCCCTCCCCTCCCCCCCCCCCCTCCCGTGGAAGGGGAACCTAGGCCCGTCCCGGCGACAATGTCCGCGGCGCATCAATTAATAACCCGTCCTCAATAATTGACTCGCTTCGTGTCACCGGAGGACGTCTGCAAGAGCGGGTCTTCTTCGCGACCTGCCTCTTGAATCATTTATGCCCCTCGCGTTCAGCCACCAGAGCGAAGGACTGCATAGAAGAAAAAAAAAATAAAATAAAATCTGCCTCCTTTCGTTCGTTGCACATAAGCGCGCCACAAAGGGAATCTTTTTTTTTTGTAGGTCTTTAAGCTCCACGTGAAATTTTAAAACTAGCTAATAGCTCGTTGTAATCACCGTGCCCGCGTTGGAACACAGGTCCAAGGAGTGTGCCTACATACGTCATGTTTTATTCCAGTCGTTTGAGTGAGAACGAGGTTTCACATTCACCCCCTCCATGTCACATACAGTTGTTTTTGACGTGACAACGTCTGATAAATCGATGAACGCATGCTGCACGCACGAAAAAGTGTCCCGTTACGCACATTGTCCCGTTACGCGGTGTCCCGTTACGCTCATTGTACGCTTGCGCCGCATCTATCTCTCTTCCACTCGATTGGAACAACCATCGATTTGACTTTTTCGAGGCACATTAAACTTGAAACACTCCCATTCGTTTCCTACTTTTCCTATCATCGTCCTATCCTTAACAGAATAACACAGATTGTAAGAAGTTAAATAGCAAACATGTATAAAAGTTATAGTTAAAATAATCTCTTCGTTAAAGTAAATAACATATTTGAATTAATGAGTGCAAATAAAAGTAAATTTATCAATTAAATTGTAGATTTCATTTCACTCCTTCTTTGTATCCATACAAAATAGTGATAATCAATAAAAATTATTCAATTTTATTCATAAAAGTACGCAATAATTTCATCAATGTTTTGTTATGACGTTGTCACGTTAAACTATCGTCTGTAAACCGACTTTACAAACAACCATTTTTTTTTTTTTGCTGATTTGACAATTTTTACGGAGGAATATTTGCAAAGGAGGAATTTTCCGTTCCAGATATTTTTTTTTACTTTAAACACGATTAAACTTGTAGACTTTATGGGTTACCGAATAAAAAAAAATGAATAGAACAATTATATTCTGGATAAATGTTTGTGTAATTAAATGTCAACTTTTTTTTAACATTTTTTTTTGGTGTGGATAAAGTAAAACAAGTGGAATAAATAACTGAAAAATACATTTTGAAGCCAATTCTGGTGTCCACTGCGTGGTGCGGTTTACAAATATTTCTGAAAAATTTATTTAATTATTAGCTATATAGAATCATAAATGTATGATTATTATAAATAGCCAGGTAATATTTTCTGAGATAAACGAAACCATATCATATAGCGGCAAGTAATATTGACTTTAAAACTTAAAAGTTACAGTTTTATATTCCATTTAATTATTCTTATCCATACTGCACAAAAACGTTAAATATGCAACTTTGCCAGCTAATTAAGGAAACAGTATGCGAAATATATATTTTTTACTTTGAGAAAACTCAACCTCTAAGAAAGGCGGCATATTTAACCAAGTGGAACGTAAATATAACATTATGACCTGGAAAACGGGACATGCATTTTTTAATATGACTTATGAGCGACGTGATTTCACCCACTCAAGAAAAAAATTGCACTTTTACCAAAAAATTCCTTTGGAAATCAGTTATCATGAAACAGTTTTTAACGCTACAAAAAAATATATATATATATATAATTGTAGAACACATCGCTATCATAATTTTGTTTTGGAAACTTCGCGCTTATGAAAATAGGCACATAATTTGACATTTTAGAGTGATGTTTTATACAAGCATAAACTTGACTTTACTTTGTTGTATCATGGTTATTATGTGCGCAGTTATAAACTGGAAAGCAATTCATGAAACGGTTTATAAATAAAAATAATTTCCAGGGGTAAGAATCCGAAACCAGTGTTACAAAAATCTGTAACTAAACGTGAATATATTTGTGTTCCATTCACGAAAAGAAAGAAAAGAAACGGTAGTGTGTGACGTGGCGCGAGCGAAGCCTCGTAACGGGGACGAACCACAACGCCGAAATACACTAACGCCGAAAAATGTCATTGCAGGACTGCCACAAAGGTTAGGGCTTGGCTAGGATAGGCTAGGTTAAGTAAGGTTAGGTTATATCACGCTAGGTTAGGTTAGGTTAGGTAAGGTTAGGTTTGATTGTGGTATTTCGCCGTTAAGGTACATTTAAGAAACACACACAAATTCATTCAGTTGTTATTTCGGCGTTGTGGTACACAGCAGTTTTCTAGCTATCGGCGTTGTGGTCAATTTTGACATTCGGCGCTATGGTATTTCGGCGTTGTGGTAAGGACCCCCTCGTAACCGGACACGTTGACACTTGGGGGCTGTGCTCTACCAGGCGGGGCGGTGCGCGCTAACCTTGAGGGCGTGGGCTCCTGGGAGGGGAGTGGGGGGAGTGGGGGGCTTGACGCAGGGCCAGGCCCGCCCCTCCGCCAAAAATACGGGCGCCGGGGCTCGGCGCGCTGCCAGCGTCTCCTCCCGGCCACTCGCGCGCACTGCTACCAACCACAGCGATCAGGCCCTTGGTGTATCCCTCAGTGTCCTCCAGGGAACACATCCGAAGGAAATAAAGTAAATTAAAAAAAAATTGGTTGTCTGTAAAGTCGGTTTACGGACGATAGTTTAACGTGACAACGTCATAACAAAACATTGATGAAATGATTGCATACTTTTATGAATAAAATTGAATCATTTTTATTGAATTATCACTATTTTGTATGTATACAAAGTAGTGAAATGAAATCTACAATTTAATTGATAAATTTACTTTTATTTGCACTCATTAATTCAAATATGTTTATTACTTAACCGAACAGACTATTTTAACTATAAATTTTATACATGTTTGCTATTTAACTTCTTCCAATCTGTGTTATTCTGTTGAGGATAGGACGATGATAGGAAAAGTAGGAAACGAATGAGAGTGTTTGAAGTTTAATGTGCCTCGAAAAAGTCAAATCGATGGTTGTTCCAATCGAGTGGAAGAGAGATAGATGCGGCGCAAGCGTACAATAAGCTTAACGGGACACAGCGTAACGGGACGATGTACGATACGGGACAATTTTTCGTGCGTGCAGCTGGCGTTCATCGATTTATTAGACGTTGTCAGGTCAAAAAACAAAAATTCAACACTGATAAGCAAATATACATATCTACAGTATGTTCATTAAAGAATGTCCAAGTTATAGATTTTAATAGTATTAACTGTGAGCGTTGTAGAGTTTTGGACACAATGAGTCTTAGATAAGCGCTTGCGCGAGTACTGCTTTATTGATTTCACGTACGCAAAATGGCGACTCCAGAGCGCGATAAGTGGAGGCTGAACCTGTGAAATTAATTTGGCAACGACGTTCAACCACTCTCGTACAAAGAGATTCCAATTGGGGAGGGCTAAAATTACGGATTCACTCTGAGCCAATTGCAGAACACAAAATCGCTTTACGATCAGGAGTCGCCATTTTTTGCGTAGGTGGCGCTGCAAGCGATAAAACAGCAAAGCAGTACTTCGCGCATGCGCTTATCTAAAACTGTTTGAGTTGCTCTTTTATTGTGGCCTTGAACAAACACTCTGCAACTTATACAGTTGATACTATTGAAATTTATAACTGGGAAATTCGTTTACTGTACTACCGATGGCCTACGTACCCTATATGCCACTGCTGTTCTGTCAGTGGTGTTTGTAAACAACTTTGTGTGTTTCTTTGCAAGTGACCCTTGGGAAATGGACCACAATAGTTTCACTTTTGGCAACATTCAAATTTATGATACGTTCCATGACTCACGATTTAACCTCCACCTTCTATAAAATGATTTATCTTTTAATTGTACTGTATAAAAAAATCTGAATTAACTTTTTTAAATTGCGTTCTTGGCTCTTTCTTTATAGTGTTCCTTTTTAAAATTTCTTAAATATGTTTTTTTTATTTGTTTTAGCCACATTCTTATGCTTTATTTTGATGTCATTTCTGCATCTACTTTTTTCCTTACCTACCCCACCTACGATATTGTTTACCCCCAACCCCTCCCCACATGTTCCTGCTATCTCTCGTTTTCCCATTCTTACAAAGTGGCCATTCATGTACACTTTATCAGGGTCTTGCCATTTATGTTTTAGCAAACACCTTATATTTAGTAGAAGTAAGAATAAACTCCAAGAGTATATATGCTTCCAAGATAAGAACTAAAACCCTCACTCAAAAGTTGGGGTAAAAAAAAGACGCAAACATAATGGAATGATAAAATAAAATAGAACTTAATTTATTTATAATGTCAGTACGAAAATGTAATTAGTTTTTTTTCTCGTGACATGAACATTTAAATACCATCGTGTACAGTAAGGTTTTCGAGGTGTCATGGTGTACATTAAATTCCATAGAGCTAATTCTAAAGTTTTCGCTAAATCATTGTGTTTGCTTCATGGACGGTACGTAAATAAAAGACAAAGTTCATCAACACTTCACTTTTGACGCGGCTACAACCTCAAGCCGAGAAACATCAGACAACTGCCGCGAAAAGCTGTGATCATTAGCGAACCTCTATGGGGAAAATATTGCCATCAATCAAGATGAGACTGTTAGCCTGGTGATTGCAACTGCAATGCCTACCGAAACGGTACTGAACTCTTCAGTTTTGACGCGGATAAAACCAACAAGAAAAGAATCCTCAGATGTATGGGTCTGATATTAAAGTTTATTAAATATTATTTCTTATTAAATATTATTATTATAACACCTTAAAAATATAATATTTCTGCGGTTGCTCAGTAATTTTTATTGCAGTATAATACCATTCAATGGTTTGATACGTATTATCTTTGAAAGATTTGTGCAATGGGAGTGCATGAATTGATGTAAGTTTTTGAACATACGCCATTGCTAAGCACTTTTTCTGTAGAAGAAAAATAAAAAATAAAAATTAAATAAATAAATAAAAATACCCAAAAGACAAAAAACACAAATTAAGCCAAAAATTGCTGTAGTCAACAGGATATAAACACCATAAAATATTCCGTAACAGGAATATGGTCAACAAACAAAGACAAAGAAAGAAAAATGTACTAAGAGAACGAAAAAAAACCACAAATGACGACGACACAAAAATATTCAACCCAAAAAAATTCAGCACAACGGTTGAAACGAGACAAAAACACGACAAAACGAAAAGTCGAAACAAACACAATAGTTTAACAAAACAGAATAGAACGATTAAAAAAAACCTACAAATGATGACAGCACAAAAATATTGAACCCAAAAAAATTCAGCACAACAGTTGAAACGAGACAAAAACACGACAAAACGAAAAGACGAAACAAACACAATAGTTTTTTTCAAAACAGAAACAAGCGACGTTTAGAGAACTGCTATCTGCTCCCGTCCTCAGGCAGAGACGCACATGGTACGAAAACACAGGTGAGACTCTTTTGGGTATTTTTATTTATTTGATTTTTTTTTTTAGTTTTCTTCTACAGAAAAAGTGCTTAGCAATGGCGTATGTCCAAAAACTTACAAGTCCTCTGATAGGTCTTGTTTTGGTAGATAGTTATAATTTTGAGACATATTCTACATTCTGTAGGTTACGTACGTGGTTACGTTTTTGAAGTTTTTGTCCTGTGACTTGTGTGGAATTTTTAAGTTTTCAAAAATAGTACCAGTTGTTTTAATTTCCCAGCTGTGGCTTGCAAGTCATGTCTGTTTAAGAACGTTGACAAACACAACAAGTTGTTTACAAGAATGTTGACGGAACAACAGTGGCAGAAAGGATGCGTGGACCATTGGTGATACTGCTGAGACAAGTTAGACAAGCTATACATAAATGACCCCAAGGAACGCTACCACACGCTATTCTCTGTCACACTGTGAAACTTTCGCTTCCAACACCTTCCAAACTACTGGATGTCCATAAACGAATGTCCCAGTTTCTATGGTAAATTATAAGAGATTATTTATATTATTTAAAATAAATCATACATCAAATGCAATGTAAACTAACCTAGTTTTCTTTTTACAAATGTTCAATATGTGCACCTTTAGTTATACGTAGACACCTGCAAAATTCGCGGATTCATTCGGTGATAGGCTAGAATTCAAACACATATACCTCTTATATAATTTTGCTATTGGCTTACTGTTCATCTGGACGAATCTCAACCAGTTATAAACCCTCAACCAAAGAAGGATCGAATCACAGACAAACCAGTTGAGACGACTTACAATTCGGCAGCCAATGAACTTGTGTTATTTGCCCTAGTGTACAGGAGTATGTGCAGTCTATCCTGAAGGCCATCGAAACCGCGAATTTCGCAGGTCTCTAGTTATACGGCTCACATCCAACCTAAAGTTCAATTGTTCCCACACTTTGGTTTACAAGTCTGGCAAAACATTGTGTAGCGGCGGAAAGTAGACAAAATCTTCTTTAAAGCCCCAAAGGAAAAATAGCATGGCGTTATGTCAGGTGAACGTGGAGGCCAGCGGAAAAGAGCTGTGTCGTCTCGACCATTACAACCAATCCCACGGTCAGGGACTTCGACGTTGAACCACTCTCGTGCAAAGAGATTACAATGGGGAGGGGCTCCATCCTGTTGCCAAATAAAGTTTACAGGTTCACCCAATACTATTTCAGGGAAACATCCATTCAGGAGTCGCCATTTTGCGTAGGTGGCGCCGCAAGCGAAAAAAAACAACAAAACATTACTCGCACATGCGCTTATCCAAAACTGAGTTACTTTTTAATTGTGACCTTGAACCAAAACTATACATCGCCTATAGATGACACTATTAAAATTTATAGCTAGGAGATTCTTTTATGGACATACTGTAGTTGGTGAAATAATGTTGGAGGGTTATGACGTCACCGAACTGAATAGAGTTTACATAAAATATATTTTTCTATAAGACTGGTTCTATAATATGTTGGATGTTGTACCTAATCAGCCAAACAGAATCGTGCCCAGCGAAAAATTAAATGGCATACGTTTTCATCATGAATGTTCGAATGGGGAAGAACACATGTGCCATTAATAAGAATATAAAGGTGAAACAACTAAAAAAAAAAATTAAAATGAATTTCGTATGTAATATAAATTTTTATCTAGATAACTTTCAAACTATCTAACTTTCAAACATCAATGTACATTTATTTTTCTACATTACGAATTGTGATTTTATAATGCTAATTGTCATAATATGATCAAATTTTCCATCCAACAGAGTGAATGTATTATTTTAATTTCAAAATAAGATTTAAATCGAAAATTTTGTGAAGAAAGAAAACACGTTTGAAGTTACCTGCCAAACTTTAATTTATGGAGAAAATTGGAAGCCATGTTTCTGCCAACATTTCCCCTGCAACTCTGTTGTAAAATAATGGTTGGACACCAGAACCCGCCAGGGTGAAAAGGACTCGTGTGGTGTGGGGGATTGCGTCAGGCATTGTCGCAATGTGCCAGAAGTTTATTTTTTTTTCTTTATTCTCTCCATCACACAGGTTGCGTGCTTTTTATTTCTTGAGGTTTATTTTTATTTCTATTCGTACTTGACGCGCAGCCGCGTGGGGTGACGCAGTCTCGAGTCATTACCCGCGGGGAACCGGTTTTGGCGGAAGCTTGCCAATTCCCCACAGACCTGTTTCCCCCCTCCCCTCCGCCCTTATCGTCCCCCACCGCCCCTCCTCCTTATTCTCCACGCACGCGCCGGCTCGCCTGGCGCTCGCGTATGTCAGCACACACGTGTACGCGCTTCAACCGAACGTGTAGGGGGGGAGAGGGAAGGGAAAACTGGTAAACTGGCGAAGGGGAGGGGGTGTTAAGGCCCCCGCCTAACCGAGCACACATTCGGTGTGTGGAGCTTCAGGGAAAAAAAACACCACGAGATTAAAGAGCGTCTATATTATAGTTTGCTGGATCTGGGAGTACTAGCCCACGGTATATGCAAAAAGAGCCATATAAAATTAATTTAGTGAAGAACCCCTTTTACGTAATTTTTAAGTCAAGTTCTTGAAAGAATTTTTAAATACAATTATATTTAATAACAAATTTTTATACTATTAATTAAATCATGATCACGCACCTCGGTCCCAACACACTGCTTCCCGATGCTCGCACGTCCGCCGTGCACGCAACACCGCCCCGGGTGCTCCAATCTTCGCACACGAAGTCCGTCTCTCGTCGCCCGCTATCGCTCGCCAAGGGGGTCACTCGCTCGCCTTTACTTCACTGCCCTCGCAGATCCCCCTTTCCGTTTGCACACCTCTTAGACCCGCCCTGGAAAGGTCTCGTAGCCCTTCGAAGTTTCGCGTCTTAATAATCCCCTACTTATAACATGACGCTGCGATAACAATGTCTCTGTAGGGGCTATAGGACCGTGCCGAACAATCGAGAGAGAGAGAGAGAGAGAGAGAGAGAGAGAGATGCGCCGCTGATAATCGGCTTACCGCAGAGGGACGGGCGATAACTGCATTGCGCCTCTTTCGCCGACTGGCTGTCCACTCCTCGTCGCTAGCTTCCTCGTAACAGTATTTTCAGAGGAGTGAAAATGGCTAAAACGTGTGCTTTCAGAAAACTATATTACATGTAGATACCCGGTAAATATTCTTGAAAGCATTCAATGGCCTTACATTACACCATTATTTTCTTTTCTCCACAATATGATGTTATGGTTACCGCTCAAATTCCACAGTTTTCCTGTGCATGACGAGAAGACTGCGCGCCAGTTCAGAGCCTTGCGCTTAGGGGTCGTCCATCAAACACGTGATGTTTTTTTAGCAAATATTTAAACCCCCCCCCCCCCTTCCCCCCTAGTGATTTGTGGTAAGAAAACACCCCCCCCCCCCCCCAATAAATCACGTGTATTTTTTGGTGCAAAATATTTTTAAAAATTTCGGAATATTATCTTTAAATATAGGTATAATTTAATTTAATTCTGGAAAATTAAGCACAGTGATAAAAATGTCCAGACACACATTTAGGTTGCAGGTTTATTCTCACTGGCATAAAAATAATAAAGGAAAGGCTTATATGTGATTTACGCATCTATTCGGCACCAAAATCACAGTCTTACTGGCAACTGGCAAGCCGAGCCGGGTGGTTCATGTTGCGGCGGGCGGGGATATTGTTGCCTGGCTACGGCGAGTCAAGGTCACGCGTCGCTTTTCGGTTTAGTAGAAATCAGGCGGAAAAAAAAATACACGTGATATCTCTCTACACCCCCCTCCCATCTTGTAATATTTCGTGATTTTTCCCGACCCCCTCCCCCCCCCCCCCTTTCGAGCCTCACGTGATTAATGGACGATTCCTTAGAGGCGACACCGCGCTAGAAGCAGCAGCTAGCGTCAGTCATATCATCCTGCCTCGCTAACACACATACACTTATGACTAAGCGGAGACTTCAAGATTCTTATCCACGCACCATTACGGGTTATTATATCGTCTGTCATTTGTAAGAAGGGGCTAACCTACAAAACATTAACTTTTCAGGAGAGCAGAAAAACAAAATGAGCACACTGTAATGCATCACTGTATTTTAATTATTTATGGTTAGCCCCTGTCATATCTTAAAAACTATTAGAGATACAGTTATCCCCTTCTTACAGACCATGAAGGATGAAAGAAAACATGTATTTCTGCAGTTAACTCATTTTCAACAAAAATGTCAGATGGCCCCTTCTTACAAATGACAGACGATATTTTCAAGTACCATTATTCTTTTTTTTTTTCATTTTAAACATTTTCTTTATATTTCCCGCAGTATAAGTGTTTCGTAGTAAATTTTTTCGCGAGTTGTTACCTGCCGTTCGCAATTTGTGTATCTATGTACATATAAATACATATATAGCATATATATATAATTGTTAAGCGGAGAGTTTATTTTTGTATTTGAAGTAAACAGAAATATGTATAACCGGATGTAAATTCTAAAAATTTGAACAAAAAGTTATTAATTTCATTAAATTTTTTTATAATTCTAAAAAAAATACTTTATTTTACGAATTTTCAAAAACATTAATAAAATGGTTATACAATTCCTAAGAAACTTATCTACTTGTGATTGTTATTTTTTTTAAGGAGCAAGGATACAGACTTGCATAAAATCATGTTGTGGGCAACTACAGAACCTTAAAAAAAAAAAAAAAAAAAAAAAAAAACATTTTTCTTTACTGTTGAAACACGTGCGACAAATTTTAACGATAGTTTCGTAGGCACTAGATCGGAATGTTTTGAGGTACGGTATGTCGGTGTCACAATACCAATTATTTTCACTTGTTTAAGGGCCTCGATGTTTTTTCCCTACAGTAAACTCCTGAAAGTTGGAATTCCGTATAGTCTGAAGACAGTATTACTTCATGAGCGAAAACAAATGAAGAAAATAGTTTCGTGCATACCTTTAAAAACATGTTTTTTTCTTTCTTCAAAAGACATTGCAGAGGTAATGTCACGGTACGTAAACAGGCTCATTAAAGTATACAATCTGAGTAATGAAAAAATAATTGCCATTTAAAAATAGTTAAAAATAACGTTTTCAGGTTGCTTTATCGGGAGGGATTCACATAATTTTTATTAGCTTTCGAAGCGAAAGAAAATATTTTATAACACTCACTATAACGTTTCTAGATCCGTCCGAGTGTCAAATACAGGACGTTTGTCTTATCAGCCAAGAGCGCTAATCAATAAAGGGTTCATAAACTACGCATGACGCACAAACGTAAAGCAAGCACTGGCCAGCTTTCAGCTTCTTGCCTTTCGGCTTACATTCTCGTCTTTAGTATTTAAAGTTTAGGTCGGTATTTCAAGACAAAAACCTAAGGGTTTAGGGTTTTGGTGCACACTTTTTCATTGATTTCGTCCAGATGGCGTACCCGTGTCTGGGGTCATTAACTCGTACATATTCAATTTCGTGAATATCGTGGAACTTACCAAACGCATTGGTTTGCCAACTGAAACCTTATGATGACGAAACTATCCTGAAATACATTTTGTACACTTCAATGGTCATAACAACACATAAATTTAAACGAAACTTAAAGAGTGCATGAGAAAATAAAAATAAAACCATTTAATTCGTGCGACGGTGCTGCCATAGAGTAAATAAAGTACTAGTACAGAGTGGACACTCAATGCTATTGCAGTTCTACGTTTTTTTTATTCAGAAATGCCCTAGTTGCTATACAAAAACGCAAACTTGACAAACATTAAAACGAAGTTGCAATGGCTTAAAACCGAGATAAAGTACCTTCTGGAGTAAGACTTACGTTTCAAATTATAAGTAAATTTTAATTTAAATACAACATTGATCGTAGAAAGTACAATTTGCAGTTAATATGCTTAAAACACTAATTTGAATAGTAGGGAAATTTGCAGCTTCAACTGAACGTTGGCGAGCTTGTGACTTTTTTCGTGCATGCATTTTAATATTTATAAAAATATTGATTTTTTTTTTCCTTATAAGCAAATCATTTAACTAAATATCGGTAAACGTAACATAAAATGATTTAGGAGAGCAATATTTTTAAAACAATAAGTAAATTTCTTACCTTCGGGACATTGTTTGCCTTAACCTCGTTTCGGTTAAAAATGTTTTGTTTACGTATCATAACATTTGTTAAAATGCATATAACATGTAAGATATTTTCGGATTATATTAAATTGCTGCATTTTTTTATGTCCAAGAAACAATTTCTGTTTCAGTAGAATCACGTTGATTGAAGTTAAGGTTAGGATTTTCGTAGGTACCTACCGAATTGCATTACAAATCGCAAACAAAATGCATAAAAAAACGTGAAGTATTTATTCATTAACACAGGCAATGTGTATTTCTGGCAAATTTAACTGCCTAAGTTGTACAATTTTCCCACAAAAACTGAAATGAAGCTGTTACCAATGGCATCTAATTCTTTATGGATTAGGTGAAAGTACAAATCATTCTCGTATCTTCACTTCTTAAAGACAGGTGTATAGCAATTGTTAAGGGAAAAAAACCTTAATTTCAACATAAACATTTAAAAGACACTTCATTTTATCGCAACCCTCACCTCGGTAATTGTTCCGTTCCACGTATCCAAGTTTATCCCTTGATCCTGCTGGCATGATCATGTATGATTTATTCGGTGGCACATGATGCTTGCTGATTTAATAATGTTAAAACAGCAAGAATCATTACCACAGGATCATGCCATTAGTATCAAGGGATAGACTTGGATACGCAATACAAAATTTTTACCCACACCTCCCTCTCGACCTAAAAATAAAATTCATACAAAACATTTGAACTAATTAAAGTACATAAGTAGCAAGTTTGAGCAGAATTTGAGACTCATTGACATTTAGAACAGTACCTAGGTATTAATGTATTGTGTGCTTGTCCTCAATGTGCGACTACACACTACCTAAAAAGAGGAAATGCTGTAGGGCATGAAAACAAAATGCTCATCACTATTTTAATTACACAAAACTTTTATTTTGTTTCGTTTAAATAATTTACACATACCTAGTTTCGTCAAGCGGAAACTTAAAGTAAAGATAATTATTATTATCTCTTCTCTTATTATAGCAGTAGTTAACACAACACAGCTGAATCAGGCATGTTTCATAACAGTGATTTATAAAGCAGTTCATTAAATCATTGATATTATTTTACGAGATTACTATTTCAACATGATTGAAACAAAATTTCCTTAGAAATTTTTTATTAAACCTAATACTGCTTAATTCAACACCGACGCCATTAATTATGGTGTTGATGGATAAACAAGTGGTTCAACGTGCCAACGAAAACTCGTTTATTTTCTTTTAAGTAAATATATTATTTTCATTTCAACAATATCAATTTATGCCATAAATTTGATAAAATGTTAAAACAAATGTAATAATTATTTAATCAACGTGGTATTTTGATTATAATTTTTGTGCTCAGATGTTGGATAAAGCTGTATAGCAACTAGAAAAATGTGTTTGCTATACCCTATGAAGTGTCCCCCCCCCCCCCTGGGTGCTGCTATCTCTCGTATTTCCTCTGTAGCAATTGTATCGAAGATTGCGAAATGTCCGCTAGAATGCGTTTAAACCAATTTCTAGCCTCGCGCAGGGCACCGTTTATTAAAACTGTTGCCGATTTGTTTCCTTACTGGGTTCGGTTTGGACACATTCTGTAATACGGCCAGCGAGTTAGGTTACGGTTTTGCCCAACAAGGCAGTGCTTATTCACTACCTTATCCGTACGTCTTGGAATACCACTCTTAAGTGTTCCGGAAACTTTTAACGACGCGTTACGTACGTATAAGACCACGATGTTGTTTTATTACATGCAAGATATTTTCACTTGGTAAACTTTCACAAGGTAAAATAAGATAACACTTTAATTAAAACATTGACGATTTCACATGTTTCCACGATACAAATTAATTACCAAATGAAGCCCATGTGAAGAAATTGTTTTTATATTATTTGACAATTTTTCTTTTCGTGTTGTTGGGTTGGTGACGATTTAAGTGCTTTATAAAGGACCGTGTTTTATATATATATATATATATAATTTTTTTGCTTTTCTGTGTCGTTGCGTTCCTTGCGAGGTTTGTGAACCCAGTCGTTCTTTCAATGCCAGTCTTTTTGTGCCTGAGGAAAGGAAAAGATCGAAGTTCCCAAAACTTCACAACTGTCGTGTTTGACTGGGCTGTCGTCGTGATGACCAGAATATATGTTCAGTCACGTCGCTGGGTTCACCTGTGCGTCTCTGTGTTGTGTTATCTAAATTGTCTGTTCAGAACCAACGTTAAGTTCTTCTATCCGTCTTTGTGTTGTCCAAGGTCGTTATTGGTCTTTATTTACTGTTCTCGTAGTTGTTAGCCCATTGGCTGGTCTGCAATGTAATAATTTGTTTGACTAATTCCTGCCACGAAATTATATATGCTTTATTCTATGCTTTATTTTTTGACGTCACCTGTTTTTTGGCTTGCTTATCATTTTTGTTAGTTATTGATTTTTCTTATGGCATACGGTGCAATTAGAAATGGGTTATCTCCAAAACAATATGACTACAACGTCACTATGCTAAAAACATGCAGGAAACAATCATAAATGTTTTTTCACCATATAAGAAATTTAATTAATTTTTTTCTACAGTTGCAGTAAGTTTGGTGATATGTTGTCAAGGTAACTATCTAAATAAACAAATCCCCGCAGTGGTATTCAAATGTACGACGCCAAAGTTAAAAACTTGACACGCCGCAAGTAAACGCCGTTCCGATTTGTTGCGATCGTGTCTCGAATGCCTTTATGTTGGGTGTGACGGTCTCTTGAACAGGAACAAAGATGAAATATAACGGGTTGTGACAACGCAGGTGCTATGAAAGCTAAATGGAGATGATTTTTTTTTTTTTTTTTTTTTTTGTAATTTTACGAGATTATTTAGCTGTCAAAGTCGGAATGTTCCTGAACATTATGCCCCCTTCTACAATGCAGGGAAACAGAAACGTATCTCACGGAACATTTCACTGTCGCGTCTGCTGCTTCCACAACGCACGGAAACGTAACAAAATGGTAACCAACGAGATTGCATTTCTCAAGGATACGAAATATTAATCAAATTAAATATAATAACAATCTCCGACATCATTGACCGGGCATAATTTGCATAAATAAAGTAATAATAGAACATTAGGTATTCTTGTGCTTGAAATTTTTTTAACGTGTTTAGAACATAAACAAACATGGCTACCACCGCAGCCAAGTACTCGGCTTCTATTGGTCGCACGGAGGAACGTAGCTAATCCGTACGGATCCGTGTGCGTGTGCGTGCCATTGAAGGAACTCTGTTACGTGAGATCCGTCTCCGTGTACGTGTCCGTTCGGAACGGGCCCGGTCGCCAGCGGAGACGCACGTAAGAATGCCGGCGCGGAAGGAGAAACGCGCCGTTGGTTGCCGTCTGCCCGAGAGGCGGTTGAGTGCTAATTTTAAACATCCCTGGCCCCGGTCGCGGTGCGGCAAACATTCGGGTTTCCCCCCCCCCCCCCTACCACCACCCTGTCCCCCTCCCCCCTCTCTAGTTCCTCCCGCCTGGAACTTCTCGCACGTGGAAGAGTTGAAGCAACTCAGGAATAGCGAGGCCGCGACGCGCGTGCCATTTCTCTCGTTGCGCGCCGCGTGGTTCCGCCGCTGGCCGCTAGGTGGCAGCACCGCCGCTGCGGCCAG
This sequence comes from Bacillus rossius redtenbacheri, assembly GCF_032445375.1. NCBI lineage: Eukaryota > Metazoa > Arthropoda > Insecta > Phasmatodea > Bacillidae > Bacillus > Bacillus rossius. Next base: position 31,684,975 of record NC_086342.1, on the reverse strand, counting down.
AACAAACGTGACACGTATTTTATTTCATATTTATTTATTTATTTCATATCGCTGGACACCATTTCATGGTATGATACATGTCAATGTTACACATAATACATACAAAAAACAATAAATAAGATACAAATTGATACATACAAAAATATTTTAAAAAAAACACATTACAATTACCTTCTGTGATTCAATTACAAATAACACTTATTTTGTGACACTTTAAAACAATTAATAGTAACAAAACAACTGTGCACAATATGTTATACAACCATGATGATTTGCATGAATTTTTATTTCAATAAAGTCATATTACAGCATCTTTATTACAGTTTTTTTATTTTAACATAATTTACAATGCCCTTAAAAGAATAAAAGAACAATTTTTGGGTAAGGTTGTGTAATTCTATTGCTAAACTTTTTTTGTTGTTGATAGTTTTGATTTTTTGTGGTAGACTATTGTATAGGCATATGAACACATAGCTGCAGTGTTTAGCATGGGCTGGTGGAGTGAAAGGGTATTCGGAGGTCCTGCGTGATTTTTGTTCCGTTTGGGTGTATGTCACTATTTGTTTTGTGGAGGTGAATATTTTCTTTAATCAAAATCAGCAGTGTCATTCAACCACAATAAATACTTTCTTTGAGCGACAGTAAACTTACAGGCCTGAATGATAAACCGACGAAGGAAATTCACTTCGGGATGAGACTCAGTGTATCAGTGGTGCACCTTTAAGCTGAGTCGCAATGCCACGACGGGCCCAACAGCCAATGAAACACGTTTCGGCGTGACGTCAACACGACGAAATACGCGCCCCGACGGCATACATTCTATTGCTAATTTTGTCGTGTCGTGCCCTCAGGGGAAGCTTTCTTTTCACAGACGAGAGAGCCAAACGCCCGATCGTGCATCTTCATTTTTTTTTTGTTCATTGTAAAATGTTAGGTTAGCTACATTATAAATACTTTAAAACATTGTGGATGGTTGATTTGGTTAGGATAGCTACATTAAAGATACTGTGAAATCATGTAAACGGTTTCCTAGCACTGGATAGCTACATATTAAAAAGTTATTTGCTAAGCAACCATAAAATGATTTTACAGTATTTTTAATGTAGCTATACTTACCTATTATAACCAACCATCCACAATGTTTTAAAGTATTTATAATGTAGCTAACCTATCTTAATCGACCGAAAAATTTAATGCCACACCGGTTTATACAATGAGATAGAACGGGGGGAAAAAAAGCGAGCATGAACTTCGGGGAACGTCGGGTTTGGCTCTCTCGTCTGTGAAATGAAGGCTTCCCGTGTCCTCACGACGGAAAGCCAAACGGAAACTACAAAACTTAACTTCGAAAATATTTACCTACTTGGTAAATCTTTATGATGAAAAGGGAAATTTCGTTCTACGTGTGGGTACACTTTCATATTTGTTGTGTGCCTTCAACGGATTTATTTAAACGGATATCATTGTGCCTATCACTAAAGTTAACCAGCATTAACTGTTGATAGGCTTGTCGCAAATATATTGTTTGATGTTATTGTTTTACGCTTATCAATATTTTATTTAAGAATGGACGAGTTCAGCGAAGAACTTTTAATTAATATACTTAAGGTATTTTGTATGACAATGGGTTGCAGCAGTACAGAAATCAGCAAAAAATAAAGAATAATCACTGGTTGAGTAAGCATGTTCTTTTTCTTGTCTACATTGTTTTTAGCTCATTTTATAGTGAATTTTATGAACGCATTTGGCTAGGAAAGATATGCCGTCAGACAAAATAGAGTTTGTCGTGTTAATGTTGTCGCGGTATTGTGACTCACGCTGTTAACTCTCGTGTTGGAGCGCTGTTAAAAGGTGTGTGGGGGTTTGTCGTGTCGTTTTTGTCGTGGCATTGTAACTCCAGGTTTAGGGTGTTCACCCCTTAAAATAATAAAGTAAACAGGCCAACCAACTTCGACAAAAAAGTATTAAAAACTTTAAGCACATTAATGGAGAACGCTGTGGCCACCAGGCCACATTTATATTTTTTATTTTGGCTATTCTGATTTTTCTGAATTATTTCTATTTTAATTTACCGTTTAATCTTTAAAAGTCAGTCGCAGTATTTTTAATTATTTAATTCTTGTGAATAGTTCTTTTATTTATTATTCATTTGTTTGGTTTGATTCAGTTTCTTTTACTGTATATCGATATTGGTTCTATGGCCGGCTACTGGGCGCGGTATCGTCGCTATGAAGTCTGACGTCACCAGCGCCATAGCGCGGGTGTGGGTGTGAGCTGTTAGCTTCGGGGAGTGATGGACTGCGACTCGCCGCCGACGGACCGCCGTGGACAGAGGTGTGTAATGCTTCGACCTAGCGCCAGGCAGTCCTTGCCTGGGTTGGCACGGACGGGTCCGTACTTTGAGCTGGTACAAAAGGAAGTGCCTCCCAAGAGAATACTTCGATAAGGTAAAGAGGCGACACGTAGTTTTGTTGGGATTTGGCACAAAACTAATGTTCATGATAAGTAACAGTTTGGTGCAAAACGTTTGAACGAACTTCCATCTATGAAGCACTATTAGTTCACGTGCGTGTGTTAATTAGAAGATACTCTTTTTGTATGCAAAACATAACTGTGTCTATTCTCTTTACAATTACGTTGAGCAAAGTTAAGCTGTCCCGCAATTTCGTACGAAGTAAATCTACGTCAAGAATCTTTAAAATTTGAACTTTGTCTTTAGAAATAAGTTTGTCAACGGAACTCAATATTTTTGTCTCGGCCCCCTGCATTTACTGTGGCGGCACACGGCGCTTTTGACTGGACAGTGTTATTTTGGTGAAGGTCAGGCACACAGCTGTTCGTCACGTCATATACCAGGAATGCGAGAAATTGCGTATTTGCGTGTGGCGACGATTAAATCCGGCCCCAGTAGGACACATAAACTTTATATATGTATATTTAGGGATTTTATATAATTTATCATTTATATCATTATGTGTTATTATTGTATTTTTATATTAATCAGCGCTGACTTATAATGTTTTCAGTGTGGTTGTTTATACGGGCGTTTAAAGAGTATACATTTTATTATCTTTGTAATTTATGGTTAAGCTCATACTAAAATCCAGTAACTGTCATTATTACCATCTGAAGTATCGTGATGAAGTATAATTCAGTAAAACTCGGCATATTTGTACTCTGCATTTTTATTACTATTAGCCAAAGACTAGCCTATAATTTGTTTGATAAGATTTCCATTTTTGGCTCAACAGCTTGGGTAAATAGAGGGGTTGATTTTTTTAGCTCTTAAAATTTTTTGGGTATTCCATATTTTTAATAGTATTTACCCAGAGTGTGTCGGGGACGCAACCCCCCTTCCATGTTGGACGGAAGGCGGGTTTCAACGCTGGTTACAAATTATCCAGAGATCTTCGTAAGTTTACCGTTATCTTCGTAAAGTTGCGGGTACTAAGTTCACTTACTTTAAACATCAATACACTAGAATAATCTTGGCATCTCAACAAAACTTCAAAAAATTTTGTAAATAGATACTACTTGCAAGAACACTGTTATGTCTTCCACGTGTGTGTTCTACCCTGTCTATAACGGTAAACAGAGTTCAAAAGTTTACATACGACGTAGTTCATACGAATATCTGGTTATCTGAAACGGGTCGTTACCACAACGACGAAACACCACAACGCCGAACGTACAATAACGCCGAATACCATAACGCCGAATGCCAAATTAACCGCAACGCCGACAGCTAGAAAACTGCTGTGTTCTACAACGCCGAAATACAGTAACGCCGAAAAATGTTGCTGCGGGGAGGGGGGGCCACAGGAGGAAAATGAAAAACAATTGAATGACTTTGTGTGCTAATCTTATCTAACCTAACCTTTGTGGCAGTACTGCAATGAAATTTTTCGGCGTTAATGTATTTCGGCGTTGTTGTACACAGCAGTTTTCTAGCTGTCGGCGTTGTAGTCAATTTGGCATTCGGCGTTATGGTTTTCGGCGTTATTGTACGTTCGGCGTTGTGATGCGTCCCCATCTGAAACCACGAATAATTCTTCGTTCATTTTAGGCGAATTATTCGTTGAATTGTCTGTAAATTTACTGTAATTACTAACAGTGCAGGATATATAGCCGATTATTCCACAAAACTGATTGCAGTTGACGTAATATTTACCTTTGACTTCAGCAAGTGTCTAAACTCAGGTCCAACGGTTCGTCAAGCCTTAAGAATAGAATAATGCAACCGCACCGCAAGTCATGGCCAATTCATTTGAGATGTTAAAAGATAGCGGGGCTGAACACCCCCCAACGGCCGATGGCGACGTGTGTTAGCCCCGGGGCTATTCAGAAAGCGAGTTACGTAAATTTACTGTCCACCCGGGGTGCATAATTTCTCGCGAGTGAATAATTCCTGGCTTGGAGTCGCGTTGCCGAGCAGGTGAAAGGTACAGCCGACTCCAAAAGCTTGCGGCCAGTAGTGCATTTAACACGCTGCTGTTTTAGTGATAAACGTCTGGTAGAAATCACTTTTTATATTGAACAATTCTGAACATATATCCAATACATAATTTAACGTTATTAATTTTGAAAACATTGTGTTAAAAAATTTAACAAAACAACTTAATTAGTGTGTGGTTTCTACAAAAAACGTTCAGAGCTCTAAAATAAATCTTTACTACAATACAAGTTACAATATTTTTTTCAATTTTTTTCCCTTCAAATAATGGAACTTTATACTTTTTTACTGTAATGAACCTAGATACCTATATGTAGTAAAAACAACACTTATCGCCAGAATTCAAAATCTGTGTAAACAATATCTGAGAAGAGAGAATTTTTCTCGCTTTCATTCCTTTACTTTTCTTTTTACAATATTTGTTAGCAAGCCGTTAAGTGGCATTAAATTGTAATTTTTAAAAAGACGTATTGCAGTTTCGGAAGTAATTAGATAGTTTATGCTAGAATTTTGCACACCAACTTTTTGGTATTAAATCACCGAGTGGTCTCAAACTTTTGATGGGACCTGTAAGTTGCGAGCTAACTGTTAAATTTGCATGTTACGCACAGGCAGTTTTTTTTCTCTCTATTTCCCCCTCACCCCTCACCGCCTTAAATGCTCGCTAGTAGCACTTCACAAAATGTGGCAACGATTGGCCAACGTGGTCTGTAATGATACTCAGCAGTTTGCGGTGAACTTCATTCAACAGTGTAATTTTGTTGTTGTTGTAATTTGAACATAAATATTCATGAAAATTTGCAGATAATTGTAAATTTGTACATTAACATTGTAAACGGTTCCCTGAATAGCTTTCCAGTATTAACTACACACATTAATAATCATAATAAAATAAATTCTAATTATTGAATATTAGATTATCTTTTCCATGATTTAAAAATTTTTTGCTTGAATGAAATATCAAATAATATAAAAATAATGCGCAAATTTCTGTAATAAATACTCATTATTATCTCGTAAAACGTATCTCATATATGCAAAAATAACAATAACAATGTGTTGTACTAAGTTACAATACATTTCTTGTAGTATTACAAACTATTTGTTGGCAACTGGTTTCCAAATACTTTTTTTTTGTAAAAATTCACCAAATATGGTTATGTGTAAATTAGGGTTTACAATAAATTGAAAATTAAGAACTATGAATTAGACGTGTCCTTACTACATGACTGAGTTTACTAGTGGGGTGGATTTTTTTATTGTCGTGTAGGAGTTTTGACGGGTCATGTGCGAATCATATGTTGACAAGAATTAAGAGAGATGGTTATTATTTATAAATTAATAAGATTATAGTAAATTATTTCAGTCGTTCATTTAAAAAAAAGTTTTACTTAATTTTTATTTTCATGTTCCTTGGTCATCAAGACCCTCAATGTTTGTTTGCCCCGTATGCGTTCTTATACTAGTCAGTCAATTGCGACGAAACTTTGGTGAGTTGTTATGCGCATGCCCGCGAAAGTGTCTGAAACAGTACAACCAAACCTTCTGAATGTTAACAAAAACTGTGGCCTGAAAAATTATTTGATACGACCAACCCTTTCTGCAAGGAGTAACACTAATGAAGTCACAAAACAAACAAACAAATGTATTACTCACTTAGTAAACATAATATAAAGCCCCTTAAAAATTGTTGTCAAACTTCTAAATATTACCAAAATACTTTGTCTCGAACGTTTTTATGACAGTGTGAAAATAAGTTTTATATTCTACCCAACAATCCCTTAAATAATTCGTAAAAATGTATTTTTCTCTAGTGAAAACGAAAATGTTTCATCTGTTTTATCGCACTCGTAATGAGCACCATAAAACTGAATTATTAATTTTAATCAGTTAAATAAAATAGCTGAAACTTAAGTTAAGAATCTGATGATAACTAGTGATCTAACAGACTAGACAGAAAATCTGTGCTAAAATAATAAACAATCTGTTACGCATCTGCGCACTTCAACAGCTAAAATAAATTGTACTAAACTGCAGATTCAAAAGTAAATGTTCAAACAGAATTTGCAACTGAAATTTCTAGCACTTTCTAATATTTCAAAAGAGCGAGGGAGACTTCGCAAGAAACCTAAATTGATAACATTTTTAAAAAAGTAAGCGAGTCTTTCAGTACTCACCAGAGATGTGTAAACATCTAACCTGTCTGTAACGAACAAATTAATGTGTTCTCAGGTGGTAAATACACTTATAATACGAAACTGGGACACGAAATTTTAAGTAGATTTTTGTAAAATAATGCCGAGTGTGAAAAATATACAAAATGTGTGTTTTCAACTACATTTCTTGACGCGAATCGAAAGTAGTTTCCACACCCGCCGCTAGAATTCGCTGCTGGAGCAGCTACATCAAATATATAATAATTATATTTGCAGAGCGAAAGGTTGAACTATTTAATGAAACGTCTTCGATAAAAATACTAAACCACAGATTTTTAAGTAATCTTTGACAATTGATTTTATTAAAATACTGCCCGTCTTGTTAAAATTCATTAAATTCATTAAATACCATGTCTCCCTTTGGCTTTGCGAACTTCGGTTCGCGACATCCGCCACAGATGGCAGCACGCGGTTACACATTTTTGTTCCATGCGACTTCGGTTCCATTCACGAAATTACTCCTACCAAATGCCATTTACCGAGAGCTAAGATGTTTACACATAAAAAAAAAAGTCATGAGGTGTGCTCTACGCCTCAGTGTCTCTCGTTAGGTTCTATTTTGTTTATTCAATTTGCACCTTTCATATATTTATTATTTATTTATGATTCGTTTGGTTTAATTAATTTCTTTGGTTTGGAACGGAACCGATAAATTTCGCCACTCGGTTGTCAGCGTACCGAAACTATCGGCCTAGGTGTGTGTTTAGTTTCCCTGCCACTGCACGGCGCGACCGGCGCGTAGAGCCTGAACTGTTGCTGCGACGCTCGCCGCGCGCGGGACTCGAACCCGAGACCACGGGCTGTGGACTCCTAGTGCTGTGGGCCGAGCTGTCGGCATCACGACTCGGAGGACTGCAGAGTCGCTGCATCATTACAAGTGAGCCATGTCATCGTGCGCTTGCAGCCAGGCATCGGGCTGTGCTTGGCGTGTGTTGGATCTAACTTAAATATTAACACACTCATCGGCTGTGGTGGTCAACCTTTTTACATGCTTTATATTAGCTTCACCTGTATGTTTGTCTGTCCGTCTGTAACTCTTTCGACTAAGAGTGAGTGGCTTATCACTGTAAAATGTCCCACCAATTTCATTACGTTCGTTAGCCGGGCGGTCTAAGGCGCGCGACTTCTGTGACGTCAGCTTTCGGATTCAGCGGTCGTGGGTTTTACTCCCGGCCACGCCGAATAAAATTTTTTTTCCGGTAAATTCTAAGATTATGTCCATACATCTAACTGTAAATGATTCGGAGAGACTTTACCATTTCTTTGAGACGTTGCAACTCCAAATAGTTATCTCAGATGGTAATAGGTAGTGTCGGTAACTCATTTCCCTATGATAATTATACATAAATATAGTTTAAAAAACTAAAAAAACATGCTTTTAAAGAATATCAAACTAAAAAGTTAAAAATAAATATAGTTTAAAAAACTAAAAAAACATGCTTTTAAAGAATATCAAACTAAAAAGTTAAAAATAAATATAGTTTAAAAAAATAAATAAACATGTTTTTAAAGATTATCAAACTAAAAAGTAAAAAATAATTTTAAAATTTAATTTATGACAATAGTATATAAGCAATACTAGTATAAATGAGAAAAAAGCATGGGGCGCTTAATATAAAAAAAATATGGCACAAAGCGCCTCAAGCTTTTTTCTCATTTATACTAGTATTGCTTACATACTATTGTCATAAATTAAATTTTAAAATTATTTTTTACTTTTTAGTTTGATAATCTTTAAAAGCATGTTTCTTTAGTTTGTTAAACTATATTTTTGTTCGCCAGTCCGCTTCAGGTGGCTGTGATTGGATACTGTCGTTACAAGTCGCTGCAATTACAGAGCAAATAATGCTGTAGGTGGTGCCTCACTTTGTGGGTGTAGCCATTTTGACTGTTACCGGGGCTTTTTTGAACTATGTAGTTTTCGTTTCGACGGCCATTTTAAGTGTTTGGTAAGCCATCAAAAACATTTTGGCTTTTCTAAAAAAATTTACTTTGCTGTAGTATGTTGAGACACTTCTGGTGTCTCATGTTATTTTGTTTAATCTTTAATTATGTTTAATTTTAATGTTAACAAATTTTTTTTAGTTAATGCTTTCATATTTATTTTTATTTACGTCTTCAAAAGTGTCAGTTAAAATTAATCAAAGACTTTGGTTTTCTGTGCGGCCATTTACCTCTGCTGAATGGACTTTTCCACGTGTGAAAGAGGTGAATTAGCGGTGAGGTGGATGACGTCACGGGAGTGTGGCGTATGCTAGGGAGAGACGTTTTGGACTCTGGCGACGACAGTGGCTTGCGGGCGTTGACCGGCGACGGAACAGCTGTGAATATGGGGTGTCGGTGTAGCTCCGTGCACGGGAGTAGGGACGCGACCCACACGGTCGTTGTGAAGGACAGCCTAAGATTCACCCCCATGGATCGACATGCCCGAGCAGTTCCGAAGTACGTCGCTCGATCGGGTAACTTCGGTAGTAGAACAGCGCGGGCTATAGCTACAGCTTTTCAACGTGATCAATGACATCGTTTTTGTTGATCTAGCAAAGATATTTTGCAAAATTGTACCAAAAGTGATAAAAATAACACTATTCCGGGATATTAAGACAGTTAAATTGGTTATAACAATTTCTTTGATGCCTTAAAAAGTGCAGCAATTTTTTATTTTTAAATTTTTAAATTTTTAATTTTCTATAGAAGACGAAGCAGACAACATTAAAATGTTTATCTTGCTTGGTTCAAATCCTCAACCCTTATATCTTTCAATGAAGGAAATGAATTGAGCTTTCAGCTTGGTGACCTCTAGATCATTACAAAAAATGAAGGGCTATAAAATGCTAATGATATACCTAATGACAGAACAGATGGGTGGAGTAACGTAAGAACTCTGAGAAAACCAACTAACCACTGCAATGTTTGCTATGTTCCCCACTATCAAAAGATCCATTAATGACTCTGTTGAGAATCAAACCCAGATCACTTTGGTGACAGAAAAGTGAGCACTTAAGCACAGAGACCTAATTTTTGCCTCTAATGACCACATTTATGAGACCACAAACCAAATGCTTTTTACCTTTTCCCCTTTAATTTAAATACCTTACCTTTACAGATCGTGAGCAGCAGGTAATGACCAGTACACTGAATGAAGTCTTTGAGATTAAGGGCTTCTTATGTGTAGGAATGATTGATATTTTTTAAACAGCCCTTTTCAGAATTTTATTATTCTACTACTGTCAAGTCTCTTCTCTACAAATTTGCTTTGTTCTCTGTTACTAATTATTATTAATGTAAGGCATCCTCCATCCATTGCATACCTTAAGTGAACACATTAACATATTATATTTTATTATATTTTTATTCTCCTCGCTGGTTCTGTATGTTCAACTACAGCTGATTCAGTTGTGTCTTTATATTTTTAATTATTTATTTGTTTATTTATTTCAATAGTTTTCCATGGCAAACAATGCAAAACTTCAATGGCGTTTATCCAAAAATTGGAAGTAAATCATATTTTGAAGGTTTGCTATGTAACAAATCATTATTTAAAAATTTATTGTAATGTTTAAATTTAAGAAAAGTTTTCTGATGTATGTTCTGAGAAAAAGAAACATTTATGGAAGCTTACTGTAACACCAAAAATGAAGTATGATGTTACTGATATCATTTGTGTTTGATATAATTATTAGTGTTAAATGTGCATTTGCAGTGCTAATATCTGATCTCATTCACATACAACCGTAAGTGTGATAACTAAAATGTAGTATGACGATTTAAGAATTAAATGTTATGTTTGATATCTTTCCCTAACTGTTTGATGAATATTTTAAGTGCAAATGTGCAGTTTGTAGTTCTTACTGTAGTAGTTTGTAGTTACTGTAGAGTGTAGATTGATTGATTATTGGAAAAAAAAATTCCTTCTGACAACCATTAATAATTTTTACTGCTTTTTATTCATCCTTCATAAAAATTCACAAGTCACCATGGTTACCATCTTCCAGCCACAAAACAAATATTATCAGTGATTTAAAAATACATCAATAAATATTATCAGTGATTTTAAAATACATCAATAAATATTATCAGTGATTTAAAAAAAAAACATCAAATAAACTCTCTCGCTGCATTCATGCAATCATTGCTTATTTACAAGAGTAGATAAAAAAAAGCTGTTCTCCACAAGCCTGAAACAAAAAAGAAATCAAAGAAAAATAATTTATATTGTACTAAAGAGAAATGAAACTGATAAATAAATGTATCCAAGAAAAAAGTTATGCGTACCAGAATGATAAATTATTTTCATAACCATTTTAGTTAGAATTTTGATACATTCACAAATACTTTTGGTAAATTCTCATTTATGTACTACAATTAACATTTTTCTTTGTCCATTCAAACAGATATTTTTTTCCAAATACTTTTTGACAAAAACTCATTTACCGTATGTGAAAAAAAAATTATATGCTAAACATAATTCTATTTGATGCTTCAGCATCATTGAGTTGTAAAATTAAGCTCTTGTGCCCATTATTGCAGAAAAACTAGGTATTTAACAATCAAAGTAACTACACAATTTTAGAAGTATGTTTCTCAGGGCCTCAAGTGATGTATTTGCTTGTTATTAGCTTAAGCAAATCTAGGCTTTGATTCAAGCAAAATGTTTACAAGTTGAATTCATTTCATGTAATGCATGTCACATAAGCAGTTCTTTTTTTTTAAGTATCTAATCAAAGTCTTCGGGGAGAGTATTAGTAGGTAGGTTACCAAAATTTGTAAGATTTTATATGTATCCTATATGCTCATATTTTAGTCGTATCAACAAAATGCCTACACGAGAATAGATGTCAGCATGTTATTTTGCAGCAGTCGATGGCATTACTTCATAGTACAGTTGTGAAATCACTACAAAATGTGTCGGATATATATTGCAATGATTTACAATTATTATCGGTAATCGCATAACTGCAGAGTTCAGAGGGTGTTAAAAAATTAAAATATACCACATATTGTATTTTTTGTTTCTAATAATATTAGTTTATATTCCTACAAAGATGGATTCAGAAATTTCCTAGAGTAACAACTTTTCCACACAAACCAAATTTGATAAATAGTAATTCTTAGTACTACGTACTTCACCAAATAAATTATTTTTAAAGTCTAGGTAAACTTACCTAAAGAATTGCTTACACCATTTTACAGTAGCTATGAAGAAGTTACCTTTCCCTAACCATTTTCGTGATTTAACAGCACTTATGTAACTAACCTAACCAAGTATTGCAACTGTGAACTACACTATAACCCTGTAATTGTTTTCAAGTGAGCATGAGGAAAAAACATAAGCAGTTGATGGAAATTTAGCCATTCCAGTGTTTTAACGTTTTACCAATGGACTCAAGTAAATATAATGTTAAAAACCATTGATCAGTACCCTTGATGCTTGAATTTGCTTAACCAATCAAACAATTATACAACTTTGTTGCACATCAATAAAGTAAATCAATCATCAATACAGTAAACGTATTTGATTACACTGTGCTAATTCCCAAAGAAATTTAAAAAAAAAGTTAAATAAATGGTTTAACAGTATTTTAATGTTCAAGCAGGTAAGTATAAACAATACAAAATTTGTAAAATCATGTGAATGGTTGGTTAACTAAATTTAAAAAAAGGTAATTTTCTTTTGTTGCTGCTTATCCATAAATTAAATTATAAAATTCTGAAAATACCTTTTCAGACACTAAAAACCTTCCTCTATTAAAACTGTAAACAGCTTTTCTTAATTCCTACTGGTTTTCAAGAAATCACATTTTGCAGGTCACACTAGATAGCCTATGCAGTGTAGCAGCTATTGCAATTTTTTCCTCTAATTGCATTGCAGATCCTGCGGTGTTCCATATATATAAGAATATATATTTTTTATTTGCATATTATAACCCAATAAAACGTAAATAATAGTTTTAAAAAAGTTACGAGTCTCTAATGTGTATCCAAACCAAAACGCCAACCCTTGAAAGGGAAGCGCAGATTAGTTACCTGCAATAGCACGTAACCTGACGTATAAAAGGAATCATTTGTTACAAAATGAAAATTTATTTTATGTCAGGTTATGTGTTGTCTCACATAAAAAATCAGAATTTTGCACCTATAAACTGCTAAAAAAATATCGCTCTCAAGGACTGATGCTTTGGGTTTGGAATGCACAATAAGAAGTCACATAATTTTTTTAATGTTATAATTTACGTTACTGCATTGCAATATCCAAATAAAGTATATACAATTTGTGTATGAAAAACAACAGTATCGGCAACTCAATTAAAGAACAACATGGTGACAGGCTCTTTACTGCACAGGTAATGTGTTGTAACCTATAAACAGTGATTTCTCAAAAAACAGTCTGAATTTAGAAAAACCTTTTTCAGAGTAAATACAGGTACATATTTAAAGTTAAAAAAAAGTGTCCAAAGTTTATTTTGCATACAAAAAGCAGCAACGTGAGATAATAACCTAAAAAATCACTGTAAAGTGTATATTGGTTGGTTAGATTAGGTCAGTAACATCCAACCGTTCAATTGATTTTACATAATTTTTAATTGGCGCTATCCTAAGCTAACCAAATGTAAATTCCACTGTACTTAGAATCACTGTACGTATAATGTTAATTATCTATCAAATTTCACTGTATTTTTAAACCAGCTAACCTAAGGGCAGTATTTCAATATTACAGATTTGCAATAAATAATCCTAACCTATCCACATGTTAAACATGATAAACTACTTGCAGTATCAAACAACCCTCATAGAGAATAATAATTTTAAACATGTCAGGAAGTAAAAAACACTTTAGTAATTTATAATTTTTCCTCCAATACCCCAAATTATATTAAGTGCACTCAACTGAATGTAATTCAGCTCTAGTAACAATTATTTTAATATATTTTTACTTAAATGCGGTTAATTGCTACACACCACCAGAAAACATTTCTTATGATTTTATACGTTGTGCGCTCATGAACATAAGATGAAATCTCCACAAGCTACCTAAAATTTAAAAAAATAAGCCTATAGTGTACAAAAATTTATATAAGAAATGATTACTTGCCAAGAATAACACAAGCAATGTTAACTTGTAAACGGACAAAACTAATCTCCTAACAAATCAAACAGAAATAGCTCAATAACTTACCTGAAAATCTCATAATTAGTAACAAAGAAATATTTGTGTACATGTGTTTTACTCTTAAAAAAAATTAAATAATATTGGTCTACAATTCTTTGATAAATAATGCAATGTTTGTTTTGAACGTACAGATAAAAAAAATAAAAACAAACCCGAACATGTACGAACCAGCCCGAAGGGCATGTCGATCTGAGGGGGTGAATCTTCGGCTGTCCTCGTTGTGAACTGTTAACCCTGGAGACTGCTACGCGGACCCATCGTTGCCGCGGCCTGCATCGGCTGGTTTATTTATTTAATAATTTGCAAGGAATGGCAACGTAGTTACCATAAGCGATATTAAACTTCTCGTGAGTCGCGAGTGTTAATGCACATCGCTCCGAAGTGCGAAGACCGCTGCCATTTGACTGTGCTACATGCGTCACCTACGCCGAGTCTACAGCCCGGGTACCCGGAGGCGCTACAGTTTTGGTAAATTTCTACTAAACGGCGAGAATTATTGTAAGTAAAACTTTAATTTGTTATTGGTGGAAGAAGAAGTTGTTTTGGGACGGTAGGCAAGCTATTAAGCAAGTATGTAAGCGGCTTTCAAGTACGGACTTAGACTCATGCGAAGGCAAGGCCTTGGTGTTGTAGGTAACGTGATCGCTACGGCCGGGCATCACGTAAGGATTGTAATTTTTTATGTCTTTTTGTATGTATTATTATGCCACTTGTCACTGGTCAGTGTATTATAATTAATCTTTTTTATATGTGTCAGAATAAATTTACGAACCCTGCAATAATCTATTCAACACATAATCAAGCATTTTATTTCAGTTTTGCGTCTCTACCGTGTCTACGCGACTAGCCATGGTAAAGTGAAAGTCAGCTGGGCTCAAACAGAATGGTTGTAACTGGCTGTCCCGGCTGGGACGGACGTGGGCTGCTTACCCCGGCACGGGGTAGCGAGCTCCAATGGTTGGACACGAATCTCTTTGCACATCAGCAGGTATTTTGTTTTGGCCTCAGCTGTAACTGGAACTCTTTAACGTTTTGCAAGCTGTAACAGTCAATATAGTTGGCCTTAAGGTAGCTTCGTTCGCTAATCCTTAGCCTCAGCGAACATTCTAAGAAAATGAAATGGACTTTGGGAATGGCAAAGAAGTTTGGGTCGCGCAATAGTTGTGTTCTGGGACGGAGTTATGCACGAGTGTGAAAGCGTTCGCTCGTGTTCCAAATGGACGTACCGGCGTGCTAAATGAATGTTAGTTGGATTTTGATGCACGCTGAAAGTGAATGATTATAAATATCGCATGCTTTCGCGGCCATTGTCTGACGTAGTTTGGCTTCTGGGTTGTAGCCGCGTCCGAGGTGAATATATCACCTATTATTATAAGCTTACTTTTGGCGAGAAATAGTCTCGTGGCTTAAGAAGTACTTAAAACTCTTTGTCATTATCATCGCCACCCGTCACGATGAACTTATTCGTTGTTCACGAGTTTTTCAGCTCCGAAGAAAACCTTTTTTAATTTTTCTAGTTTTTACTAATCTTAGGCCTTTTTTCTAATACGTGTAGGTTAAATTTATACACGCAAGGACAGTTGCGCGTGTAATGTGGACGTCAATGACTTTCATTGCATTTATTTAGCTTTGCCATTTTCGTAAAAATTTTTGTATTTTTTTTTGTGACCTAGCCTCGATTGTAAATTTGAACTTCTATGTTTTCTAGAATGCGCCTAGCGCTGTATATCATAAAATGTACCTAGCATACAAGGTTATTTCTATATTTTTATGCTCTGTACGTGCTGCAGCATTTTGTAATTTTTAGCTGTAGTGGCCCAATTTCGGTACATGTTGGTGATGTTATTTGTGAATAAAATTGTCTCACAGTAATTAAATGTTGGTCTATCATATTTCAAGCCTTTCCTTTCAGATTCCTTACATCGATTACTTTTATGTCATTCTGCGCATATTTTGTTTTTGGACTGCCCCTTCTGACTCAGGTTGACATTAGAGCCTCCTTTAACGCCTCAGTCAAGACAAATAAAATAAAGTTGTTCGTGTGTACGGTACACTTACAGTGTTGAGTAAACTGTTAGAAAATAAATTATCAGTCTTTCCAATGAAGAATTCACTTCACATAATTGAAGGGTTTTTCGTTGTTCCAGGTAACAGGATCTTCAGTAAAAATGCGCCGGATTCTGACTTCAGACTTCCGTTGTAAACACGGTGAACACAGCTTGAACACAGCTTGAACATCAGCTTGAAGTGTAAGCAAAATCTTTAAAAATATGTAAAACCTGTAATAAAACTCCACGAGTGTGGTCGAAACAAGACTGTTTTGTTGCAGAATGTATATCTTTTTTTTAATATTTTGTTTATACTTCAATCCGATTCTTTTAAGTTCGTGTTTAAAATTAATTAAACTAAGCATCCGTAAATTCAATAAAATATACGTAACTTAACAAACAAAGATCCTTGGATATTTTGTAACAAGTATTCTCCGTAAATTAAAAATTAAAATAATTGACAGTGTAGAAGTTACAGAAATGCGAAAGAGACATGAATAACCACGTTCAGTAGGCCCGGGGTGTAAGGGGGGGGGGGGGGGAACTGAAATACCGGTAGGCTAGCGGAAAACCGGAAATATCCTTCCTCCTTCCCTTAAAAGAAAAAAAAATTAGGAAACACAGTTTTGGGCACTTTTTTTATGGTTTGGGGTTGCGTGGAAAAGAAAGGTTTACAAAAAACGAGACGTGTCTGAAACCGTATTTTCATCCGTCATCATTCAACCCTTTCCTCTAATTTGGTGTTGGTGAATGGGGGAGAGATAGAGGGGATAAAAATTTCTGTCTATAGGTTTCCACCCTTTTAGGACTACAGGCTGGGAGTTGGTACGCTCATTTCCCCTCCTACTGTGCCTAGTTCCGAATCGAATTTTGATTCCCAGTTAACGTGCATGGTGTATTTATATATAAGTTCGTTAATTTTAAGTTCTTCCGTCACTCCCAACTGGCCCACCGCCATAATTCGATAGATTAAATAAACATTAAAAATATTTCTGATGTTATTTTCTTGTTACTACAACTTTGGCATTGGAAGGTTTGGTTTCAAATTCAATTTATTTGAGGGTAACAAAATTGAAAATAATTTTTCGAAAATCTTGAAAATCTTGAACTATTAAGATATAAATTCGGAAAAACATTCTAAATCATTAAAAAAATTGCCTGTTAAAATAATAATTTATTCGATAGTCTTCCTTCGATCTCTAACTGATGCAAAAATTACTAATAAAATTGACAGGTACAAGAAATAAAAAAAATTACAAATACAATTTTAATTATATAATTTCTACTATACTACAAATACAAGGAATTTACTAGTATTTCTTGATACATACAGTCTTATTAGAGTTAGAAGCGAGTTGTTTGCATGTTTTGACGTGTCTTTTCAGAGCAGTTCCATATGGCAGTTGATCACAACATTTTTCACACAGCACAGAGTACTTAATTTCATGATGCCATGCAAGGTTTTTTTTGCATACAAATTTCTTGCCGCAGAATATACAGTTTGATTCTGCTGAATGTTTAATCTGCCCGTCACAATTCCTGACGTGCCTTTTCACGTTTCCGTGGCGTATAAACCGGCTACAACTCCTGTCGCACTGTTATTTAATGTGTCCAGAGTTGTTATTACAATCGTGTATTGCATAAACATGAATTCACAAGTTTTTTATGTTATTATCTTTAAAAGATTTGTGCAATGGGAGTTCATGACCGAATGTAAGCTTTTGCCTGAGGACGGGAGCAGATAGCAGTTCCCGAAACGTCGCTTGTTTCTGTCTTGAAAAACTATTGTGTTTGTTTCGTCTTTTAGTTTTGTCGTGTTTTTGTCTCGTTTCAACTGTTGTGCTGAATTTTTTTTTTTTGGTTCAATATTTTTGTGCTGTCACCATTTGTTGGTTTTTTCCGTTCCGTTAGTCCATTTTTATTTGTTTTTCTTTGTTGGTTGACCATATTCCTGTTATGAAATATTATGTGGTGTTTATATCCTGTTGAAAACAGCAATTTTTTGCTTAATTTGTGTTTTTGTCTTTTGGGTTTTTGTAGTTTTCTTCTACAGACATACATGTGATTAGCAATGGCGTATGTCCAAAGGCTTACATCAAGTTTTTTTATGTTGTCACAGTACGCACATTCGGGTGATGGAACACCGTCAGTGGCTGCTTCCTTTACCGATGTCACTGTCACTGTTGTCATCGGGATCTGCGTCGCCATCAGCGGTGCTGCGGTCAGGGTCCCCGTCGTTGATTAAGGAGTTGATATTGCTGTTGTAGGTGATAGGTCAGACTGGGCTGAAGAACCACCAATCCACGATGGTACAGATGACATCGAGTTCTGCGCCAAAGATGGTAGAGGTTCCATCGAGGTCTTCAACTTTAAAGTCCGAGTAACACTGTTGAGTAACTGCCAGGGGAGTCTGTCCTCACTCTTCCAAAAACAAAGAAGATCTGAGAGTAACTCCCAAGGCAAGCTGGTTATAGATTTACACGGAACAGTCATGTGACACTTTGTAACTAATAAAATTTCAGTTTCTACCTTTACAGTATTTCAAATGAACCGTCAAATAATCACGACCTCGGTATAACACACCACACCGTTCGCACTGCGACAAATTTAACATGTTCATGGGACATGACGTCTAGCATGCTGTGCTAGCATGAAGGTTCCGCCACAGTATTTGCAAACAGGTTCTTGCTTGCGCTTAACTGGTCCCATGTAGGTTTTTTTAATGTTGAGTCGTGAAATTAGTTTACTACATTTGATGCAGCGAAACATTATTCTTTACAGTACATTATTCTAGCACCAGCTTCCTTCATGCAGGCGAGTATTTGGTGGTTCAGTGAATTACGAACCATAGTATTTGCACCGGTGCGATAAACGCCCGTCATCTGTTGAAGTCTCCGAAGTTGCTGGCGAAACGTTAGTCGATGGAACAGTACCTGTAGATACCTCCTCTGCAGCTGATATCACAGATGCCATCGGTATCTCCGACACCTTCAGCGTCGCTGCCATCGAGGTCTTCGTCGAAGGTACAGATGTCGATGTTACTGATGGTAATAATGCCATCGAGTTCTCAAGAATAGCGGACTGGTCAAACTAACCGATCCACACTGCACCGCAGCCAGAGTTGGACTGAGGGTACTGTCGTCTAGACCTCACTTATATACCCGCAGCTGCTGGTGTACTACTTCGTAAGTCAAAATAATGACTTTTTTGATTATCATCTTTACTAGGTTAAAATGCAGGTACCATTAAATTCTAGAAATAAAAATTCACATAAATCAAGTTTTACGTATTTATTTTTAAAAAAAAATACACTAATACGAATTAGGTTAAGGCAGTAAGCTCCAGTGGGGAGAGTAAACCGTGGACTTGCGAAAGTGCGATTCATGTGTGGACGACATCTAAATTGTTGCAGTTTAACTAATAGTGTAACTATAAGATAATAAAAATTGTATTTAATTAATTGGGCTATCCTATCCGGACCTATTTTCCCACTCGTAACAATGCGTTAAAACGTTTTTCATGCACAATGCTATTAGTATACAACCTTTTACGTGTGTTTTATTTTATGCTGCATACATATGTATAAATTTATGTATATAAAAACCCCGACAGGATTATGTTTGCGTAGCTCAAAACTTACAATTAAATTAATGTTTTGTAAACAAAATTTTCAAGTCTTTCTATAGCTTCAGTGCTTTAGTATGTTTAAATAGCGTTCATAATGAAATGCCAGCACGTTTTGTAAAGCATCAATACGTTTTCCAATAAATGTTTAAATTTCACGCAGGTATGTTTTTGTTATGACTGTGTTTGTCAATAATTGTCATTTTGGTTGCCGTTTGTAACGTTTCCGTGCACTGTGAAATCGGAGGGCGAATAGTACCTAAATATCTCAGAGTAAATATTGAGAAGTAGTTGTTCTGACTGTTTTTCCCCTAACCTTAGTGTATTGGATTGCGAAATTTTCCGTTAGCGGAATATTCAAAGTGCGTCTCAGGCAGAAGCCTATAATCACGCCTTATTGGGGGTTCCAAACATGCAGGGAGTGTAGCATGCACAGAGTTCTATGGCTGGGGATTGGTCAGCCATGGCAGAGATTGGTGCCAGGAGTAAGTTGGGCCTAAGTAATGCCTGCATAGACAAGGGTAAACACTGGGCTCAGTCATGCAGGGTGTAATATGACAATTAGGTTAGTACGAGACAAGAGAATGGTCCGGAAGAAAAGTCGGTCTGGTTAGAAAAGTTTGTACCGCGCTGGGGTTTGAAGCTTGAACCTTGCCGTACGCTTGATTTTGTCGGATGGAACAGAAATATTCATGTAAAATTACAGATATTCGTAAATTTGTACATTTACGTAAAAAAACTGTATCTCTACAAAATATTGTTTGCAGAAATACTAGTATCGGTTTATTACCAAGGTATATGATATGTGTTGCCCCAGTACCTCCAAGAGATAAAGTTATTTGTAAACCGTTCCATGAATTAATTGCCTTACAGTATTAACTGCGTACATTGATAAGCATAATACAACAAAATAACGTAAAAATTTTTGAATATTCGATTATCTTTTCCGCTGTTTTAAATAATTGTGCTTAAAATAAAAAATAAGCGCCAATTTTCGTAAGAAATACCCAGTATTATCTCGAAAAACGTATTACATACATGCAAAAATAACCATAGCCATCTGTTGTACAAAGTTACAATTTCTTTCTTGTGGTATAACGAACTATTTCTTGGCAATTGGTTTCCAAAGGAATCTTTTTAAAAAGTACGGATTTTTTTTCTGTGTAACAAAAACATAACATAGAAACATAAAATATAGAATTTTCTATTTGTTCTAAATTGTGTTTTAAGTTATGACAGTTCTAAGTTGTGAGTTTCTAAGTTATGACGTTTCTAAGATGCGCGATTCTAAATTTCGATAGTATTAAGTTATGATGTTCCTAAGTTGTGTGTTTTGGCGCAGTTTTTTCTAAGTTGTGATTGTTCTAACTTATGCCAGTTTAAATTATGTAGTTATTTTTAAATTTTGATAGTTATGACTGTTTATTTTCTAATGCTGGGTTTATAAACTATGCAAGGAACGGACTGACGCAACAGTGTATAACACAGAACCCAAAGCAAGAAAATCACAGTCGTTTATAAAGCAAGAAAGTTGCAAGACGTGAACAAACCTTAAACTTGAAAATGTAGAAAACTAGAAAACCAATTTCATTCCCCGGGCTTCTTTCGGTAATTCATATTTATCGCGAAAACAAAAGAAATTGTTATTAATTTATTTTGAAAAGTTATTTTCCGTTACTGTGTGAATGTTTAACAAGAATAAACTTGATGTTTGTATTAAAAAGAACACCGCAGGCTACTTTGTACATAACGTAGCCTATGCGTCTTTAGAGGTTTTCGGAACGCCAGCCGTTGAAAACGCAAGCCGAACCCCATGAAAATTATAAGTTGAACAACACTTGCGTTGCGCTATTGCCTTGCGTAGTTTATAAACCGGTAAGTACTCTAAAAAGTGATTTCTGAACATTTTGCTGCATCTTGCATTTTTGGCGAAGTTTATCAACCCGGTCTTAGTTAACGGAATTGTAAGTGACGCGCTGATCCCACCAATGGCGCAAGCTCCCCTGGCGATGGGCAACGGTGCGGCGTTTGATCAAACGAAACTTTTTGTGGATCAAATCTGATCTCAGATTTTCGAATTTACATTTCGATTCACCGATTTTCAAAAGTGGGAATGCTAACTACGCATTTTTCAAAAAACATATTTAATTTATGGTATTTGTTTAAACGAAACTTCGTGTTTATCACATCTGATCTAACGATGATCTAACGATTAACATACGATAAATCTCAGGTTTTCATTTCCTTCGCCGATTTTCAAAAGAAACGGTGCTAACTACGCATTTTTTTAAACATTTTTTTTATTTATGGCATGTGATTAAACGAACCTTCTTGGTGGTAAAATGAGCTAAAGATTACGTAACGATTAACATATAAAAAATCTCAGTTTTTCGTTTCCTTCGCCGATTATCAAAAATGAAGGAAATTTCTTGTGGTGTCCAATCTGATCCATCGATGAACGTATAGAAAATTTCATATTTGCATATTTTCATTTCCTTCAACGATTTAAAAAAGTGAAGGTGCTAACTATGTAATTAAAAAAAATGTTTTATTCGCCTTTTGCTGGTGCTAGCTTCGCACGGGTGCGATTGGCGACTGTTTGCGTCGCCCACTCGGCTGCAATTTGTTTTCCTAACCTATCTAAAACTAAGTGTATTTGTTTGGGAGGGTTCAGGGTTAGGGAAGACTCTAGGTGGGTCCCAGGCCTAAGCATATATGTCTAATCATGCTGGGTTTCAACCATGCAGAAAGGGCAGCATGCATCGCGTGCCTTGTTCGGGGATTGGCCAGCCATGGCAGCGACTGATGCCCTATCTTATACTCCGGACCAGTGGTTCCCCATCTTTTTCAGCTGGCGACCCGCCTTTCCCTATCGGAATACCTCCACAGTCCATCGGTCTCTGATGACGTAAAAAAAAAAAAAACCTAATTGGTAGAGACCGGAAAAATTTGCGAATTCATTTCGCTATAGGCTAAAATACAAATATTAATACCTCAGTGCCGCCTCTGCTATTGGCTCACAACTCACCTGGATGACTCTGGTCCAATGAGAAACACCCAAGCAAAGTTTTATCGAATCACAGGCTGCTACGCTGGGATGTCTCACAAGACAGCAGCCAATGAGTGGGTGGCATTTGACCGAGTGTACGTAGAACTATGAAGTTCATCCTGGAGGTCATTGAACCCGCGAATTTTTCCGGTCCCTACTAATTGGTATCGTATCCCTTCCTTATGTCTATATAATTTACCATCAAATATGGCATCTTCAAAAAAAAAAAATATATATATATACTTTTTTGAAGTTACAGATTGATTATTAATAAACAATTTGTGTTCTGATTTGAAAATGGTTGACAAAATATAAGCAATTGTAGCAAAAACAGTTAATTATTTAAGAATAGATATGTGTTTGCACACATTTCCGATTTGTTTCGATTTTTCTTATCTTTTCTGATGGTTTGTTCGGTGGTTTCTGACAGTTTTAGGATCGAGTCGCGACCCACCGGTTGGGAAGCGCTGCTCTGGACTATAACTACAGTACACTCCCGATTATCCGCGAAATTAAGCGGCAGGGCCACCGCAGATAGTGAAAATCGCGTATAATCCGCAAAGAGCCGAAAATGGGAAACAAAAAAGGAAACATTAATCTCAACTTAAAAATCTAAAAAATGTATGTACAGTAAACGTTACAATTAACAGTAAAAAAAAAATTAAGGATGCTAAAAATTTTGTATTTTACTGAAATATTACGCATGCCAGCCTACCGTGTGAGTTCCGAGAAGGCCTGTGGCGTTTTAATGTATACTGCACACAATACACTCGTCAGTAGAGTTCAAATTTGCTCACTTGTAAAAAGATTTACATATTTGCTGTATTTTTTCGTGGCATGCGCGGATAATAGGGAGTTGGTCCCAGGTGGAACCCGCGGCGGGCAACAGTGCGAGCACGGGGCAGGCAGGTGTAAGAAGGAGGGTCCAGGGAGCTCAGGTAGTGACGCTCAGGGACCCCCCGGACAGTGGTCTCTGGGCGCGTGCTAGCGGTCAGTGTCACCGGCGGTCAGTGTCACCGGCGACTCGAGGGCAGAGCGCGTGGCGCTTGTTTACCTGCTGGGGCTCAGCCCCCCTTTATCCCCCTCAGGGGGGCTGTTTACTAACAACCCGGGCCTCTGTTGACAAAACTTTCAGCAGCGCGCGCGTCTCTTGAGCGGGGGTCCTTTGTGACTGTCTCTCCACAGCTCGCTTTCTTCTGGCGGAGAACCTCACACTTCGCGGTGACAAACTATAAGTAGTAGATATCTATTCCATCCCATCGTGTGAACGAGGACAATTCTATTTTTTTTTTCTCTCGACAGATTAATGGCCCTGGCCTAACTGGGCGCACAGAACGACGTGTAGAGCTTCAGAAGAAACCACGTGATTTGAAGACTACTCAACACATCCGAGGGGCGTCTGTTTACGAAAATCATTTAAACATTATGCTGAGAGCAGACGATTGATTCTGTTTCCGGTATTTCGTTTTGTTTTTTGACGTGACAACGTCTAATAAATCGATGAACGCCGGCTGCACGCACTAAAAAGTGTCCCTTTACGCACATTGTCCCGTTACGCTGTGTCCCATTACGCTCATTGTACGCTTGCGCCGCATCTATCTCTCTTCCACTCGATTGGAACAACCATCGATTTGACTTTTTCGAGGCACATTAAACTTCAAACACTTCCTATCATCGTCCTATCCTTAACAGAATAACACATATTGGAAGAAGTTAAATAGCAAACATGTATAAAAGTTATAGTTAAAATAATCTCTTCATTAAAGTAATAAACATAGGTATTTGAATTAATGAGTGCAAATAAAAGTAAATTTATCAATTAAATTGTAGATTGCATTTCACTCCTTTGTATCCATACGAAATAGTGATAATTCAATAAAAATGATTATTTTTTTAATAAAAGTATGCAATCATTTCATCAATGTTTTGTTATGACGTTGTCACGTTAACCTATCGTCCGTAAACCGACTTTACAGACAACCAATTTTTTTTTTAAACTGTATTTTTAGAAAAGTGAAAATTGCTAAAAATGCGTATTTTCAGAATAATATTTAGGCATGAAAGACCCGGTACATATCCTCGAGAGTCTTACGTATCACCTTTGTCTTCATATATATGCTATGTAAAATATCATAGTCGTCCAATGCGCGACGAGAAAACTACGTCAGTCCACAGCCTTGCGCTAATGGGCGAAACCGTGCTCAAATCAACAGGTGGGCACAATCAAAATGTGATACTGAATTTTAAAGAGGAAATTTTTCCTTCGGAATAAAATATTCCAGATTATATTAATCAAACCCATGACAGCCCTCATTTTCTCGTCAATTATTAATACTACATAAGTTTAAAGTTTTCTTTAAGTCAAACGCTGAATGTTGAAAGGAAGTCCTGACTCCATTTTAAATTGCACTGTTAGTTTTATCAAATTATTTTAGAGGATATTTGGGAGTAAGAACACGTCACAAAATATGTGGAAAATAAAGGGTGTTACACAAATTATTTCAATGAAATAATTTTTCTACGTTCATAAAATTCCCGTAGGTTGCAGAACTTCAATCAATTAAACATTATCGAAACTCTGAGTATTCCACCTTAAATTACTTCAGTATTATTTACAAATAAAATTTTGTTCAACTTCAAAGACCTATAACAGACGTAGGAATCACTCTAGGTCTTAAGTGGTATTACATCGTGGTGAAGTTTGTTGGTCGAATCCAGAATCATTCTGTATATAACCAAGCCTTGAGGACAGATGCTCAAAGATGTGCGCTGTGACTGGTCAGCAGTTCAGGGTGTTGTTTCCTAAAAGTATTTTGATTCTAAAATGTTGTTGAGTTTGCTTATGATTGAAATCGAGTTTTCCCAACAAAAAAATAAAGGGGTTTCTACTAATGATTAGAGACCAGCAAAATTCGAGCTGGACCCAGTCTATAATTTATGCGATTACATTTTTAAATGTCAATTTCTTCGGATCATCTGGTAGGGGACAAGAGGTCAATAAAAAAATAGGGAACGTACTTTGACCCAGTCGTGTGCGACCCATTCTGAAGGTAACAGGAGGCAGCAGCCAATGAACAAAAGACATTGACCTGTTACAAGTCCGTGGAGCCTAGCCTGATACCAGGAAATAACCAATTATACCGGTCTCTGCTATCATATATGGCTAGGAACAGGAAAAATACGCCGTCTCGAGGACCAGGATAGACTACACAGTCTCCTGTACACTCGGGAAAAATAACGCCAGTTCATTGGCTGCTGATTTGTTGATGATTTGCTGATTTCAACTTATTTGCCTTTGATTATATACTTCTTTGGTTGAGGGTTTATAATTGGTTCATAGTCGTGCAGATGAACAGTGAGCCAGTAGCAAAAGCAGCGTTAAATATATTTTAATTTTAGCCTATCGCCGAATGAATCCGCAAAATGCTTCCTGTCTCTACAATGATGTATGGCGACTATGATTTTTAGCGAAAAAATCTTTTACGCCAAGACAGTTTGTTAATTTGATGTGACTTAATCTCACTGTTATGTTAGAAGGGGTGCATCTGTGTTGGTGAGGCGGGATGATAAGCGCAACGCTCGCTGGTGCTTATAGCGCGGTGTCGCCTCTGGACTGGCGCGCAGTCTTCTCCCAGTGCAGAGGGCAACTATAAGATTTGAGCCGTGACCATTACATTGTATGGTGAGGAAATGAAGATAAAGGTGTAATGCAAGGCCCTTGATTGCTTTCAAAAAACTTTACCGGGCGTTTCATGTCTAAAAATTACTATAAAAACACGTTTTTTTAAACCCTTTTCACTTTCCGAGAAATACAGTTTCAAAACGAACTACGGAAACAGAAGTAGCCATACACCATCAGTGCATTCTTAAATGCTTTTCGCAAACAGACGCCACTAGGATATCTTGAGAGCAGTTTTCAAATTGTGTAGTTTCTTCAGAAGCTCTGCGCACCGTGTGTGTGTCCAGGTAGGCGGGCCCCTAAATACGTACCTATTGTTTGTTTTCAGGTAATCCTAGTCGTTCCCTAATACAGCAGCGGATCATCGATTTTTTTTTCCGCCTATCGAGACCAGCAACTAATGAGATTTTGTCAAGATGAACAGATGGTACTGAAGACTTCCGAACATGACTTCGATGGGTAACCTACCATATATAACGATGGGAAACTGCGCAAATCTGTAGAATTCGCCGTGCGTATGTTATTGACACATTTTGAACCTCCGTTTGGTAATCAACGACAGACACCCAGAGTTACTATAAATTTTATTATATACATTTGATATCTACAACTTCATGCTTTACTTTAATATGTAATCGTTATACACACTGAGACTTTACTCATAACGTTTAACAAGTTTTTGAAATACTTTATGTGAACCAATCTGCCACGTGGAAATGAAGGCTCTCTGTAACAGCATCGTGAAGTGCGCTGTTATCGTAGAACCAGTGCGATGCACTGAATATTCGTGTAAAAATGGCATTTGTGCATTTACATAGAAAACAACTGTATCACTACAAATTAGTGTTCGCAGTAACACTGGGTTCGGATTCTTACCTGGACATTTGTGCTTTGTGTTTTCCTAGTACCTACACTACATAGTTAAAGTTATTTGTAAACCGTTCCCTGAATAGTTTTCCCGTATTAACTGCCACATTAATAAGCACAATAGAAAATAAAGTGGTTCATGGTTGAAAAAATTTATGCTTGAAAGAATCATCATTTGAATTATACAATTTTACACTATTTTCCTCAGAAATAATCAGTATTATTTTTTAAAAAAAAGTATTTCATATTATGTAAAAATAACCAGCTATGCGTTGTAAAAAGTTACATTATCTTTCTTGTAGTATTACAAACTAAATCTTGGCAACTGGTTTCCAAATGTTTTTTTTTTTTTGTAAAAGGACAGAATTTTTCCTTCTTCTTTATGCGACCCCCTGACACGTGAGCCTGAGGGGCCGAATGCGGGCTTTAGGGGGGGGGGGGGGGGGGGGACCTCCCAACAGATAGGCTGCTGGAGCTTCCTGCGCTGCACGGTCGAGCGTTATTTTGAACCTAAACGACACAGCAACTCAACATGCTCCATGCTGTTCCCGAAGGCTCGTTTTGAGTTCTCGCTATATTTTTTCATGTCCATATAGTTCGACGGGTACCTTTCGTTTCCAAATGATGTGTCCACTCCTCGATACATTCTTGAACAGTGTTCACAGCCCCACGAGCATTTTATCTCCATCCAGTTCTCACACACAACAAAACTTTTTTTTATCTACCCTCGTAGTAGCGTTTCAAAAACACAATACTTTAAATCCGAAACTAAAAAAAAAATTGGTTGTCTGTAAAGTCTGTTTACGGACGATAGTTTAACGTGTCGTCATAACAAAACATTGATGAAATGATTGCATACTTTTATGAATAAAATTGAATCATTTTTATTGAATTAGAACTATTTTGTATGGATACAAAGAAGGAGTGAAATGAAATCTACAATTTAATTGATAAATTTACTCTTATTTGCACTCCTTAATTCAAATATGTTTATTACTTTAATGAAGAGATTATTTTAACTATAACTTTTATACATGTTTGCTATTTAACTTCTTCCAATCTGTGTTATTCTGTTAAGGATAGGACGATGATAGGAAAAGTAGGAAACGAATGGGAGTGTTTCAAGTTTAATGTGCCTCGAAAAAGTCAAATCGATAGTTGTTCCAATCGAGTAGAAGAGAGATAGATGCGGCGCAATCGTACAATGAGCGTAACGGGACACAGCGTAACGGTACAATGTGCGTTACGGGACACTTTTTCGTGCGTGCAGCCGGCGTTCATCGATTTATTAGACGTTGTCACGTAAAGAAATTGGGTACATGGCCGCCACGCCGTTAGAAGTGAAGCCTCTCAGCAGATAAAAAGAAGGATAGGAAATATTTAGGATACTCCAATATTTTAAACACGCGTAATAACACTTTGAAAATACACCTTTATTTACTGGTGTCTGTCCATGTATTCAGTGGAATCTAAGAATGATTTCATTGGTTTATGATAGCTAAAATATAATACACAACCCTACTGAAAATGTTTACACAAATGTTTCCAAATTCTAATGCTAACTCCGGATCCAGCCTCAAAGTTGTAAGTTTATAGAGTTGCGAATTACGAGTTATGTAAGTATGGAAAGTAGGTAAAAGTATGCAAAAGTATGAGAAAGTATTGGAAATCATACGAAACCATGTTCTGCCACCATCTGTAACCGACTGTAAAGATGTTTCAATTTAATTTTTTTTGTAAAGCCCGCGCCATCGAGCGATATTAGTTACATACGTTACACCCGTTGAATCCGTTACCTACTCACTTCCGTTACACTGTTATTCTGATTTTCCACTACTGAATGTAAACAATTAACTGCAAAAACCTTTTATTTTAAACTTGCACTGTTAATAATTTTCGGTTTAAGTCCACGTAGAAAGCTGATTACACAAATTCGGTGGTTAGAGACCGGAAAAATTCGCGGATTCATTTCACGATTGGCTGGAAGCCAAACATGTTTACCTTATTCCTGCTTCTGCTATTGGACCACAGTTGGCTAGAAAGACTCAGAACCAACGAAAAATCTTCCCATGCAACCCAGACACCATGTCTTACAAGTCAGTAGCCAATGAGCAGGTGGCATTTTCCAGAGTACGTAGAGGTTTTTGGAGTCCATCATAGAGGTCAACGAAACCGCGAATTTTTCCATTCTCTATCGATGGATCTTCGTAAATTTCCTGATGCAAATTTATCTTAACTTGAACATAAACCCTTAAGAATAATCTTGGATTATGAAAAAAAAATTAATATATGGTAATAACCATGCAAAAACTCACTTATTTCTTTCACGTGTGTGTTTCCCCTGTTTATGCCGAAAAAAAAAACAATATGGACGTCAAAATACTGCGTAGTCTCCACGAAGATCCAGTCATCTGATATTACCAATAACTTTTCGCTTATTCGAGGTGAATTCTTCGTTGAAAAGTCCGTGAAATCACTGTAACTGTAACTGTATTGTGTTTGTTTCGTCTTTTCGTCTTGTCGTGTTTTTGTCTCGTTTCAACTGTTGTGCTGATTTTTTTTTTGGGTTCAATATATTTGTGTTGTCATTTGTGGGTTTTTTTTTCCGTTCTCTTAGTCCTTTTTTCTTTGTTTTTCTTTGTCTGTTGACCATATTCCTGTTATGGAATATTATGTGGTGTTTATATCACGTTTGACCTTACAAGTTATTTTGGTTTCTTGTGCAAAAAAAAAATCTGATTTTAATTGGTTTTTTTAACGGTTGAAGTTTTATCATGTAATTGCGTTGTGTCTAATTTAATGTATTCTTTTTAAGTTTTTTTAAATTTGAGGTTTCCTTTTACAAAGATTTTGTGTCTTACGTTTTAAAGAGGTTTAGTATTAACTAGAGACATGCAAAATTCGCGGATTCATTTCGCGATAGGCTAGCATCAAAACAACTTCTGCGATTGGCCCACATTTTATCCGGGGAACTGTGAGCCAATGGGAAACAACACTAAACCAAGAAAGTGCCGAATTACGGACAGCCTAGTTGAGACGTCTCACGCGTCAGTAGCCAATGAACAGGTGTCATTTCCGCGAGTATTTAAAGGACTGTGGAGTCTATCCTAGAGGTCAATGATTCAGCAAATTTTCCAGTCTCTAGCTATAACTTTTAAAAATACTTTCAAGTGAAAGCAGAGTGTCGCAGTCTCGCAGATGCTGGTGTTCTCCAGTTGAATCGAAGAAGGGAGGACAAGTGAACAGCCCGGAGCAGGCGTGGGACCCGGAGCGCGAAAGGCAAGCCAAGGGTGTGCACTAGGGGCTGTCGCGGGCACTCCAAGGTGACTTGCAACCCCTTCTCCCCCCGATCCGGCCTCTCTTCCCGTCTGGTTTCTTGCCCCCGAGGCTACAAGGCCACTACACCCCCTCCCTTCTCCCACGAGTAGAACGGGGTAGAGGACGACGGGGAAAAAAATAATAAGAAGGAAAAAAGTCCACGATGGAGAGAGGGAAAAAAAAACCAAGAAGGGAAGGAAAAGAAAGAACCCCTCCGACCGTGGAAGGCGGCGAAAATCGAATTCCAACCCTCCAACCCCCCCTCTTGCCCAATTTCCCGCGTTTGGACACACAGCGACGGAGGCGGCGCGACCCCTAACCGCCAGACTAGAAAATAGTCGAGACGGGGGCTGGAAGAAAAAAAAATAAAGAAAAGAAATGAAAAGAGAGGAAAAGAGGGTTAAAAGGCATAAATAAGGCGGGGTCCGCGGTGCAGAAAGCAGGCATCCCTACAGCCGATGACTTT
This sequence comes from Bacillus rossius redtenbacheri, assembly GCF_032445375.1. NCBI lineage: Eukaryota > Metazoa > Arthropoda > Insecta > Phasmatodea > Bacillidae > Bacillus > Bacillus rossius. The sequence continues at coordinate 31,654,087 of NC_086342.1, read as the reverse complement.
GGCTAACAAGAAGTGGGGGGGGAGGGGGGGAAGGGTCGCTGTCTCGCCGTCATCTAGAACCACAGAACGTCTCACGGCCTACGGTATGCGCTGTTGCCAGAGCTCTAACACGCTACGAAGAAGTACAGGGATGTTTATCTACTCCTCTGGAATTCTGCGTGCACGAGAAGCATTTTAAGAATCAAATTTTAGTAATTTTTGACGTGACGTCTAATAAATCGATGAACGCCGCCTGCACGCACGAAAAAGTGTCCCGTAACGCCCATTGTCCCACTACGGATGTCCCACTACGGATTTGTCCTGTTATTCTCATTGTACGTATGCGTGGCATCTCTCTTCCACTCGATTGGAACAACCATCGATTTGACTTTTCAATCATATTTTCGTCGTTTGAATTATTAATATTATGTAATTTAACGATCGTCCACCGATTTTCAGCACAATCGGTACAGTTATTAATTTCCCGCCTACCACTGTAAGAAATAAACATGGCGGACTACATACGTTTTTAAAACTTCCACAACACAAAACAAAATTTGTATATATATATATATATATATATATATATATATATATATATATATATAACATCTGAAACAATTGTTTCCAATATGGCCTCGTGACCGAGCGAAATTTTCTTCCTCAAAAAATATAATATTTTTAATGCCTAAATGGTTTCGTTTCAAAAACCTATTACGGCTTAGTCTCAGGCCGAATATGATATTTCATTTTCTTCTGGTAAATCATTTCATCAATGTTTTGTTATGACGTTGTCACGTTAAACTATCGTCCGTAAACCGACTTTACAGACAACCAATTTTTTTTTAATGTTTTCAAGACTAAACCTGCTACAGTTCACACACAATCAATAATACGAATTCAAACAAAAATTGCAATAAACGATAGCCAATACCTTCAATTTCAAATACGTATTATATTTGGTAACAGCGACACAGTAACAAGGACAGCGCTAACGGCAGTCGGCGTGTGTTAGAAAGAGAGAGAGAGAGAGAGAGAGAGAGAGAGAGAGAGAGAGAGGCCATTTACTACCACACTGCACTCTAAGATTGGGACGCTCTATAGACACACACCGCGCTCAATATGTCTAAAGGCCGTGTCACACTGTCTCCTTTTCTTATTCAACCACACACGACAACAAAGTTCCAGTGATATTGGACGACGTATGGCTTCCAATTCCCTCCACCTGCCACAAGATCAAAGTTTATTACTGGACTGAGCTAACTCATTTTTTTTAATTTTTAATCTTATCTTAAAACTAAAATAATCCATCACAATTCTGAATGAGAAGTTTTGACACGTTTGTCTAGATGTTTTGCATTTATTAACTTTTTAAAGCGCCTGTAAATTTAAACTGCTTTAAAAATCACTGAATTTATTTAAATATTAAAAATGGTTAGATACATATAAATTACTTTAAATACGACGCCCATGCTAACATTATACTACCTCTTAATCTTCCGTCTTTAAACATTTTAAAATATTTTTTTTTTTTACGCGGCAACGCAAGTCATTGCTTTATTTTGTTGGTCAAGATGCTGATTGGCCAATTCCATATTATGTTCGAATTAAAATTCATTAAGATATAAAATTATAACCCAATTTTCGTAATAAATACTCAGTGTTATCTTGAAACACGGATTTCATTTATGAAAAAATAACCCAAGCCATGTGTTGTACGAAGTTACAATATCTTTCTTGTAGTGTTTCAAAGTATTTCTTGGCAACTGTTTTACAAAGACATCTTTTTTGCGCGAAATGTTTTAAAGATGTCTTACGAGTATAACTTTTTCTCACCGGAAAAAAAATATATATATATTTTTAACATGAAGTATTTTTTTTTTGTGTGAACCAAGCACTTTTTACATAGACAGGAAAATTTCGTGGATTCATTTCGTGATAGACTAAAATTAAAATACATATACATTTAAGCTACTTTTGCTATTCGCTCACTGAATGCATCGGGACGACTCTGGGCCAATACGAACCCCTCAATCAAATCCCAGGTAAACCAGTTGCAACGACTCACAAGTCAGCAGCCAAATAACTGGCGTTATTTGGTCGAGTGTACAGAGGACTGTGAGGTCTGTCCTGAAAGTCATCGAAACCGCGAATTTTACCAGTCCCTACTTACAAGTACAATAGGTATTTTTTCAATGGCCTGGTTATCCAAAACTAGCTAGGACTGTGATAGTAACGACGTTTTTTAGGGTTTAAATAAAAAAATGATAGAAAGGCATATTAAATATAAATAATGTTATAACAAAGGCTACACACACGATTCATTACATATATGGTTTCGATTCGTGGAAGGTCTGGAATAAATATTGGCCTATAAGATTGTCAAAGCTATTGAACAAACATTAAAATTTATACATCATTTTGCGTCTGTTCTATCGATAGCCACTTTTTCACACTACAAATGGGAAACTGTTTAAACTATTGCAAACTACTGTAATTTCACTGAAAACTCTTGTAACTGCTCGGAAAAAAAATAATTCATTATGGAACATTTAAAAAAAGTTTACCACTGTAGCCCAGCTGATTCGCGGTAAATTTAACAGTTTTATTTTAGACAGATCTTTTGGACAGACACGTTTCACCGGGCAAAAGAGATGGTATGGTACCGCATATTTTCGGGCAATGGTGGCTCTGAAAGGAATACAGGGTAAAAGCACGCACTAAGCGAAGTCGAAACGGAATCACAAATGTCGTTTTCCAACCGCCACTAAAACGCACGTTTGGAAGCAAAAAAAGGCTGAAAACGGATTATCGACCGGACTTCGCGTGTGCTACCAGCGGCGAGAACTGCTCTTGGGAGAGTCGTGGCATACAGAGGGCATACATTCGGCATACAGTGGGCCCACCGCTCCGCTCTGCAAACCACCAACAAGAATGAGCGGCTTTATCGTCGCTACGAAACCGGGAAACATCGTGGATTCATTTGACGGCAAGTTAAACCCCAAAACGCTTGTATGTTTACACGAATGTCTTCAACTGGGCCACATTTAATACGACACGCCCAAATGATAGTCCAAACTAATACGAGATGTAATACAATTTCTTTTTTTGACAAACGCCATTGCAGTTTTGCTCTGTTATCCATGGGAAAAATTCATAAATACAAAAAAAAAATTGCTTGTCTGCAAAGTCGGTTTACGGACGATAGTTTAACGTGACAACGTCATAACAAAACATTGATGACATGATTGCATACTTTTATGAATAAAATTGAATCATTTTTATTGAATTATCACAATTTTGTATGGATACAAAGAAGGAGTACTTTTATTTGCACTCATTAATTCAAATATGTTTATTACTTTAACGAACATATTATTTTAACTATAACTTTTATACATGTTTGCTATTTAACGTCTTCCAATCTGTGTTATTCTGTTAAGGATAGGACGATGATAGGAAAAGTAGGAAACGAATGGGAGTGTTTCAAGTTTAATGTGCCTCGAAAAAGTCAAATCGATGGTTGTTCCAATCTAGTGGAAGAGAGATACATGCGGCGCAAGCGTACAATGAGCGTAACGGGACACCGCGTAACGGGACGCCGCGTAACGGGACAATGTGCGAAATGGGACACTTTTTCGTGCGTGCAGCCGGCGTTCATCGATTTATTAGACGTTGTCACGTCAAAATTAAACTGAAATTATGAACCAACAAAAAACAAGTCTAAATCAGCTTATGTCATAATAAATAAACCCAAAGATGTACCTAAAAAGGTATTATGTGCAACACAACAACGACAGCACATACGAACACATTCAAACTTAAATATCAGACAGCACAAGAATTCCGTGGAAGGAATTTGGTCATGTGTTCGTCTGTGCTGTTGTCGTTGTATTGTCCATAATATCTGTTTCTGTCCATCGTTGGGTTTATCTGTTTGATATGAGCTTATTTAGGCTTGTTTTCTGTGGGTTGATGTTTTCATATTTATTACTTTTTTTTGCATTTATTAATTTTTCCCTTGACAAACAATTCAAAACTGCAATGTCGTGCGTCTAAAAAATTTAATTAGATCAAAATTCCCCAATTGCATTAATTATTTAATGAACGTAATACGAAGAGTGATAAAAAAATACGGCGAATAATTTTATTTCTAACAAACTAATAAGCTTGCATTAAATTTGAACTAATCTTCAAAAAAAACTCTCCTCGGCTAGCGATGTGCATTTATCCCAGTGTTTATTCCATGATTGGAAGCATTTCTGGATGTGGACAGACATGAACTTTCTTGAAGTAAACTTGAAGATCATAGAGATCATATAGATAGAGACCTGCAAAATTCGCGGATTCATTCGGTGATAGGCTAGAATTCAAACACATATACCTCTTAGATAATTTTTCTATTTGTTTGCTGTTCATCTTGGCGAATCTCAACCAGTTATAAACCCTCAAGCAAAGAAGGATCGATTCACAGACAAACCAGCTGAGATGACTTACAAGTCAACAACCAATGAACTTGCGTTATTTGCCCAGTGTACAGGGGAATGCGCAGTCTATCCTGAAGGCCATCGAAACCGCGAATTTTGCAGGTCTCTACATATAGATGTGCTCTTGTCATGCCTAGGGTCCAGAAAAATTCGCCGTTTTAATGGTCTTCATGATAGACTACACAGTCGTCTGTACACTCGAGAAAATCACTGTAGGCTTGTGAGTCATCTCCACTGGTTTGCTTGTGATTCTATGCTTCTTTGGTTGGAGGTTTCTCATTGGCCCAGAGTCGTCCAGATGAACAGTGAGCTAATAGTAAGAGCAGCTTAAAGGTATATGTAGTTGAATTTTTGCCTATCGACGAATGAATCTGCAAATTTTTCTGGTCTTTAGTCACACCCTTGACGATTCAGAGCCAGTTATAAACAAGAAGTGGTTAGCCAATCGCGTGTAACCGGCCAAATGATGTGACCTTGTGATGGATCAAAGAGCATTCTACATAGGCTTGATTATGTTCAGGGAGGTAGAGTCTTGCCTGGAGTGAAGTGAATCCTCGAAATAATCCTGGCAAAAGCGTGACGGGCGAGACGCTATTAAATGTTTCCTAGCCAATCACATCCGACGCATCTGTGACGTCAGTGCGACGACTTCCGCAAGCGCGTCATACTTGCTGATTTGAAAAAAATATATATCTTTGCGACGCGGGCGCCATGTTACCGAAACGCGTGTCAGAATTTCGTTTTCGAATGCTGGCTAGACTGGTGCATTGGTAATATTAATATTTGTATATTTCCGAAAGTTTTGTTTACCAAATTTATCTGTGAAATCTTTGTGTTCACGCATGGTGAGTTTTCCGAATGAACGTTAATTTTGGTTTCATTGTACTCCATTCAAACATATCGATTAAATAATAACCTGTTACCACTGACGGCTGTTACATGTGTGGTGCATGTGTAAATTCAAGAAACATTTCGTACATAATTATTTATTTCAGTTTGTCACGCAGATAAAAACCAGATGCTCTTAATAAAGCGTTCACCACGATATTTTGAATAAAAAACCAATTGGTTTTAAGAAGCACAACAAAAATATTTCCTCTGTAGTCAAAGTGACGAAGCACGAAAAAAACATAAAACATGCATTCGAATCGGTATTAAATCGTTCCACCGCAATTTGCGAGCATACACACTACATCAGGACTTTAAATAACATTTCCTAAGTCAAGACAGCTGTCTCGTTCAGGGCTGTTGAGTTGGTTTGCCGGCTATAAAAGGGCTGATTGTAACTTTCCCTCCCCCTTCCCATATACCCACCCTTTTTTTATCCTTTACAACGGGAAGAGTTATAGCCCCTGATGCACACCTGCACCACACCTTCAGAGCAAGGAACCATTGCATAAGGCAGCGCTATAGATACTACACAGAAAACTAACCAGTACCTAATGTAATAGTTAAATATCGCGAAAATAAAATAAAAATTGGTTGTCTGTAAAGTCAGTTTACGGACGATAGTTTAACGTGACAACGTCATAACAAAACATTGATGAAATGATTCCATACTTTTATGAATAAAATTGAATCATTTTTATTGAATTATCACTATTTTGTATGGATACAAAGAAGGAGTGAAATGAAATCTACAATTTAATTGATAAATTTACTTTTATTTGCACTCATTAATTCAAATATGTTTATTACTTTAACGAACAGATTATTTTAACTATAACTTTTATACATGTTTGTTGTTTAACTTCTTCCAATCTGTGTTATTCTGTTAAGGGTAGGACGAAGATAGGAAAAGTAGGAAACGAATGGGAGTGTTTCAAGTTTAATGTGCCTCGAAAAAGTCAACTCGATGGTTGTTCCAATCGAGTGGAGGAGAGATAGATGCGGCGCAAGCTAACAATGAGCGTAACGGGACACAGCGTAACAGTAAAATGTGCGTTACGGGACACTTTCTCGTGCGTGCAGCCAGCGTTCATCGATTTATTAGACGTTGTCACGTCAATAAAAAAATTGAGCGAATTTTTTAGTACTCACCAAGGATGTGTAACATATGACCTCAGTAACAGGAAACTCGTGTGTTCTCGTTTTGTAAATACACTTATAATACGAAACTCGGACGCGAAATTGAACGTAAAAGTCTTAAAAAAAATCCCTTTTAACACAGCCCATAGGAGTAGGTAGATTTCGAAGTAACTATTTAATCTGGAAATATTTTAGGTACTTCTAAAAACTTCTGGAACATTTTAAGAACTTAACGTATATAACGAATTTATGTTCTCCAATATTACAAAATGATCGATTATATATTTTCCCGATTTCCATGCAGCAAAAATAGTACGAATATTTTTAACTCAATGTATCCACCTTTCAATAGTTTACATTAGAACGTATTTCGTTTTATATGCCAACTAAAGTAACTATTTAATTTTTTTACCTTCAAACACTAATTTTGTTGTTTTTTTTTTTTTTCAATTTCAACCTTTGTGTTTTGGTAATAATTCGTTTCATAAAAAAACTATTTCAGCTAAAGTTTTACATGAAGTTTCGGGTTCATAGAATAAATTATAACGTGTATGATATACCTATTAAAAAAGTATTGATATTTTTTTTTACTTTCAAACCTTATTATTTCGACCCTTTGCATTAATGGTTTGTTAAACAATAATACTTTTAAGTTAATTTTTAGTTAATATTTAGACAGTTAAGCAAAAATAAGAATGGATTCAATAGTGTACCTCATAGAGAAGTTTTATTTATTTTCTCATTCCAACCCCAGGTTTTTTCAACCCCTTGCATTAATGGTTTTATTATTAACAGTTGTTTCAGACAAAAGTTTTAGATAAAAATTATAATATGTACAAAAAAATTGTATGGATATGAAAGTGTGCCTACTAAGGGAGTTATGAATTTTTTGTTATTCAATACCTGTATATTCCACCCCTTACAGTCATGGTAGGTCGTATAAAAAATTATTTCAGACAAAAGTTGTAGATAATAATTTAAGGTTTTACAATAAAACAAGACGGATTCAACAGTGCACATGGTAAGTAAATTATGATTTTTTTTAAATTCTACCCCATTATGTTTTCAACCCCATGAGACAATGTTTCGTATTATCAAAAATTGTTTCATACAAAAGTTCTAGATAAAAATTATAAAATTTTTCAAACATTTTGAACGGAATTGATAGTGTACTTACTAAGGGAATTATGATTTTTTTTATTCTTCCCCTTATTTTTTCAACCGCTTGCAGGAATGGTTCGTCTAATCAAAAATTGTTTCAGATAAAAATTTTGGATAAAAATTGTAAGATTAATGCATAATTTACTCTAATTCGATGTTGTTATTATTCGGAGCGGAGACGAATCCAATAATCAGATATCATTAAAATAGGTCCAGCCGTTCTTGAGTTATAAATGGTGTAACTTACCCGACTTTGTTATATATATATATATATATATATATATATATATATATATATGTATATATATATAAAAGGGATATTCGCGTCACACTTGTTAACCTCTGAACATTATACTTTTCGTTTCGCTCTGATGACTTCATTGCTCGACTTACCCTATCCGCCAAAACAGTAAGGAAAAACCACGTACAATAATTTGAGAAGTACGTTGACACGAAACACATGTGTCTCCAGGGGCGGAAATCTGCAGGGTTGTCAGGTGAAGCCAGCGGGATATCGTTTATCATTCTCATTTCACTGTTACAATTGCGCAAGCGGGTACCCTCAGAGAAGGGCTTTTTGATTCCAGAGGGGTGGGGGTGAGGCAACTGCTTCCCCCTCCCCGGATGTGTCTCTACAGGTGCCTTAAAACTTCAATTTGAACAATTTTATTATTATTTTTCCAATGGCCAGTATGTTCACACTGAAGTTGGCAGCGGCGTAGGTTGATTCATTGAAGGCACGGTCTTTCATGCAATGACGATTTTTTTTTTCATTTTCAGGTCATATTTATGTTTATGAGCTATTTTAAAAAATAAAACAATATATCTCCCTTGAGTTTGTTTTTATGAAACAAATATTTACAACAGAGATTCACTCAGTTTAATATAATGGATGTAAAATGTCTCGCAAGTAATAGAAATTAAGAGAACCTGAGCAACCTTTAACACCAATTAAATTACATTTAGTGAATATCATTTAGTGAATATCTGTTGAAAATATTTGTTACAGAAAAACAAATTAAATGGAGGGATAGTGTTAAAATTCTAGTTTTAGTCCTTAAGTAACAATGCTGACGAAGAAACGAAATATTTAACACGGCATGTGGGACTAAGCAATAAAGCCTTTAAAGTCTTGGCACCTAACGTAGAAATTTAGTCACTCTTTATGTACATATGTATGTGTGTATGTAAATGTATACGTTATGTTCTATTCGGAAGTGTGTCACTTTTTCTACAACATCTTTATCAAAATGTTTGCAGAACAGTCATTTGGCCTAAAGTCACTTTGTCTACAATAATTTGGCTTTAAATAATTAAACCTCAAATTATTTCACCTCAAAATTGGTCACGTTTATTTATTCCATTCAAGAAAGACAGATGAAGTAGCAAAATATGGCGAAACTTCTTTAACTTTTCACGTCATCAAAGTGTTAGTGCCAAAATTTAATAAATGCTCAAAAATTATTAAATTTTATGAACTGTTTGATTGAAATGTCGCATAGGGGTCGTCCATTAATCACGTGATGTTTTTTTAGCAAATTTTTAACCCCCCCCCTCCCCCCTAGTGATTTGTGGTGATGTTTTAGACTCCTCCAACCCCCCCCCCCCCCCAAATAAATCACGTGTATTTTTTTGGTACAAAATATTTTTAAAAAATTCAGAATATTATCTTTAAATATAGGTATAATCTAACTAAATTCAGGAAAATTAAGCACAGTGATAAAATGTCCAAACACACATTAAGATTGCAGGTTTATTCTTACTGGCATAAAAATAATAAAGGAAAGGCTTATATGTGATTTACGCATGTATTCGGCGCCAAAATCACAGTCTTACTGGCGACTGGCAAGCCGAGCCGGGTGGTTCATGTTGCGGCGGGCGGGGATATTGTTGCCTGGCTACGGCGAGTCAAAGTCACGCGTCCCTTATCGGTTTAGTAGAAATCGGGCGAAAAAATAAATACACGTGATATCTCCCTACACCCCCCTCCCCCTTGTGATATTTCGTGATTTTTCCCAAACCCCCCCCCCCCCCCCATTTCGAGCCTCACGTGATTAATGGACGATCCCATATGTAATACACACATAATAGTAGTTTGTTTAAAATTCAGAATTCCTACTCCCAATTTTTACACCGCTACCCACCAGTATCTTCTCGTACATACTTACACTTATGTATATTTTCACCAGTTTTCTCCTAAGAGGATTATTTTCTTGATATATTACTGCTTCTCTTACAATTTCAAGCCCTTAATTCACTGTATTTATATACATTTCGTTATTTTCCTGCATATCATATTGTAAAAAATCTTTATCATATTTATTGTTTCTTACATTTTCGTAACATGCACGCACCAATAAAGTTTTTTTGTGTATTTTTTATTTGTATAGGTTGATGTTGCTCGGTTCGTGTATAGTTCATTTTTATAGACTATATTTTAATATACTTACTGTCATTACTTGAATAGCTCCTATTTGGTGATTAATAAAATTTTTCCAAAGCTTTTATAATGACGATTAACAAATATAAAATGTAATATGATATTCAAATGTTGGCTACATGTGGAACCTAGGTGGTTTAAGGGTTATAGTTAAATGAGAAATTTTTAGAATTTGACTAGAGAACGTCTTACTAGGAGGATTGTAAACACTGCTTAGGGGGAAACAGTAAGAAGTTAAGAAGTTGCGGTTGAACAGTTTATACTCGGAGATTTCTTCTAGATCAGTTGTTTACGTGTTAGATTTTGATAAAAAAAAATTTTTTCATACCAGAGAAACCTGCATTGTTCATATGTCTTCTTAACAGGAGGTTTCAGGTTCTAATAACTAGTAAACGAGGATGTGTGCAGGTAGGCTATGTGTCCTGAAAAAGACTGTAGCTGGTTTATAAGCGTAATTCACTCCCTGATTTTCACATTACCAGAAAACGGAATTAATAAAATAAGTTACACAAAATGAATAAAATATTTGACTGCACAGTCTGTATATGGGTCTACGACAGCCGTGTCTTTGAGAAATTTTTTTATTTCCATTGAAAATGTGTCACGCGCTTTCAAGTGACAGATATTTCAGAACCTGTTTACCTCCACCATCGCCATCTTTCTTTAGGCCAGTGTCACACCACGTTAAGACCGCTACACTGTATTATTTTTTTGTAAATTGAACAGACATATTCATGTTAAATTACATATATTTGTACATTTCAATGAAAACAACTGTATCTCTGCAAAATATTGATCACAGTTATCCGGGCTATTATGCTTTATGTTGTCCCAGTACCTCCAATAGTTAAAGTTATTCTTAAACTGCTCCCTGAATAGCTTTCCAGTATAAACTGCGTACATTAACAAGCATAATAAAATAATAATTCTAATTATTGAACATTAGATCATATTTTTCATGGTTTAAACAAATAGTCTTGAATGAAACATCAATTAAAATATAAAATTGTGATCCAATTATCTTACGGAATGTTCAGTATTATCTCGACAAGCGTTTTTCATATATGTACAAATTTACAATATCGTTCACGTAGTATTGCAAACTAGTTCTTGGCAACTGGTTTCCAAAAGAGTCTTTTGTTAGGAGAACTGTCAGATAATCAGAAACCCTCAACAAAAGAAGTACTGAATCATGGACAACCCAGACGAGGCGTTTCACAAGATAGTAGACCACCAGTAGATGACATCCAACCGAGCATACACGGGACAGAGGAATCTATCCTTAGAGCCAAATGAAAAATCTAATTTTCCAGTACCTAACAATGTGCGTTTTCCCGGCTGCGACTAAAATTTCCACAGCGTTTTTTTTTTCTGTATATTATTTCAACCGGAATTTCTAGAGTGAACACTGCAGTTCTCTAAAGTATGCACGAAGTAAATTTATCAAAATAGAACATGTAAACAACTGATCTAGAAGAAATCTCCGAGTAGAAATTGGCAACCACTCCTGTTCAACCGCAACTACTTAACTTCTTTCTGTTTTCCCTTAAGCAGTGTTTACAATCATCCAAGTAAGACATTCTCTAGTTAAATACTTAATATTTAACAAAAAAAACAAAGAAAGGAGCAGTTAGTGTCCACGCCGTAGATGTTTCGTGAAAACTTCGGGATAAATTCGTAATAAGCGTTTCGTATCAATACGTAATTTAATTCAATCCCTTTAATACAACGGCTGCACAGAGTAGTGTGGTTACAGCATAGATAATTCACAAGTTTATCGCATGAAGCAAGGGTCTGTGGTAGCTGAAGCACGGTGCTTCGATGTGCAAAAGATGACTGCGACGGCGAGCATAATGACGTCACAGGCAAAAAAAAAATACTGCGCGACAAACACGTACAGGCATGTTCTATCCGCTGTGGGCTCAACCACTGTTGTCGCGTTATTAGTCTCGTAGTTATTAGAAATTTCAAATCTGACGGTATTTTGTCACACAAGAAATATAACTGTAAAGAGCGAGTAGATGTTTTCACGTGAGAAAGTTCCACAGCATGTAAATGGGTGGGTATTAATTAAAATAATATTTTTAAAAATTCCCCGCCAGGCAATGTAATAAATATATTGTTCTATGGCATGTTGTGTGGTTTCGTGTGACTATCTCTAATTCAGACAGCTTCTTAAAGAATAGCCTATAAGATACTGGGGGCGAGTTTTCGAGTCCAATAGGTATCTGTGATAAGAATTAGGTATACATAGCTGTATCGTGTTTCGTTTGCATCTAATATACATAAACAGTGGGGAATTATTTTCAATAAACAGGTAAAACGTTTCAGATATGAAATTTCCCATATTTTAATTATTAGAAGAAAAGTAAAGTTCCCTATGTGCAATTTCTAAAATTTTTGCTTCATGAAAATCCCACGAAATGGCAGTAATCCCGCGATCTGGCAACACTGCGCCTTCAGCGAGGGCAGGCTAAAACACAACCCCCTCTCTTCCCCCCACAATGTCACTATAGCTAACCCGCGATAAGGACTTATCTCCAACCCCTGGCTCGGGGGAGATAAACAACTGGTTCCTTATAGCAGAGTGCGCAGGCCGAAGAAGACAGCGAAGCGAACACCCAACACAACGCTCAGCAGTCGAGGAATGTTTTTCTTGGGTGGGGAAAATTAAAATGTGCGTGTTCTAGTAATTTCTAGACGCAATTACACATAGGGACACAATATCTAAAACAAAAGCATCGATACCTTCTTAGTATCGGTATCGAAACAGTATCTAATGAGTAGAAGTATCGGAACTGAACTAGCGATATGAGTAGGTATCAAAAAAATTCAGTAGATTTATTATGACATATAAATTGGGCGATAATTTTTCGTCGATAAAGTGACAGTCGGTTTCGATGTAGCCAGTTTTAGGAGAAGATTAGAATCAGGCTAGGAAAAGTTTTTATTTAAAAAAAAGACATGAATTGGTACTGACGTTGGACTTAGTGCAGTCACCGACGGACAAGAGTTTATCAGCCATCTTATCCTTAAATCTGTTCCTTGCTCTACTTATTTTTACTCCTGCCTTCAAGAATAGCCTCCCTGAGGGAATAGATGCAGGTGAGTGCAGATATTGCTGAGCGTTTATGTACAGCATTGGAAATACAGTCACAGTGCTATGGGGTTGACGTTAAGAGGGACTAATTGATTTTCCAAATACAGTGAAACTTCCTCCTTTTCACACACCTGCTGAATACCATTTAGACTTATTTTTATTTTTGCCGTGTGCTAAAATATTAACGTGCCGTGGGCTGCGTTCCTTTTTAGAGTTTGGTCGCTTGAATCGATTCGATACTTGACGCAAAGTACTCAAATTAGTACAGAGTATCGAGTGGCGACATCTATATTCGAATCAAAAGTAGCGATATGAGTAAAGTATCGGATTCGATATCGTGTCCCTTATCCCGCAGAAGACTGCACTCGCAACCTGCGAACGTTTATGTTGTTCAGTTACAATTTCTCGGATGTGTACTGTTAAACAGTTATCCCCTCAAATTTGCGAAGAGCCTTGGTTGCAAATGATCCAGGGATATTCGTTCATTTGATATTTCTTCGTGAAAGTACGAATCCTGCTGTTACTTTCTTTGAACACATAACATAGAAACAGAACTACGTCATATTGGATTAATATTTTTGGTCTCATAACAAATTTTATCTTTTTTTTTTTTTGCTGAAAATAGCTTCACAAAGATTTAAAAAAAAAAAACATTAACACAATGTCTATTAACAGAAATTTAACAATTGTAGTCAGTCCCAGAAAATTATTACAATACTACACACCAATGTATTCACAAGGGAAAATAAGTATTTGTAACATTCACGCGGAAGGAAAAAAAATCTCTAAATTTACAAAAGTTTCCTTTGGAAATCAGTTGCCAAGAAATAGTTTGTAATACTACAAGAATAATATTGTAACTTTGTTCAACACATGGCTATGGTTATTTTTGTATATATGAAATAAGTTTGTCGAGATAATACTGAGTATTTATTACGAAAACTGGCGCATAATTTTATATTTTATATTATGTTTCATTCAAGCATAACGTTTTTAAACCACGGAGAATAAAATCTAATATTTAATATTTGACTTTATTTTATTTTATCGTATTTGCGAATGTACGAAGTTAATACAGGTAAGCTATTGAGGGAACGGTTTACAAATAACTTTAACTATTGGAGGTACTGGGACAACAAAAAGTATAAATGCCCGGACAAGAATCCGAGCCCAGTATTACTGCGTACAGTTGTTTTCACGTAAATGTACAAATTTACAAAAATCTTTAATTTTATATTAATATTTATTTTGCATTTACAGAAAAAAGTACAGTTCAGTCACTATTAAATTCTGGAATTCCATTAAATATGTATATTTATACTATGCTTTAACGATATAAAATTTATAAACTTAATCGATATGAAATTCTTATTTATTAAAAACCGTTGGAACTAAGATTGCTTTTTTCTTCTTTTTTATCCCTCGCCTTCTATAAAATTACGCGTTATAGCAAGCTTGGTTGTAATGAAATTCCCTTTCAAACGCAGACACCGCAGACAGAACAAAGATACATATTCAGCTTTATTTCCCCGCATATGCCCCTAACCACTCATTATCATGCTCACAGCAATGCTAAGCACTCCTTTGGTATTCCATGTCCTGGAAAATTAGCGCATGCCAGTCGATAACCACGGGCTAAAAACTATAAAATAAAAGCTACAAAATAGTAGATTCGCAGTAATAATGGGTTCGGATTCTTACCCGGGCATTTGTGCTCTGTGTTGTCCCAGTATCTTCAAAAGTAAACCGTTCCTTGAATAACGTTCCTTGAATAACACTTTTCCAGTGTTAACTGCGCTCATAATATGCCTAAGCATGAGTCAACAAATTAAAGTCAGTTTATAATTCGATAATCTTTCCCGTGATTAAAAATTTTATTCTTTAACTGAACATCAATTAAAATTTCGTAATAAATACTCAGTATTATTTCGAAAATCGAATTTCATACAAGCAAAAATAACCGTAGCCATGGATTGTACAAAGTTACAATATCTTACGTGTCTTCTTGGCAACTGGTTTCCAAAGGAATTTTCTGTAAAAGTAAAGAAATTTTTCTCCCCTGCGTAGAGCAGGGAAATCTGAATCCAAGATGGCCGAGGCGAATCAAACGGAGGAGCGCCTCGACCCCCGGGAGCAGGGGTCACCGCGAGCAGCCGCGCCGAACAAACACTGGTGCAGGCCCCTTCCTTGGCAGCTGCTGAAACTTCAAAATAAAAAAAAATAAAAAAAACCTGAGCAGCTATAAAAAATGATGACGTGTGGGGAGGCGGCGAGGGCTCTGTGTCAAGTGCAAGGGGTGGAATTTCGGAAGGGTTCAATGTAGACAAAAAAAGGGGGGAGGGGCAGACATGGTTCGTACCATTTTGTAATATCAAAAGTTAAGGAGTTTGAAGGTAGAAAAATCAGACGTAACATCACAAAGTACCTCAAGAAAATAACGTTAAATTAATTTTGTTGATTATTTAAATTCCTACAGAAAAGCCAATATTTTAAAATTATCTCGTGAACACATATCCAACCCTCTTTCCGTAATTTATATTCATAACTTTCATTACATTTTATTAATAATTACATTTACTTTATAAGTTCAAAGTAAGTCAGTAAAACACACATTGTTAGTTTAAATGTGAAAGCGAATTAATTCAAAACTTGTTTGGGTATAAACCCTAATCACGTGCCCCAAAATTCGCAAAAAGGTACTGTGCATGTGTTTGCTGAAAAGTAGGAAACAAAAGAACATTAAAACACCGCTTGTGTCCATTATTTACACACCAATAAGTCTTTATTAAGAAGTTTGAAAGGATTATTAGTTAAAGTTAAGGACTTTTAAGGGCTCTTATTCAATTCATGACGAATAACCACTTTTTAAGGATATTAAGGAAGCGTACGACCTCTTCTTTCAAAGTCCCGTGTGCGATGAATTCCACCACGCTGGTTCTAACACAGCGCTCGCATAAGCAGTGAGAAGAAGCACATATTCCGATTTAAATCATTATTTTGTACATACGCGAGTCCTAGTTTGCACTGTATATCATAGCGACAAAAAACAAATAACGGACAAAGAAATATGAGTACATAAACATACAGAAAACAAACCGAAATCAGACGATGTCAAATGTTTAATATTTAGACAGCACAGGAAATTACTGAAAAACATGACGATACAGTTGCAACAAAATCATCAAATACAAACAATGGATTGGACAACACCGCGACAGACAGAGGAACCCAGCGACCAGAGGAATAGAAAAAGGGAGAGCAATGGGTTCGGCGTCATCACAAAATTATTTTAAAATTTTTTAAGAAATTGTGCTCAAACCTTTTTCTTTAAATCATCTCATTTAAATAGTGTTCAACAAATAAATTTGGGAACTAACTAGAATATTGTCTTCATTAAGATTTGTAGATGTTGTGATTGGATATAAATCTTGTAACTTACATACTTCGTCCAGCAATACCATGTTACAAGTAAAATCGAAAAAAAAATCAGAATGTATTTCATAAAGACCAAAGAAGTCCTTGGTCGGGAAACATTATTTATTTTTCTCTCCTATTCTCTAAATAGTAGGTATAAAACAAAGTTGCCATCCGGACTGTCTGTTTGTTAGTTTACTTATTCTAAACTATACATTGGATTTTTTATGCGGTTGTCATTATCATTCTGAGAATTTATTTCAAAAATTTTATGCACATTACACATTCATATTAAATTTAAAGATAATAGAGCAATCTCAATGTTTTGTAATCAAGTAGTAAAAAGACGCTTGTAGGGCGCTTACGTGGCTTACACTGGCTTATACACGACTGATGTATCAAATTATTGTATTGGATGATTGTTAAGTCTAAAAAGGTTTACAGGAAAGTTCGGGATATCATACGTCTATCTTCTAATGATGGCCCACAGTGTAACCATTTTTTTTATCCCTCAAAATTGGTTAAAAAATAATGTTTCATTTGCGAAGTTATTTTGACAGTCATAGTTATCCTTATACAATTAAATATGTAAGTAACTATAGGAATTTAATTTGGATAAAATTTGACCTTACAGTATATCACTTTAATGTCTATCTTAGAAGATATCACAGATTAAAAATATTACTCGCTAAAATAAGTATTATTCGTAACTCTAAATGGATTGGATTAGTGTTATTCGAAATACTCTATGACTGTGAAATATATAGGTACGTACTAATAAGCGCTCGGCGAACTTCGGGGAACTCCGGAGCTGTTCGGGTGTGGCTCTGGAGCGCGCGGAGTATCAACCCTGCGGGACCCCGCCCGCGCGGCCGGCGGGGTTGGCACCCCTGCATTAAGACGACCGGGAACGGCTAAAGGTTAATATAAAATGCGCACTGTGTCAAGCGCGGACCCCCAGACCGGATGGGGAGGGGGGAAAGGGTTGAACAAAGAAGGGGGGGGGGGTAGCTCTCGGCAATCAGCAGACGTGCCAAGAAGAGTAGAGAGGAGGGAGGGAACCACGACAGAAAAGAAACAATGAGAGGACGTGGAAGAGGAGACTCTTGGGGAGGGGCGTCTGATGATAATAAAAGAATAAAACTACCATCCGGGTAGATAGCGAGGGTAGCTGGAGGCTGGATTTTCGCTGGCCCAGAAAGAATCTTTCGTCATTCCTTGAAGGCCCTTCAACCATCTGTGGAGGATCACCGGTCTAACCACCACATTCCAAACCAGCAAACAAAAATAATAATAATAATAATAATAGTGGAGCGTTAAACCTCAAACATGTTAAGTTTGTCATTTACGTTTAAATATTTTAGATTTTTTGTTAATGTTTTAACATGAAAAAAAAGTTTGTTCACTCAAGAATGATCTATATTATGCAAAATAAAATATTGTTTATTTTAAAACATCGAAAAAGAAAAATCACAATAACATTTTTTTTTTGTGATTTTTCGAATTATTACGTATAACATATTTTTTACTGTTAGCAAATTTGATAACTAAACCAAATTTAACGTTAAAATATTTTTTTTTGCCTGTCTGTGCAAAATGATTTAGCCCAAAGCTGATAATGCTTTTGAAATAAAATCCAAACACTTTTAGACAGTAACCCCAGGATTAATTTAATCTTTGTTACTGTGATATGATTTTAATTATTTATAGAATATTGATTTCCTTAAAGCATTGCTTCCATTTTTTTGCTTGCTTCTGAACAAAAAACAAAAAAAAAATATTTTTAAAGGGAAGCTCTAACCTAAATAAAACTCAAGTGTGCATATTATTATGCAATAAGCGTCTAATTATTCTATACAAATAACATGTGTGTATTACCCTATTAACGCAAAAGAAGTAGCAGGGACAGCGAATGTTCTCACTGATGTAAAACAAGAGAACTTGAGTATTTCACCTGCTTTATGCAAAATGAGATGGATGACTATGCATATGCTATAAATAGGTTACACTTAACATGCCCATTATATGCACGTTTCTGCTTGATTAGATATGATTAAGGGCAAGGACAAGATTTTATGGTGAATTGTGATAAACCCACAAATAACCCCTAAATGTATGTCCATACACGATACAACGTCGAACACCGAGATGCTAGTTGGCCCGATCTCATTGGTCACTTTATTTTCATGACATTATCATTAATATTAGAAGATCTCCTTGTATATACATCGCCATAGCTCTCTTGCATAGGTTGCTTGGTCACAGATTTATTCAGCATATATTCACAAATTTGTTACATTGGAGCTGAAAAAAAAAATTCTACAAGTGAATGTAATGTTTGACACTATCGTTATCTACATAGATAAAAATGTAAATATATGTTCGTTTAAAAACCTAAAGCTCCGAAAGTTCATCAGAGATTGATTTTGGAATTTTGGTATAAAGATGTATTCGAATACGCGTGTGTTTTTATATACCTATGCCACACCTGTGACAAGTAAAAGATGTATAAAATAGGGAGAGTTAAAAATA
Organism: Bacillus rossius redtenbacheri; assembly: GCF_032445375.1. Lineage (NCBI taxonomy): Eukaryota > Metazoa > Arthropoda > Insecta > Phasmatodea > Bacillidae > Bacillus > Bacillus rossius. Next base: position 31,634,946 of record NC_086342.1, on the reverse strand, counting down.
TATATAAATGAATATTTGTGTTTTCGTCTTCTGTTTTGTAAAGATAAAGATATAGATAAGAAGATATATACATAGAGATACAGAGAGATAAAGAGGTATAGAGATATAGAGAGAGTGAGATATATAGACATATAGAGCTGTATAGAGATGCAGTTAGATATAGATAGGGAGATTGATTTAGATACAGACAGAAAAAGATACGTAGAGATAGAGTGATATGGATATATATATATATAGAGAGAGAGAGAGAGAGAGAAAGAGAGAGAGAGAGAGATTTATATATAGAAAAATATAGTGTGATTTATAGAGGACTTATATAAAGAGAGATAGAGAGAAGGAGCGGGAGATGCTTTGTATATGTGTACCTACTTAAAACAAATTACAAAATAATTGAAAGAGGCATAGCAACTCATGCTGGGCATTGGCTAGTATTTTTTTTATATTATTACTAGCTGCCCGACCCGGCTTCGCACGGTTGTATTAATTGGGGGGGGGGGGGGGGGGGAAATGAGACCAAATTTCTTATTTATAGTTATAATAAATAAAATAAAATGAAAATTAATTAATTTTGACAAAAACTTAATACAATGCTTTGTAATGTACCGAAGAAGAAACGAATAGCACCGATGGTTTCCCGACTCTCGAGCACGCAACGTTGTCATGGAGACGAAGTACCCACTGTTTCCCGGGCTTAAACACCAATCAATATTGATGATCAGTTTATTATTAATTATAAATTATTAAGACCATTGATCGAAATAAAAACTATCCTATCTCTCAAGTTGGAAAAAATTACACATAAATGCCAATTTTCATTGATATCGGTTGACTTGAAGAGTGCACTGGAAACAAACACGTGGTAATTATGCTGTTAAAATGTAGCTTATATGACACGTTCGTAGATTTACCATAGCAGCGCCATCTATTGATTACTTACTCAACCCAGTCGAAAGGTATCGACATCTGTTAGAATCATTTGGAGTTAACAGATAATTGTGACTGTCAAATAATAACAGACAAATAAATAGCAATAAATTAAAATTGCGACTATAATTTGAGATTTAAACTATCCTATCTCTCAAGTTGGATCGAACTGCACATGGTGTGCGAATTTTATTATAATCGGTTAAGTGGTTTAGGAGTCCATTGAGGACAAACATTGTGACACGAGATTTATATATATTAAGATTTATTATAATCGGTTAAGTGGTTTAGGAGTCCATTGAGGACAAACATTGTGACACGAGATTTATATATATTAAGATATAATATTTGTCATAAATCTGTTGAGAAAATCTTTTGTCGAAACATAAACTGCAAGAGCGCTCTCATGATAAATTTGCAGGAGAAGCCCTCATAAAACAGTAATATCACAAAAATTAAATATCAATAATGGCGTGTAGGATTTAGCCTTAAGGGCGTATGTCCCGTCGCATGTCATTATTTAATTTTACGATTAACATGTTTTAACTTGTAAACTTTTCAAGTGGCCGAACTTCATCAAAATGAAAAAGAAAATAATATGTAGTGAATTTTTTTCGCATAATTAGATGGCAAAGTTGAATTTTTAACATTTTTTCTGCTGTAAGGATAAGGAGAACCAAATGGAATGAATATCGGAAAGTGTGATTTGGTTAAAATTTATTTCAAAAAAATGTATTTATATTTATTTAGCCTTTTGAAAACATAAAAACTCTTATGATTTTAAAAGGCCAGGTAAAATTAAATTTTTTTCCTAAGCAGTTCTACAAAAGCGTGGGTGCACCTGAACTACAATGCACTAAGCGAGCTTTAGAAACTGAGGTTTCTGGTCTCACACACACACTAACTGCTCCATTGGCATTATGATGGATCGCTGGCGGCTTTGGGGTGATAAGTCATTTGATGCACAGAGTCTTTTGTTTGAAAAAATTTTCCTTTTCTGTATGTATTTGCAGGAATTGCAGTATTCCCATTGCTTTCTGCCACCAAGGTTTAATCTGATTTATTGTACATAACCAGGAATATTTCCCTTCTCTGATAGGCTGCTGCCACATTTTATCTTTAGTTACGGTTACGTATTAATGGGTAACACGGTTTTTTTTTTGCGAGATATTCTCTTGGGCTTACGTCTCTCTAGGGCGTGTAAAATAACTCGCGAGCCTATGATAATGGTACTAAATGGATGACAGTTGGTAAATCAGTCGTGTGCTGCCCAATACTAATATTGATGTATTAGTACTTATATGCATGATTAATTTGCCAATAACAATTGTTTCGCTTGAAACACAAACTTAACTTTACGGGACTAGTAATTAACTACGTTATATAAAAATTAGTCACAGTGTTTATAATTAAAATGCAAGCTTTCTTTTACTGTGAGTATAATTAAAATTTAAAGTATATATTTATTTTTTAGCGACAATTCATCAAAATGGCTAGTTTTACAATTATTTTGCGTATTTATTTCTATGCAGGCTAGACTCAACTTGCACATACATAATCAAGAATTTTTTAGAGTGAGCAATGGTCGACATTGAGGTCACAGCCTTTTCGGGCTACATGTGATTAGGTAAATTTCTTTTTTTTGTTATTATAACTGGCTCAGGTTCGTGAAGGGCGTGTCATGAGTAGATACTGTAGTCCAACCATCAACGTGAAGCAAGTGTGTATATGCTTCAAGTCTACTTTGCTACCCAATCAATCCAGGAAAAAAGCAGTGGCTCAATATTAAAAAAACATAATGCCACAAGAAAGATATTATAACTTTGTACAAAAAATCGAATAGTTATTTTTGCTTATATGGAAAAAAAACGTTTTTCGAGATCATTACGAAAATTGGCGCGTAATGTTATATTAAAATTGATGTTTCATTCAAGCATAGTTTTAATTTTTTTGCAAATTATGGAAAATATAATTTAATATTAAACGATTTGATTTATTTTATTTTGTATCATGCTTATTGTGTGCGCAGCTAATACTGGAAAGCAGTTCACTGAACGGATTATAAACTATTGGAGGTACTGGGACAACACAAAGCATAAATGCCCGGGTTACTACCGCGAACACTATTTAATATAGATACAGTTGTTTTTTACGTAAATGTAAAAAAATTATATAAAATATCTGTAATTTTACGTGAATATTTCTGTTTCACTTAAAAAGAAAAGAAAAACTACTATGTTTTGACCCGGGTGGATGGGCGCGGGCAGGGGTGGCAGGAGGATGCAGGTTATTGGCTGGTTGTTCCGCCGAGCCGCCCATCACGGCTGCTGGAGTGTCTCCCCCGGCTCCAAGCGCGGCGCGAGGCGAGGACTGGTCCGCCGCGACTGCTCGCAAGCAGGGCGGGGAGAACTCTTCAGCACATGTCTTCACTCGGGCAACAGGCAACACACCGAAATGCACTAAACTTAAGGAACTAGATTAAAAATATTATACCCAAAGGCACTATACCTAAAGCACTATACCGAAAGGCACTAGACTTAATGCACTAGACTAAAAGAACTAGACCAAAAGGCACTATACCGAAAGCACTAGACCGAAAGGCATTAGACTGAAAGGCACTAGACCGAAAAGCACTAGACTTAAAGCACTAGACCGAAATTACTAGACCGGAAAGCACTAGACCGAAAGGCGTTTTTTCCAAAATTTATGTCAAATGAATTTCGGCTCTAGTGCTTGTTACCCATCGCAAGTCCTTTGGGTGCTTTCAATAAACTGTAACTATTCTTTAAAAGAGTATAAAGGTTTAAAACGCAATTGTTCAAAGCATACTTTTTTCTGAATTTTGTAATACTACAAGAAAGATAATGAAACTTTGTAAAACGCATAACTATCGTTATTTCTGGATATATGAAATAGGTTTTTCGAGATAATACTGAGTATTTCTTACGGAATTCAGTACATTATTTTAATAATTTGATTGATGCTTTATTCAAGCATATTTTTTGAACCATTGAAAAGATGATTGAATATATTGTCGCGGGTTGAAATTTTGCAGGGTTGTTGAAATCAAATTTGGGGACTTTACTGACGGGACTCTGGGCTGGCTGCTCTGTTCACTCGTCAGCGCAAGTGGCGTGACCATGTAATTGGGGCACGGGGCCGGCGCGGCGCGCTGCGGGCTTGCAGAATTTTGTTTGTTTGTTTGGCCGCGCGCTGGCGCAGCCACGGGCCGCAGTTACTGGGGCGCGCTGTCGTAACAAGCCGCGCGGTGTGGCCTGCACATCGGGGTAGAGGGGGGTAGTCTTCCCAGATGTTCTAGTTAGTTGTTTAGTAAATTTGACTTCAATAACGAGCTTTTGTTATGGTAGGCGCGGCAGGGCGCGCGAATTTAAGCGCAAGTGAGTGGTGACTCGGGGCTCACTCAGGCGGAGGCTATGCGTCTCACCTGTGGTCACGAGTTGTTAGTTCGTTCGTGATGTAGGAATTCAGGCTCACTCAGGCGGAGGCTATGCGTCTCACCTGTGGTCACGAGTTGTTAGTTCGTTCGTGATGTAGGAATTCAAGCTTTCGGGCGGAAGCTATGGTCGACGCCAGAGGCCACGAGTCGTTTAATTTAAGTTAGGTCATAATGTAGTCGTCAAGCTTTCGGGCGGAGGCTATGGCCCTCGTCAGGGGTCACGCGTCATAGTTTTTAAAATGTAATGTTCGTTCGGGATTTCAAGGGCAGGAGAGGCCCCTACGTTATTTTTTTAAAGTAATCGATCAAGAAAGGCTTTTCGGAAAATGTGAGTATGGACTTATCTTTGTTTTAATTTTAAGTATTAATTATGATTTGAGGTATTCGGAAGGACTAGGGAAGTGTTTAGTGAAGTTCTCTCATTCTCTCTCTTGTAAGGTCGTTCAATCGTTAAGGAAGTAAAGAGATTATTGTTTTAAATTGTAATCCCGCTATTTAAATGTTCTTTAAAATGATGTTGAGTATTTGACTTTAAGAATAAAATAATTTTAATTAAGTATTATGTTATTTTGCAAAATCTCCTTAGTTCAGCTCTCACCAGACATCCTGTACGGGATGACGAACCTATGATCCTAGGTACAGTAAAGTATTTTATGAAGTTAAGACTAGTTGATGCCAAGCGAGTTGTTTCTATGTAAAGAGCTACGATTCTCGCCCCCCCCCCTCTGAAGGTGAATCGTGACAGAAATGGTGGTGGCACCGGCTAGGTGCCACGTGACAGAAATGGTGGAGGCGCCGGGTAGGTTCTATTTCTGGAGAGAGAGAGAGGTAGATTTTTATGTTTATTATTAAGTTAGTTTCAGCTTCTGATAGCAGGTTATTAAGAGTTTACTTGAGGAGAGGATTACGGAATTTTAGTCTATAGTGGAGGAAGTCTTTGAGATTTTTTTTTTTGACGTAACAGATGTTTATTTGAGGATACTTGTAAGGATAAAGTTTATAGTGATAAGTTGTTTTAAGTCGTTGAATTTATTGTAGATTTATATCGGGGATTATTACGTGAGGAGAATACGTTATAAGTTAAATGCTTATTAGAGATAATGCAAGTGGTTTAATTTAATTGAAATTAATTTTAAGATTGTAGGTTAAGAGAGTTAAAATTTAAAATAAAGTTTTTTTCGTAAATAGGAATTACTTTCAAGTGAAGTTTGTTTTGTTTTCGTGCGCGTAGGAGACGAGACGTACGAATTAAATCAGTCGAGGGAAGGATAAACGTTAGAAAGGAATTAAAGAGAAAACGAGAGTTTATGTAAAAGAGAGTTATAGAATTTATAGTGATGTTTTGTTTTAATTAGAAAAATGTTGAGAGTTGTTTCAGAACGACACGTCAGTGGACGTGGCAGAGTGAACACGTGACGGGGAGGTGCTGAGACCTAGCGGAGAACGGAGGAACCGCAAGCGAGGGTTGGCGCACCTGATGGAATTCGGTGACGTCACGAGCACGTACAGAGACGTGGACGGCCGTGACCTTGTTTTGATCAGCTGTACGGTAACTTAGCGATAAGAAAATAGACTATTGGTTAAATAAATTTAAATTTAAGTGTGTTTTAGGAGAAGAGGAACTTTCAGTATGTAAGTAATTTAATTTAAGAAGTGTATGATGTATAGGCTAGAAGTGTTTCGTTGTAAGTTGTTTATGTTTTTGTTAGTTAAATTCTACCTCGGTTTTAAAAATATTTTTTTGGGATTTGTAAACAGTAATAAGGAGGTACACTATAAAATCAATAAGCATTGATAAAAGTGGAAGGATAGTTTTTGTGTGTAGAGGGAATTTACTCCAAAAGAACAGAGAGACAAAATTAATGTTTTCATTAGGGCGAGGGACCCTAAGGTGAGGCGTTGTGTCCCTGGGAAGAAAGGGAATTGTAGCGCAGACCATAGGAGATGGGCTGACTACGGAATTAAGGGTCAGGAGAATCCTGAGAGTTGTGAGTAGTTTGGGGCAGGAGTTCCCCATGGTAGTACCGAAGTGGCTATCCTGTATGGGATAGGGTACCATTTCAATGAAGTTTGTTGGTGGGGTTAGAATCCCTTGTTGTGTAGTGGGCCTATAGCAAATAGGCACTACAGTGAAATTTTTGGTTATTTTGTGAGGTAAATTCCCTGGAGGTTAAGTAAGATTGGATTCAGTTAGGAAGGAGGGAAATGAGAAACATTGCTGTAGAGAGTTAGTGTACCTGCCTAATGTGAAATTGAATTTTACTAAATTAATTTAGGAGAAAGTTTTGTTCGGTAAATAAATAATAATGGAAGATAGCTAGATAATTAATTAATTTTTTTTGAGTAAGGTGTTTTAAGTAATGAAATAAAATAAGGTGAAGTAATTTGAATAATTGGGGAGGAGTTTCTTTAAGAGTTTAGATAATTGTTTTTGAATTTATTGAGATATTCAGCCAGTGAAGTTTGAGTGTGAGAGATACAGTGAGATTTTAAGGAAATCGGTTGTTTATTAATTAGGACAAATGAGATTTTATGATTAAGAGTCAGTAAGCATAGTTAAAATTTACGACATAATATTTGTTGACAGTTTACAGTTATTAAGGAGAAAACAGAGTAATCTATTTATTTTTATTTTAAGGGTTTGAAGATAAGATTATGAATTTTTTTTTTTGAAAGTTTCTTGGGCATGTTTGAATAATTTTTATTTGGATTTTAAGAAATTACAGAGAAAATTTAATTGATTTACATTAGTTTGGAAGTATGGAGGTTTAGTGTTCGATTAGCCCTAACTTGATGGTCGGATCCCAAAAGAATGCCGTAAAACCGATAGCCAATTGAGAGGAATGCGGTAGGCGCTTGTGTAGAGAGGGGTTGTGGGAAAACTCCTTGGGACTGATGGCAGATCAGCGGCCCTAAATAGTGTGTGATGCTGTAAAACCAGTGCAGAGAAAGCCTGGTATGCTTAAATTTTTGGGCACAGGTTATGTAAACCTGGGGTTCCATGGGATTTAGTCATGTTAGCTGCTGTGGGACATTGAGATTTCCAGGCTCCATAGTAAAGTCAATGTAAATTTTTGTTTTCTTAAAATAATAAATTTGTTTTTAATTTATTTGAGATATTTGATTTGGAACAGTGAATACAGACCCCGAGGAATAAGAGTTGTCATGCTGTGAGAGGAGAAGGTGGTAGGCCTAAAAGGGTACAGGCACCACAGAGGTTATTTGTATTGCATAATTTAAATGTAAGGAAACTTGAGAATTTGAAATTTTGTTGTTGGTTTGTACACCCATAAGAAGAGTATAGGCAGAATTTTTATTGTTATGAGATGTCTAATTTAATTGAAAAGAAGAAAGTTTAAAGATGCAAGGTAACATTATTATTGTAATAATTGAAAGAGATTAAGAGGTAGAGAGAAATAGGCAGTTTTTGTTTGTAAGTACTAAAGTTTACATATAGAAATTTAGTAACTAAGAATGAATAATAAGTTAAGTCTAGTGTAAAAGTTTTTTTTAAGTTTGTTAAGTTAAGAGTCACAAGTAAATTTTTTTTTTAGAGAGAATGTCTTTGATAGGAAGTATTAGAAACTTATGGGAAGTTTAGGGTAACATAAATAATGTAGGTAATGAATAATAAATAGATGGTAGGTCTTAAGTTAGGATTAACATTTGAAGCAGAATTTAATTAAGAAGAAGGAAAATAAATAGGCCTAATGAAAAGAACAAAAAAGGATTTTATGGTAAAGCATTTTTTTTTAAGTAATAAACAATGAATAATAATGTTGTTTCAGGGTAATGTGTACTAATAATACAATTTTTTTTTTAGGACCAAAGAACAGGAATTATGTAATTTAAATTAACATGTATTTTTGAAACTGTTACAGATTCCTTAAGATGAGCTGAGTAGCAGTCCAGTTTACAAGATGACAAGAGTTCGAGAGACAAGATACAAGATCACTGAAACAAGAGCCAAGACTGAAGATTCAAGAGAAGAGAAAGCTGGCAGCCATGGACTTACAAGTGGAGATTAATAAGGTCATGTAAAGTTTTATTTTTTTTTATGGAAGACAGTAACTGGAGTTTTTTTTTGTTATAAACATTATTTACAGAACTTTTTAGGTTATAGTAATGTAATGGAACTAGTGAGTTGTGGTAGCTGTCAAAAAGAACTAATACCTTAAGTTTAATTTTTAAAGTTAATTTTCTTAATTTACAGAGGGATTAGTAGTTTTTTTTTTAAACCTTATTTAGGTTGGAATTTAAATACAATAGCTTATTATAAATGTGTACGAACAGTTCAAGTTCACAGTACTGATAGGTAGGTCAGATGATCTTATTGATTTTGATGATTTGTTGTTTTGAGTTGATTTTTAAGTGTTGTGAATTAGACAATGAAATAGTTCTGAAAACTTAAATTATTTCAAGCTAAGAAATAGTAAAGTTAATTGTAACTCAAAGGACACCAGAATTTAATTTTTTTTTGAATTAGTAATGTTTGAAAATTTTATACTTCACAAGAAAGGTTATAAACAAACAGATCGGATGGAACAAGGATGCAGTAAATCACAATTTCATTTAGAATTATTGATTTGCTTTTGAGGTTATGAAGGAAAAGTAGCTATAATTTAAAAATTTGAATAAAAATGGTTTTTTTTTAATTTGTTTGAAATAGAAAATTTAAAAGTTAATTTGTCATGATCTAGGTGGGTGATGGGGTGGGAATTGGCCACTCTTTTTCCCTATAACCTCCCTAACATGGCCTTCTATTACATCTAACAGAAAAAAAAAAGAAGAAAAAGAAGACTTATTATTAGTTAGAATGTTTTTTTATGAAGATACCTGATGAACTTTTTTTTTATTGTTGGGAAGAATAGTAGCAAGATTAATCAGATGTTTTACTCAGAAGAAGAAGAAGAAGAAGATAAAGCAGTTTTATGACTCGACAAGCCAGAGATTGGTGTTTCCCCTCTGCGCTCCTATTGACTACGTTGTTTACTCTCATGGGATAGCTGGTTCGGCACCATGGAGAGAGATTGGTGGGCATTGTGGTTGCCCCCAGAAGAAAAGAAGAGTAGAAGAGGTTATGGGTGGGTCATGTGAACTGACCTTCAACCCAGTTACTTCGTGGGGACTATTTGCTGTATAGAGAAGATCAAGACTCAAGAGGTAGGGAAAATCATTGGAGGTCATGTTTCCCTTCCTTAAGTTTTTCCTATCAAATTATTTGCCTGATTAGATTATGCTAAGGGTGGGATACTTTATGTTAGCAGTTGAATTAATTAATTTTATTTTTTTGTGTGTTTGCATCCTTGCCCATCGATTGCAGTTTAGTAGTTAGTTTTGTATTTGTCAGGCGTGATGGTAATGCCTGTTGATGATGTTTCAGAATTGTAATCTGTTCGTGATGAGGATGGCACAACTCCGAAGCAGATGTGGGGAGAAGTTGTGAGCTGCCCTGGAAGCCAGTCCAGTAGCTGTTGGAGTTGAGTGGTGTTTGCTGATGGCCAGCCCAGGGAGCTACTCTTCTCGACAACACTGACTTCGAGGAGTTGCACCAACCTTCACGAGATAAGAGTTTAATTAATTGAAACACTGTAAGGACACTTAATTTTTTTTGAAGAACGAAAGAAGTATGGTAATAAACGGAAACCGAAAAAAAAAAATAATAATAATTATCAAGAATTTGCACATTGTTTAACGAATACTGAGAAACTAAGAACAGTAATTTAATTTGTAAAGAGAGCTTCACTAACAGAACAATTTTTTTTGAATTGAGAACTCGAGCCTCTGAAGGTTCCTGTGAGAACAAACCAGATAAAAGTTTTACATTTAATTTTATGAATACTTGTTGTTTTAAAATAAATCTTATGCAGAATCTAGATGTATGTTCAGACAGCAAGGAACTAAGAAAATTATTATTTTTGTGAAATGAGGAATTTATAGTTATGGTTTAATGGAAAAAGACAATTTGTAATTTTGAGGTAGCTCGATGGGGCTCGAGCTCTGTGAGGGGAGGGTTATGTCGCGGGTTGAAATTTTGCAGGGTTGTTGAAATCAAATTTGGGGACTTTACTGACGGGACTCTGGGCTGGCTGCTCTGTTCACTCGTCAGCGCAAGTGGCGTGACCATGTAATTGGGGCACGGGGCCGGCGCGGCGCGCTGCGGGCTTGCAGAATTTTGTTTGTTTGTTTGGCCGCGCGCTGGCGCAGCCACGGGCCGCAGTTACTGGGGCGCGCTGTCGTAACAAGCCGCGCGGTGTGGCCTGCACATCGGGGTAGAGGGGGGTAGTCTTCCCAGATGTTCTAGTTAGTTGTTTAGTAAATTTGACTTCAATAACGAGCTTTTGTTATGGTAGGCGCGGCAGGGCGCGCGAATTTAAGCGCAAGTGAGTGGTGACTCGGGGCTCACTCAGGCGGAGGCTATGCGTCTCACCTGTGGTCACGAGTTGTTAGTTCGTTCGTGATGTAGGAATTCAGGCTCACTCAGGCGGAGGCTATGCGTCTCACCTGTGGTCACGAGTTGTTAGTTCGTTCGTGATGTAGGAATTCAAGCTTTCGGGCGGAAGCTATGGTCGACGCCAGAGGCCACGAGTCGTTTAATTTAAGTTAGGTCATAATGTAGTCGTCAAGCTTTCGGGCGGAGGCTATGGCCCTCGTCAGGGGTCACGCGTCATAGTTTTTAAAATGTAATGTTCGTTCGGGATTTCAAGGGCAGGAGAGGCCCCTACGTTATTTTTTTAAAGTAATCGATCAAGAAAGGCTTTTCGGAAAATGTGAGTATGGACTTATCTTTGTTTTAATTTTAAGTATTAATTATGATTTGAGGTATTCGGAAGGACTAGGGAAGTGTTTAGTGAAGTTCTCTCATTCTCTCTCTTGTAAGGTCGTTCAATCGTTAAGGAAGTAAAGAGATTATTGTTTTAAATTGTAATCCCGCTATTTAAATGTTCTTTAAAATGATGTTGAGTATTTGACTTTAAGAATAAAATAATTTTAATTAAGTATTATGTTATTTTGCAAAATCTCCTTAGTTCAGCTCTCACCAGACATCCTGTACGGGATGACGAACCTATGATCCTAGGTACAGTAAAGTATTTTATGAAGTTAAGACTAGTTGATGCCAAGCGAGTTGTTTCTATGTAAAGAGCTACGATTCTCGCCCCCCCCCCCCCCTCTGAAGGTGAATCGTGACAGAAATGGTGGTGGCACCGGCTAGGTGCCACGTGACAATATTAAAAATGACATTATTGTATTGTATCATGCTTGTTATGTGCGCAGTTAATACTAGAAAACTATTCAGGGAATGGTTTATAAATAATTTTAACTATTGGAGGTACTGAGACAACACTCAGCATAAATTCCCTGGTAAGAATCCAAACACAGCATTACTGCGAACACTATTTTGAAGTAATAAAGTAGTTTTCACGTAAATGTACAAATGTAAAAATAATGTTGCATTAACATATCAGCTCCCTTTACAAAAAATATCCCTTTTGGCAAAGTCTACAGGCTACGTTTCTGGAAACGTTCTGGAAACTGCTATAAACTTCTAGAACAACTTAAGAACTTAATTTACTTGACAATCCATATGTTGTCTAATATTCCAAAATGATTGATAAAAAACGCTTTCTCATATACCATGCAACGAAAATGTTTAGGATGTTTTTAACTTAATGAATCCAAAATTGAATAGCTTAGAACGAATATCATATTATTCCTATTAGGGTAGTTATGAAATTTTTGACCTTTAAACGCCATTTTTTATCCTTGAACTAATGCGTAGACGTATAAATAAATTCTTTGAACATAAAGTTTAAACAATATTAATACCTATTATTTAAAATATATTCAAACGAATTTAATAGTACGGAAGTATTGATCTTTTTTTTTTTTTTTTACTTTTGGCTTTTACAGTAATAGTTCGTTTCATCAAATATTATTTCACCCAAAGGTTTTGTATAATGTTTAGAATTTTAAAATAAATTATAACCGATTTAATAGTATACCTACTAATTAAGTTATAATTTTATTTTTATATTAGAACCCTTGTTATTTCTACCCCTTGCAGTAACGATTGGTTACATAAAAATTTACTTAAGTAAAAATTTTAGGTAATAATTAGAAGGCTTAAAATAAATAAGATCGGATTAGATAGTGTACATGGTTGGGAACACCAGTTTTTTCAAACTCTTGTAGTAATGTTTTTTTCGTATCAAAATTGTTTCATACCAGAGTTTTCGATAATTATTAGAGGATTTACAATTGATTATTGTATATTTTAATGGTTACTTTGTATGGGAGTTAAATTTGTTTTTGTCCTTTAACCCCTGTTTATTTCACCCTTAGCAGCAATGGTTTAGATAATATTTATAAGGTTTACAAGCATTTTGAACGGATTTGATAGTGTACTTACTAAGGAAGCTATTTATTTTGTTATTTTCCACCCCTTGCAGAAATTGTTGGTCGTATAAAATATTATTTGAGACGAAAGTTGTAGATAATATTTTAAGATTTTACAATTAAAAAAATAACGGATACAAGGTACAAGGTGTAAAATACGGATTTTACAAAAAAAAATTTAATTCTACCCTTTTTTCAACCCCTTGCAGCAATGGTTCGTCTTACTAAAAAATTGTTTCAGGCAAAAGTATTCGATAAAAATTTAAGTTTAACAAACAATGTGAACAGATTCGATTGTGTCCCCACTAAGGGAGTTATTAATTCTTTTGTCCTCTAGCCCTTGTTTTTACCACACTTGCAGTAATGATTGGTCGTATAAAATATTATTTCAGGCGAAAGCTGCAAATAATATTTTTTAGGTTTTACAATAAAAATAATGGATTTAACAGTGAACAAGGTACGTCTTTTATGAATTTTTTAAAATTTCAACCAACATTTTTTTTCTTTAACCCTTTGCAGCAATTGTTTGTCTTGTCAAAATTGTTTCAGACAAAAGTTTTATATAATCATTAGGTCTATATGTTTGACATCAGCTTATTTAGGCTTATGTTTTCATTTATTTATTTCTTATTTTGCATTTATTAATTTTTTTTCACATAACAAGCCGTGCTAAACTGCGACGGCGTATTTCCAATAAATTGCATTGATTCAAAATATTTTGCATATGGACATAGCAAAACTGACATGTCCATGTTCTAACTTTTTCCGGTCGCTGACAAAGCCATCAGCCACAATATTTTTTTCGTACCCGCGTATTTGCCAATAGCACGGCGGAAGGGAGGGAGTGTCCGGCGGTGAATATTTCACCGCGCCCCAGTCAGACTACTCGCGTTTTTCTTTTTTTTCCCTTCGGTATTCACGAGCGGCCCGTGCATCCATGTTTGATGGCCGCAGTCGTCCCGCTGTTAGCGTCGCGGCCCGAGGCGCCTGCTCCAATATTAACAACCTCGCTGCCGTGCGGCACATCTCCGAGGACAAACAGGACAAAAAAAAATTACCGGCTTCGCAACAATCGATAACCGACAGGAATGCAAAATTCATATTTCGGCAATCAGATTGAGAGGTTCGTTCTGGTAACTTTTTTTTTTTGCAGTTGGTCGCGTACGAATTTGTGGAATTGTCTCCAGGGACATCATAATCCGCACTGCGAAAAATGAAAAAAATTTGTTGTCTGTTAAGTCAGTTTACGGACGATAGTTTAACGTGACAACGTCATAACAAAAATTTGATGAAATGATTGCATACTTTTATGAATAAAATTGAATCATTTTATTGAATTATCACTATTTTGTATGGATACCAAGAAGGAGTGAAATGAAATCTACAATTTAATTGATAGATTTGCTTTTATTTGCACTCATTAATTCAAATATGTCTATTACTTTAACGAAGAGATTCTTTTAACTATAACTTTTATATATGATTGCTATTTGAGTTCTTCCAATCTGTGTTATTCAGTTAAGGATAGGACGATGATAGGAAAAGTAGGAAACGAATGGGAGTGTTTAAAGTTTAATGTGCCTCGAAAAAAGTCAAATCGATAGTTGTTCCAACCGAGTGGAAGAGCGTAACGGGACACAGCGTAACGGGACAATATATGAAACGGGACACTTTTTCGTGCGTGCAGCCGGCGTTCATCGATTTATTAGACGTTGTCACGTCAAAAAAAAACTTTAGACGGACGTATTTTCTGAAACTTGCTACATTACTGAAGAATCATTTGTCAGTGCCTATACAATAACTTTGTTCTATCGTTATATATTGCCTAATTTGTTAAAGCTATTTGTACACAGTGCTCTTTTTTTATGTTTACGCAATAGCCAAGTTCTTTCCTATGTTTCAACAGTTTCTACAATAGTTCCAATTCACAAAATTTGTCTTAAAATTTCACGTAATAACAAAAAAAAAAAATATCCAACGTGGCGTATGACCTCTTGGCTAAGCTTGCCCATTAAAAAGTGTAATTAGTTTTTTTAGTTTTTAATGTTTTTTTCGTCTTTAAATTTAATATTTTTTACAGTCAAATGGGTGAAAATAGTTTTTTTTTCCACAATAGTATGAAAAAAGTAAGATCACAGCGACGTTCTTTTCCTCTGTTTTTGAACAACTTTAAAATTGAAACGTCTACGGCAAGTGGATTTAGGGATAACCACGTAACGCTGAAATGTAAACAATCGTTGAAAAATCAACGCGCGCTTTCAATCGTATTTTTTTTATTGCCGCAGCGGCGCAACACAGGGTGCGACCGGCCGCGACTCAGACTTGGCAAGATGCAGCCACCCTCCCCGCGGTTCACCCCTCTCACACTCACTCCCCCTCACCACTTTTTTCTCTTCGCGCAGCCGACAAACCCTCCCCCTTCCCCGCCGCGCGTCCCACGCACAATTAACCCCTTCCCTCCTCCCCTGCGCTACCCCTTCCCCAGGCAGTCTCGCAGCCCCCGCAACGCCGGCGAGGCAGACTTTTCATCGTCTGCTGGCTCGCGAGAAAAAATAGCCAAGCATCCGAGATACCCTCTCCCACCCTTCTTCATCCCGGATCCCGCTGTTCGGGGAAGGGTTGGGGGGGGGGAGGATTTTCGTATGGAAATGGTGGTGGTGACCTTGGAAGAGCACAGGCGGTCTGGCCCCGACCGAGAGGGTGAGGCTAGATCCATCTACCTGTTGCTCGTCCTGAAAAGGGGAAGTGAAGGTTGGGGAAAGGGGGTAAAGGGGGAGTAGACCGGGGAGAATTGCCAGAGCGGGCATGCAGCATCCCTCCCTCCCCCCCTCTCTCCCTGTCTGGACCGCCGGCAACAGGTTATATCTCGGCCCGTCACGTTGTTCCGCGCGCAACCCTTTCAACCCCCTCCCCCACACCCCTTCTCATCATCCCTTCGTGCAGGAATTTACACGCTGTTAAAAAATATGTGCAGCCATTTCGAAAAAAAAAAATGGGTGGATGAACAAGATGGCCGTCCTGTGTTAGACCACCCAACAAGTCCCTGGTCCCGTTAGGAAAACCGTCAAAAGTAAAAAAAAAATTGGCGCGTTTTCTTAAAGTTCGGGTACGTACGCCATTTTGATTTTTTCAATTTACAGTTCTAGATTTTTATGAAGTACGTGTTTTCGAACATGGTTTCTCAGAAGTGAATTTCTAGGAATTTCCCAATTGTGGGATATATGATAATTACTTATAGTGAATTACCACGCTGAAAATTAAGCCAGGAAAAAAGTTTTATTTGCATACTAGGCTGATTTATCTGTAACTATCTGATGTAACAGGCAAAACTATCTGCACTGTTCATGCCCCATCGCTGGGTTCACCACTACCGCGCCTCGAACCAAAACAGAACTGAATCTAATTCTGAAAATCAACTTATGGAAAACTAAGCTAAACGGTAAGAAATATAAAACAAAGACATCATATTTTAGAGATTTCAAATTCGCATTTATAATGGCAGAGATGATCGTAGAAAGACTGGATTACGATTCCTAAAGAAAATGCATTAGTAATGCAGTAGTAGCCTTTACCATGAAAATAAATACAGCGTCAACAATATTCAATAATCGTTACCATGGAGACGAAAAAAGCGTCGTCATCATCAATGCTACGGCCGTTGCCATGGAAGTCATCCTGATCACGTGACAGCAGTGTTCATCATATATTCGACGGCATAAAAATAAAAGAAATTCGTGATGATACTGTTAAATCTTAAATGTTGAATCAGCTCAGTAAAGTTAAGGTTTGTTTGTAGGACGTATTTACAGACTGATTCCTGTTATTTGAGCAGAAAAACCAATCCACTTAGGGTTATAATGTGTGTTTTAAAATGTTTCAAACTAATTTTGTTTTAACATATCTATTGGACTACAAATTTTAGTTTTAAAAAACAATTGAAAGATAGCGCCGTGTTGGTAATGCTATAGAGAACCAACATAATGTTAAATTTATTTAATGCCATGTTTGTTCCAACAAAGTTTTCCTGGCTAGTAATTTATAGATATTTTAAAAGTTGATATTATTTTATTTTTAATGACTATTTAAGTATATAAAATGTTTTTAAGGATAGTTTCACTAGCATAAATTTTACTTTGGCACACCAATACGCGATGTTAGCAAAAGTTAATATATACGGGTGCATGTTTGCCACACGTGGCTCCGCCATCTTGATATCTTCGACTCGTGGCTGTAGCAGTTGTTGAAGTGTGATATGACTTGTGTGGTTGTGTTGTCTATGGAAGTATTGACATCATTATTCTTTAATTGAAGTAAAGTTACTACAATGGTGGTTGACTAAAATATGTGTGTAATGAAATATAATGTATTCGTAACTTTGAATAAAAATACTTATCTCTGTGCCTCATTCTATTAGGTTATGGGCCCAGGATACCCATAAAGAAAAATAGGAATTGTGAGTTATACCTAACATGAAAAGCCAGTAAAAGCAATTTTAAAAAAAAACTTTGAATCAAGAAAATAGCGACCTATGTGAACTCCGGAACAACTTGTATAAAACCTTTTGATGGCACAGGATATAATCACTGGGAATTTAGAATACGATTACATTTGAAAAGGAATAAGTGTCTGGAAGCATTGGAAGATAAAAAGGTAGGTGTAAGTAATGAAATGTTCAATGAAATAGACACAAAGGCGAGGGACATTATTGCTATGTGTGTGAATGATAATGTGTTGTCTATAATTCAAGAAAAACATACAGCAAAGGAAATGTGGCATGCTTTAAAGGAAACATATGTAAAAGATGGAATTTCTGCTCGCGTAGAATTGAAACGTCAGTTGGGAAATATGAAGTTTACTAAAGGGTCAGTCAGTGAATTCCTGGAACAGTTTGACAGGAAAGTTCAAGAATTGAAAAATGCAGGCTCTGTATTGCAAGACGATGAAATAATTTCTCAACTTTTAGTTGCTATGCCAGAAACATTTCAGTCAGTAACAACTTCAATTGATGTGGTGTTTTCACAAAACCCATCAAGTGTAACTGTACAATTTGTAAAAAATAAACTCATACAAGAGGAAAGAAAACAGAGTCAGTTGAGGAATTTTGACAGAGGTAATTGTTCTAGTCAAAATGTATCATTTTATAGTTCAAGTAGAGGTAATGTAAATTTCAGAAGACAACAAAAATTCACCAGGAATTACAGAAGTAATGTACCACAGCAAAGCTTGACTGAAAAATATTACTTTCCTTTTAAGTGCCATTTTTGCAATCAGAAAGGTCATAAAAAGGTTGATTGTCCTAATTTACAAAGAAAGCATTGTAATACTGCAGAACAACAGGATGATTTATCTTTTGTGTGTGAAATGCAAAGAAGTATAAACACAGTTAATTCTAATTCAGCTCTTGTAACCTCTCAAAAACAAATGATTATGTTTATTGTTGACTCTGGAGCAACAACACATCTTTGTAATTCAGATGTGGGCTGTTATTTATCAGAATGTGAAGATATTGATATTCAAGTTAATGTTGCCAAACATGGACAGAGTATTGCTGCAAAGAAGAAGGGAAATTTGTACGCACTAACTCAAAATAATAACACGGTGAATATTGAAGATATATTGATATGTAAAGACCTTGATTACAATTTGCTGTCAGTAAGTAAAATTGAACTTAAGGGATATAAAGTCGTCTTTGAAGAAGGAAGAGTGTCAATTCGTAACAAGTTGAATAAGATATTATTGGAAGGAAACAAACAAGGATCATTGTATATTATTGAGCTTTATGTTAGGAATGTTAGTGTGAATACAATCGAGAAAATTGACAGTGATTTGTTGCATCGTCGAATGGGACATTCATCAGTGTATCGGACTAAAAAGGTATGTGAAACATGTTTTAATGGAAAACAATCCCAAAATAAATGCATACATTTACCACAGGAGCGGAAACCTAACAGAATTTTGGAAGTTATAAGTTCCGATGTTTTAGGGCCACTGAATCCAACAACGTACGATGGCTATCGATATTACGTAAGTTTTACTGATCATTACTCTCATTTCACTTATGTATATTTGCTAAAGAATAAATATGAAGTGATTGACAAGTTCAAAGAATATGAGGCAGTAGTAAGCAATAAATTTGATTGTAAGATATCACGTCTAAGGGTTGACCAAGGTGGCGAATATTCATCTAAAGAGTTTCAAGCATTTTGCAGAACTAAAGGTATTCAGATAGAATATAATGTTGCCAGAACACCATTTCAGAATGGAGTTAGTGAACGTTTGAACCGAACTATTATGAATATGGCAAGGTGTTTGTTGATGGAATCTGGATTAGAGAAAAATATGTGGGGTGAGGCTGTATATTGCTCTGTATACACAATTAATCGTTTACCAACATCAGCACTCACAGGTAATAAAGTGCCAGCTGAAATATGGTTTGGTCACGAATTCAATACTGATAAAATGAGAGTGTTTGGTTGCATAGCACATACTTTTATTCCAAAAGAAGACAGAAGTAGTAAATTAGAGTCAAGAAGTAAAAAGCTGATAATGATAGGGTACACTCCAAATGGTTATCGATTGTGGGACCCGAATTCCAGAAAAGTGGTAACAGCAAGAAGTGTCGTATTTGATGAAACCCCAAGAATTACTTTTAATGAACAAGATGCCAAAGATCCAAAGTCCGAAGAAGATATAAATGAGGATAAAGCTGAAGTAAAAAGCAATGATCAAGATGAGAATGATGAAACACCTGAAAAACCTGAAGGTGAGAACACACTGAGAAGAAGCTCAAGAAAGACTAAACCTCCATTTTACTTAAATGATTTTGATACAGATTTTATGGTTGCTTTATAATGTGGCAGTGTGCCAATTGAAGTTCCACGAAACTATGATGAAGCTGTACGTGATCCTGACTGGAAGAAAGCTATTGATGATGAATTGCAAATGTTAAAGAAGAATATGACGTGGGAGATTATTCCTCACACAGATGACGATACTACAGTGATTGACTCCAGGTGGATCTTCACAACAAAAGAAGTCGGTGGTATAACAGTGAAGAAGGCTAGACTTGTAGCACGAGGTTTCATGCAGAAAGATTTACAGGACGAGGAGCTCTACACACCTGTTTCTCGCATGGTGACTCTTGGAGTAATGTTAGCCTTGGTTGTTGAGGAGGACGCTCACATTAAGCAGCTAGATGTTAAGTCTGCTTTCCTTTATGGTGAACTTGAGAAGCCTGTATATATGAGCATCCCTAAAGGTTTAAATGTACCAACTGAGAATGTATGTAAATTAGTTAAGGCATTATATGGGTTAAATCAAAGTCCTAAACGGTGGTATGAAAGATTACATATTTATCTTCTAAAAATAGGCTTTGTTAGATCGTTAGCAGATCCATGTTTGTATTTGAAAGGTGATACTTACCTTTTGGTATGGGTAGATGATATTTTGTTGGTTTCACATGATTTAAATGATCTAAATGATATTAAATGTAAATTGTCAAAAGAATTTGAAATGAAGGATTTGTCTAACCAAGACAAGTTTACATTTTTAGGTTTAAATATATCAAGGGAAAATAATAATTTGTATTTTTCTCAGAAAAGTTTAATCAGAAAAGTTTTAAAGCAATTTAGAATGACTGATTGCAAAAGTTTATCTTTGCCTATACCACCAAAATTAAATTTGTCAAATAACACTGAATGTAATAATAAATTGCCTTACAAAGAACTGTTAGGAAGTATCATGTATATTATGTTGGGCACAAGACCTGACATATGTTTTGCTGTGACTTACTTAAGTCAATTTCAAAATTGTTATGGAGAAGAACATTGGAAATATTTGAAACAAGTTTTGCGTTACCTGAAGGGGACTGAAAATTTAGCTTTAAAGTTTACAAAGTCTAATGGTAGTGGAACAGATATCACAGCCTTTGCTGATGCAGATTTTGCTAATAATGAAATAGATAGAAAAAGTATTAGTGGTTTCATTATTAAATTTAACTGTAATCTTGTATACTGGAAATCTAAGAAGCAATCAGTAGTTGCATTGTCTAGCTCAGAAAGTGAATATATATCTCTATCTGTGTGTATAACTGAATGTTTGTTTTTAAAACAGTTGCTGGAGAGGTTAGACAAACAACTATCTGGTCCTGTACTTATTTTTGAAGATAACCAGTCTTGTATTAGAATGGCTCAAACACTTGAGACCAAGCGATCTAAACATATTAGTGTAAAATGTCATTTCATCAGAGATATGATTAGTAAGAATATTGTAAAACTAGAATATGTACCTACACAATTACAAGTTGCTGACATATTTACTAAGAGTGTACCAATTATGCAATTCACTAACTTTAGAGATAAGTTAGGTATTGCAGAATTGAAGGGAGGTGTTGAAGTGTGATATGACTTGTGTGGTTGTGTTGTCTATGGAAGTATTGACATCATTATTCTTTAATTGAAGTAAAGTTACTACAATGGTGGTTGACTAAAATATGTGTGTAATGAAATATAATGTATTCGTAACTTTGAATAAAAATACTTAACTCTGTGCCTCATTCTATAAGCAGTTACTGCATGCGTGCGCGTTTGACTTTCAACCCGTTAAAGTTTCCGTTGTGTAATGCACGCTTATATCATTGCATTTCTGGTACATAGGCCTATGTACTAAAATGTCACCCTCAACGCGCCTAAAGAAGTATGTATAACCTCAAAAACGCAGGTCTAGGGGAAAATGTCACATGATCAGCGTGGAGGTATTTACATGGGACGTATTCGTTACTCCTGTTGTTTGGCTAGTCCTGTCTCGCAGTACCGCTCTGTCCACTTACTGACCGCTTACTTTACTCATTACTTACAAGCCTCTACAAGCACGCACGGACAGTGGCTTGTGTGGCCAGTAGCCACGCCACACAAATACATGATTAATTATATTCATAAATATTCTAAAATCAAGATACTTATAAATATATGCATATGCATATTTAATTAGTTATTTGATTTTTTTTAATAAATGGTAAGCTATTTGAATAACTTCCGGTAACGGCTTTAAATTTTCAATTTTATATTAAATGTTATTCCTGTCTAGTGATGCTTTACTTATAACCCTTAAAATCTCGGCCATTTTTTTTTTTTGTGTGAGGGATTTCCTGTTTTAATATTTCGATAGTTCTCTTGCATTTTATGTTCATTCTTAAATTTTCTCAAACGTTTGTTAGGCTACTTACATATCATCTAAAAGCGGTAGAAATTTACTTACCACTAAGATCGATTGGTGAGAATATAAAGGACCAAACAGCAAACGCGAAGAAAGATGTGGGAATAAATTTACAGTAAAACTCCCTGGTTAATAGCAAGCACACTAGGGACTAAAAACCGGACAGCTCCAATATTTTAGTGTGAATACCTGACGTTGTTGTCACGTCAGTCTGACAGATGACAGACGGTATGCCCAGTATGAACAATGTATATGCTTAATACATATAGTAAGTAACAACATTATGACAACGAAAATAACTTTATTTTCTCTTAGAAATATCTTCTTTTTTAATAAATATGGTACAGATTGCTGGGGAAAAATAAATCTATAATGCTTCCAATTGCTTAAAATAAGTTAGTTAATTTTGTCACTATATAATATAATGTACAGTTTGAAAATTAATCCATAAAATATTTTTGAAGTTATACTTCTTTAGGCGCATTATGAAAAATGAAGAGATTGAATTTTTACGACGCGTTCGTCATGCAACGAAATTTTCACGGAAAAAAAAGCTACCTACAAAAAAATAATGTATGTGCTTTTAAATCATTTACTTTAGTGAATAAAATTGAATATTGGTACATATAAATTAAAATATTTATTTATTTAAGTATTCTAGTGATATAAATTGTGTTTATAAACTTTTTCAAGCGTATATATAAGCGAGGTTATGTTCCCGTATGTATAATTTATTTACCCTTTTTTTAGTCATACCTCTTGCCGTTAGGTTATTTTTAACACACTTGCCTGTGTTTTTAGTACAAAACTTTCCGTAGAAACCTGAAAAATTCGCGGATTCATTTCGTGATAGGCTAGAATAAAAATACGTTTGCCTTTTTACTGCATCAATGATTGGGCCACAGTTTATCTGAATGACACTCGGCCAATTAAAAACTTTCAACAAAAGAAGTATCGAATCACGAGCGTCCCAGTTAACATGTGTCGCGAGTCAGTAGCCAATGAGCAAAAGTAATTTTCCCGCGTGCATAGAGGATCATGGAGTATATCCTACAGGTCATTGAAATCGCGAATTTTTCCGGTCTCTAGTATCTAGTGAGTTTGTTAGTAGTAATTACAATAAAATTTAATAACCAATCATAACATGGCAAAATTTCAACCGGGTTGTTACGGGAGATGGCCACGGCTGCAGCATAACGTACGGGTGAAGTCGTATATCCTTCCCCCCCCCCCCTTTTTTTGTGATAATGGTCTGCGCCATTTTGGTTAGACGCCCGAGTGGTGGTTGTTTGCATTGTTAAAACAGTTTTAAATTACCTTTTCTCATGGAAGTGACTGTGTTTAACGATGGAGTTTCTAACCACACTTACTAACCATCATCAGACGTGGTCAAAAACATATTGCAAGTATATCGCAAGGGGTAAAACGGCAAGAGACAGAAAGAGAGAAAGAAAACAATTTTCGGAAAATAGCACATCGTGCGTTTTTTGACGTGACGTCTAATAAATCGATGAACGCCGGCTGCACGCACGAAAAAGTGTCCCGTTACGCACATTGTCCTGTTACGTTCATTGTACGCTTGCGCTGCATCTTTCTTCCACTCGATTGGAACAACCATCGATTTGACTTTATCGAGGCACATTAAACTTGAAACACTCCCAATCGTTTTCTACTTTACTTATCATCGTCCTGGAAGAATATAAATAGCAAACATGTATAAAAGTTATAGTTAAAATAATCTCTTCGTTAAAGTAATAAAAATATTTGAATTAATGAGTGCAAATAAAAGTAAATTTATCAATTAAATTGTAGATTTCATTTCACTCCTTCTGTATGGTTTTAATTAAATAAAAATGATTCAGTTTTATTCATAAAAGTATGCAATCATTTCATCAATGTTTTGTTATGACGTCACGTTAAACTATCGTCCGTAAACCGACTTTACAGACAACCAATATTTTTCTCTTATTTCTTTTTCAAGTATTTAAGAATCCTAACATTTTTGTATTTATTAACAATTTGATTAATATACAAATAAATTAAGAAACATGAATTAATAAAATTATTACTCCAAAACAACTTTTCAGAATATCAATAATCATTGATCATTCAAAAATGATTAATTAACAATAAATAATGCTAACTGTTGAAATACACCGTAAACAAAAACTGTGAGAGTTACTTTTTTTTCCAAACAATTCTTTCATTTGAAACAAGCGATTTGAAACGAAACTCTACACGGAACATTCTCACCCGACGATCTCTACGCTGCTGGTTGAACAAGGCACTCACAGCTGACTGTATAGGATACCTAGCCTATATCTATCTACTGAAACAAGCGTATTCGCATACTCTCTTTGCCTTATTCTTTCGTTCTTCCAGCTCACTCGGTTCTTTTTTTTGGGGGGGTGGGGGACGAATCATCTCACAAAGAGGAGAACGGAAACGAGCCCAGTAACGTATATGGCATGGTGCTCTCTTTGTATCTCTTTCGCGTCAGAAACGTTTCACAACAATATTTTCACGAGGACTTTGCGTTAATATTCGGCTGTGAGATTTTTTACTTTAAAGCGCGCAAAGAAATTTCACTTCAAAAATGACCTCAACTACATACGTCACAGCATGCCATATTCTGACAATCATTTGACTCCATGGGTAGAGACCTGTAAAATTCGCGATTTCAAATCCCTTAAGGATAGACTCCATGATCCTCTATGCACTCGTGCAAATTACATCTTCAGATAAACTGTGGCCCAATCACTGAAGCAAAATAATGTCAAAAGTATTTGGACTCTATCCTCTCGCGAAATGAATCCGCGAATTTTACAGGTCTCTATCCATGGGTTGTTTACTGGATTCTGTACGTGTCGAAAAAAGAAACGAGACTGTAACAGCACTAGTTCTCGGCCCGCCCGCCCACAGCGCTCGCCTCAAGTGGGTCACACTCGCTCGCAGTCACGTGTGTGTTCACTGGGGGAGGAGTTGGGAGGGGGGGGAGCGAGGCAAGGGCCCAAGAGGACCTCGTGTTTGCTGTGTCGAGCGGCGGTGGAGTGAGCACTGTAATTAGTGTGTCTTGAGACTCGACAGTGGGACCTTCAGTTCGTCTTCCAGGAAGTGCGTGTGTGTGAGAGTGTGTGAGAGTGTGCGCCCTCCCCTCGGGGGAAGAATGTTGCGTCCCGCGGGCGGGAGACGTCAGCGTTTCCGCCCGCCGCGGCTCTGATCGATGCCTCGAGTGCCGCTACCACCAGGGTAGGCTCACATAGCTGTGCGCAGGGCTCCAGGAAAAACAACGCGGTTTCAAAACTGCTCGAGATATCAGAGTGGGATCTGCTTGCGAATACAGTAAACTCCCTGTTATCCGCGGGCGGATGATCAGTGGTGCGGATTATCCGCGCATGCTGCGAAAAATACAGCACATGTGTAAATCTGTATTTTATTACAAGTGAGCAAATTTGAACTCTACTGACGAGTGTATTGTGTGCAAGTAGGGAGAGCGTGCCGACTCTGGAACATAGGCGAGGGGGGAGCGGGGTAATCCGGGGATTATCCCATTTTTTATGGTTTTTTACGCATTTTTTTATGTTTTTTTATGTGCAAATCCAGTTTTTTATGCGCTAATCCAGTGGCTAATCCGCTAATCCGCAAATCCGCAAATCTCAAATTCGCAAATCTCAAATTCGCAAATCCGCAAATCTCAAATTCGCAAATCCGCAAATCGCAAATCCGCAAATCCGCAAATCCGCCATTTTGTATTTCTAGAAATTTCCACCAACTTCGAATCGTGACTTCATGATTCTGTGTCGTCTGCTGGAGGCCGCCATCTTGATTTCTTCTGGCCGCCATCTTGTTTCGTCTGCTGGAGGCCGCCATCTTGATTTCTTCTGGCCGCCATCTTGTTTCGTCTGTTGGAGGCTGCCATCTTGATTTTTCCTGGTCGCCATCTTGTTTCGGCTGCTGGAGGCCGCCATCTTGTGTGACGTCATATAGTTCTGTTGGTCGCCACCAGGTAGCAGCAGGTATTATTTTATTTTAACTAAAATATTTTCAGTGCCGAGGCTGGGATTCGATCCATGGGACGTGAAAACGTCCAGGATGTCGTGGTTACGAGGCGGACGCCTTGACCACTAGACCACGAGACCAATTGGAATATGGTGGAATAAATAATCTATATATGCTACGTACTGACGGCAAGTTTATGATAAATGGGGGAGGGTGTTTTTGCCTTCCTTAATGCATACCTAAGGCGCCACATTTGAAATTAAAATTATTATACAGCCGCCATCTTTAATTCCAGCACAGACTACCAGATGGCGCCAAATTCAAAAATTAGTTGCCAGAGGCGCCGCCATCTTGGTTCTCAAGTTGGCTGGTAGATGTCGCTAGTATCGCGCGCCAAATTCAAAAATTAGTTGTCAGAGGCGCCGCCATCTTGGTTCTCAAGTTGGCTGGTAGATGTCGCTAGTATCGCGCGGCAAATTCAAAAATGAGTTGCCAGAGGCGCCGCCATCTTGATTCTCAAGTTGGCTACCAGAGTGTGCCACCGTCGCCATCTTAATTCATATTTCAGATGCCAGGGCACAGCACCATTCGATAGGTCGAATGCTAATAGATATATTTACTTTTATTTCATATTTCAGCTGCCAGGGCACAGCACCATTCGATAGATCGAATGCTAATCGATATATTTACTTATATTTCATATTTCAGCTGCCAGGGCGCAGCACCATTCGATAGGTCGAATGCTAATCGATATATTTAGTAACAAGTGTTGCTACCAGAGGGCGCGATATTTAAATTTAAAAAAATATTACAACCTTTAAACAATTCTCCGCCATATTGGATTCAACAGCCCCACCATCTTGGAAGCACATGATACACCCAAGGACTCGTTCCAATACATGCACAGAGTGCACCGAAAAGATTGTTCCCTTACATGCACAGAGTGCACCATATTGAATGATCATGATATGTGTTCCTTTATATGCATCAGAAGCAGGCATAAGAAATTTTTTCTTATAGGCATACTTTAGTGTTAGCTTTCCTGTAATGCATTTAATAATAGTGTAAGCTCATTATTATTATTTAGTGATAGTGAATTTATAACTATGATGTGTAGTCTCATTCTCTTCATCTCGACGTGGCGGAAGATTCTCTGGAGTGTAAGCTGAAAAAAAAAAAAACTTGTGTTTGAATTTATAGTGGTATGCTGCTTTCCACATCACCTTAGAGACTATGTCTCAGGAGGTACAGCATTAGATGCGTTAACTCCTTTTTTTTATACATGGCGAGTTTCCCCGAGAGGCCTATTTTCCATGTTTAACAAGGGCGCAAGCATTATGCTTCACCGTCACTCTCTCCCAAGCCGCTGTCCACTCCATCATCTGGCTCCACTTGCTCTTGAGCCTCCATTACAGCTTCAAAGCATGCTATAATACCGTTGTAAAGGTATGTTAGAAACTCGTATTCCTCTGGAAATGCAGCGAACAAATTGATCGCGGAGACCTCTAGATGGTGTACTATCACATCTATATTCATGCCGATGCAAGCATGAAGCGCATATTCAATGCAATCGCGCATTTCCTCAAAAGCAGCCATGTTCATTATGGAATTGTCAGAGACAGAATGAAGACTATAGTTGACCGGGTCTTGACGGAAAGATGACATGCAACAAAGTTTAACCACATTAGCATTTAAAATCAGGATAGACTGAAATTTACTTTAAATTATTAAACAGACTAGCATTTAAAGAAAACTATCAGATTCACTATCTGAACCGTGTAAATAAGATGAGTGCAATCTCTACATGTTAAACATACCGATGGTTTTATCTCCACATGCGCAGTACAGTAGTGCATGAGTTCTGTCCAACATTCTTAATGTTTTATGGCTGAAGGGGGAGGCAATGAATCGAAGTTGGTTGCCATCTACCCAGTTGGCCACTCCGAGCGGAGGAGGAGTTTGGAGTGCTGTTGTTTTCCTACAACTCGACTCGGAGCAGCAATGCTTATTGAGCGTACCAAGGTATGAGGATAGTACCAAAAAAAAATAAACTGGAAAATTATAAAATAAAAAAAAAGTTAGAATCTCTTATTATGTGGGGAACTCAGGTTCAGGGATCTAGACGGTAATGTCCCCATGGAAGCGTGCTAATTCCATCATCGGAAATGCTCCGCTTGTCGTCACCTGATGACAACGCCACCTTAGTCACGCGTTCAGTACAAACAATGTGATTTCGTGAACGAAAATGATATTGAGTCCCCCAAACCCGTGAATTTGTTTGCAAGCAATCCAGATATTGCTCAAAAAGTAGCGAGCTGAGTACACTGGCCTTCACACCCTTGGCTTTAAGCGTAAAAGCACCATCGTCCATCTTGTATGCATAAAGTTTGGGGCGAAGACCAACATACTCAGTAATGATGCGTCCAGCGGCTTCATCCTTCATGACACCAGTCATGCCGTGGTTGACTGATGGAAACCTTTGAGCATTATCTGGAGCATAATTCGAAGTGTCGAATCGAGAAGCCAAATCGGGGAGAATCGAAGAATACACATCGCGACACTCGATGTGGTACAGAAGAGAATCGGTATCTGAGTAAAGCAGGTGCAGAGATGGAAAGGGAAACTTAACCTGCATATAGTTATAGTGGAAATCATAGAGATGCAATTTGGATAAATCTAAGATGGCCACACCAGTGTAAAGGGGTTTGTTGAAGGTTACCGAACCTTTGGCTAACTCAATGAGGACCAGATTCTCATCGACGATCCGCCTTGCCTTAAATGACGGACGACCTATCAACTCTGCCGCACCATATATGGTATCGTACCGCGAAACCACACGTATGTCACGCTCCCTACGCGGCGACTGCAAAGATTTGCCAAAAACGGAATTATTCATTAATTTATAGAAGGATTTCTCAAAGGGGTTCGCTGCCTGAGCACGGCAATTCAGATTATACCGTACGTACGACGCCATCCAGGATTTTTGTTCAAAGCGCAAAACACGATGAACATTGTCAAGAACGGCCCCGTACGTAAGGTAGTGCTGCAGTGTTTTTGCATGTAAAACATAGTTCTTTCGCGGTTCAAGTGTCAATAAGAGCTTTGACATATTGCCGTTCACCGGTACGCCATTCACGGGTGCAAGCGGCAGGTCTGATAGCCGGTCATGACATTCACGCGGAAAGGATAGATCCACCTCTATAAAACATGAGCAGTCACCATCGGTGTCCATGGTGCTAAAGTTCCAGTTTGCATATTCGAGTTCCTGCACCCACTGGAAGTTGCCCACCGGAAGCTTACCAAGCATCGTATGACCATAGAGAGAATTTACATCGAAATAACAGATGTAGGAAGATGGCAGGCTGGAGTCATAATCGCTCATGTAAACATTGTTAGCCTTCGCATAGCGCCGACTAACGTTGGTGATCCCACCCCGAACAGCATTCTCCAAGAAAAGATAGATATCTGGATCGGTGACTAATTCCAGACACACCTCAGACTTGCTCAACAAACCGTCCCACGCAAGTGATGGGGCCGTAATGTAGTGCGCCGGATCTAAGCCATAGGACTGGCAACAAACTGAATGGAAATTCTCGAACACGTCAGCCAACAAACACGTATCCACCTTCAAATACTGCAACGCGTAATCGTTCAAAGTCTTACAGCGGAAAACATTCCACGCAGATCTAGCGTGAGCATAGTCCCCGTCACTCACGTCAGTCCCACTAAGAGCATTATGAAATGCTTCCCTAGGGGGTAGTGAGGTCGTCTGCAGTTCTGCCATACTAGTGACGAAATCGTATGGGAACACCCCTTTCCTACGAGCTAGATCAAACTGTGCGTCTTCTGGAAACTGGACACGAGTGAGGCTCAGCTGAGCAGGCGAGAGATTACCTGCCAGAGTATCCAGAGATGAAGTTAGGAAGTTAAGGGAGTCAATGAATCTTAAACGCACTGTTCGAGTACCTCCTCTCGCATCATTACCGGTAATCGGTATGTACTTTGTTATGCTCTTGTAACTTTCAAGAGACGTGCCTATAACCCTGACCTCCCCGGGGTTCTCCAAAATGGAGGAACCGTCAGGTTGTGCAATATGACGTGAGACTAATGGTCTCATCAAAAAGTGGGCATCATAATTCTGAAGATTGTGGAAAATAGCCACCAGTTGGTTCTTCTGCAGTCTAAATGCAATATTACACTTAGAATGCGCATAGCCACGAATCTCACCGGTCAGGTGGTCATGGTCCAACACTGACTTGTCACCTAGTGTCTTATTACATATATGGCAATGTGTCTGACTCGCCAACCGCGCAGCAACAGCAGGAGTCTGAGCTTTCATGGGAACGGTCTTAGCATAAATCGCGCACACCCACTTAGTCATATCAATCAAGGTAGAGACCATGTCGGCAACACAATTCTCCCCTTCAAAGTGCGCATATCTGGTAAGCGAAGCATCGTACGAACAAACTAATAAAATGCTACATGCATAAGGCACGTGCTCGTTCACCGTCGTGGTGCTGGAGGCATCGGTCTCCGGTAAACAGGTGGACATCGGTTTCAAGTAGGTCTCTGTATCGCAATAAGCGACAAAGCCCATACGTTCCTTCTTGGATACATTTGTGAACTCGAGCCATTTGGTCTCCTCAGTCGGGAATACTGACCGAACGGCCGTGTGTTGGCTGCACAAATCAGTGTGGGAGTTCAACTTGTCCGCAGTATGGAAATACTGAAGACAGCGGTCGCAAACCCACTTTGTATGTTGATCACGCGAGAGTTGAGAAGAAAGCAAGCGGGACAAATTCTTAATAGTCACGAAATGGAGATGAGCGGGAGCACCAGACGCACGAATAGCCAAAATATTCACATGGCGATCACATCGCATAGAGGTAATGCAAATCGGCTGGATACTTGCATCAGTGGGTTTGTTAAAATCCTCGTCAATAATCGTTCCCTGATCACTCACGCAAGAATAAATGTTCACGGAAATATTATTGAGACTCTCAAAGATCTTAACCTGATGCAGTGTCATGGGGAACGTCATACCGGTCGTATCAAAAACCTCGAGAGGATTAGGATACGATCCAGTACGAGTAACCATCCCAGCCGCCGGCGTCACACCTGCCATAACGGCATACAGAAAGCACATCTCACGGTCAGTCTCGATGTTTACACAAGCTTTGCGGTTAGACAAAAATGCAGGCAACTTTGTATGCGCGGCCCCCACCGTGAATGGTCGGTATGCAGAGACATGCATGTCGAGATGTTTTACATGACTCAACATCCATCCAGACCCGCGCAAAGCAAACTCACTTACATGCTCCATAAGCACAGAAACTAATGTGAAACTGAAAATTTCTGCTAGGTCCTCACTTAACAAAACAGGGATACTTTTGGAGGCGAAGTGGAAGCTTTCACTGATGGGCCCCTGCCCAGGATCCTCCTTAATAAATACCGCGGCCAATGTAAGATAAATTTTGAATGGGCGGAGAACGCCACCCACTACGTCCAGAAAGGGTTCCCTGCACCTGGAGAGAAATCTATTAATGTTGGGGTCGGGCTGGGGAATATCATTCGCGATTCTGGAATCAACAAGTCGACCCTGGAATGCGGAATCTAAAGCGACGGGCTTCAGGCTAGGCAAAGAGGGAGGTGGCGTGTCTTCGATCTCTAGGTTGGATGAATCATCAGCCGACGATAAAATCACTGACTCAAATGATGATGAAGATGAAATCAATGAATCAATAGATGATTCATCGAGCTCAGACATCGAAGGCTCGCTTTCCTCAAATCTAGCACGCTTATTAGAGTATGGAGAAGACATTATTATAAAAGGAATTTAAAAAAAATAAAGAAGGATACGCTCAACAAGTTAGAACCTGAAAAATAAATAAAAGATGCTTGCTCTAATATACTGAAACCAACAGCTGTATCAGCACTTATTATTTTCCATAATATGTGTAAAAATTTGTATTGAAAAAATAAGTGTAAATATGAAATAATTGTATGTCATGAGAAAACTTCTTGTAATATTTATTTGTGAAGTATTTCAAGTTGTAAATAATGTAGAAATATAAAATGTTTAAGACATGTAAACAATGTGCAAGAAATTAATTATATGTCGGTATATTCTGAGAATGTAGAGAATTATTATTTACATGGAACATACTGTATTGAAAACAAATGTATATCAACTTCATATCACGCTTAATATTGTTTAAAGTTTGACAAAATTTATTTAACTGTTTGCAAGCAAAGAACGAGCTCTGAATGGTTGTTGTTTTTATAAATCGCGCATAGCGTTCAGTAACAGAATGAAAGATGTATTAAAGAAATATTAAATACACGCATCCCGTTGTAAAAATAATTATGAAAACAAGTTGATTCTCAATCATTAATAAATAAGCGAAAACAGGAATAATATTCAAAGTAATATAATCGCAACAAAAAAAATAGAGTTTAGTAATTTTTCCGTGATAATACACAATTTAAGTAATATAAATACATGGATTTAGTTATTGCTTAATTCGACCGTTTTAACGTGTTTATTTATTTAAAATAGTGGACATATTGTTAAATAAGAACTGTAAACACAGTGCGCGAACGTGTTTTAACGAAACGAATGTACTCCATCTCGTGTTGTCAGTCAGAACTGACAGAACACATACCTTATCTGGAGAAGAACGTCTCTCTGCGGAGGAGGTATCGAGGGCTGACGAGGGCTGGCTGCGATCAAATGAGGTTTCCGACCTCTGTGGCAGGTGTATATATATATAAATCTGCGTCGGGCGATGACCTGAATTCTCGCGGAATCGCCTACTCTGTGTGTCGGCTTTAGATGACAGTTATAAACTGAAAATTATTAATTTAAGAAAGTTGAGTAGATTATATTTGGTAAAATCATTTAATAATATGGTGATCATGGAAAACTAGTTAAACTATATGTTTTTTGTTTTAGAAAGTAGATTTTCTACCATTCACTTTTTTCAGAATTAAAATTTAATTAATGTTTTTTTTATTATAGCTTACTGAAAACATTTTTCTGCAATCGTTGTAATGCATTACAACGATTGCAGAAACTGTCAACCAAGTCTGTGACAGCATATAGACACCTCTTAGGTGCGACGACAGTTGTCTGGAAAAACAAATTCCTTTCTCTGAAAATAGAGAGCTTCATCCACGGGCTCTCGCACGTCAACCCGCTGGTCGGCCCAGGAAGGCAGGACGTTTCAATGCTAGCTTTTATTTTATATCAGAGGAATACTTAAATCATAACAATAAATCAGAGGTTACACATTAGTTTTATTGTAGTCAACATACATTTCGTGAACGTGCGGGCGCAGAGACTGATGGATAATTTGAATACATTTTTTTTTTAAATTATACTAAACCAGAAAATTATATAATTGAAAAGAGTATTAATAAAAAATACAGTAACCTACACGTTCTTTACTTAAGTTGCAAACAGTTTCGGTAATAAAATATGCATTATGCTTTTAACAATTTATTTTAAAACTTTATGCAAAACTGAAATATTACAAGAAAATCACACATAATGTTTGCATACAAACCTGAACATTTACATACAAAGAGTATTAAAGTGACGATAAAAAAAAGATTTGAATGCTAACTTGAACATTTCCTTACACACAAAGAATATTATATTTACGTATTCAGCTGAAACATTTACATACACAAAGTGACAAAAATTCAATTATACTTTGCTTAATAATTCTAGAAGTAATGAGCGCACTGCTACCCGGGCCATCTCGTCAGTTCTTTGTATGGAAGCACTAGACTCTGTTTGAACTCCGACATCTTGACTCACCGGTCCTAAATGACTGAGATCTCTGGTTCGACTCTTGCGAGAGGCAGCAGGCTTTCGCTGTCGTCTGGTGGACTTCGGTGTCGCCTCGGTGATTGGCTCAGCTACAGGTATGATGGATGTTGGCGAATCAGGGCTGATTTGAATGCATTCAGGGATAACCTGAACCGATTGGGTAGCTGTCTGGTTGAATGCGTGTGCGTAGACGTCTTCACTCGTGGCAGGCAGCACTGTATCGTGTCGAAGCATGTTAACAATACATTGTCCATAACCCGAGCAGTTAATTAATTCAAATGGTATGTCTTGAGGTCCTGGGTCGAGTCTTTGTTTCGAGTGAAACATGCCGTCACAGCTTTCCGATATGTGTTTTAAATTGTCTTGACTCCACTCGCTGTAATCAACACTGCCTAGACCAGGATTTACACTCACGTATTTCTTGCTTGAATGAAAGTTAGACATCTTGCTTGGCACAGATCCTCACACCGACACAGTTTCAGCTCGACTGTCGACCCAGGAAGCGGCGATCCTATTTAAAAATATATTGCCCATCCGAATGAATAAATTGATTACGAAATTCCATAGAGTAGAGCATCTCGTAGAACAGTCCATTATCTATATCCCCATAGTTGCTTGCTTAGATGCGTCGACACCGAGAATTTGTTTTCTCGTAATAAACGACCTCTCGACAAGGAACACAAATGATTACTGCAAGGCGTGTCGTGAGGTGGGTTCCACATGCATGTAGCGGGATTATGGCGATAGTGTTTAATTCCGGTACACCATTCGGAGAAAGTACTTTCATAGTCTCTGTCACGGGATGTCTTGAGCTCATCAATAGTACAGGGAAACTTTGCCATTGGATGACTAAGATTTATTACACAGTCTTTATGCTGACAGTCGAAAACAGTCAAGAGAGTCACGGACTTGTATGGTCTGTCAGCGTGCCACCTCAGTCGGAAATGAGTATTTTCGCGACAAAGTTCGAAATAAACGTATCGAAGACTACTCAATCCAATATCAAATTCATAGAACTCTACATGAAATTCAACACAGTTCAGACTTGCACGTTTGTAAAGATATCTATTTTCGGTATTGTCAAACAAAGTCGAAGGCTTCATTTCTTTAGATCGTGGATCAGGAGGATAATTAAAATATCTTGTCGCTTCATCCCATGTTAAGATGCTCGGTGCCCACAATTCATCTATTACAGCATCTTCTTGGCTTTGAGTTATATCATGGAATCGCGGTGATAACATGACTGACATAGGTATTGTCTTAGCTCTCAAACTTAAGCGAATGGGGTGAATCGATAAAGTTTACACTGAAGGAAACTACATGTCTCGTAGCAAACACTGTTTTCATAAGTTGTGTAGTGAACATAACCGTCACACTGCTCCTCCCAATGCACAACTGTCTCTGGGTTCGTGCTGCGTCTCAAATCACACCTTACTGCAGAATAATCTGGTTCTGAGGTTATAGTTTCAGTAGCGGCTGCTGCCTTAAGTTCTTCTAAGGTAGTAGGAAATTTACTGTCGGGTCTCAAGTAGTGCACAACACAATCTACCTGATTGCAGGGCGTCTCAATAAAGTCCGGAGCCTCCAGATCGCAATCGGTGCTCCAGTGATGATTGAAGTTGCAGACTATGAGGTGGAACTCTCCATCTCCGGTAAGGTATGCCACACGACGAAAGCCGGGTGACACGTCTGTGTAGCGTGCCGATGGATCGAACGTCATTTTTCTTGAATATATAGTGAGTCTACGCCCGCACGACCGCGAACTGTACACTGACTGTCGTGCCCCGGGACGATGACCTCAATTTATAGCGCCTCCAGTCCAGACATGTTTGCCGTTGCTTCGCTTGTTGTTGATTCCATTTCGAGCGCGTCATCCAACATTCCAGGATCGCTGTGTTCTAGCATCCAAGCCCTAAGCAATGCGACGTTACGGCGAGACGATACAGGTCTTATGCTGTCACGATTTTGACCATACATTATGTCTAATTTTTTGAAAGCCGGGCAGCCATATTCCTCTTGTGCATCCACTATGTGCATGTGTTTGAGACAGTGTTTACCCAACCATCTTTTCTGTTCGCTTCCAGCAACTATTACAGTTCCACTCAAGTGAGTTGTCAAGATGGTGGAAAGACTGTTGTAGGGAAACAATCCGTGTTCCCATTTTAAACTATGGAAATTTTTAGTGAGCCACGCATTACTTCTCCGGTATTTACGACTAATGTCTCTCCACTCAAACGGCGGTTTGAATGTTCGCGTAATTATGTTCCCCTCAGAGTCAGCAATGCTAAGTTCCTTGGTAATAAAGCCATACTGAGAGAAAAATCCTTGCAGATTAACATACTTCATGGTGGCTGAGACACGACTGAGCCTCTACTATGCTTAACTCAGTATTTTAACAGCTTTGTCTCGTGGATTATAGGAGACAAGTCTGTCGTGCAATATTATTGCAAATGCTTGTGTTAAGATCGGTAGGTTGTCTGAGCTTGTGATCTCCAACTTGCAATCTATGATATTCGAAGGTATTTTCTCAGCTTGACGGCTTACATCAAACATGAATAACGTAGCCAGTTCCTTAAACTGATGAGGGTCAAGCAAAGGTGCATTCTGCTTTCCATAGTAAGACTCTTGAAAATTTGAATACATATCATATGCGATTAAGTAAAATCCATTGTCGAAGTTTATGTCCAAATCCGTGTACGGATAACTTTCTGAATTCAAGAATAGTTTTATATTCTTTATGTTGCAGTGGTCAAACCTCGATTTATCGGCAGTCATTACATTATGTTTAGCCGATTGAAAGCCGACTATTATGTATCGTGGTTTTTCCATCGAGAAGCTTGTCTTTACTGACCAGCTGACATTTTGTGCTTGTGGCATGCTGGGATATGTTTCAACAGACCAAGATCTAAATGCTATATCTATATTTCTGCCTTTCTCCACAAGCTTAAGCAGTCGCGTGCGTTCCGCTGGAGACACTTGGATGTGTGGTACGGCCCAATCGATAGAGTTTATGGTTAAATTAACTGCTTGAGGCTGCGCACTCGCATCTACGATCGAGTTAATGTACGTATTTTCTAAAACTATAATTAACTCTTGTTTGGAGTTTAGAAGTATACGGTGATAATCCTCAGCAAAGCCGAGGAGATGGCTTAGCGGAACACAGATTTCGAAAACACCATCGGCTGTTAGAGGCAAGCTATAGTTTTCCTCGAGACACCATCCCTCCATTTTGCTGATGGTGTATTCATCACGAGTTCGTGAAAGATAATTCTTCACTGTAGATACCACTCCTAGTGATCTGGTCTGGTCTATAAGAACGCCGTTCAGTTCAAATCCTATCCGATTGATCATATGTAATACACCATTGTTTATAATCTTTGCATGGTCCGGTTTCCGTCCGTCTGCCTTTACGAGTTTTCCACGTATACGCAAAAAGGATTTTGAGATGTTTGTGTATGCATCATGATTTTGAATCACTATACGGATTTCAGAGTTGGGGGCATAGGGTCCATTTAAGTATGGTTTGTAAATATGCAGTTCAGTTTTTGAAATAGAATCCTCAAATTGTGGTGCTTGCTCGACTTCAAGAACGGTGTTCTCCATGAGGATAAACTCTAAATCCAAGTTTTTTAAGGAATCTCACGTTAACAGATGTTAGCCGTTTGATGTCTCGTCGTCTACTGGATAAGGGCACACCTGAACCGCTCCATTTATGCTTAGAAAAATATTTCACTCCCATTGTTTTTTCAAATGCAGTCTTAGAGTTATTTCTTCCTTTCTTAGGTTAACTAAGCGTCCTTCCTGATCGACTATTTGAATGTCGAGCTCCGATATCGATTGAACGGTAACTGGGACATAAATGAGCGTGGTAGGTCGTTCATTTATCTTATATCCCGGAGGTACTATGGGGGAAAATTCATGAATAGTATTGTTTAATTTACCATTCAAGTATGTGTGTCCCACAGCATTGCTTGTAATTCGTATAACATTCACGGGAATATATTTACAGGATTTGTCGATTCATGCAGCTCACCTGCTTTGTATACTTGAGAAGAAAATCCAAGCATTTCACCTAATGTATTTTTTCCACTAAAATCCACATGTATATTGTTGCTGAACATTATGCACTGTAAGGTGTTGGGGTTGCCTCGTAATAGAAATGTTGAATCTGCAGGTAGGTTCTGTTTTATGTAAGCTTC
Source organism: Bacillus rossius redtenbacheri (assembly GCF_032445375.1). Taxonomy (NCBI): domain Eukaryota; kingdom Metazoa; phylum Arthropoda; class Insecta; order Phasmatodea; family Bacillidae; genus Bacillus; species Bacillus rossius. Next base: position 31,596,920 of record NC_086342.1, on the reverse strand, counting down.
CATGTCACTTATTTCATATGCACCTGTTGGTAATTTCATTTCATGATGTTCATTGTTTGCGATGTATCGAAAAACTTGATTATTTTCATCAATGTTCGGTATCGAGTTATATGTTGTCAGATCGATCAATGCCATTGTCCACTCTCCATCCAATTGCAAGGGAGGGAAGTAGTAGGTTCTCATAATCGAGCTCTTCCCAGTTAAAATTAATGTTATTGACATTTTGTCTAGTTTACACTGCGTCTCGCGTTGTGTGTGGTCTCTCTATAAACACTCTGTCGCATATGTGGCTTATGATAACACTAATGCTTCTTATATATTGATACTAAAAATCTTAAGCATAAGTGACCGCAATTCCATGAATGAAACTTTTGTTGTCTGTCATAATTATAGGTTATGTTGCACTTGTTTAAATATCGTATCAGTTCCACTGGTGGAGGCAAGTCTCCGAAGCTATCGTAATATTCAACGTTAGGACCGGTCTTGACATAAGCAGTCCAATGCGTTCCCGGTCCTTTGGATGAGTCTAGATTCAAAATAGCACTTTCATTACGCAATGGTTTCTTAGGTAGCGAATCGCGCATGTATATTTGTCTAAAGTATGGTATTTTCAATTCTTTTATCGCCTTCATTAACTCGAGGTTTGTAAGAGCTCGCTTTGGTAAGTTTTTGATTATCGCTTCCTGCTCCCGCGATTTTTCTTTCTTCTTCTTCCTCTTCGCTTTCCCCCACCACCCGACTGTGGGTAGGGGCGTAGATAAAGTCATGAACCGTTTTTTGCTGCACGTGCTATCGCTTGCATACGTGCCTGACTCCGGACATCGGAAACAGTTTTAGCAACACCCGCAGCTCCACCAATTAAGCTGCCTAATGCAGCGAGTGCTGGAAATATAAATGGTAATAGACCACCCTTCTTCCCCAGGGCTTTCCTGACAGATTTACGGTTTCTCTTCTTTGATGATGATGAAAATCTTAAACCTGCACCAAGCTTACGTTTCACTCTCATAATCTTGTTAACGGTCCACGCGGATACTCTCTGTCCAAATTTAGTTTCGGGAGACTTTCTAATCTTCTCGGCCGTGTCAGCTAATATTTTATCCGCTTTATGTCTTTCAGCCAAGTTATTACTATTCGCATACACAATATCGTGAAGACGACACGCCTCGTCTAGTGCATTCACACCACGATCACCTCTTGCTAGTCTCTCGGCTAGTCTCGTGCCAGGTCCACAGAAATTGTAGCCCGGAAGATGTGCCTCGAATGGTAGCTTATTTATAACAGAATTAACTAAGCCTGAACCTCTCTTCCGTCTCATACAAGACATATCAAGACACTGAGTGGTTTCACTATAAGGATGACTGTTTTATAGTGTTTAGGTTTAGTATTAAGAATGGAGGTTGTTCAACAACAGCTCGCTTTACCAATTTCACTAATTGATGATGATGTGTTTAGTAAAACTGAAGAACATCATGGATCTCTGTTACCAAATACCATACGGTGTATAGTGTCAGGTCCTTCGAATTCTGGCAAAACTTGTCTTATTCTTTCACTTCTAGAACACCCCAATGGGATACGTTTTGAGAATGTGTATTTATATAGCAAGTCCCTAGAACAACCAAAATATCAACGTCTAGCCCATGTGCTGGAAAATGTCGGGGGAGTGAAATTTTTTAAATTTCGAGAAAATGCTGATGTTTTAGACCCCAGTCAAGCCCTCCCCAACTCTGTGCTAATCTTCGATGATGTTGCTTGTGATAAACAAAGCATTGTTCAAAAGTATTATTCTATAGGGCGACACCACAAGATCGACTGTTTCTACTTGGTACAAACTTATACCCAAACCCGAAAGCAATTAGTGCGAGATAATTGTAATCTAATAATTTTGTTTAAAATGGACGATCTTAATCTAAAACATGTGTTTTCCGACCATGTCGGTACAGATATGAGCTTTGAGAGATTTAAAACTCTTTGCGGTCACTGTTGGAACAGTCCTAATGAGCATGGTTTCATTGTGATAGCTAAAGATTTTCCTCTACATAAAGGGCGTTACAGATGTGGTTTTGATCAGTTTATTGTGATAGGTTCATGAATCATGATGTCAAAGTTCGGTGGTGGTGGACTTAAACGATCGCACGACTCATGCATGACGTTTACTCGTGAAGGGGACTGCGACTTAAGCTGGAAACATTTGAAGAGAGTTGGTGATCCTAAACAAGATGGTGATGCTGCTAATAAGAAGTATGTTGACGCAGTAAGCGGGGCTTTTACACATGCTTTGCATTCGATGACTGATGGTATGACACGACAAGTTACAGATATCAACAGATCACTTACTGTAACAAGAGATGTGCAAGTGGGGATTATGGAGTTCTTGCGCAATATGGAGGCTAAAGAACAGCATTTAATTGCTCAATTAAATGAAAGTCTTTCAGCTGTGTCGACAAAGTTGGGTGATATGTGCACCTCGTTGGAGAGCAGGTTAGATTTATTCGCACAAACATTTATAGAGGAACTAAATGATGCACTAAATGCTAACATGGTTGAGATGGTATTGAAAATTAATGCTGGAATTGTACAACAGCTTTCACAAATGAATCGCACTGTTGGTGTTTTGACGATTACTCCTGATGAATATTCTCGCGGTGTGTTGTCTAAGAAACCTTCACCTCCAAAACCAGCACCTGCAAAAACAGCATCTTTAAAACCAGCACCTCCAAAACCAACACCTCCAAAACCAGCACCTCCAAAACCAGCACCTCCAAAACCATCAAGCTCTAGACATGCCTAGATCACTCACGTATTGATGCTAGTTGTATATAAAAGGGTGATATGCTATCGCTAACTCTGCAGTCATGTCTCTTGAGGCTAGTAAGTTGGAGCGCGTCATAGAAAATTTCGTGCAAAGTATCTACTTGCCAAACGAGCTCGTTTGGAGAGGGATGCAATTAATGAAGAAATATTCAAGTCTGTTAATTCGCGTTTGGATAAACTTGGACCTACTACATCGCTCGCACAGTCTATCGATACTGTGAAGCAGGATTCTGCGGAAGAAGCTACTGTGAAACAATATTTAGAATCAAGCGACAGTGATGACTCGAACGCTATTCCTTTAAAACATCACGGTGTTCCATATGATGATTCTTTAGGTGGAGTGCAGTCTTATTTGCAGAGCTACAACCTTCGCTCTGGTGATGGAACCTATGGTGTATCTAAACGACATAACCGCTGGTTTTTAGGGGACACGGAAGTATTTTTTCACGATAACAATATGATTCGCGTTAAAGATGAACTGATACAACCTGCTCCTGGTTTATTTGAACTTTTATTTCGCAGAGAGCCGCATACGTACTCGGAATCGGCCCTTAAACAATATGGTAATCTACTAGAGCTTACAAATGCTTATTTTAAAAAGAATGATCCTGCAACAAATCTCTATAAAAGCACGTCACATGCGAAATTTGATATCATTAAGCAACTGTTTCCACATATTGGTTCGCAGCAACGAGGAAGTGGATTGTTACATAAAACATTGGATTTAGGTCGTAAACGAGAGTTCATTTATTGGAATGATCCGAATGAGATAGTAGATCGACTCAGGTTGTTAATGGCCTCGCAGGCTTCTGGCCACACCGGACACAATAACGAAATCCTTTCGATACTTGAAGAGTTACAAGAATCAGGATACATTGCAAAATGAGCGACGCACAGCGTGGGATTGCATACGAGTTTCACCGAGGCAAACGTATTATATTTCCTCGCAGAAAGGTTTTAACATATGGACTCCATGATTTACTACAGATTGATTTGGTAGAAATGATACCATACAGTAAAGTGAACAGTGGTTACAAGTACATCCTGACTGCCATAGATGTGTACAGCAATCGTGCTTATGCAGTTCCAGTTAAACAAAAGACAGGTATGATGGTTACTGCTGCCATGAGAAGTATTTTGAAAGAAGCAGGAAGTTTTAAAAGTATTCAAAGTGATGCGGGAACAGAATTTTATAACTCAACTTTCAGAGCTCTTATGAAAAGAAAAAATATTAATCATTATTCCACTCACAGTGAGATTAAAGCAAGTGTGGTAGAGCGGTTTAATAGATCTCTAAAATCGCTGCTTTTTCGCGAGTTTTCAGCTCAAGGAAATTATAAGTGGCTTAAAATTTTACCACAAGTTCTACGTGTCTACAATAACAGATTCCACCGCACCATTGGCATGGCTCCGAATCAAGTGAAGGATGACTCTTTGCTACAAAGTGTTTACAAATATGTAAAGACAATTGACCCTAGAAAACCTAAGGCTCGTGTGGGGGATCATGTACGCGTGTCACGAAACAAGAAAGTTTTTGAAAAGGGGTTTACACCGAATTGGTCTCACGAAGTGTTTAAAGTAACAGCTATGAGGTCCAGCTTTCCGCGTGTGTATAACTTGAGTGATATGGATGGAAATGAAATACAAGGTGTTTTTTATGCTTCAGAAATTCAAATTACAAAATACCCCGATACATACTTGGTAAATAAAATTCATCGAAAGTGTGGTGAAAGATTCCAGGTGTCTTGGAAGGGGTTTCCCGATACCGTGAGGACATGGGTAAAGAGAAAGGATATGGGAGTTTAAGATTACATATACACATTTTATTTTACCTTATTGCTTGTTCTCAATCGAAGCATATTCTATGGAATCGTTTGTGTGGGCTGTTGTTGAGATTATATTCCTGCAATGTATTTATAATGTGTGGACTACTTCCTGAACACGACCCAGCACTCTGCAGCTTGGGATCAACAAGCTGTGACGTCAGCCCGCGCTGGGCGCCTCATTGGAATGTGTAGCGCGACATCGGGGTTGCATGTCATCTTTCCGTCAAGACCAGGTCAACTATAGTCTTCATTCTGTCTCTGACAATTCCATAATGAACATGGCTGCTTTTGAGGAAATGCGCGATTGCATTGAATATGCGCTTCATGCTTGCATCGGCATGAATATAGATGCGATAGTACACCATCTAGAGGTCTCCGCGATCAATTTGTTCGCTGCATTTCCAGAGGAATACGAGTTTCTAACATACCTTTACAACGGTATTATAGCATGCTTTGAAGCTGTAATGGAGGCTCAAGAGCAAGTGGAGCCAGATGATGGAGTGGACAGCGGCTTCGGAGAGAGTGACGGTGAAGCATAATGCTTGCGCCCTTGTTAAACATGGAAAATAGGCCTCTCGGGGAAACTCGCCATGTATAAAAAAAAGGAGTTAACGCATCTAATGCTGTACCTCCTGAGACATAGTCTCTAAGGTGATGTGGAAAGCAGCATACCACTATAAATTCAAACACAAGTTTTTTTTTTTTTCAGCTTACACTCCAGAGAATCTTCCGCCACGTCGAGATGAAGAGAATGAGACTACACATCATAGTTATAAATTCACTATCACTAAATAATAATAATGAGCTTACACTATTATTAAATGCATTACAGGAAAGCTAACACTAAAGTATGCCTATAAGAAAAAATTTCTTATGCCTGCTTCTGATGCATATAAAGGAACACATATCATGATCATTCAATATGGTGCACTCTGTGCATGTAAGGGAACAATCTTTTCGGTGCACTCTGTGCATGTATTGGAACGAGTCCTTGGGTGTATCATGTGCTTCCAAGATGGTGGGGCTGTTGAATCCAATATGGCGGAGAATTGTTTAAAGGTTGTAATATTTTTTTAAATTTAAATATCGCGCCCTCTGGTAGCAACACTTGTTACTAAATATATCGATTAGCATTCGACCTATCGAATGGTGCTGCGCCCTGGCAGCTGAAATATGAAATATAAGTAAATATATCGATTAGCATTCGATCTATCGAATGGTGCTGTGCCCTGGCAGCTGAAATTGAAATAAAAGTAAATATATCTATTAGCATTCGACCTATCGAATGGTGCTGCGTCCTGGCAGCTGAAATATGAAATAAAAGTAAATATATCGATTAGCATTCGATCTATCGAATGGTGCTGTGCCCTGGCATCTGAAATATGAATTAAGATGGCGACGGTGGCACACTCTGGTAGCCAACTTGAGAATCAAGATGGCGGCGCCTCTGGCAACTCATTTTTGAATTTGCCGCGCGATACTAGCGACATCTACCAGCCAACTTGAGAACCAAGATGGCGGCGCCTCTGACAACTAATTTTTGAATTTGGCGCGCGATACTAGCGACATCTACCAGCCAACTTGAGAACCAAGATGGCGGCGCCTCTGGCAACTAATTTTTGAATTTGGCGCCATCTGGTAGTCTGTGCTGGAATTAAAGATGGCGGCTGTATAATAATTTTAATTTCAAATGTGGCGCCTTAGGTATGCATTAAGGAAGGCAATAACACCCTCCCCCATTTATCATAAACTTGCCGTCAGTACGTAGCATATATAGATTATTTATTCCACCATATTCCAATTGGTCTCGTGGTCTAGTGGTCAAGGCGTCCGCCTCGTAACCACGACATCCTGGACGTTTTCACGTCCCATGGATCGAATCCCAGCCTCGGCACTGAAAATATTTTAGTTAAAATAAAATAATACCTGCTGCTACCTGGTGGCGACCAACAGAACTATATGACGTCACACAAGATGGCGGCCTCCAGCAGCCGAAACAAGATGGCGACCAGGAAAAATCAAGATGGCGGCCTCCAGCAGACGAAACAAGATGGCGGCCAGAAGAAATCAAGATGGCGGCCTCCAGCAGACGAAACAAGATGGCGGCCAGAAGAAATCAAGATGGCGGCCTCCAGCAGACGACACAGAATCATGACGTCACGATTCGAAGTTGGTGGAAATTTCTAGAAATACAAAATGGCGGATTTGCGAATTTGCGATTTGCGGATTTGCGGATTTGTGAATTTGCGATTTGCGGATTTGCGGATTTGCGGATCTGCGGATTAGCGGATTAGCCACTGGATTAGCGCATAAAAAACTGGATTTGCACATAAAAAACCATAAAAAATGCGTAAAAAACCATAAAAAATGGGATAATCCCCGGATTACCCCGCTCCCCCCTCGCCTATGTTCCAGAGTCGGCACGCTCTCCCTACTTGTGCAGTATACAGTAAAACGCCACAGGCCTTCTCGGAACTCACACGGTAGGCTGGCATGCGTTGCTATTTTGGTCTGTCGCGCTTTGTTTCTAGTCGTATGGTTGAGCACTTTTATGTTTACATTACTGAAATGTATTGTATGTTAATTAATCAGTAAAATACTAACATTTTAGCATCATTAAATTTTTTTACTTTAATTGTAACTTTTACTGTACCTGCATAAATATTTAGATTTTTAAGTTGAAATTAATTTTTCCATTTTTTTTTTCCATTTTCGGATCTTTTCCGGATTATCCGCGATTTTCACTATCCGCGGTGGCCCTGCCACTTAATTTCGCGGATAATCGTTTAAGAGTTCGCCGAGGGCCGAAAGTACTTTTGATTTCGGATTAAGTTTTTAAACTGTATTTTTAGAAGAGTTAAAAATGGCTAAAACGCGCGTTTTCAGAGTAATAATCATCCCGTCTCACAGACACAGACACACCCCTGACGAGGCTCACATAACGGTGCGCAGGGTTTCCGGAAAAACCACGTGATTTGAAAACTACTCATTCAAGTGGTGTCTGTTTACGAAAAGCATTTAAGAATGCACTCAGAGGAGACAGGTAGTTCTGTATTTTTAAAATAGTAAAAACTGTTTAAACGCGTTTTTTTTTTTTCAAAATAAATTAGCTATACTCATGAAACGCCCGTAATGGTTCTTAAAAACACCCAAGGGACTTGCATTACACCTTTATCTTCATTTCTCCGCCATATAATGTTATGTTCACCGCTATGCACGACGAGAAGACTGCGCGCCAGTTCACAGCCTTGCGGTTAGAGGCGATACCGCATTATATGCACCTTCGATTGTCGCACTTATCATCCCGCCTCACCAACACAAATACAACCCTGACCAGGCGGCCTCCTTAAGGTAAACATTGGTAAATTTGTAAACTTTTCCAATGGTTTAACTTTTAAGAAATGAAAAATAAATTACATTGCATTCTTTCTGCATAATTAAGTGCCAAAGTAAAATTTTTAACGTTTACTGATCGTACAAATAACCAAGTGGAATACAGGAATAATATTTTTTAGATTTCTGTCCTTGCTTCGATCCATGGCCAATGCAAAAAAAGTTAATTTAATTAAAAATACCACAAAAGAGATAGGTTTAAGAAAGAAAACACCTCAAGTTCTTTTATAACCACAAAAATTATTATGTAAATTCTGTAAATTCTACACTACAAGAGTACGAAGCAAGTCCTTTACATATCTTGACATGTCTTTTCTGGGCAGTTACACATGGCAGTTGATTACCATATTTTTCACACATCACAGAGTTCACTGTTTCGTTAAAATGACTATGATATATTTAATGATGCCTTGCAGGTTTTCTGCATACAAATGTCTTTCCACAGAAGATACAGCTTGTTTTTGATGAATGCACAACAGTCTGTCATAATTCCTGATATGTCTTTTTAATCTCCCGTACAACATAAACTGAATACGACATATGTTGCACTGATATTTAATGCGCTCAGGGTTATTATTACAATCGTGTATTACATAATTGTAAATATTCAAGTTTTTGATGCTGTCCTGTGTCAGTATCTCGTCAGCTCTGTGTCTTGATTCCAAATCTTGGCTGATGGTATAGGCAATATCGTGCTGCTTGCACTTTTCGTCGAGAGAATTAATGCCCACGTCACCGCGAGCTAGTCGTTTGGCTAGTTTCGTTCCTGGAACACAGAATCTGTAGCCGGAAATGTGTAGCTCGAAAGGCAGATTGTTTATCAACGAGTTCACAAGTCCTGCGCCGGTATTATTTTTCCTTGGCTCTTCGAGTCATTATCCGCAACTGAGCTAACAATTTTAATGTGTTTGCTTTTATACAATTTTGTCAGCACAATGCAAATCGTCAAGCAGGGTTTGTTTGCCCGTGCGTATAATGCAAGACGACGAAGCCAGTGCACGCGGATCGCGGCACGGCTCGTTATTGCATTCTACTTTACGATGCATAACGGCAGGCCCGTCCAACTGTGGAAAAACGTGCGTTCTACTGAGTTTGCTGGAAGAATCAAATGTTCTTAGATTCGAAAATGCCAAAGTGCCAGCGCCTAGCCACGATTCTACGAATGGTAGATGGCCTGGAGTATTTCCCATTTAGCAATAATGCAAATGTGGTGTCTCCAAGTGAAGCAAAAGCCAATTCTGTGTTTTGTTTTCGACGACGTCCTGTGCGAGAAGCAAGGAACAATCCAAGAGTACTTTTCCACGGGCATACACTCAAAAGTAGACTGCATTTACTTGTGTCAGTCATATACCGAAACATCTACGAGACCACACGAACATCAGAATACTTTTCCGCATGACGATCACGTCAACACCGACATGACTTTCCAGGAATTCAAAGACACGTGCTCCTTGTGCTGGAAAAACGAGCATGTTTCCTAGTTAAAGTCAAGGACTGCCCCCCCCCCCCCCCCATATAAAAGAAGGTACAGACAAAATTTCGATAAGTTTATCGTCAAACGTGAGCCATAGCATTTCGAAATTTGGTAGTAGCAGTCTCACTACCAAACTACATGCTTTTCTCGATTCGCACGATGCTGATATCCGAAAATACATTTTGCTACTTAGTCAAAAAAAAAGTATAAAAGGGAGTCTTGCAATATATTTTGTCAGTACAATGTCGGACTTGGCCAGTGACATTCATCATGATATACAGCCTGTTCGTGAAAAATATCTACTTTCTAGAAGAGCTGTACGTGAGAAGGAAAATAAAGAGATATTTAAACCAATTACTAGTTGTCTCGATGAACTTAAAAATAAGGAAGAGCCACCATGGTAAATACATAAGTTGATGATGAGATACCTACCGCAAAAAAAGAGGAAATATGAACCACCTCTAGAAGAAGAGGCCTTTAGGAGTACAGAGTCTACGCACAAAAAAATGGGTGCGTGTACTTATGTACGCGCGTGAGAAGTTATACTTCTTTGGCATCATTAAAAAATATTTTTTTAATTGCATGCAAATAATTAACTACAATAAAATAATAAAAGGGCTGGAAAAAGACAGTCAACACAGTCCATAAAGTTCAGTTTAAATATGAAAAATTAAATAAATAAAATTTATAGAATAATAAATATATATGACATAATTTGTACTAAACATTATAAGATTCTTAATTTTAAATATTTATTATTGATTATTTAATATTTTAAAAGAAAATAAATAAATTTAATAATAAATTCAAAAATTTAATTTAAGTTTATTCATTTTTTAAATATTCATTATTTACTCAATTTAATAAACACTTTTCATTTTTATAAAAAAGTTTTTATTAAATTTTGTTTATTTATTTTTATAAATATTTATTATTTATTCAATTTAATATTAAATATTAAAAATTAATATTTTAATCTGATGTTCGATTTTAATTTTATCACAATTTTTTTAATGTTTTATTAAATTTATTTATTTATTTTGTAAATATTAAATAACCAATAATAAATATTTAACATTAATAATTTAATAATATTTAGTATTATTTATATTAAATAATAATATTTTAATTTATATCAATAAATAATACATACGGATAGTTAACCTCAATTATATTGGAGCACTTGAAAAAGTATATAATCACATTTCTTTTACTAATATTTACTAATAGTAAATAATATTAATCAAAATATTCAATTTAAATCACTACTGAATATAATTTACTAGCACATATATAATTCGCACTTGTATGAAACTAAAACACGTGTTGTGAATGTAGAAACTAGAAACAAGTGGATAAATATTATAAATATGAAAACAGTGATCAGAGGCGACGAGCGTGCCAACATGCGCGACTAATAGAGGTTCTATTTCTATTTTGTTGGTAGCTTCGAGACTTAATGAGCGGTTTAGCGGGCAGCTTCAACCCCTTTAATTTTGTGTTACAGTGATGCGCGCGCATCTTAAAATTTCACTCTCATAATTTTTTCATAACGCGCCTAAAGAAGTATAACTTCAAAAAAAGTAAAAAAAAAAAAAACCTACCGCCGAGTGTTGAACCACGGCCCTTCAGCATAATGACGGCGCAGTATAACCATTGCTCTGACAGAGGGTTATGAGGAAAATGTGTATTATATTACATGTAATGCCAAAATAATGTTTTTTTTAAACCTTGGAATTTATTCTTTACTATGACTATTTTAGTTTACCAAAATAAATTCCATTGTAATTTCACTATCATAAAGTTTCATTTGGCATACCAATACGTTTGGTATGTCCCCTAATGTGGGTTTATGTTCATACACGTGGGTCCGCCATCTTCCTGTGAAAATGTCCTCACATGGTGCGCGCGCAGCTTCAACCTGTTAATTTTGTGTTACAGTGATGCGCATGCATCTTAAAATTTCACTCTCATCATTTTTTCATAACGCGCCTACAGAAGTAGAACTTCAAAAAAATTACGGAAACGGGACAGTAAATTAATGCAATGGTCAGGCCATACTTGAGCTCTTTCATGAGTCGGAGTAATGACACGACCTATGGAGTGTACAGAAATCATAATAAATGGTTCCCTGGGGCTAAAGAAATATGCTTTTTACCAAAACATATTGTATGAGAAGCAGAGTACAAAACACGCTGGACTTCAGGTCTGTCGAACTTATGTTTCACAGGGAACCTAAAGGCCAACTCACAAAGAATTGCAAGTTTACAAAAAAACTTCTAGAACTAACTCATGCACATTATCGCGATAACAATCTGGAAAGCGGCATGAAAAAATTGTCACACTCACCAATCTCTTCAGTGAACTAGCAGTACATAGTGAAGATTTAAATAAGCTAGAATGTGGTCAGAATGTTGACTATGTGTATCGGGACGACCTAAACGAATTAATCGATAGGTTAAGACTTCTAAATGCTCGCTTAGTGCAGGAAACTATTCGCACATCAACGAAGTAATCTCCATACTAGAAAAACTTAGGGAAGCTGGGTACAGAGAATGAGTTGAACTGGAATAGCACGTGAACTTCACGCTCCTGCAAGACGAAAATACCTTCATCACCAAGTCGTAGTTCGCAGACTTTATGATTTATTCCAGGTGGACCTTGTTGAGGTGTACATGTTGATGGTATTCGATGTGTATAGAAAGTTCGCTTGGGACATACCTGAGAAATCGAAGAATGCAATCGACGTAACCAAGGCTATGAGAGGTATTTTGCGTGGTGAACGTGTACCGTCGCACTTGCAAACGGATCTCAGCAAAGAATTCTACAGTGCGACCTTCAAGGCTTTGATGAAGAATTTTGTCATTAAACACTACTCTACGTGATATACTACTACACATAATCACAGAGGACGCTCCAAGTAAGTCGGGGTTATGGAATAGATGCGCACAGTTACTGACATTTCAGCTAATTCGGGGCAGAACCGCGCACGCGATGCTCTTGGAAGATGCGCGCTGGGATACATAATGGATGGACGCTAGCGAGCGAAAGGGCGAATCGGGTTTGCCAACGATTTTTAAGTAAACCACGGGTGGAGAGGCTTAATGCCAGAGGAGGCCTAGCCGAGTTGTTTGCCCAGTCACTTTTGGCTGACAGCTGAAGCTACTGCAGGCAACTTCTCAATGCGCAAGATTACATGGTGGTTATTGCGAGGTCATGCGACGAGTTAATATTACTTTTTTTCCCCCGAACTTGTGCCATTATGTCCTTTAATCAGGTGCAATTTCCGACATGCCACAGCAATATGATGAATTATTAGAGTCCTTCGTTTTTCGAAGAATCGCCCATCAGACGAGAAACATTAGCTCCACGCGCATTGTCTAGCATACATTTCGGAATCAAATAGGTTATAGGTTATAATTTTTGACTGGATCACGTGACTGGACACTGACTGTAATGTAAATAAGCTTCTGCGAATACTTTTTTCGTTCGTATCGTATATCATAATATTCACGAATAACTAATATTTTTCTAATCAAATTTAATATACAGTGAAATTTATTTCATTCTTAACAAGACTCCAAGGGAAATTGATTAACAATACAGGCAAATAATAAACATGTAACCATTACAAATAAGTGTAAAATAAAGGAAATTAAAAAACTCCTGGCAGTGCACTTTCTTAAACCAGTGAATTTAAAGTTTCAAAGTTGTTTTGTTAATATCTATCCATACATAAAAAATATTACTAATTATTTTAAATAATGATAATTAATTATTTGTTAAATATAAAATCTACTATAATACACAAATATTATTTCATGGGTTTTCTTAAAACCATAGAAACCTGAGTTTTTCAGGGTTTTGGGCAAACCTAACTTTAATTAATTAATGAATAATATGTTAAAATTAAAAAGAGTTTCAAGATTAAATATTAAAAAAACACTATGAACATAACATGTAATATTAGAAACAAAATCACCACGGAATCACCAAATGCTTTTATATTTATGTTTCAATTTTCCACATAGGAAAATTGCGGATGTTTAACAGTAAATAAATTATGAACTTCACTTAACACTTATACCCTAATATACCCTAACTATAAATTCGAGAATATTCGATGGCAAAAGTTGCTTGATTAGACAAAATCTATGAATATTAATTTCTTTGGAGAAGTTGTCTTCCACTGAGGGAGTCAAAATGTTTGAGATGTACCAAACACATAAATGCATTATGACTAAGCGTTACGTAATACTTACATTTAGTTGCTGCAGCAAATACTATAAACTATTCATTGTTCACACAAACAGCTTCTAAGCTCTTTAATTATTGGCAATAACAATGCTTCGATTATACGCCTAAAATTTTCAAATCCGGTTACGTGTTAAGATGATTCACATTTTGAAAAGATTTAATACCTTTTATTTAACGTTTATTTACAGGCTATCAGAATAAAATTGTTATGTTTTAAAAGGTAACTTACAAAACAAATTTATTTTAAATTCAGCCTTTAAATAGCAATTTTCTACTATTGACATCGTTTTATCTGTCTATGATTTCGGTGCTCGCCACTATGAATTTGTTTCTAAAACAGTTTTTCTGCTAAATATAATGTTATAGCATTAATTTCACAGACCTACACGACCTGAACGATTAGTAATCCCAATCGCTTAAAATATGCATTTAAAATTATTTGTTATTTCCACACATCAATATTAAAAATTGAATTAGTTTGCTAGTTAGGTAGCTGTTAGCTACATTTACTAGACAAAAAACAAAACCAATTTTATGAAGGACGGAAAGGGAAGTTGTTTTACGTAACAGGAAGTACCAATTACACGTATCTTATTTTACTCACAAACAAACTTTACGATTCTGTTTTTGCCAGAAGGAATTTCTCAATAAATTTCGAACCATGTTATTTATTAACCTACCACAGTCCCTATTAAAACTCCCAAACGGGAAATTAAAATTTATAGACGCCATTCCACACAGGCACCCGTAAGATTTCCGTTCCTTGTGCCAGACTCCCCGTCTATTTATTGTCCGCTTTTGCACTTGCTTGTAATCTAACGTAAGTGCCGTCCTTTTTGTCAGCGATGCTATTATTTGGGTCGCTGGTTTACTTATTCAAGGCGACCCGCGCGGCCAATTACGGCGAAATTGGCATCGACGTCACCGCCAGGTGGTCATTACGAGAAGCTTTGAGCACTCAAAAAACGTTTACAACGAAACTGTCCTCCGCTGTTACCTTTTTTCGTGAAGCAAAAAACTGAACGACTGCAAAGTACACTTAAGAGGGTCGAGTTTTTAAAAGCAAAACTTCCACTTACCATTTCTCTTCACGTTCACTTTCATTTTTCATCAACCCCTTCACACAAGAATTGCGTTCTTACGTTAACCTATCTCGTAAGAGATAACTTACTTAATTCATACCCTTGGACCACGAATTCATAAAAGCCTATAATCCATGATTGTAGGATATGTTTTTACCCTGACGCCTCAGTTCTGTAAACGATAACTCAGATTTATTCTTAAAATATGGTTTTTAGATTGTGCGGGTATATGCTGGATTGCTTATCCTATGTCGTTCTTAACATATTTTGCGAAGGAAAATATGCATGACAGATCACCTACCTATGAGCGTGTCTGTTGGTGTTTTTTGTGTATGCATGTGTGTGTGTCCCACTAATGCATCAAACCAAAAGACTATAGAGTATCAAAATGTCCAAACTAGATATTTTATACGAAAAACATTATATTAATATTGGCGATTTGAAACCTTTAACCCTTTTTAATAATAACGGTACTTTTATTATCAACCATTAAAATATTTTGAATTAATATTTTTTTTCTTTTATAATAATATTTCAACACACCCCCACCCCCTTTTTTTTCCTGTCAAGAGGTCAACACTCAAAATTTCGAAAAATTCAGATATACGTTCTCTTTCAATTTGGAGTGTTTCCGATCCAAGAGGCCCACGGTGTAAAATGTGCTCGGGGTTCGAAACCCCCCCCCCCCCCCCCCCCCGCTTTTCCGCGAAGGGAGTTTATTTACCACCGATTTTTTGAAAGTATGTAAAATTGAGTATGTTGATTTTGACGTGCTCCCGAGGTCAACAGACACCACTGGACCCCTCGGGTGGGGCCACGGGTGGGCAGTTGGTCGGGGGGGGGGGGGGGGGCGTTCAATAACCCCCGTTATTTTCGGGACTCAGAAAATTGATTTTGTGGTGCACTTAGAGGTGTATTACGATTTCGGACGTCAGTGGGACCAACTAACCCCCCCCCCCCCAAATCAAACTGTGGGAGGAGTACTGGAACGTTTCAACGAAATATCAATTTTCTCAACAACAACAAAATTGTGTTTACTGGGTCGCTCTTCAAGTCTAACACGTGCTCTCGTCTCGTTCGCCGGACTACTCAAAATGGTTTTCGTCGACTGTGTTGTGTTCACTGTCGCTATACCATGTGCCTGTGTCACGCGCTATGTCTGACATGTGCTATTATCGTGCGCCGACCCTCAACGAAGGCCTCATCCTTTTGTTGTAGAACCGATGACATACAATAATTTCATGATATGAGCTATAGGAAGGAAGGGGGGTGGGTCAGAGGGAATAAAACCAATACTTTCGAGCTATGGACAATAACTATGCTTTTTGTGTATCCATGAGGCAGGTGCATGGTGGTAAATTTGCCCGAAGTCTACTGCCACCCTCAAATTTGGCTTGGGGGGGGGGGGGGGAGGTAAATGGCCATAAAATTTCGAAAATTTAAAAAAATCATTTCTCTTTCGGTTTGTAGAGTGTTTTCGAGCCATTCTGGGACCAACCCCCCCCCCCCCCCCTTTTTTTCCACGGGGGAAGTAATTTGCGCCCGATTTTTTAAAGTCGGGAATATTACAGTTACGTTGATTTAGACGTGCTTCCGAGGCACCATCGGAATCCCTCGCGGGGAGGAGGAGGGGGGGCAATTTCCCCCCCAATTTTTGGGACATTGAAAATTGATTTTGTGGTGCAATCTTTAAATTCCAGATTTTAAAAAATTTAAAAGTTATAAGTGACGGAAGGGACCTGACAAAATTATTCGACCCCGAGAACTCACACTGTTAGAATTCCCCGTAAATTTACGGACTTTTTACAAAGAAAATTAAATTTGTAAGTTATTTCAAATAATTGAATCTTCTTAGAAACGGCGTATTAATACTTCCGAAGTTTATGTTTCATTTTAAACAAAGGTGGACAAAATAAGAGTTTTCTTACAGTAGACGACCAGTTTTTGAATTTTATGTTAATATACCTAGATTAATAAAGGTAAATAAGAAAAAATAATTGTGCCTACGATTTTGGAACTGATCTTAGCTATATTTGGGACGCTGAATTTAAATATATTTTTTTCCATCAGCTCTACGTTTAGATAAGCAAATCTTGGAATGAATTCTTCTACACAATGGGAACAAATTTGGTTCAATAATAATTGCTCACTCAATGACAATGAAAGAAAAATATAGCACCATAGCTTTGATCTTGGAGAAGACAAGGTATCGGGAACATCAATGGGTGATTTGTGTGGACTTAAAAATGGTAAACTTTCTCCTCGGACCGCAAAGTGACCACACCAAACATCCTTGTTTCTTGTTCCCCTGGGATAGCAGAGACAAAACACACCACTGGGTTAGACAAGAGTGGCCTAAGAAAGAAGACATGGTCTTTGGAGAAGAAAAAGATATTAACGAAACCTTAGTTGAACGAGAGAAAATCATCTTTCCTCCACTGCATATCAAGCTGGGCCTTATGAAGCAGTTTGTAACGGCTCTTGATAAGGAAGGATCATGCTTTGCATTTATAGGGGGGGGGGGAAGCCTCATCGGATTAAAGCAAGAATGTTTAACGGCCCAGAAATAAGAAAATTCATGAAGGACCGAGCCTTTGTAAATTCCATGTATGAGACTGAGCGAAAAACCTGGACTTCATTGGTTGCTGTTGTCGGAAATTTTCTGGGCCAACGAAAAGTAGAAAACCATGTTGAACTGGTATGAACTGGTAAACAATATGCTTAAAAATTTCAAATCCCTTGGGTGCACTATTTACACAGCCATTTGGAACATTTTCCTAAAAATTTAGGAGACAGCAGTGAGGTGCAAGGTAAAAGATTTCATCAAGATATTAAAATCATGGAGGATTTTTATCAAGAAAGATAGGATAGGCATGTGATGGCAGATAATTGTGGAGTTTAAAAAGGGACTGTTCCAAGATATATTCAAGAAGATCACGAAAAAGAAGCTTCCGAAGTGTTGAGTGACTAGTTGGTTCCATCGATGACTTGTTACTATCTTTGTATATATAATATTATTAGTATATACTAATAAAAGTTGTATAATTTAAAAATATTAGTGTAACTTAACGGTAAGAATTTCATGTTTAATTTTTAAATTTGATTAATGGATTCAACAAAAAATAATGTAACTTACATTTAACTAAAACTTTATGTCTTAGAAAGTTTACCTCCTAGGCAGGAACTAATGCTATATTCGAATTCAGGGCAACATATTCCTATGAAATCAGCTTCAAATTCTCCGGCACCAAAATTATTGATGGCCTGTGTAATATTTTGGATTCATGTTATAAGTGTGATACGTATGAAGACAGCCGTAAATTTTCGAAGATAACTGAAACATTTGTAACAATTGTTCTTCGTTAATTAAGGGAGACAAATTGTTCACAATGTAGCTTCTCTGGACGGCCGTGGTCCCAGCGGTAGGGACGTGCTGCCGGCGTTAGGGCTGAAGTGCCGGCGTTAGGGACGTGCTGCCGGCGTTAGAGCTGAAGTGCCGGCGTTAGGGACGTGCTGCCGGCGTTAGGGCTGAAGTGCCGGCGTTAGGGACGTGCTGCCGGCGTTAGAGCTGAAGTGCCGGCGTTAGGGACGTGCTGCCGGCGTTAGAGCTGAAGTGCCGGCGTTAGGGACGTGCTGCCGGCGTTAGGGCTGAAGTGCCGGCGTTAGGGACGTGCTGCCGGCGTTAGAGCTGAAGTGCCGGCGTTAGGGACGTGCTGCCGGCGTTAGGGCTGAAGTGCCGGCGTTAGGGACGTGCTGCCGGCGTTAGAGCTGAAGTGCCGGCGGTATGGCCGTGGTGCCGACGGTAATGGCGTGATGCCGGAGCGTGTGTGACGTCCTCGGAACACATGCTCGTGTGTTATCTTGCCTTTCCTAATTTATTGTAGTTGCATTGGAATTTCTGAAGTTTGAGTTAGAGAAATCTCTGTGTGTTACTCAGGCTGAAGCCTGTACGTCCTACCATGCAGGGTTTCAATCACGCAGGAAGGGTGGAGTGCAGGGATTTGCCAGTCATGGAAAATATCGATGCAATGACATACTTGCCTGTTTTAACTCTAGACTATAACTAGTTACGTGGGGCCCAGGTAAAACCTGCAAAGACAGAGGAATATCCCTAGGCTCGGTCATGCGGGCAGCAATAAGTTATGCATTAAGGTATGCGCAGATCCAGGTTTTAATGTGCCATTTACGTAAAAACCACTAACAATCTGTTCAAAGTCTGCGTACGAATAGCATTTAAGAGTCATTGCACTTGTCTATTAAAGTTTAGTTTCATGGTTTCATCTAGTTAAAGAAAGGATTTTCACGGACTTTTTAAATATGAAAAATTACACACACGGTATATTAGTTGGTATAGGAAAGAGCAAGAAGTCATTATCTGTAATATTCTAGAATAAGATGATAGGGTCACCGCTTAAAGATCACAGATATGTGTTAACGACGCGAAGACTGCACGCCAGTTCTGTGGCCTGGCGCTTAGAGGCGAGGAGGCGAGTGATGCAAGAGCGAGTGTCGCCCTTAGCGCCCCCACGCTTGAAAAAAAAATGTTTGGTCCAGCAGAAGTGTTGGGCTGGGCAAAAAAATTGGTTGTCTGTAAAGTCGGTTACGGACGATAGTTTAACGTGACAACGTCATAACAAAAATTTGATGAAATGATTGCACACTTTTATGAATAAAATTGAATCAATTTTATTGAATTATCACTATTTTGTATGGATACAAAGGAGTGAAATGAAATCTACAATTTAATTGATAAATGTACTTTTATTTGCACTCATTAATTCAAATATGTTTATTACTTTAACGAAGAGATTATTTTAGCTATAACTTTTATACATGTTTGCTATTTAACTTCTTCCAATCTGTGTTATCCTGTTAAGGATAGGACGATGAGAGTAAAAGTAGGTAACGAATGGGAGTGTTTCAAGTTTAATGTGCCTCGAAAAAGTCAAATTGATGGTTGTTCCAATCGAGTGGAAGAGAGATAGATGCGGCGCAAGCGTACAATGAACGTAACGGGACAATGTGCGTAACGGGACACTTTTTCGTGCGTGCAGCCGGTGTTCATCGATTTATTAGACGTTGTCACGTAAAAAAAAAGTTTCAACCATGCGTTGTTTGGGAGCTCGGTAGGCTCCGCTTCTGCGCGTGGTGCTGCTCTGTGCCCTGGCGGGACGGAAGTGTCGGCGCTGAGGCATTCCGCTCATGCGCGCGGGCTCTCGGAAGGACGGTACTGCCAGGGCGTGCCCCCCTCCTCCTCCTCCCAGGTCACGTGACCTGGTCCCGACGAGGCGACGCGCATGCGCACGTACTTCACTTGCCTCCAGCACGTCGGGCTTCTGTCCTCATCATTGTTCCTTCGACGTCCGCGCCAGACTCGCCCCGCTCGCCGGCTCAGTCCTGCCAACCCACGCAGGGTTCCGGGTTCCTAGGAGATGTGGCATGCATTTCGGCTTTCATTGGAAACGGTTCCATACAAATTACATACTTAAAAAAAATTGGTTGTCTGTAAAGTCGGTTTACGGACGATAGTTTAACGTAACAACATCATAACAAAACATTGATGAAATGATTGCATACTTTTATGAACAAAATTGAATCATTTTTATTTTAATAATAAAAGAATAAATATTTGAAATTATACTAGTAATCAGATTTTTAAAATGCAAGAATAATTAACCTTTATTTCCGAAATTGTTGTTGTAATAAGCAATGAAAACCACATTAACTTTTCACTTCACTTTATAAACAGTCGAGTGGAAGAGAGATAGATACGGCGCAAGCGTACAATGAGCGTAACGGGACACAGCATAACGGAACAATGAGCGTAACGGGACACAGCGTAACGGGACACTTTTTGGTGCGTGCAGCCGGCGTTCATCGATTTATTAGACGTTGTCACGTCAAAAAAAAACTGAGCGAGTATTTCAGTACTTGCAAGGTATGTGTAAACATCTGACCTCGGTAGCAAGAAAATTCACGTGTTCTCAAGTTGCAAATACACTCGGACACGAAAATTTAACTTAGAATTCTTCTTCAAAATAATGCCGAGCGTGATAAATATACACGATTGTGTTTTTAACTACATTCCTGGATTATATCCGGAAGCTGATCACAAGTAGTTTACACAACCGCCACTAGAGCGAAATTAAAATTAATATCGTGAATTGGCTCTTATGAAAATGAAAAAGACTTTTTAAAAAAATGGCTTTGAACCTGATTTGTGACAAGGGATTTTATTAAAATGCAGACCATCTTTTTCCCTTAGGCTTTGTGAACTTTGATTCGCGCCTTCTGCCACAGTTGGCAGCACCGTGGTTACACATTTCCGTTCCCTGCGACTTCCGTGGCGTTCACGAAATCACACCCACAAAATGCCGTATGCCGAGAGCGAAGATGTTACACATCCGGAATAGTTAGTGGTACATACTAGTAACTGGCGGATCCTGGCATTGGTGCAGGATTGGTTGTTGTTTTGTCCCTTCGTCCTCCATGCTGCCGAAAGTAACGCAAGTACAGAATGTCCATAAAACATTTCTCACATTCAATTGTACGTATACTATAACAGTTTAGTTAAGACTGCTTACAACAAATCATGCATCAAAATAAAGGTAAACTAACATATTTTTTTAATACAAATGTCCAATATGTGCACCTTTAGCTACACGGCACACATCAAACCTGAAGTCCATTTCTTTCCCACACTTTGGTTAACACGTCCGGAGTAATGGAAGCAATAGCCTCTTCAGTTCTGTGTCTCAACTCTGGCAAATAATTATGCAGCAGGCGGAACGTAGATACGTTCTTTTATAAACCACCAAAAGGAAAAAAAAAAATCCCATTGCGTTCTATCAGGTGAACGTGGAGGCCAGCGAAAAATAGCTCTGTCGTCTCGACCATTACGACCAATCCAACAGCAATGGGACTTGGGCGATTAAACTTTAAACAAAACGCACGTTGAACCGAAATTAGCAAATTGCAGAACACAAAACGCTTTACGCTCAGGATTCGCCATTTAGCGTAGGCGGCGCTGCCAGCGAGAAAACAACATAGTAGTTCTCGCGCGTGCGCATATCTAAAAAACTGTTTGAGTTACTCATTGTGTCCTAGAACTAAAACTGTACAACGCTTGCAGTTGATACAATTAAAATTTATAACTCTTTTACGGACATCATGTATAATCTCGCCTGCGGCCTCAGCATAGCTGTCTCTGGCCATCTGTCCGTGGAGATTATTGGTTCCAACCAGTCTCCTTTAGCAATATGTAGAGATACGGAAATTTCGCGCATTCATTTAGTTGCAAGTTAGAATGCATATACCTTCACACTCTGGCACTGTGTTCAAGATTTAACCGCAGTTATTAGGACACGCACTTCTACGACCGTGAACCAAGCTAGAAGATAAGTAAGCGAATAAGGTAGTTTGTCAATTAACAAGGACAAATATGTTTTCGCTAAAAAAAAAATCAACCAATGGGGAAGTAAACATGGGTTGAGCACACCTATGACTTAAAATTCTATCCTGAGGCCATACGAATCTGCGAAATTTCCGGGTCTCTAGCAATATGCAACTCATCAAAAAAACCTCAATTCGGTGTGTGTTTGCCTATTCATCTTTTTGTCCGTTATTGACATTTCTTATGAAATACAGTATGACCAGCAAAGATGCATGACAAAAAAAAATCTTAAATCGAAATAAGTAACTCAGAAAGTGTTCGTACTATATAGCATGTCTCGTCCTTAGATTGCAGTTCACATTCTGATTGGCATTTACTTTACTCTATCTTTACAATGCACGATATCTGCTATTACCACTGTCCTTGTTTCAGTAAGCTCTGTAGCCAGATACGCCCAAAGAGCAGAAGTGTTTTAGACACAACTGTATAATGTAACAACAAACTTCAAAAAATGTAAAAAAATAAATTTATTTTAAGGAGGCAAAATTGCAATGATAGTCTTATGAATTCATTTTCTAGTTACATTTCATCAAGAGCATCATATGATATGATAATATTCAATTCTTACTTCTAAAGATATTTAACATAAAAAACGCAATATTTGTTTCAACAGTTTTAGTCATTAAGTGTTTTCATATTATTAAATACTAAACATTTTAGCTCTCTTTCACTTAATACTTAATAAATTGAATGTCTTATTAATAGTTCAAGGTTACTGCAAAAAAAAATTCTCGGCAATAACAGTTAATGTTTCGAATTATATATTTTTTTTCTTTCAGAATGTACACACCTGTAATAATAGGACTGTATAAAAACACTATTTTATGTTCTTAGAATAATAAATTATTAAATTAAAAATATATTAAACCTTAATATAGTTTTGATGGTATACAAAATAAGAAAAAGAGTGTGATGATAGGAAAAGTAGGAAAGGAATGGGAGTGTTTCAAGTTTAATGTGCCTCGAAAAAGTCAAATCGATGGTTGTTCCAATCGAGTGGAAGAGAGATAGATGCGGCGCAAGCGTACAATGAGCGTAACGGGACACAGCGTAACGGTACAATGTGCGTTACGGGACACTTTTTCGTGCGTGCAGCTGGCGTTTTTCTATTTATTAGACGTTGTCACGTCAATAATGCAGATCGTCATAAATGTACTGATAAAAAATATGCTTTTCAAGTAATAAAATTTCTGAACGCGAATCAATACGTACTTTCTACGCCCACCGCCAGATGTCTCTGCCTGAATAGTAAACGTTACTTGGCACCATCACGCGTAGATAGCAGCTCGAAACAAACGGATTTTTAAACTAAATAGAAACGGCCCCGATAAAAGTGAAAAAGACTTGAAAATACTTTTAAAAAATCCTAAGCCTCAGCTTTGTATCTGATTTTAGACGCGGAATTGTATTAAAACACTGACCATCTTGTTAATATTCACAAAACAGTTAATACTATAAATCTTCCGCACACGTTAGACGGTAAACTTCTTTGGCGCAACTAAAACATTGTCCTGAAACTTTTCAAACACAATGTATAACACTAAGTATATGTTTGTATATTTGTTTTTTGCTCGAACGACTGAAATCAAACTCTAAATACGTTCTATAAGACAATCAATGCCTTATTTAGCTAATTTTATATTATTATTACATTATATTTTATTAAAAAAGTTTTAAAAAATTCCAAGACGAGGTTTGAACCAAGTAAATATGTCACCCCTGAGCTTTGCAAGCGTGTCTGTACCGCTGTAATACCGAGTCTATTTGTGTTTTGCAAGGAGAACATGTATTATAATCAGTTTTCTTACGTATTATAAAACTTGTGATTACATTTTATTTTTGACTAATTTAGTTCACCAAATAAATTCCAGGGTAGTTTTACTATCATAAAGTTTCATTAGGTACACCGGTACGTTTGGTATGTCCCCTAATGTTAACGAAAGTGACTTTTATGCAGGTTAACATTGCTACACGTGGATCCGCCATCTTTACGACCTGGCCACCGTGGCTACACATTTCCGTTAACTCAACTTCAGTTCCGTTTTTATTTTTTTATTTTTTTACGAAATCACTATTAGCAGATGCCGTATATCGAGAGCTAAGATGTTTTTCACATCAATATTAACGTAATTGCAATCTGGCAACAGTGTGGCTCTGCACTGCGACGAGAGCGTGAGACAGACTACGGCCTGGCAGCGCGTGAAGGCGGATGTGCGGTTGTTGCTCCGGGGCGCCAGCCCTCCCGGTACAGCACGACTAGTTCCACGAGGTTAGTTCCGCGCGGGGGCGCCGCGGAGCGGAGCGACACGCAACCCGCACGACAGACGAGCGCTGCGGGGCTGCCTACCCGCTCGGGCCCGCAGGGGCGACAAGGCAGGTCTGGCCAAGGGACCGAGGGCGAGGCTTCGCCCTTGAACTCCCGCGAGCGAGGGCCGCCTGGCCAGGCGCTAAGGGCGACGCTGGCTCTCACATCGCACACCTTCTCGCCTCTACGCGCCAGGCACTGAAATGCCATGCAGTCCTAGCGTCGATAACGCGCCTCTATGGGTCTTTAAGCAGCGACTATCATTTTATGGTGAAATTTTAAAGAAAAAAGCTTTCCTGCACATCCTTATGCCAAATAAAACACTATGTTAAGATTTTTTTTCATTTTAGCTGCTCTATTTCGGCTCCAAGTTTATCACAGTCGAATAAACAGTTAGTTTTTATTAGTTTCGAATACAGCATTGAATCGTACAAAAGTAAAGCTTGCTAAGCATTTTTTTCTCATCTTCCCTCAGAAAAAAAAATCACAAATCAAAAACAGGTATAAATATCGCACAAATATGCTACTCAATACATGTTTTTGGCACTTTTACGAAAAATTCCTATAGAAAAAAAGCTGCCAAAGGGAGGTTTGTAGTACTACAAGAAATATGTGAATTTTTACAACACGTTTCTGTGGTTATTTTTAAGTCTATGAAGAATTTCCTGGAGAAAATACTGAATGTTTCTTGCAACGCTTACGAAAATACGCGCACGATTGTAAATTTCAATTGAAGTTTTGTACACGCATATTTTCCTAAACTATAGAAAAAATAATATTGAACATTCAACATTTGGACTTATTTTTGGTTTTATTCTGCTTGCTAATATGTGCAGTTAATACTGGAAAGTTATTCACGGAAGGGTTTTCAAATAATTTTAACTAATTCAGGTACTCGGACAATATAAAAACATAAATTCTCGGGCAAGAAACCCAACCCATTATTAATGTGACCTTTTTATTCTGTAGCGCTACAGTTGTTTTCATGTAAATATACTATTGTACAAATATCTGTTATTTACATGATCATTTCAGTTCAGTTTACAAAAAATAATATAGCGTGACGTAATATAGTTTCGAGTTAAAAACTTTAACCTTAAATTACGAAGAAAAATTTTTTTTTACAATGGATCCAGAAATATTCGTAAATTTTGATATCATACTCAACATACGGGCATTTCATTTACACTATTTAAACATTAACTCACAAAACACATGTTGGAGTATCAACAAAAAAATTACAAAAAATGGTTAGTACACGGTAGAACCATTCGTCTCAGAGCTCGTATTTCGGAATTCGGATAAGTTTCATGAAGATGCGTTGATCCGGAATTCTAACAGCAGTGTACGAGAAACTAAATGTTCGTAATAAATCTTCACGTTTACATTTTGGGGTCAAATAGTTTAACCTGGTGTTCAACACTGTACTTCCCTGAGAAAGAAAATAAACAAAATTAATAAAAAAAACATTATGATGAATTTACTGCCATATCTGACAACACTCCTGCATTTTACACTCAGTGCGTGGCTGATAAGAAGCTGTCAGTTCCTCAGGCTTGAGCGATTGGCGCGCGGCTCTGAAATACGACACCATAAAACTTACACGTCGCGAGAGAGAGAGAGAGAGAGAGAGAGAGAGGTGCGGTGTTGCCAGATATGCACCACTCGCCCACCGAAACTTTCCCCTTGGTACAAGTTAACAGAATGTTTTAATCATTATAATGATTCTTGCAATCGGTGAAGATTGATGTTATTCATCATTTTTGTACACACGCTATTATTAGTTTGCACTGTACGTCATAGAGAAAACCCTAAGAACAGACCAAAAAAATATGAATAAACTGTGAAGACGTAAAAATCACAGAAAATTCTATAAAATATTAAATTCATTAAATTCAGTCATAGATATTTGTAAAATGATTTTATAGTTAAACTACATATTTCTCTTGAGTTGTGTTATTGATTGTAAAAGTAACTTATTTCTTTTGTCTTGATTATTATATGGATTTGGGTAATATCAGTAGGGAAAAAAACTATAGAAGAAAATTTGATTCTCTTAGAAAGTTTAGTAAGTTGATGTTCGACCTGGAACTGAACCGCATGTGTAGGGCAGCGATCTACTATTTGATAGACATTCAGGCGTCGTACCCTAGTAGGGTACACTGGTTACTGTTGTGACAGTCGTCATAACCGCGAAACTATACGGAATATGGCGAAGAGTATAAGGCAAGAGAGGCGCGGCGTGCAAGTCTGAACACGTTCCTTAGGATTGCGTAAGTCAGCGCGCGGCATTAACCTAAGCAGGAGCCTACATTGCTTTTCAACAGTCAAAAGTAAGTTTTTTTGTTTGATTTCTTTTAATAATAATTTTTTTATATATACAGATAGATTACCTCGTATTTTTTCTTGTTATAAGTTGAACATTAGTAGTTAACTACCAGTGATTACTTTTTATGTAGATTGTTTGGTTGATTCATGGCGATTTTTTGTTTTCGAAATTTTGCGTTGGGTACGGTTGTGACAAATTTTGTGGGTACGGTTGTGACGTATATTTATTAGTTTTTTCTTTCTTTTAGATGTCCAGAACATGAAGAAAAAGAAAAAACGTTTGAAGGCTAAGCAGGTAAATAAAAATCTAACTGAAATAAAACGAAATAATAAAGGGAAAGGAAAAGGACAAACCAATGCCAAGAAAAGAAAGACTTCACAATCGTCATCCGATGGAGAAGACTATTTCTGTCTAGTTTGTATAGGGGCATATTCTGAAAGTAGGGCTGGCGAAAAATGGATCAAGTGCCAAGTAACATGTGGACTCTGGTCCCACGTAGAGTGTGCAGGTAATAGTCACCATTACATTTGTCGCAACTGTGATGATGAATCTGACTAGAGTTTAGTTTAGAAACTATTATTATTTTATTTTATTATTATTTTAAACTATTATTATTTAAATTATAGTTTAGTTAACGTTCTGACTGATTCTAAGAAGACTGTTATAATATTAGTTGTTACAGTGCCTTATTACTTATAAGAACAAAAGTGATGTCAGATTTTAGTTAACTTCCTATATGAATGTTAACTGTGTTTATAAGAAGTGTATGTTTTGTTATGGTACATATTTCTAACAATAAAAGTAACTATAAACCATTTTGCTGTATGTTTATGCCTGTCACTACCGACCCCAACCACTGTCACAACCGTCCTTGGGGTGTGGTCGGTTGTGACACTTTCCTTTTCACAGCGTATTTAAGGACTATATTAGTATTTTTACGTAGGCAAATATACAAATTACAATTTGTGTCACGTTTTTCCCAGCTGACTGATAAATCAACAGAATTATTGACGAACAAACCAAAATTGTCACAACTGTACCCAGTCTACCCTAATGAGTGTGAATGCTGGAGAACTATGTTCAGGTGCTGAAGGGGCATAATTATTTTGTGTTTTTGGATTTTTTTCAATTAAATATATCTAAACCAGCAATATGTTAAATATACACTGGTCGAACTTTACTGCATGCTAGCAGTGATAGAATTTCGGGATACACTGAATTATTGTAACTGTCTCCGTTGAGTGGGATAAGATAACATTTAAAGACGCGAGATAAGAAGACTACATGCAGTGTTGGTGATACAGAAATTCACACTACGCATCGTATCCTACACTCAAGGAACAGTAATGTGTAAGGAGGCTATTGTCATCTTCTCCCAGCGGCATCTTGTTGATGCATATTGGAACCTAGAAGACTATAATGGTGAATAAGAGTTTCATCGACAGCGATACGGAACTTTCTACTACACACCGTGTCTTTCACTACGAGAACCAACAACCGTAAAGACGGCTACTGACTCCTATAGTAGTCATTCTTAGAAGAAAGTTTACCAATGAGTAGGGGCATCAAAATTTCGCGAAAAGATTTCGAGACTATATGAAAGTTAAAACACTATAGCATCTTCTGTGTTTCGTGATTGGGTGGGTTTCTCTCAGGTATATATCGATTGTAACAACACCAATCACAGTGATTCAGTGAGGAAGTAAACGCGTCCTGAGTGGCTCGGTCAAATAAGGCAACGAATTTTCTCACAGGCGGCCGCCAATCACAAGGAAGAAACCACAGGTGCGGGTATACCTTGTTGCAGTCTAATAAGTGTTCAGAACTTTTAGCGAAAAATGCCTGCCCCTACCAATGAGTATTCGAACGTGTATTGAGGAGGCTCATTGATGAAAACATTTGATTACTGTATAATATTCAGGTGACGGTAGAACGTTTCTTTATATGGTATGTACCTGATATGTATAGTTTTGCTAATTTTTATTAGTAAGTACCAAGTTCGACAACATTCCAATTTCTTAGCTTGCTTCTCAATTTAGCATACCACTATTTATAATAACTCATTTTTCTTTATGTTCTTGAACAGACTAAATAAATTTATTTAATATTACTCTTAAAAACTCACAAGATACCTAAGAAATGAAAGTTTCATTCCGTTTTTGAAGTTATTGCTCAAAGCGAGTAGCTATACCGGGGTTAATGTTTATTTAAATACCTCCACAAGCGGTTGTAGACTCAAACTGTGCAAAGATATCTGACATGGAATTTAAGAAATAGCATAAACAAAATGAAACTGGAATTTGAAAGTTATCGCTATAGACATTAAAATAGTGTTTATAGTGTTCATGGATTATAGTTCTACAGAGTTTACGTAGGTGTCATATTTAGAGACCCGGAAATTTCGCGGATTCATTTAGTCGCAAGCTAGAATGCAAACCTTCACACTCTCGCACTGTGTTCATGATTGGACCGCAGTTATCTGGACACGCCCCTCTACGACCGTGAGCCAACGATGCTCAGCTAGGAGAGGAGTAAGCGAATCGGGTAGTGCCAAATAACAAGGATAAAAATGTTCTCGCTAAGAAATAAACCAATGGGAAAGTAAACATGGGTCGAGCACACCTATAACTTTGAATTCTATCCTGAGGCCAGAAGAATCCGCGAAATTTCCGGGTCTCTAGTCATATTGTGAATTTCAGCTGGATTTGAACTGGATAAAAATAACTTCTACGGTGATTACTTAAATTTAACTATTGCTAAATCTTTGCAATTTATAAATAAAATACTAGTTGTGAAATTCATAGGATGTTGATGATAGCGCTCATAAAATGTATATATTTATACACATATATATAGTTTAAACTTATCAGCATTTAAAGATTTGCTTTCTCTGCGGAAGCAAAGGACTCATTAGATTTGTCGTCATTTCAATGAGTGGCAATTATTAATAAAACGCAAACACAGTAAACAAGCCAAAATAAGTCGATTTCTAATGTTCTTCGGGTTTTCTCTATGAAAGTTCAGTGCAAACTAGCAATTGCGTATGTCCAAAATAATTATTTAAATCAATATTCCCCATTGCAATAATCATGCATAGAATATTTTAATCCTTTTTTGCAAAAACACCAGGTATTTCTCATTCATAATAGTCGTAGTTAACTTCGCTGATGTAGTGACAGTTATAACTTGGGACTGAACAAATCCGCAGTTTCAGCAACCTTTTAGGATGGAATCCACAGTCCTCTGCGAGCTCTGGCAAATGTGTTCTGCTCATTGTCTGCTGAATTGTGATACATCTCAACTGGGTAGCCTGTGATTCCATAATTCTTTGGTTGACGGTCTCTCTTTTTGGTCCCAGAGTCCTCACAGATATACTGTGAACAAGTAACAGAAGCATCGCAAATGCATAAGTAGGAGACCGGGAAATTTCGCGGATTATTTTCGTCGCAAGGTAGACTTTAAAAATTTATACATTACCCTCTACGGCCGGTTAGCTACAAGCTAGCAGCAGAGGGACCGAACACGTAGACCCACTCAAACGAAGGGGAGGTCTTGGAGTACAAAACCATCCAAGGGAGCGTTCAAGTATTACGGAACGTTACGATGCGTTAACGGGGTGGGAGGGGGGTTTGACCTACGCGTTACGTCACATTGTTTTTTTTTTTTTTTTTTTTTTTTTTAACCCTTCAGAACGGTCGCGTAGAGACAGATTCTTTCACGCATTTTTTTAAAACTTTTTTTCTCGAAATTTCAAATGTAATGATAACTTAATTTTTTTTTTACCTTCACAAAATTGCTTCTTCTTGCTTTACAGGATTAGTGAAAAATGTTTTTTTAACTCCAAACGTAAAGCATATATATATATATATATATAAACAGCTGTGATAGTTTTTCTCGTCACTCCAGTAAAGTAGTTAAAACAAAAAATACCGCTATTCGGATGGCTTCGTTATACTTCGGTTGTCAACGTAGACTCCAATCGCCATATTAGAAATTATATAGGTATTGATATTCAAATTACACTGTTTTCTATGTGTGACATTTTCTCTCATCACAACAGTAATGTTGTGGTACGAAAGACGATTGGTCTGAAGGGTTAATAAAAAAACTAGTGAATTAAAATCTCCCAAATTGGCAACCCTTTTCGTTTATTTTTTACGGGGGATTCCCGAATGAATTGTTCGTATTTTGTTCTCCCAAGATGGCAACCCTTTTAGTTTATGTGCTCCAAGCACTCGACCGACTGTATGAAAATTGACAACTACGATGTTTCAGCGGAATATAGAAACCCTGAAGATAGCTTGCAGGATCCAGCAGAACCTAATATGGCGTGGTATAGCGCTCACGTCCGTGAATCGCAATATTTCTTGCAAGTTATTAAATGCGCGGTGAATCCTGCTGTTCCCGCTTGAGGAGTGCATTAAAATCTGTCTTTCCAGAAACTTTCCTGCCACCACCCTGCCCAATCCTTCAAACCGCAAACAAGCTCGTGGTACCTAGTCAGATAGACAAAGGATGATGCAAGTTTTCGCCACTTCTTGTGAGGTTGTCTGTTGTAGAAAGGTTTAAGCAGATGCCTTACGATTTATTTTGCCCATCAGTACAATCCGACCTAAAGAACCGAGTATGTTCAACCTGTGGGATTTATTTTACATCCCACAAGAGTGTGAAAATGCACAATCGTTACATGCATGGCAAGACTGCCCAATACCTTCGTGAAAGTCGAGTACGACCACAGCGACTTGCTGCAAGAAGGGCAAATGAGCTTCTCTGCATTGTGCGTCGCTGTGAAACATCGTCTGATGATGCCGATTGGCTCGACGAAGACGAAGTTGATGCAAGCGGGTTAACAATTCCGGAACCCTCTTCGTCTGCTCTCCGGATGCCAGTAATGAAAGAATCTGAGTGGCTGGCAAACCCATGGACAGAGGAGCAGTAAACTCCCATTTAATTGTTTTTTTTTTTACAATCTACTTATTTTAATTATGGCTAATTTTATTTTAAATGTTTTTCGTTTTCGTTCGATCGTATTCTTAAATAGTATTATATTTTGACAAATATATTTTATTTCAGTTAGTTTTATGTTTGTAATTGCATTGCCAAAGGTAAAAATAATTATTAGAAATAAAATTTGTTATTTGATTTTAATAGCTTTGTTAGTAAAACGCTAAAATAGGAGAATGCATGAGAAGAACAATGGCGGATAAAGCAAAAAGTGAGTAAGGACAGAGCCAAGTCAGGAAAACGACGTAATTAAATGTATGTTTGCTAAATGTATTATTGAGTAGTAAAAATTTATTAGGACAAAAAAAACATTAGAAAGCTCTTGCTTTTAAAAACAAGACATTTCAAATGTTAATAAATAACATTAACGCGATTAAAACAATAACAAAGGTATTTTAGTGACTTATTCCGGTACGTTACGCCACATAATTGTGACTTTTAGGTAAAAATGGTCACTTGGGGTTACGAAACTTTTACTAGGGGGGAGGGGGGTACAGAAAAACGTTACGGCACGTTACATGGGGGGAGGGGGGGTCAAAAATATCAAAAAATTGCGTTACGTAATACTTGAACGCTCCCCAATTAGAAATCACATTTGGGTAGCGTATACATAGGGGCAGGCATTTTTCGCGAATAAATCTGAACGCCTATTAGACTGCAACATGGTATACCCGCACCAGTGGTTTCTCCCTTGTGATTGGCGGCCGTCTGCGAAAGAAGTCGCTGCCTTGTTTGACCGAGCCACTCAGGACGCGTTTACTTCCCACTGAATTACTGTGATTGGTGTTGTAACAATCGACATAAACCTGAAAGAAATTTACCCAATCACGAAACACAGACGATGCTACAGTGTTTTAACATATAACTAATCTCGGAATCTTTTCGCGAAATATGCATAGCCCTACGTATACATTTAGGACTGTGAATTTTAGCCTGACTTCAAATATCTGGGAGTGGGGGGTGTTTCTCTAAGTACACGTATTTGAATTTTAGCATATCGCGGAATGAATATGCAAATTTTTTCTCTCTCGAGCATACTGGAAGTGGCATGTTTGTTTGCAGTACAGTTTAGTCTAGCTTGGAGCGAATGTAATCTGCGAGATAGTAGCGAACCTGCTAGCAAATAACTGACCAATTCTCAACGGTATGTGTATGGAAGACTATAGCGCGTCCATCCATAGTTTGCAGTGTGCATTTAAATCGGTATTTACTCTCTCTTTTTAAATTAATATTTCTGCCATTATCACTGTCCTTGCGTCGAGGTTCTCTGTTGCCAGATATACGCCATGGAGCACAAACGTTTTAGACACAACTTTGTAAAGTAATGAAGTTTTAAAAAAAAATGTATTTGAAATATTGCAATTTGCAAAGTAAAATTTGAAAAGAAACTTTGGAAAATACATTTTCCTGTTTCAATATTTTAAGACCATCAACTGATAACATTCTTTTTTATTATTATTTCTAAGGAATCTTAATTCAAAAATGCCATATTTGTTTAAAAGTTTTTAAATTTTTATATCATTTAATATTTAATAATTTTTTTCTCTCTTGAGCATAGCACATAATTTTATAGTTTTTATCCTGTGAAATAATAATTGTTGTTTAGTACTGAAATATTTTTTTTTCTTTTCGAATGACTATAGCTGTAAAAAAATACTGTCAATAGTCACTAAATTATGGTCTTATAAAAATCATAATAAAGTATACATTAAAAAATGTATGTTATAGTTATTATAATTTAAAATGGTATACCAATAACATTATTAATGCTAACAAACCGAGTAGCGTGAACCTGGTAACAGTGGTCGCTGCGAACTAATCGAGAGTCAGATTATACGGCGTGAGTCCTTATTCACCCCGACAAACTTCACCTGCAGGTTCATCGCGACGAAATAACTTGAAACCTTATTAAATCGACATATAGTCCTAAATGTTTCCCAAGTCTGGTGTAAGTATTTCGATTTGGAGCTTAATTATATTATTATTGTACATAATAATTAAAGTATTTAAGAATGAACACTGAGTGTCTGAATTATGTTCAATTGAATGAAGTTTCATTGAAATTATTGGGGATAGTAACACGTCACACATGTATGTTGAAAATAAATTATTTCAATTAAATATCGCAGTGGTTGTAGAACTTAATTCGTTTATTGTTAATGTTAGAGACCTTCAAAATTCGTGGATTCATTCGGTGATAGGCTGGAATTCAAACACATATACCTCTTAGATAGTTTTGCTATTGGCTTACTGTTCGTCTGGACGAATCTCAACCAGTTATAAACCCTCAACCAAAGAAGGATCGAATCACAGACAAACCAGCTGAGACGACTTACAAGTCGGCAGCCAATGAACTTGCGTTATTTGCCCGAGTGTACAGGTGTATGTGCAGTCTGTCCTGAAGGCCATCGAAACCGCGAATTTTGCAGGTCTCTAGCTAATGTCTTTATTATATTTATTATATATTATTTATAATGTATATTATTATATATTTATAATTAATGTCTTATTCAGACTCTTATTGTTTCATTTTTCATATTTTATTTATTATTAACGATAAAAAAAAGTTGCTCAGCCTTGACTTCAAAGACGTATACACCAGCATTGGGAATAACTTTTATACCGCAAGTCGTATAAATGTTTTCAGCTTATTTCGACGTGACGAGCCTTCAGCCGAAGATGTTCGGTCGAACTCGGACTCAGCCTGTAGGCTGCAGGGGAAACCAGCCGGCGGCGAATGGCGGTGCTCCTGTAAAGCCCGTCCCACAAACGTCGACTGGCGCGCGCGGGCACAAGGCGCGCTCCTGTGACTGACGGGAGGTACGCGTCTCTCCCGGAAGGGAAAGTCCCTTCACCCCGGCTCGTATTTACACGTAGCCCCCCCTGCCCTTTCCCACCCTTCCCACCAGCCGTCACGGGCCGCATGTGTGTGAGTTTGTACTGCGTTGCCCCCTCTCCTACCCCCGGACATAAACCAAGCCGCATATGCGCAGTTGTAAACACCGCGGGGTCTTGCTCTCCCGCAAATAAGGAATCGGTAACGGAGGTCGGAAATAGACGTGGCATCTTCACTTCGCCCTCTCCTCCAACCCCTCCGTCATCACGTGGGATGGAAGGGGAGGGGGGGGACACACCCCCTAACCTCCTCCACACACACACACACACACACACACGAGACAACACGCCAGCAGCCATAATATGTTTACCGCGTGTTCAACCCCTTCCGTGTAAACAAAGTTACCGTGCGGCGCGGAGCGGTCGCCTCGGCGACGGAAGCGACGCGAACATGGCGACGCGACAGCAAAATGTCGCGTTGTTTCGAACACACAGTTTTCACCTGCACGACAACGATGGTATGTCAACTGTTTTTTTTTTTTTTACGTATATATATATATATATATATATATATATATATATATATATATAAGCACTACAGCACTAACACAGAACTGCAGACAATAATTAACAAAAATTAAGTCAACAACGGTTTTAGCTTGCCAGTTAAAAATTATTATGAAACTAAATAACAATTGTTTACATACTGATTTGAGAAACTAATTTAAAGGAAGACTGATCTAAATTTGTGAGTTCTAGGTAAAATGAAAGCAATATTGACAGTCTTTCAAGTATATGTCTGCAGGCTTGAAACTCGGCAGGGATATTCTTTATATTACATACAAATTAACTACGTATGCACTGGGCATAGGCGTACCCAGGGGGGGTGTTTTGGGGGTTCAATTTCCCCCCCCCCCCCCCCCCGAAAAGTCGTGGCGACCCTTCCCGTCTCAACGGCAACTCCGGAGAGGACATTTTCTTGCTTAAGAAGATTATAATCCTATCTGCGGAACACCATATCTCAAAACAGACTGAATGGATTGGCCTTAATGAATGTCCACTACAACATCCACATTCACCCGGAGAATGTGGTACTGAATTTGTCAAAAAAAAAAAAATTCTGTAAAAAGTTTGTAAGCTTAAAAAAGTTAATTATAAACAATTATTTTTTTGTGTTTATAGAGTTTTTCTTAAAAATCAGAAGCACCCTCCCCCATCCCCTTCCCACTGAAAAAAATTCCTGGGTACGCCTATGGCACTGGGTATTTCCTAAAATCAGCCTCCAAGGCCGGGTACGGGAGCGTTAAAGATTTTAGGGCTTTAACCCCTCCCCTGGCACATTTTCCTCCATAATCCAATCTATCGGAAACACTTCAAACAAAAAAAAAGGATACATTTTTAAAATTTTAAAATTTAGGGTCATTAACCACTCATCTCTCCAAGGGGAGAAATTCAAACCCCGGGTACATTTTCCACCAACACCCGACCTCAGACACACTCTAAACGAAAATAATATATTTGTACTATTTTCGAAATTAAAGGGCATTACACCGGGCACATTTTCCACCATGACCCTACCTTTTGGATCGGAAACACTCCAAATTGAAAAAGCATTGATTTTAAAAAATTTTAAAATTTTTTGTCTTTAATTCCCCCCCCCCCCCCTTCCAAGGGGCACAGTTGACCCCGGAGAAAATTCCCACCATTCTGCTACTTAATAGATACACAAAAAGCATGGTTATTACCCATAGCTCTAAATTAGGTTTTTTTTTGCCTTCCGACTCCCCCCCCCCCCCCCCCGCCATAAATCTAAGGTCTTAAGTTATCAAAATATTGAATTTTCAGAGGTTATTTCATGTGTGCAAAATGTCAAGTCATTCGGACGTCGAAATGTGGGTAAAAATTAAATGGAATGATTTTCTTACATAGTCCATTCATTCATACATACAGATCAATAGGTATAATAAAAGCGTGGTAAAAACAGCTTCTGTTGCTGGAATATAAAACTTAGATACATTGTATCACTGACTTTTTTGTTAAGATAAATAGTTCAATATTTTTGCTATACATTTTATTTCTTTATTTCAAAACGTTTACGCTTCGCACGCCGACAAATCAACCAGGCGGCTAGATTTATTTTCTGACTTCAATATTTTGATTTCTTACTGAAAACATCTTTATCAGAATAAAAATAGCCAATAGCACTCAGGAATAATGTAGCATCCTATTAGTGAAAGAATTGTCAAGAGATTACCACCTACATCCAAACTTACAAACTTGACCTCTTTATAATATTAGTAGAGATTACATGTTTACTCTTTTTTGGGGGGAACTGAACGAGGACTGAAATGATCTAAGTAACTAAACCTTTGAATTAATTTTTTTTTTTTAATATTTTAGTCAAAAATTAAATAATAAGTTTACAGTCAAGGTCAAAGTCATGGCCTCAGCGCTTAGGGCGACTTGTCGTTTGGGAACTTAAACCGTTTTGGAGAATTTTTGTTCTTTTAAAGACAAAAATCTTTTTGGGGCATTTCGAAATTTAATTTTTGAATTGTTGAGGAATAAAACGTGGAATTTCCTCTAAAACCGGGAATTTTTCCCTGGTAATGGGGAACTTTTAGGGATTTTTGTGGAATTTTGAGTCTTTTTGAGGAATTTTGAAAAAATTTGTCAACAAGATGGCCGCCGTGACGTTAAATCTATTCCTGGATGCTATCGCGGACTTTTCTGTAGGCCTTTTTTAAACCTACAATTCTGTAGCACATTATTTCATGTATCAGTCATTCATAAGTCAGCGTAAGCATGTAAGCGCCTTAAAAGCGTATTTTTTACTTGATTACAAAACATCGAGATTGCCCTACTATGTTTGAATTTAATATGAGTGTATTATACACATAAAACTTCGTGAAGAAAATCTATAAATGATGGCGAAAACCGCGTCAAAATCCATTCTATAGTTTAGAAGAAGTAAGCGAACAAACAGACAGACGCGAATAGCGACCATGTTTTGTATTATTTAGAGATATCATTGCTCGTTGAATGAGAGTGAAAGAACTTAGCTACCCTTCGTCCTGGTATAGACACGCAGTTGATGCAAGAAGCGAGTTGAGAAAACGAGCTTCGTGCCTGAGTGCTTCGGTAAAACGCTGGTGCCGCGGTAGTAAGACCGAAAGTAATTTGACCGACAGGCGGTAGAAGTTAAAATCGTTTGAACGACAGGTATAGCTAGTGGTAGCAAACAATAATTTAGCCGACAGTCACGTAGCCGAAAAGTCGTTTGATCGACAGTCTTTCAGCGAATTGCTGCAATGGTTTAACGTGTCGGATTTACCGGCATGTACTCCCCGTGAGGGCTGAATCCCACCAACTCGAGCAACCCTAGAGCCATATTGAGATGGATACGCCATTTCATCGCAACCTGTAGGTGTGAATGAGGATGAACTACAATGAGAGACACCATTGCCACCCACTCCCTCTTCAGCCATTCGGCTAACCGGTGGTTGACCCAGAGGAATCCCCGTCCTGAGGTGTTTAACCAAGTGTGTGACATCTGTGGGACCGCTCGGACGACCCAGAGAGCATGTGGCTGTCCGGGATAGCACCGGAGCTGTGTCGCCTTCAGCGGGAAGGGGACACCAGGGCCTCCCACAGCCAGTGAGGGACCTCGCCGCACCTCAGCGGGGAGGCCCAGCACCGACCAGTGTCGCCCCGCTCTGCTGCCAACTGTATGAATGTCCGTTCTGAAAGTTCTCCACCGATTGCTTTGAAATAAGGAAAAAACTTCGCATTCGAGTTCGCTCGCGTTTATATATACCTATGTCACACCTATGCCTGGTAAACAGATAGATAAAAATATGGGTGCGTAAATAAATATATATATATATATATATATATATATATATATATATGAGTGCTTGTGTGTTCACCTTCTGTTTTGATAGAGAGAGGGGGTAGTGATAGGGAGATAAAGAGATTATTGAGATACATAAAGAGATAGAGTGAGGGATATATAGATGTAAAGAGATATAGATTAATAAATAAACATAGATGCATACAGAGATATATAGAGGGATAAATTTTTATATATACAGAGAAATATAGTGAAATTTATACAGGGACACATGTATAATTATATAGAGATGCGTTGTATGTGTGTACATACTCAGGCATTACTATTATTGTAATAAGACAATATAAGGATCTCTGACCAATAATCATTGGCGAAGCGTGAAGATAATTTACTGCATTGCTTCCTAGCTATCTTACACTTCACGCCGCTAGATGCCACTACTGTTAACGAGTTTCACGCCCTTAAAAAAGGAAGGTACTGAGGCGTTTGCCACGCCTCCTTTTAATTTGGTAATTAATTATATCATATGTTTGGCACTTGGTTCATTTTCGTCCTGAAGATTGATTAAAACATAAGCATTACGGACATTCACGGCGCTGCGCTTGTGTGTGTTTCCGCGAGCCAACACCGCGCGGCGCGCGAAGCCTTATGACGTCATGGTGACGCGTTAACCTGCGACGGTCTGCGGCTGGCGAGCGTGGAGACGGTGCTGGCGGCTGGTGGAGTCGACTTCGGCTCGCGGGTGCAGGCGTGTTGCGCCGCTGCTAAAATGGAAAGGCTGTTCCATTCACCCACGCATCGACCAGTGCCCAGCCCGGGTTATCGTCCACCATGCTGCGCAACTACAAGTAAGCCTCGACGCAACCGCTATTAACAACCGGAGGCCGGGTTGGTTTTTTAAGGAAAAACAATGAGCAGAGAGACTTGACTGATCATAAACTCAAATTCATTATCTTGCTAGTTTCTTGAATCGTAATGTGGCGAAATAAACTCTACTTCTCCTTTTTACGCTACGTGAGAATTTACGTAAACTGCAAGCCAGACTTATCACGTTGCTGTGGTGCGGGATGTGAGACTCGCATAATTACGTCGAAACGAGAGTCCGGTTAGACCAGAATATTCGGAATTGTGCCTAAACAACCTTTATAGACAATTACGTCATCCAGGAGTGTAATCAACGGACCTGTTAGGGAAAAACTTATCCTTTCTAAATGTTTGTAAAATTACCCGTAATATAGTGTTTATAATATGTGATTACATTAGATGTCCTTTTCTTTAATGCGAGATCTAGATCTTCTGTTGATTTGTGTACATGGTTCTGTATTTTAATGTACCAAGCCGATGCCAAGCAGGATTATTAAATAGTAAACAGGCAGTGATGTTTTCAATTATTATCCAGGTCATTCATTTTTGCCTAGGGACCGTACTTCTCACTGCATTTAGTTGGTACACCCTTCTGCGGCTCCCGACTTTAAACTCGAGCGCCTCAAGTAAGGCCTCAAATCTGCGCAACTCTGCTAGTCAGAGTCGCAGACGCGGTAGTTTTCGGTGTTTAAGATACTTATTGATTTTTTATATCACCAGTATGGCATTGGCTTGGATATATAAATTACATAAAGAGGAGATAATGACTAATTTAAAAGCTGCGTCAGTCGAGCACAGTGCGGACGAAAGCATAGATGTAAGACAAAAGTTTGTGGCGCATTTGAAAGGAGAAAGAGTTTCGTGGCAAACGGAACAGGCAGAAGCGAGTGGGTGTGGCTCGCTTAGTACAAATTTTCTAAAAAATAAGTTTGCCTTGCGATCACTAGAAAACGTTCCGAAACTGCAGTCAGCAAATGTAGAGGATATATTAGAGTTTTGCATGGCCGTAGACAAGCTAGCTAACGCAAATTATTTTTCCAAGGAGAGCGATTTAATTTTAGCTGTTGCTTCGCGTTGCACAGGCTTAGCTTACGATATAGTCATTGCGGGTTATAAGAGTCATATGTCATGGGTTGATTGTAAGGAGGCGCTGTGGAATAAGCTTTGTCCTCGGCGGGTTCGTGAGCAATTAATTATGAGTAAAGTTTATAGATTTCAGGAGCTAAATGAAACCGTCTTGCATTTTGTGCAGGAGATTTTGGATTATGCGAAGGCACTAGGAGTGAGTAAGACTGAGGAGGAATGGGTTAGTCTTGTTCTCGAAAATGTTTGTCCACAGGTGCGTCATGAGTCGTGTTACGTGAACAAGCCACATAAGTTGTCAGATTTATTAGAGTGGGCAGTGGCGGTGGAAAACGTTTGTTTTACCAGTTTCCAGTTCAAAAAGCAATTAATGCAAGGCGCGGTGGGCAAAAGTAGTGAAAGTTCGCGAGGGCCAAATAAAGTTAAGAAGGGAGGTACGTGTTTTAGGTGTGGGCGTTTAGGGCATTTCGCTCGTGACTGTGGGGTTTGACTTGAGGTCTAAAAGTTTTTTTTATCGTCGTATTGGTTAGTTTTTTTTGGGGTTTTAAATTTTTTGTTTTCTTTTTGGGTGGTTGCTCGACTTAAGTATAGGGCTAATGCTGCTGAGTAGGTTTCTTATTGCGCCTTACGTGTCTCAGAGGTGGATTACGGTTACTACCCCCTAGTAAGGAATTATGTTGCTGTTTGTTAACGAGTAAACGGGAAAGTGGCACAAAGCATTGTTTGGTCTTAATCATTGTTTTTTTTTGTCTCTCTCATGTGTTTTTCTTCGCGTGTTTTTTCTCATTGTGTGCTTTTTTCTTCTTGCTTTTCTTTGAGGTCGTTTGTTTGAATGGCGTGTTTTGAGTGCTTCCCCGTTTTCTCGCCTTATAGTGGCTCGAAGCTACCTAAATTTCTTTGGTTTTTGGCGTTAATTTAGTTTTTTTTTAAGGGGGGGATATTGAGGCGTTTGCCACGCCTCCTTTTAATTTGGTAATTAATTATATCATATGTTTGGCACTTGGTTCATTTTCGTCCTGAAGATTGATTAAAACATAAGCATTACGGACATTCACGGCGCTGCGCTTGTGTGTGTTTCCGCGAGCCAACACCGCGCGGCGCGCGAAGCCTTATGACGTCATGGTGACGCGTTAACCTGCGACGGTCTGCGGCTGGCGAGCGTGGAGACGGTGCTGGCGGCTGGTGGAGTCGACTTCGGCTCGCGGGTGCAGGCGTGTTGCGCCGCTGCTAAAATGGAAAGGCTGTTCCATTCACCCACGCATCGACCAGTGCCCAGCCCGGGTTATCGTCCACCATGCTGCGCAACTACAAGTAAGCCTCGACGCAACCGCTATTAACAACCGGAGGCCGGGTTGGTTTTTTAAGGAAAAACAATGAGCAGAGAGACTTGACTGATCATAAACTCAAATTCATTATCTTGCTAGTTTCTTGAATCGTAATGTGGCGAAATAAACTCTACTTCTCCTTTTTACGCTACGTGAGAATTTACGTAAACTGCAAGCCAGACTTATCACGTTGCTGTGGTGCGGGATGTGAGACTCGCATAATTACGTCGAAACGAGAGTCCGGTTAGACCAGAATATTCGGAATTGTGCCTAAACAACCTTTATAGACAATTACGTCATCCAGGAGTGTAATCAACGGACCTGTTAGGGAAAAACTTATCCTTTCTAAATGTTTGTAAAATTACCCGTAATATAGTGTTTATAATATGTGATTACATTAGATGTCCTTTTCTTTAATGCGAGATCTAGATCTTCTGTTGATTTGTGTACATGGTTCTGTATTTTAATGTACCAAGCCGATGCCAAGCAGGATTATTAAATAGTAAACAGGCAGTGATGTTTTCAATTATTATCCAGGTCATTCATTTTTGCCTAGGGACCGTACTTCTCACTGCATTTAGTTGGTACACCCTTCTGCGGCTCCCGACTTTAAACTCGAGCGCCTCAAGTAAGGCCTCAGTACGCCCAACGCCACCTTGGTTCACTGCAACCACTTGTCTCGCGTACTTCTCACCAGTTTCCCATGTTGTCGCTATCACGATGTTGGCCACTGCCTGGATTGTTCATGTACTGGCGGTCTTGCACGGTCTGTCAGCCAGTGAGCCAGCTCGGTGCTGGACGCGGCAGACACCTGGGGAACTGGTCCAGCAGGGCCAGGCCCACGGACACCACACCGGCTCCGGTGACCCAGAGCTCACAGCATTCTCTCACGCCCGGTGTCGTCCGTTTCCTCAGCAGAAGACGTGACGTGCCCATTGCGCCACGTGTTCTTCACGATGAGCCGAGGCCTTTGGGACGCGACGGCCTGAGGACCCGACAGATTAACTCCATCCTCACGTTCCTCTAGGGTAGAGTGGGAGTAACTTCCAGTTCTGTTTTTTTAAACAATCCAGAGCTTTGATTATGCAGAGCTGTGAGGGATCGCTCCCTGTTGTTGATCGGGAGGGTGTTAGAGCTTCGGCAATGACCAGCGGCTGGGGCCACCAACCCAGCATGGTCACCACCTCAGCCCCCTTTACCACACTCAGCTAACCTTTAGGGCCCGACATGTAACTTAGGTTCACACCTCATAAATTCACCAATACTCCCCCAGGCATATGATCCCGTTAGGGCGTTATCCTGGTTAGGAGAAAGATGGGTCTTTTGCATGCCTGACACTGTTACCAGTGCCCAACATGGGTTCCGAGAACCGGGAAATAGATTCGCCGTTTCCAATCGCAGCGTGTTACTGGCGAGCGCCCGGCTAGGTCGAGAGGTTGAGGATTTAGGGCCCGACAGTGCTGAACCCTCTGGGAAGGTTGTCCGAACCAACTGCTGCCGCCCGCGGAGAGGGCTTCCCCCAACCTCACCAGACACCTCCTGCCAACATCTGAGCACGAAGTTCCCCCAAAGCCTGACCTCCCGACCGGAGCCACGCCACTCGGGCCGGCCCACGCTGCCACGACGGGTCTCGCCCCGGGTTCGTGCCCAGCGCCACCACTCGAGGTACGTCACCAGCAACCCTGGCAGCAGCTGTCGGACCCGGAGCAGCATCTGAGGACGTCGAGGGACGAGGACTCACTAGTAAACACCCTCGGTACCGCGAGGAGGTAGCAGTTGCCTTGGTGCGTAGAGGCCGTGTGCTCGCATCCACGCTGTATACGGAACTGTCATGGACTACGGTGTGGAACGGTCTGTATACAGATCCTTCCGTTTGCTGTAAAGCGCTACCTTGTAAACGTATGACACAACTGTTCCTTTTTTTTTTCGTTCAAAATTTCCTCCGTGACCCTCTCTAGGATTCTGCCTCACTCGGATACTAGAGCCCTTCAGCAGCTCCGACACCTCAGACGACAGGCGCCTTCTCCCGCACGAGTCAGGATCACTCCTAGCAGTCGTCTGACTGACAACCCGACGTTTCGGTTGAATGATTTTCGCTCCACGCTGCTATCGAAAACGGCATATATTTTTTTTTATTTGGTGGCTACCATCCAACGTGGCTGTTACAAAATGTTTTCAAGAAATTTAATTCACTTTTCAGCCTGTCGTCAACAAAAATATATCTTTCATTTACGCACTGAAAAAAATGAGTAGATAAAGAACAACGGAACATTTGTATCGGCATACTATGCCATCGCTGGTTTTCACTGAAACCTCAAGAATAAACAAGAAACGTGAATACGAAAACAGACCGTAAAACAAGCCACTATCAACCAAGGGATTCTCAGTGCTGTCTATTCATTCAACATTTGACATCGGCTGATTTTGGCTTCTTTTTTTTCTGTGTGTTTGTGTCTTCATCTTTCTGATCCATTCTTATGGTTACTCTATAACATACAGTGAAAAATAGCAATGACGAATGTCATTGAAAATATTTTTAATCAATCTTGCCTACTGGAAGAAATTTTGAACGAAAAAACGGAACTGTTGTTTCATACGTTTACACGGTAGCACTTTACGGCAACAGATTATTCCGACCTATGGCCGGCATTCTCAAGTTCCCCTCACACATATGCGCCCTAATAGGGTAGGGTGGGAGTAACATTCCAGTTATTTTTAGATGAATTCCAGAGCCTATTATTTAAAACAGAACCGTTAGGGATCACTCCCTGTTGTTTGATCGAGAAGGTATTAGAGCTTCGGCAATGACCAGCGGCTGGGGCCACCAACCCAGCATAGTCACCGCCTCAGCCCCGTACCTCGCTCAGCTGACCAGACAGTTGTCTGTGTCCTGAGCCCTGAGACTTTATCAGCACTGCTGGCGCCTACATCACACTGGGACCCCTCAAAACACCCAGTGAACCCGGCAACCATAGGCGTGCCTACAGGGGGGGCCAGGTGGGCCATGGCCCCCCCTAATG
The DNA here is from genome assembly GCF_032445375.1 of Bacillus rossius redtenbacheri. Classification (NCBI taxonomy): domain Eukaryota; kingdom Metazoa; phylum Arthropoda; class Insecta; order Phasmatodea; family Bacillidae; genus Bacillus; species Bacillus rossius. The sequence continues at coordinate 31,552,006 of NC_086342.1, read as the reverse complement.
TAATCACTCAGATCAGCATTTTCTCTAATGCGTTCGTTAATATTCATATATTCCTGGCACTGTGACACTCAAACTGTTTTTCAGTGTTGCAGAGTGCTAATTAACAATATTTTTAAATATCGTTATGGAAATACAGCCGCCTTAGTTCATTTAAAACACGAGGTCCCTTAAAATGACCAAGCAAAAAAAAAAATTTAAGAGGTTTGTTAAAGTTCTGTTGTCTGAATTGCCGTGTTTGCATTCACTAAAAAGAAGTTCATTTCATCAAGGTAGATCTGGACCAAGCTATTGGAAAATTCGAGGGGGAAAAAAGTGTAAGTACCCTTTAAACATTGTCTATGGAAAAAAAAACATATTTTCGAGATTGTTAAAATTATACGGATATAAATATTAACTAGTAAACATATCTCGTTGATACTGCACAAAAATATAAACACGGCAATGAGTGAATTTATTTAGGCTAAATAATAACATTCTAAATTCAGTTTCTGATTTAAAAATTTAGCAAGGCCCCCCTAATGGAAATGTCTGGGCATGCCTATGCCTATGCCGGCAACAGAAGGCTTACGGCAACAGAACTATATACAGACCGTTATAAACCATAGTCCATAGTCCATCGATTTGACTTTTTCCAGGCACATTAAACTTGGAACACTCCCATTCGTTTCCTACTTTTCCTATCATCGTCCTATCCTTAACAGAATAACACAGATTGGAAGAAGTTAAATAGCAAACATGTATAAACGTTATAGTTAAAATAATCTCTTCGTTAAAGTAATAAACATATTTGAATGAATGAGTGCAAATAAAAGAAAATTTATCAATTAAATTGTAGATTTCATTTGACTTCTTTGTATCCATACAAAATAGTGATAATTCAATAAAAATGATACAAATTTTATTCATAAAAGTATGCAATCATTTCATCACTGTTTTGCTATAACGTTGTCACGTTAAACTATCGTCCGTAAACCGACTTTACAGACAACCAATTTTTTTTAAATAATATTTTCAGTTATTTTCATAGCCTAGGTTGATCTAAAAGTGTGCGAGAGGGTCCAGGTTAGGCGAGGACTTAGGCGTGTCTCGGGCTTCAAGTACCTTGTTCGGAAATATAGTAGCGAGATTGCAAAAGAAAAAAAATTGTGAGCATGTTAGTCCACGTACGACAGAAGTTAAACTTGTTGCTGTTAATGTATAGTTAGAGATAAATTATTTTCATTTTCGATCAAACTATCTACATAAAAATGAATAATAATTATAAACTCCGTGATTTTTATGGTTGCATGTTTCGGCCAATCTCGACCTGAAGACGACGAACGTTAGTATCAACAAAGACATAACTTAATAAAAGTGGTGTAATTTAGACTTACCGTATGTTTAATTAACTATGTATGATGTCTTTACGGAGTTGAGTCGCGTCGATGTGGAAGTCTGTACCGACGTTTCGCTCTGCACTGCGTCAGGCATCATCAGGTTTCAAGGACCCCCACCTATCCGGGCACACACACGGTGTAAAGAGATTCAGGAGAAAAACATATATGTTCGATTTAAATTCTGCTGAAGATATTCGAGTTTACGAAAAGCATTTAAGAATACATTGAGGGCGGTTGAGTAGTTATGTTTCCGTATTTCGTTTTTAAACCGTAGTTTTTTTTTAACAATGAAAATGACTAAAATGCGAGTTTTAAGAATAGTTTATTTTTGGACATGAAACTCCCGGTACAGATTCTCGAAAGCACTCAATGGTCTTGCATTCAAGTTTATCTTCATTTCTTTGCCACAGTTGTCCTTATGCACGACGAGAAGACTGCGCGCCAGTCCACAGAGGCGACACCGCGCTAGAAGCACCAGCGAGCGTCGCGCTTATCGACACGCCCCTGACTGCGTGTCCTTTTAAGGTTGAGAAATGGCCGCGAAAACGTATTTCCGTAGATTTTTAATTAATACGAATTTTTTTAAAAAGTTTTTCAGTAGTGTTCAGACTTGGGCGGATGGTAGACCTCCGAAGGAAGTTTTTCCCCTTCCAGCCACAGTCACGCTTTTGTGTCTTTGTCCCGTCGGGCGCTGCCAGCAATCTTCCGTGATTTCGCATCAAATATTGACCGCTCGAGCTTTTGGTTTTGGCCATCGTCCACTTTCCCCCCACCCCCTCCGTGGTTGCAGTTCTCGAGGGCCGACCCATGCGTGGGGGCCCGCCCCCGCACACGCGAAACGACAATGCCGGTCATCGTGCATGCAAATCTCTGCTATTCCGGCGGCGGTCATCACAAGGTTGCGGCCCCGTGTTTGAACACCGGCGCGGTCAGGCCGCAGCCACGGGGCGGGATACGCCCTCGAGCGAGCCTGAGATTCACCGACCCCCGATCGGTCACCGCCGGAACGTATCCGGAGTTCATCGTTCTCTCTCTCTCCTGAACATTTGCGGCTAGAATAAAAAATATATATACCCACCATTATGCGAGATTCTATTTAGAGTACTGACGTGTAACATCCCATCCCTCGCGACACGGCAGTTGGCCGGAGTAATGTCGTGAATGTAACGGAAGTGCATGGAACGGAAATGTGTAACAACCACGGTGCTGCCATCTGCGACGGATGATGCGAACCAAAGTTCACAAAAAAAAAGTGAAATTTTATAGAATTAAAAAATTTAATGAATTTTAACAATACTGACAGTATTTTCATAAAGTACCTTTTCGAAAATCAGGTCCAAAGATTGGGTTTGTTATTTTTAGAGTCTTTTTTTTTTTCGCTTTCATCAAACAGCTAAGTATCGAAATATAAGGCATATTAGCTACTGACTATAAATGTAGGCCTACCTAAACACCAGACGGGTGTTGCTGACCACCAAGTGGATGGTCGTGTCTGATCATCGAATTTAACATGACTTGTTGCTGATTTGATGTGTCTGGTTAAATGTCTCGATGGCCGTGCGGTTAAAGGTGTAATTTTTTCCAACCCGGAAGTCAGAGCTGTCATAGTTTAAATCACAGATATTCCATTTTATTTTGTATTAAAAATAAAATATAATATGTCGGTAAGGACCATAAAAACTCTGGTAGATAATGGAACATTGGCCTTATGTGCATGAGATAGGAGCAAATAGTAGAAACAAAGATGGTGGCCTCCAGAAGAATATAAAAAGACAATATTGCAGTCGTGACGTCATTCAAGGTGGCGGCCTCCAGCAGACAACAAAAATATGGTGGACATGTCATCAGAATCTAATAAAGGTCCAAGATGCCAGCTGTGACATTAGGATTCAAGTTGGCGGCCGTAACGAAAATTGCAACGTTCTAGAATCCAATTGCGACCGTGAAGCAAAGTCAACGTTGGTTTGTTGTTGCACTCGATTTTAAGATGGCGGAATCCAATATGGCGGAATCCAAGATTGTAACCAAGATTCAAGGTCAAAGGTCAAAGTCATCCAATATTGGCTCCGAGATGTCAGAATCCAAGATGGCGGTCCAGTACCAGGCCACTCACTCCTACTCCTGCCACAGGATGTCCTATTATTATAGTTGCGCCGTTGTAGGAACGGACTTGGCTCCGCCTGCAACAGTGAACGAGAGAGACAGAGTGACGCGTGCAAGAGCCAACCGGCGACGACCCGCTGGCTGGCCGCGGCGCGGCGTTGCCACGTCCAGCAGTATCGCTCCATGCAGTGTCGTGGGCGTACGGCCAGTTGCTGTGTGCTGACACACAAGGATGCAAGGTGGTAGAAAACGGCGCGTTTTGCGGTCGCAAAGCAGAGAGGTGGTAACTCGAGTGCGCGAGTATTTCGAGCGTGAGAAAGCAAACAATGGGCTGTTGTTACCTGTTTCGCAAGCAGTAAACAGAACATCAGAAGCAGATGGAACTGCAAAGACAACTGTTATACGGATCTGCAACGAGAAAGATTATGGCGATACTCAAAACCAAAGACTGTCGACGCCAGAGAAACATCGTAATAGACGCAAGCCTGTGACCAACATTGACAACTTCGATCAAGATGCTATTCTACGGCACATAGCCTATATCAGTACCACACACGTGGAGAGATACCAACCGTAACGAAAGTACTTGCATCGTTGGCTGAGGCAGGTTTATTTTCTGGAGGCAAGGAATCATTAGAGATAATAATACATTCGTTGGGATTCAAGTACAAGAAATACAACAGAACTAAGATATTAATGGAAAAGCAGACGTAATTCCATTGCGGTGCAGGTTTCTGCGGGCAATGTCAAAATTTGACTTTGAAAAAGAGATATTCATCGACGAAACGTGGGTAAACAGCAATCATGGTGTCTCGAAGATATGGACCGATGAATCGTCATCCGCACTGCTGCGACAACCGACAGGCAAGGGTAGTCGTGTTATAGTGTGTCATGCAGGTTCCGTTCATGGATTCGTTAATGGTGCACTGTGGGCTTTCCAGTAAAAGAAAACGGGGGACTATCACGAAGAGCTGGATTCCGCCTGTTTCATGTCGTGGTTTGAAGGCAAACTGTTGCCAAATATACCCGCCGCGTCTATAATTGTCATGGACAACGCCTCCTATCATTCGGTCCAGGTTGATAAAGCTCCAACAACATGCAACATAAAATATGACATTATCCAGTGGCTACATCGCCACGATGTTCCCTGTACCAGTGATTTGAAGAAAGCTGGGCTAATACAGTTAGTGAAACATCACAAACCGCAACACACTGTTTACAAAGTAGATGAAGTGGCTCGCATTGCGGGGCACCGAGTCATCAGGTTGCCACCGTACCACCCTATATACAATGCCATAGAACTTATCTGGGCTCACGTCAAAGGGCTCGTTGCAATACGTAATACTTTGCCGCCATTTTCCCAGGCAAAAGTATTAAAACTGCTACAAGAAGCTGTTCATGAAATCACTCCGGACAAGTGGCGTAAAGCTGTCGAACACACCCAACAGACTATTCTTCACGACTGGGAGCAAGAAGGAGCGAGGGACATTGCTGTTGAGGCGATTATTGTGAACCTCGGGCAGCAAGACAGCAATAGCGAAAGCGACAGTGACGTCAGTTCTGTTGACGAATCTCCTACAGCTGGTACCAGTTCGCAGTACGACGATCTTGGTGTGTCGCCACTGTGTGACTGAATGTTCACTATGAGCACGAATTGATGCGGTTACGTATATGTATTATCATAACAATGCACGACAACAATTTTCGTTGTTACTTTTTCTTTTGCATGTAATCTGCAAATTTGTTGGTATAAAGCTCATCGCCCACTACAGCGCGCCGCGCAGCCCTGCGGAAGTTTCCGAAAGTTCCGCTCGTGGGGGTCGCGCGCTACAGACGCCGTTTTATGATTCCGAACGCTATGTTCCTTCGGTGTTGACCTAGTGAACAGGTGTATCGCGTGACTGGTTTTGTTTTAGTTTAGTTTTGTTATTTGTTTGCATGTTAGGTTTATTAAATTTAACGTCATGAGCTGCTCTGAGGAGGAAGATTTGTTTTTATATTGTTTACTGGAATCGGAAGAGGAGGAGAAGAGACAAAGGCAGATTAATATAGACACACTAAAGATATTCAAAAAAGTGATAAATTCTCAAACTTTACCTGAACTAATCTTTTTACTCTAGATAAGTACGGCCACGTGCGCAGATCTCATAAACAGACTCAACAAAGATACGATCATGACCGAGTGGCACCGAAGGCACCCGAAGGTGGTGTCAGCCCAAATTTTCCTCCGTCTGCCACCGCACACTGTAGCAGAAATATTCCGCTCCGAATTCTCCCGAGAGTTCCGGCGCCGGAACAATTCCGCGGCGGACAGGGCTGCGCCATAGTGGGCGCATCCTGGTTTAAATACATGCAAACTGTTGAGCCGGGATTCTTTCCAGGGCTGCGTGGGGCTGCGCGGCGCGCCGTAGTGGGCGATGAGCTTAAGTCGCCACCAACGCGTATAAATGGCCAGGATATTGGTTCATAAATTAATACAAATTTGATTGTTTTTTATGCGAACAAACATTTAGCTTGGTATGCCATAATGTGTGTCATGCAATTATTTAATTCACAGTATAAATATTATTTGTCAATAAACTACGGAAACGCCTTACTTGTTTTGTTTTTAGTGGTAAATAGTGGTTTATGATGAACGTTATGCAGACTAAGGCGCGTTCTACAATCACACGTATACGGAAACGGATCATATTCCCGGAAACGCAACAAACTCTGTTTTCTTTAAACTATATATACCCCAGACGGGAGTGGGCAACGTTCGCGGAAATGAAGGCTAACCTCGACAATGTTGAACTGTTACGTGTCGGTCAATACGTTCGTTATATTACCAGCTGCGTGTTCGTGTCCGCATCCGTGAATGTGATTGTAGAACGTGCCCGAGAACAGTGGCGGCTAAGGGTGTGATGTCTCGTCGGGGTGGCACAAAGACGTGGCAACGCTGCCTGTTGTGTCCAACGACCACCTGGGCTACCTCCCACCCCTCTTGACCTCGCCGACCAATCTTTACACTTCTTCGCGCGAAGTGCGTCGTCGTTGGTAGGTCTGGCAGGGAGGGGCCAAGTCCTTTCCTACAACGGCGCGACTATAGGAGCATGCATATTTCGCGAAAAGATTCCGAGATTTTATATGAGTTAAAACACTGTAGCATCGTCTCTGTTTCGTAATTAGGTGAATTTCTTTCAGGCGCATGACGATTGTTACAAGACCAATCACAGTAATTGCGTGGGGAAGCAAACGCGTCCTGAGTGGCTCGGTCAAATAAGGCAACGACTTCTCCCGCAGACGTCCGCCAATCCCAAGGAAGACACCGCTGATGCGGGTGTACCTTGTTGCAGTCTAATAGGCGTTCAGATTTATTCGCGCAAAATGTCTGCCCCTACATATTATATACTAGTAGTATCTTTTTCATTAGGTAGTTAAAGATTCGCTAAGTCAATGACCTTTAGCTCAGGAAAAATTACCCTTCTCGTTGGCTGCTCGCTGAGAGGTGTAAAAAATGGATTTCCCTTGATTCTATTCTGCTTTGGTTGAGTATTTTTAATTGTATATGAGTTTTTCGCATAAATTTGACTGGGAAAATTCTCGGTTTCAATAACCTCCAGGATAGACTCTACGATCCTCTTTATACTTGGGCAAAACACGCCTGTTTCTTAGCTGCATTGAGGGGCCTCTCAACTGGGTAACTTGTGATTCGAAACCTCTTTGGGAAAATGTCTCTAATTGGCACCTAGTCCTCCAGATTAGCAGTGAACGAATGAATTTTTTTCATATCACTTAATTAATCAGCGATTTTTTTTTAACTATATCTACATATAAAAAGACTAGCTGCAATACCCGGCGTTGCCCGGGCTGAACACAGGGTGTAGTTAGTAATTGTCTTCTTAATTTGAATGTCAAGTGTGAAAATTAATTTATATCACTTTCAGATCCCGACAGACGTTGTTCTGCCAGTTTATAGTTATTTACCTGGTCTGTATGTAATTTAGACTTTATAAAGCAATATAGAAAAAAGCTGAAAAATAAGAGATTACTAATATTGAAAATATTCCATTATCTAGCTAATGCTCGGCCTACATTGCAATGCCTTATATACATCTATGTATCCATCTATCTCTTTATATCTACATATATACTTCCCACTATCTCTATATCTTCTATATATGTCTCTATATAGCTATATACATCTTTATCTAACCCATTTCATTCTCTATACCTCGCTCTATCTGAACTTATCTCTCCGTCTCTATCTCTCTCTCTCTCTCTCTCTATATATATATATATATATATATATATATATATATATATATCACTCTATCTCTGTCTCTCTTTTATATTTAAATAAATTGTGTCATGCGTGCGCACTTATACAACATAAACAGACAAAGTGCCGCTATTTAAAATGAAATAAACACATTTTTTGACACGATTCGTGCTCCAACTATTGAAAAATAGTTATATTGTCTCAGTAACCTTCATCCCAATCGGATTAATGGTATAGGAACGCATACGGCACAAACAAACGAAAATTAAATACATGACAAACCCATCAAACGATGGTGCGTTTAAAATTCAAGGCAACTCTATCTATTGACGAAGTTAAGAAAAAAACTGTTATTAGCGCCTTTATTTTGCTAGCCGCTGCGAGCTCCACTAAGCGGACTGGTCTCACCAAGGAGAAAAATATTAATTTGCCAGACCTTACGATGTGTATGATCGTGTGTCAGACATAGAGAAATGACACTCACTTACTGTTTGTATGTATATGACCTATGATTTTTTCTGTTATAAAATGAAATAATCACTTTTTCACTCCCTTAGGGATTGAATTTCATATTAATATGGGGTCTATGTGTTAATCCAGGTTATAAGCTAGCTGTTGGCCAAATTTCATTCAAATCCATTCAGTAGTTTTTACGTGAAAGAGTAACAAACATCCATCCATACTTACAAACTTTCGCGTTTATAATATTAGTAGGATTGACGATTGCAGAAGAAGTTTAAAGTGTTGTTTTATATATATATATATATCAGCAAATTAACAATCCAAAACAAAATACCTAAATGTTTTCCGGTCTCTCTAAGTTTCCACCTAACTGCCGTTTGTGTTTTATTTTGTTGCGATCGCGTTATTTTGCAGCAGCGAATGAAGTAATGTGCGTTTTAACACGAAGGTCGTTTTATGCTGTTTTATTTAAGAGACTGGCTGGGAGGGTATCAGAGAAATTTTATCGCATACAGCGTGCAGCAGTCAGTCTCAATGTTTCTCTCCACCCTATTCAACCTACCCCATCTCTCTCTCTCTCTCTCTCTCTCTCTCTCTCTCTCTCTCTCTCTCTCTCTCTCTCTCTCTCTCTCTCTCTCTCTCTCTCCGCCTGGGTGGGAAACCTCGATAAGGGAAGTGGCCGGTCACCACGCGATGATGGCAATCGCCAGTCATGGAAAACGTTTCACAGTGAAAGTCCTGCAGGAATCGGGTGGAGGGGGGCAACAGGGTGGGAGGGTCAGTGTGTGGTTCCATGCAACGCCCCTGTCACACTGTCAAACTTGTTCTTCAAATTACATCAGGAAAAAAAATTTTTTTTGAAACCAGTCATGAGGACTGCTGACAGAAGTGAAAATGTAAAACTATAAACCAACAGTTGTTATGTTTGGATATCCAAATAAATTGTTTGATCTTAAATTAAAACTTGTAAATCAAAGTAACCATTATCAATATTAATAACATAATTAAGAAAATACAAATATAATTTGAAATAAATACTAACTTTGTAAAATATAATTGTGTAACATAAGAAAATATTTTTTTTGATAAAAATCAGAGACTTTTTCGCAATTTTTACGAAAAAATATTATCACACAACAAATTTGTTTTATCGCGTTAGTAAAATAACTCCTAAATTTACTATAAATACGCACGCATTGCATAGTAATTGTAGGTATTAAAAAATAAATAATGATGTTCTTAATTTTTAGGTTATATTGCTACAAAGACTCCGCTGTCTTCGTTATTCAAACTATATACTATCTACATGAGAATATTAATATATTTTATACTCACGTTTTTACTGCACAGTATCGTATACTTAATTATATTAAATTATATTAATTTATATTTCTCTGTTTATTTTAATGTAGCTATACTAACCTAACTTTGAACGGGCGATTCAGGACGCGTTTGCTTCCACACAAAATTGGTGTGATCCCTGAAGTGACAGTAGATATATGTAGCCTGAGAGAAACTGTGTTAAAATTACGAAACACATATTATTCTTCGGTGCCAAAAAACACAGCGAGTCTCAAATTCTTCGTAAAAATACATTCCCTTAGATATGGTTTGTGAGTATATAGGCCAGAAGAAATCGGAGATTCATTTATCGATAGGCTAAAATTCAAAAAATACTTATAACTTTGCGATGCTTCTGCTAGGCTCACTGTTTATCTGGAGGACTCTGAGACGAGAGACCTCAACCAACCAAGTATGAACTCACAAACTACACAATACTTAGGAGCTGGAAGAATTCCCGGGTTAATTGACCTCCAGGATAGACTCCACGATCCTCTGCACACTCGGACAAACGTCACCTGTTCATTGGCTGCTGACTTGTGAGGCGTCACAGCTGGGCAACTTGTGATTCGATTCTTCCTTGGATGGGAGTTTTTAATTGACCCCGAGTCCTCTAGATTTGCAGTGAACCAATGTCAGAAGCATATCACGAAAATAAACCGCGAAAGTTTCCGATCTCTACCAATACTGACGTCTCGCAAGTCAGCAGCCAATGAGCAGCCAACATTTGCACGAGTATGCAGAGTACTGTGAATTCCATGCTAGAGATCAGTGAACCACACACTTTCCCCGCTCCAAGTCCCTGATCTTGAGAACCTAAATTTGTTTCTCACAACCATGCGTTATTTCTCAGCGGGCCACTCGCAGTAGCAACTCAAAAGTAAATATGTTTGAATGAAACGGGATGAAACATCTAATTTGCTTGTCTCACATAATGATTCATGAGATGTCAACGCTTCTTACGGTAATCATTGCTTACATTATTTGGAGCAAAACATGTCATATAAATGTGGATTCGATGCCCAATATTAACGAAGTTGTTCGAAACATGAGTAATTAAAAAAATTAACGAATACATCAATAACATGATATGTGTTTATGCAGTTTTTTTGGGTAATCAATGTCTTTCATCCACGCTCATGCGCAATAAGCTAGTCGTTGTAGGGCAGTTACAATTTGTCGAATTACTTCGGAAATATTTATGACTTACGAGACCAGGAAAATTCGTGGTTTCATTTCGCGATAGGTTAAAATTCAATCTCTTTTAACTTTGAGCTGCTTCTGATATTGGTGTACATGCAGGAAGACTGTAACCCAATGATTAGAGACTGGAAAAATTCGCGGTTTCGTTGACCTCTATGATGGACTCCAAAATCATCTACGTACTCTGGAAAATGCCACCTGCTAATTGGCTACTGAATTGTAAGACCTGGTGTCTGGGTTGCATGGGAAGGTTTTTCGTTGGTTCTGAGTCTTTCTAGCCAACTGTGGTCCTATAGTAAAAGCAGGAATAAGGTAAACATGTTTGGCTTCCAGCCAATCGCGAAATGAATCCGCGAGTTTTTCCGGTCTCTACCAATGAGAAACTCTCAACCACAGAATTATCCAATAACAGGCATTCAGATTAAAACATCTCCTAAGAGAGCAGTCCCTAAAAAAAGTAACTTTTGTCCGGGTATGTAAAGTGATTTTGGAGTTTATTCCGAAGATAACTGAACCCAAGAAATTTTCCGCGGATTCATTTGGTTGCAAGCTATAACTCAAACCTTCGTACTCTTTCGCCGTGTTCGTGATTGGACCTCAGTTAATTGGACACGCCCCTCCACGACCGTGAGCCAACAAAGTCCAGAAGGAGAGAAGCAAGCGAATCAGGTAGTGCCGATTGACAAGAACAAAAGAAACCCGGCAATGGGAAAGCAAGCATGGGTTGAACACACCCATGACTAGAGACCTGTAAAATTCGTGGATTCATTTCGCGATAGGATAGAGTAAAATACTTTTGACATTATTTTGCTTCAGTGATTGGGCCACAGTTTATCTGAAGGACTCTGGGCCAATGAAAAATCTTTAACAGAAGAATTAGCGAATGACGATCATTCCAGTCAACAGGTGTTACGAGTCGGTAACCAATCAGCAGATGTAATTTGCACGAGTTCATAGAGGATCATGGAGTCTATCCTTTAGGGATTTGAAATCGCGAATTTTACAGGTTTCTACCCATGACTTTGAATTCTACCCGGAACTCCAGGTGAATCCGTGAAGTTTCCGGGTGTGCAAACACGGACAGATCTGCAGACCGAGCGAGGGGGTGCAGTCATAGCAAGAGGCGTTCCAGCTGCTCCCGAGTCGGCGAACTTCAGCTTCAGGCTGAAAGCACGTCAGTTGATTGGTGAATCAAATCCCTCCCCCCCCCCCCCAGGATGACCTGGGTTAAAGTTTTCAACCCGGATGTTCTCGGGTGGGAAAACAAGGCGGACGTTTCAGTGAGTCGGTGGGTTTCCACAGGGTGTTGTTCTTACATTCATCCCGTCATTCCTTCGTTCTCACATCATCTCCTCTGATCGTCTCTGATTACTAGAGACCTGAAAAATTCGCGGGTTCATTTCGTGTTATGCTAAAATTCATATAATTTTACCTTAGTGCTGCTTCTGCCATTGGTACACTGTTAATCTAGAGGACTGAGGGCCAATTAGAGACCCTCACTCATTGAAGTGTCGAATCACAGGCCACCCAGTCGAGACGACTCACAAGTCAGCAGCCAATGAACAGTTGGCATTTGCCCGAGTGTGTAGAGGATATTGGAGTCTGTCCTGGAGGTCATTGAACCCGCGAATTTTTTTTCCTGTCTCTACTGATTACCATGGTGTCGAAAAGACGCTAACCCCTAGTTCACCCCACCGTCCACGCATTAGAAACCTTGATACCTTGATCGTGAGAGTAAGTGGCCAGGGACGAGGGACTTCTCTTGAAGTCTTCTTCAAGCTTGCGACTTCTGCAAACAACAAGTGACGTGAGAGTCGGTTAATTCCTCGTGGATCACTGTACGAGTAGTCAGAAGGGGGAAATGCTTGACGGTGTGACGAGGGCTCGCGAGAGAGGTAGGGGGTGACTAACCTCCCGTCACGGAAAGTTGCTGGCGCCGGGTCGATGAATGGCGCCGCGAACGCACGCTCTCGTGTGTGTGTGTGTGTGTTGCGACATTGTTGCTACCACCTCAACCTCCCCTCCCCCCACCACCCACAAATCAACCAAATTGCTAGCCACCCCTCTCGCCCCCAAGCACAGCTCATGGCCGAAATGTCCAACGGCCTTGAGGGGTGACACCAAAAAAAATCTATACTGAGGGCACAATGTTCACTGGGAAGGGGAGGGGGGAATGTGTGCGTGGAGTCCACGCGCGACAGAAGTGAAACTTCTTTCTTAATAAATTATTAGTAGAGACTGGCAAATTTCGCGGATTCAATTACGTATAGGTTAGACTACATGATCCTATATGTAACCGGGAAAATTACACCTGCTCATTGGCTATTCACTCGTGAGACACGCCAACTGTGAGGCTTGCGAGAAGATACTTATTTTGTGGAGGGTTTTACATTGGGACAGAGTTCTTCAAGTAAACTATGTTCCAATCACAGAAGCAGTATCAATGTGAAAGAGTTTGGATTCTATCCTATCGCGATATGAATCCGCGAATTTCTCCGGTCTCTAATTATTAGTATTTTTTATTGAACAACAGATAATAATTGATAAATTGTAAGGATATAAAATATAAAAAAAAATTGGCTTTATCTGCGCCCTATACTCTCGCATCGTTTACTGGCACTTTTTGGTGCCACTTTTGGCGGTTTATTCCCACGGGCCTTTGATAATACCCCTTATCTTCTGATTTTTTAATTTTTTTTAGGCATGCTGTTAAATCGTGATCTCTAGCAGAATAAAAAGAAAGAACAAAAAACACTCCAATCGAAAATAAATTACACTTATAAAGTCTATCTCACAAGTTCATAAGTTTTTTGACATTTAAATCACAGTGTTCACATACTAAAAATAAATTACTTACAAAGCTAACCTGTTTAGTATATACGACTTTTTTACTTTTCCAAACACACTATTCACATAGAAATGAATAAGTTCATTGCACAAATCAATAACTTATTTCCACAAGAATAAATAAATTGTACATACTTAAAATTAAATAAAAGTAATATTGTATGGTAGTGTCTATCGTTAGCCGTTACGAAAACTGAGTAGACGAACAAAAGCAGCGTTACGAGAATTCCGTAGCATCACTGCTGCGTCATTTCTACCTCTCCCCTGCCAGCTCCCCATCCGGCCGTTACAACTAGCATATAGCATGCTATGCTAGGTATCTATCCCCCCCCCCTTTTTCCCGTCTTCCCATTCGACCGCTAGCGCATACACTTGAGTGGCATCGCCGCTGACGCACTCTCCTCCTCTACCGGTTCCCCCACCACGGAATTTTCGTAACGCTCTAAAATTGTAGCAGTCTCAACAAATCAGTTTCACTTCAAAAAAAATTATTAAAAATATATTTTGTGGACATACGCAGTTGCTTATGGCTAGGGACCGGAAAAATTCGCGGGTTCAATGACCTGCAGGATGAACTCCATAGTTCTACGTACACTCGGTCAAATGCCACCCACTCATTGGCTGCTGTCTTGTGAGACGTCCCAACGTAGCAGCCTGTGATTCGATAAAACTTTGCTTGGGATTTTCTCATTGGACCAGAGTCATCCAGGTGAGTTGTGAGCCAATATCAGAGGCAGCACTGAGGTATAACTATTTGTATATTAGCCTATCGCGAAATTAATTCGCGAATTTTTCCGGTCTCTACTTATGGCTTATCTGTAGGGGCATTCAAATTTTGCGAAATGATTCCGATACGAGCTGAAAGTTAAAACACTGTAGCATATTCTGTGTCTCGTGATTGGGTGAGTTTCTTTCAGGTTCATGACGATAGTTACAACAGCAACTCTGTGCAAAAGCAAACGCGCCCTGAGTGGTCCAATCAAATAAGGCAACGACTTCGCTCGCAGACGGTTGCCAATCACAAGAAAGAAACCGATGGTGCGGGTATACCTTGTTGCAATCTAATACGCGTTCACGTTATTTTTCGCGAAAAATGCCTGTTCCTGCTTATCTACACTGTATGTCATAGAGAAACATCAATAACAAACAAAAAAGACGAATACCTACACAAACACACAGAAAACAAGCCAAAATATTAATTTATTTATTTATTTATCGTCTATATTGGTAGCGAAGTTAAGGCGGTATGCCTTTTCTTACTCTTGACCACTTTTCTGCAATTACATCAAAGAGTTGAATATTAAAAATTAAGCATGATATAAGCAGATGTTGACTAAATATTAAGAGAAGAAATAAAATGTTAACTTAATGTTCAAATATTAACTATTACAAAAGATTCAACTATAACTAGTTTAAAGTAATTAAAAATTAAGCATAGACATACATAAAAAGGAAAGTAATTCAACATACAGCAAATAGTATCAAAACCGGAAAAAAATATGTGCTACTACATTAAAACCAGTCACTCGCACATTCACACACAGATTCAAGCAATAGGGTAGCGGCGAAGTGGTCATGGTAAGCAGTTGTTACAAAGATGTTTTTTCAGCCTGTATTTAAAGGAAGCTAGATTTTTTGTTTGCCTTGTCGCTTGGTCTAATTTATTCCAGAGCCTGCTACTCACGGTTGCAAAAGATCCCGACAGACATTTGGATAATAAGCCGATGTAAATGTTAAGTGCATAGACATCACAGAGAATGCCGTGGAAGATATCATTCAAAAAAATATCACGGCGCAGACGAACACGGTAGGTTAATAATGAGAGAGTTGTGACAAGAACAGTAAACACAGACAAACAGCCACCTTGGTAAAACAGCGACCATCAGACGAACCCAACGATGATACCAAACACATATTCTGGAAAGCACAGACGAACACTGAAGACTTCTTGAGGGGCGCCGTCTGGTCGGGGTGTAAGTGTGTTATTGACGCAGGATGATAAGCGCGACGCTCGCTGGTGTTTCTAGCGCGGTATCGCCTCTAAGCGCAAGGATCTGAACTGGCGCGCAGTCGCAGGAAAACTGTGAAATTTGAGCTGTGACGGTAATACGTAGAGAACGGAAAAATTCGCGGATTCATTTCGCGATTGGCTGGAAGCCAAACATGTTTACCTTATTCCTGCTTCTGCTATTGGACCACAGTTGGCTAGAAAGATTCAGAACCAACGAAAAACCTTCCCATGCAACCCAGACACCAGGTCTTACAAGTTAGTAGCCAATGAGCAGGTGGCATTTTCCAGAGTACGTAGAGGATTTTGAAGTCCATCCTAGAGGTCAACGAAACCGCGAATTATTCCACTCTCTAGTAATATGGCGTGAAGAAATGAAGATAAATCTATACCGGTTTTTTTTACGCCTAAAAATTTTCACTCTTCTAAAAAAAAAACAGTTTAAAAACATAATCCGAAATCAGAAGAATTTTTCGGCCCTTAGCGAATTCTTAGAAACTCTTCGTAAGCAGACCAAACTCGGATGTCTCGAGTAGTTTTGAAATCGCGTTGTTTTTCCTGAAGCTCTGCGCACCGCGTGTGTGTACGCGAACAAACCAGTTGCGACGTTTCGGGAACTGACATCCGCGCCCGTCATCACGCACAAACAGAATGAGGTTTCTCTGTGACACACGATGTGAACCAACAATGACGTATGTCCACCAAAAGTTTTTAAATATATTATCTCTATTGCAATGATCATTCAAGAAACGTAAAAAAAATGTACGGGTTTTATAAAATTACGGCAATCAAAAAACAAATTAGACTGTTAACACAAGGACACTCATCTGAGGGTAGGTTGGTCTAATACCTTTACGGGTGGGAATGCAGGTTCAAAAGAACATCCCAAATTAATTAACTAATAAATACACAGTTTCTTAAATACCTACAACAATCTGAATAACTGTCCACAAATTACTCACACCTACAAGAGGAGGGAACGACTTGGAAAATTCACTTCGGATGAGACTCGGTGTATTAGTAGAATATCTTTAGGGTGTTCACCCCTCAAAATAATAAAGCGCACTGGCCAGCGAATTCCGAGAAAAAAAAAGCCTTCGAAAATTTAAGCAGTTAATAAACCAGTTAAGTTTCACACTGTTTTTTATTTAGTTTATTTGTTAATTTTTTAATTTTCCTATATTAACTATTTATTTATTATAGTTTGACAGTTTCGTGCGATAGATTCATTGACTTTGACAAATTAGTGACCAATGTAAACACAAATTAACACCCATGCCTTACCCGGGACTCGAACCCAGAACCCTTCGTATCGTCCGCCAGTGTGCAGCCGACTGCACTACGGAGGTCGACAATACAATTGGGCAGTGGCCTAGGTGGCATTTTACTTGCTTGGCAACAGGACACTTGGGTTTCGATACTCTGACAATAACTTCTTTCTTTGCAAAAATTTGAATTTTTTGATAAATCTACTTTCACAAATTTAGTTATTTTTGATAATTATAAATTATTGTATTTACTAAAAATTATTTATTACCTACTTGATATTTAAATTACAGTAATAATGCAACCTTTTAAATACAAAGTAATAATTAATAAAATAAAAATAGTTATAGAAAAACTCTAATGGCTCTTGAAATTAAAATGTAATTAAAAGTTTTAAAATATTCCACATAAACAAATACAAAATATGTGGTAGAAACCGGTTTTGACCTGACTTGAGCAATTGCGATTTTATCAGTTTCTATGGTTTCTATTGAAAAAGATAATGAGGTAACTTATTTATCTTACCCCAATATTTTATGTATTTTAACTACAGTTTGATCATTCTTGTCTCTCTGCAACTCTGAGTACCAGTTTATTCTTGAATTAATAATATTTTTTCATGATTTTTTTATCATCCAAGTAAATGTTTGTAAAACAAAATACATATATTAAATATATGAATAAAATATAATAATAAAATGCATTTACGAAAGCACATATGATAATTAAACCATTTAACTATTACTTTATTAACATTTGTGAATTTTGGGACATTTTCTACAATATTTTATGTTAAAATTAATGTGACAGAATTTATGAACATATTTTGACTAGTATCCCGCTACTGACGTCATTACCGAGACACATCTAAGGAGCATTGGCTTATTTTACGTTATTATTATTAACTATTTTAATAGAAGTGTAAACATTGCCATGAATTTTAATTTTAGAAACATATTTCAGTTTTATATTTCTACGTTTCGTGTATCTGCTGCGGCTGTCACCGTGACGTCAGCGCAGAAGCGCACCAATGAGCGGTGACGATTCAAAAACGTGGACCTTTTAATAAGACAATCGAATATTCTACAATGTTTTTTTTTTTTAATTGTGCTTATTAATGTGCGCAGTTAATATTGGAAAGCTATTCTGGGAAAGGTTTACTAATAACCACTTTTAACTAATAGAGGTGCTGGTGCAACACTATTTTGTAGTGATACGAGTGATTTCATGCGAACGTACAAACTTACAAAAAATATTTAAATTTACATTAATAATATTTCAGTTCCGATATTACAAAAAAAAATTGGTTGTCTGTAAAGTCGGTTTACGGAAGATAGTTTAACGTGCCAAAGTCATAACAAAACATCGATGAAATGATTGCATACTTTTATGAATATAATTTGTATCATTTTTATTGAATTATCACTATTTTGTATGGATACAAAGGAGTCAAATGAAATCTACAATTTAATTGATAAATTTTCTTTTATTTGCACTCATTAATTCAAATATGTTTATTACTTTAACAAACACATTATTTTAACTATAACTTTTATACATGTTCGCTATTTAACTTCTTCCAATCTGTGCTATTCTGTTAAGGATAGGACGATGATAGGAAAAGTAGGAAACGAATGGGAGTGTTTCAAGTTTCATGTGCCTCGAAAAAGTCAGTGTTCCAATCGAGTGGAAGAGAGATAATGCGGCGCAAGCGTACAATGAGTGTAACGGGACACAGCGTAACGGGACAATGAGTCATCCTTTTTCGTGCGTGCCAGCCGGCGTTCATCGATTTATTAGGCGTTGTCACGTCAAAAAGCGAAGCCTTGGTTTTTTTGCACTTCGCCGACCCAAGAGGTCGCACGACGGCTATTGGTCGACCTTCTGCGCGGCAAATAAAAAAAAATATAACAAAAATTGTTGGCCCGGGGGGTGGGAAGGGGAAGGGGTCAAGGAGGGAATAGAATACGAATTCTCGAAGAGGCGGGTTGGGACTTCTCGGAAACGCGAACGAAATATTAAACGCGGGCCGCCCGCCATTCGTGATCCACCGATTCGCCCGCGGTTTCTTGGCCCGGTGAGTTGGGGGGGGGGGGAGGGGGAGAGAGAGGCGTAGCTGGCGGTCGCCCTGCATTATCGACGAGCCAGCTGTCAGTCCGCGAGAGAACAGCCAGTGGCGTACGCGGGGTTTATCTTCCGAAAGGCGTCCTTCGCCCGCCAGCTTTCAAGCTTCGATCAACGTTCCCTCGCCGAGAACGGAACGGAAATATTCACGTGAAATCACACGTGTTTGTACAGAATAGCGTTCGCGGTAACGCTGGGTCCGGGTTCTCAACCCGGGCTTTTTTACTCTGTGCAAGCGCGGCTCCAGAAGGGGGGCCGTGGGGGCGATAGCCACACCCGAGACCAATTCTATTGATTAGTGTATATTTATGTTTACTTAAATATTTAATTTCATATGTTAAACTTTTATCTCATCAAAAGTTGCATGGAGCTACTAAGGTTCTGTATTTGAAACCTGTAATTTGTAAATAATATTCCAAGGTCAATATCTGACCACTTTTATTTTTTTTCAACTACGACCTTTCTTTGTGCGATAGCCCCTCCCGAAAAGTCATCCTGAAGCCGCCATTGACTCTGTGTTGTCTCAGTATCTCCATTAGTTAAAAAGTTATTTGCAAACCGTTCCCGGAATAGCTTCCCAGTAAGTAAGCATGATAAAACAATTATAAAATCAAATTATTGATTAATCGATTATATTTTCCATGGTTTGAAGAAAATTTGCTTGAACGAATCATAAATTGAAATATAAAGTTATGTGCTAATTTTTGTATGAAATACTCAGTATTATCTTGAAAAACGTATTTCATCTCTGCAAAAATACCATAGCCATGTGTTGTACAAAGTTACAATATTTTTCTTGTAGTAATACACGCTATTTCTTGTTAACTGGTTTCCAAAGGGATCTTTTGTAAAAGTACAGAATTTTTTTTCCAGTTTAGTTAGGGGAATGTATTTTCCGCGAAAATATTTCGAGACTGTGACACTGTACAGCATTGTCTATGGTTTTGTGACCGCCATAGTTTCTTTCCACGCCAATCGCAGCCACTCAGTACGAAAGCAAACGCGTACTGATTGGCCCGGTAAAATAAGGCAATGGCTTCTCTCGCTGACCGCCGCCAATCACAAGGAAGAAACCGCTGGATTGGACACACCATATTGCAGTCTAATGAAAGTTCAGATTATTTCCCGCGAAAAATACCTTCTCCTGATTATTATTATTATTATTATTAAAGTGTAGCTTGAATCAAGCTTAATATTGCAAGCTGGCTCAGTAAATATAGTTCAAGTCAATATATGTAAGCTTTCCGCAAGCTAAAATGATATTTGGTTGAGGGAAGGGGTGAAAGTGCCCGAAGAATAGTCGATACAAATTATACCATTACCACTATAAGGCTTAAGCCCGAACAAAATCAACATATTATTATTAACACTTGGGTAGTTATAGCGGCCTGACTACAAAAAACCCCGTTACTTTGTTTATTTTGGTTTTTTTGCCCCTAAAAATATTAATGCTCCTGTAGTTATATTTATAAAGATAATATAGTATTAACAGGATAACATTCTAAATAGCACATATATCGCAAATTAAATGAGAAAATATATTGTTTTACTCTTATGGAAATTGGGTCGTGATGTTTATAAATTAAATACGTCGTGTGAACATAATTAAACAAAAGAAAATTATATTCGGTACGATGTAGTCAACACACAGCTTATTATTATCCGAAAACGTATCATAGTTTTAGAAATAACATAGTATTAAGTAAGAGTTAAACCACTAGCGAAGTATTCAAAATACTAATACCTTGCTTTCGTAGATAATTATCACAATGTACGATTGTAGCTAGTCAGATTGAATTACGTGAAGTTCAACTGTATGTATAATAGTGTGTTTTTTTGACATGAAAACGTCTAATAAATCGATGAACGGCGGCTGCACGCACGAAAAAGGATGACTCATTGTCCCGTTGCGCACATTGTTCCGTTACGCTGTGTCCCGTTACGCTCATTGTACGCTTGAGCCACATCTATCTCTCTTCCACTCGATTGGAACAACCATCGATTTGACTTTTTCGAAGCACTTTAAACTTGAAACACTCCCATTAGTTTCCTACTTTACCTATCATCGTCCTATCCTTAACAGAATAACACAGATGGGAAGAAGTTAAATAGCAAACATGTATTAAAGTTATATTTAAAATAATCTCTTCGTTAAAGTAATAAACATATTTGAATTAATGAGTGAAAATAAAAGTAAATTCATCAATTAAATTGTATATTTCATTTCACTCCTTCTTTGTATCTATACAAAATAGTGATAATTCAATAAAAATGATTCAATTTTATTCATAAATGTATGCAATTATTTCATAAATGTTTTGTTATGACGTTGTTACGTTAAACTATCGTCCGTAAACCGACTTTACAGACAACCAATTTTTTTTAGTGAAATGCTTGTGTTAATTTTGTCCGTTGTGTTAGTATGTGTGATTGTTAGAGACCTGCAAAATTCGCGGATTCATTCGGTGATAGGCTAGTATTCAAACACATATACCTCTGAGATAATTTTGCTATTGGCTTACTGTTCATCTGGACGAATCTCAACCAGTTATAAACCCTCAACCAAAGAAGGATCGAATCACAGACAAACCAGCTGAGATGTCTTACAAGTCGGCAGCCAATGAACTTGCGTTATTTGCCCGAGTGTACAGGGGTATATTCAGTCTATCCTGAAGGCCATCGAAACCGCGAATTTTGCAGGTCTCTAGTGATTGTGACCAATGAAATGAATTGTATGTGTTTCGGGTTTACTTAGACCAGTATTGCAAGACACGAAACTAAGGGCTTAAGTGTTTAATATGCTACACCTGTACCCTAACCGTATTCCTAGTGCAGATAGTACACGGCCAGTCCCTTATTTTTAAGAAACGGATTTTGGTGTCCCAACCGTTGCCGTGCTGTAGCCCAAATTCCGCGCATGCGCAGAGCTCACTCCGTCGTTGATTTCGTCCATATTTATTTATTTATTTATTTATTTGTAATTGTAACATGCCAACCAACAGGACAAAGCCTTTAATGGTTGGCACACAATTAGATACATATACACTCACAAAAATAAACATAAATGAAAAACACAAAACAATACATTATAATACATATAAAAACAAAACACACATAACGAAAGACAATAAAACAAAAATCAACGTTACAATTTAGACAATACAGAACTAAAACACATATGATCATTAGGAACTAAGGAAAATAATTAAAGTCTTTATCAAATTTATTAAAATTGGTTATTAGCCTAAAGATGATATCATTATTTCTGTTAACTGTACATAAAGTGGAAGTTAAACGACTGTTAAAAGGAGGTACTCTTAAACCGGTGTTGTCGAGCATATATTTACAGTTTAATTTGTTAGTATAACATTTTTTAATAAAAATAAAGTCAAGTAATTCTCTTCGACTTGAGAGAGATATCAGATTGGGTAGAGGAAGTTGTTTTTGAATAATAATATTTATTAATTTATTCTGTATATTTTCAATTTTCATATTATCGCACATATTGATGTTGTTCCAAATTACTGAGCAGTATTCTAGTTTTGACCTAATTAATGCTAAATAAAGTGAGAGGATAGAATCAGTTTTGGTAGCATTACATGTGACATATTTAATTAAAGCTAATGTTCTTCGGGAACTAGAAATTAAATGTTGAACATGTTGGTGAAAGAACAATTTAGAATCTAGAATGATACCTAAATCTTTGAGAGAAGAGGATTTCTGAATTAAGGTGTTGCCCAATTTATAATCGTATTTGATAGGAAGGTATTTTCTGGTAAAGGATATTATTTTTGTTTTGCCTTTGTTGAGGGTCACAAGATTGGCTTTACACCAGATATTAATTTCATTAATGTCAGTTTGTAATAATAAACAGTCATTAAAAGAGAAAATTTTTCTACTTATTTTTAGATCATCTGCGAATATAGTGCCAGAAGAATGATTCAGAATTTGAGTAATGTCATCAATAAATATGTTAAAAAGTAAAGGAGACAAGGTACCACCTTGAGGAACTCCAGATCTAGCTATAAAATTTGAAGAATTGGAGTTGTTGATAGATACAAAAAAAGTTCGATTTTTAAGGTAGCTAGAAAACCAATTAACATAATTGTCACTAAGACCGAAATTATGTAACTTGCCTAATAGTAATGAATGGTTTACAGTATCAAAAGCTTTAGCAAGATCAAAATAGCAGGCATCAACCTGACCCCTGCTAATGACTTCATTAAAAATAGGATTGAGGAAAGTAATTAGATTGGTGGCTGTGGTCATTCCTGATCTAAAGCCATGTTGATTACTAGGTAAACGATTTTTTAGTTGTAAATTAGTGATTTTAAAAACTATTTTTTCAAAAATTTTAAGAGAGACCATTTAATAGTGATATTGGTCTATAGTTAACCACATTTAATTTGCTACCGTTTTTATGAATTGGAATGACCTTTGCAATTTTCCATTTATTTGGAAAAACTTGGGTTCTTAAACTAGTATTAAATAAATGTTTTAATAGGGGTACTAATATATTTGAACAGCCTTTCAGAATAAAATTAGGAATCCCGTCGGGTCCTGTAGACATTGAGGGTTTTAGAGCCCTTATGCCCCAAAGCACAAGGCTGTCAGAAACAGAGGGAACAGATATTGTATCAAGGAATGAATTTAAGGAGGGAACTTGGTAATTGACATTAGAGGACACATAAACACTTGAAAAGTATTCAGCAAATACATTAGTCAACACCACTGGATCACTAGATACAACATCATTAACTTTTAACGAATGCTGTTCATGATAACCGTTTTTTATTAATTTGACATAGCGCCAAAACTTCTTAGGGTTGTTCTTGATATTATTGTTAGTGGTTCTGGTCCAATTTATTTTATCACGCTTGATAAGATATTTGGTTTGTTTTCGAAAGAATGAAAATTTAGTATAGTAGTACATATTTTTGTTTCTTCTGTAAAGTTTGTGAAAATGTTTCTTGGATTTTAAAGCTTGAATTAAGTCTTTTGAAAACCAAACAGGGTATTTAGATGGTTTGCTAATGAAAACGGGGATGAATTCATTAATATTGTGACATATACAAGTAGTTAATTGATCAACAAGATAGTTAACATCAGTAGATTCATAGAAATTTGACCAATCATAGTTTTTAACAGCATTTTAAAGACCAAGATAGTCACCATTTATATAGGACCTAGAGACTCTAGTAGAACTGACCACATAAGGAATGCTGTCAGATATTATTTTTATAATTAAGGCAGGATGATATGGGTCTTCAGTGACAAGTGCTTCATCCGCATGAGATACTGAACATTGCGACATGTTTGTAAAACAAATATCTAAGAGGTTTTTGGATGATAGGATTGTATTTTACTGAAATAGACCAAGACTAGATATAAAGTTTATAAGATATTGTGCTTTAGTCTTGATGTGCGTGTGCACGATGTTGGTAGTTAGATTATTGGTCCAATCAACACCTGGGACGTTAAAATCACCAAGTAGCACTAACTCATCTTGATAAGCAGCCGGTTTATCTTCTAAAGTCTCAAAATAAGATGAATAAATATTTGGTGATGTTTGGGGTGGTAAATATATATTGCCAATTATAAAGGATTTATTCTGGGACATTTTAACTTTTAACCAAATAGATTCAATTTCGGGGTAGTCCAGGTGAAATATAGGCTGAATAGAAGTGAATTTAAACTTATTGACTTCTATCAAAACACCGCCACCACGATCTTTAGAAGTCAGCAAGGCGTCTCTATCATTTCTGTAGATTGAGTATTGGTCTGTGAAGTAGTGGGAATTAATGCTAAGATCATTGAACCAGGTTTCAGTTAGACAGATAAAATCATAATTAGAGATAATAATGTTTTCATAGAATTCTTTTGATTTAGTTCTTAGACCACGGACGTTTTGATAAAAAAAATTCCAATTCCTTTGAAATAGGATGCACGAAAACTAATTACGGTGCTCCTCCTGGCACCGGAGACAGGTTCGTTGCAGTGACCCCAGCTGATAAGGGCTTCATGGGGATGACGGTCTTATCAGAACAATGAATCGGCTCCGAGAAAAGCAAAAAAAAAAAAATTACTATACCCCGGATTTGGATTTGATTTTCGAGTAGAAATTTTATTAAAATACTGTCTATTTAGTTTCAATGCATTAAACAGTCAATACTAACAAGTTTCCCTGTGACTTTGGGAACTTCGTTACGCGCCATCCGCCACGGATGGCAGCATTGCAGTTACACATTTCCGTCCCATGCAACTTTCGTTCCATTCGCGAAATTACACCCACAAAATTCCGTATACTGAGAGCTAAGATGTTACACATAAAAAAGTGGTGTTCTGTATTTTGGACTCCATCTGCCTGCCAGGGGCTTGTTTCTTGAATTTTCATCGCGCTGAGCGGGAATGTTGTGTATGCAATAAATAAAATAGTTTAACAAAATTGATGTCTTACTTGACGGGCGGCCACGCCAGAAATATTGCGACGCCAAACCGCGACAAACTCGGCCCATAATTCACAACCACTGGCTCAACTGACTCCACAACAACATCAGAATCATCAGAGAGCATATCCACGTCCATCACCAGACAATATACTGCATTCCCCGTCGCTTCTCGCGGGGCTCGCTCGAGAGCAAATATCGCGCCTCGTCGGGGGCTCGTTTTGCCACTGGCTCATTTCTCTGGCTACTATTTGCTTCGTTTGATACCTACTTCACTTCTCTGCATTTTCACTTGTTTCTGCTCGGGCTATTTCACTAGTTTCCTTTCTTTTCTCCAACATTACCTGCTTTCGCATAGGCATTTTCGATTAATGACTCCAAAACCAAAATTAATAACTTTATAGTTATTACTTTCAACTAGAAACCACTCTATGCTCATTCACGAAAAAATTTAAGTTCAAATCACGTAAATCAGTCAATTACTTTCGCAGTCACAGCTCTCACTGTCTTCAATTCGACGCTACCCACCAACGCTCATTACATCATCACTGCAAATGTTCACCGGCTGAGTCATACGTAACAACCACGAGCAAAGTCTGCTCTTACTAAGATATGTTTACTTCAACTCTGTGGCTTTCGAAGTTTACGAGTTTCAAGCAGTGTCGAATCCTCAACCGAAATGACATACAACCCGAGATTAGAGATATTCATATTCCTGTCGGATATACATGTCCAAAAATTCACGACAAAAATGTAAAATTCACTAGGATCATGCAAATTTCGCGAAAAGATTCCGAGGCAAGCTGAAAGTTAAAACACTGTAGCATTATCTGTGTTTCATGATTGGGCGAGTTTCTTTCAGGTAGGTACATGACGATTGTTAAAACACCAATCACAGTGAGTCATTGCGGAATCAAATGCGTCCTGAGTGGCTCAGCTGAACAAGGCAGCCACTTCTCTCCCAGACGGCCGCCAATCACAAGGAAGAAGCCGCTGGTGCGCGTATACCTCGTTGCAGTCTAACAGGCGTTCAGCTTTATTCGCGAAAAATGCCTGCCCCTAAATATCACTAAAACCTTTGTATATGTGATTTAGTATTGTTACTGGTGGGTGTGCGGCTGGGAATGGACGCCGGGGAATGTAATCCGCGGCCAGCGGGGCAGTTCCGCTTCTGCGCGCGGCTGTTCTGCGGCCGAGCGCCCGCCGTCACGTGACCGGTTCGACCGGCCCGGCTGCCGGGCGCACAAACCAGGACAGCGCGGAAGTGATCCCTGGAGGGTCACGCTCGCCCGGCCGGGCAATAAGGGCGACGCTGGCTGGCGCAGCGCACAGCTCGCCGCCTCTACTGGCGTGCAGTCTGCTCGTCGGCAGTCCGCCCCTTTGGGACTTGTAGCGGTCACCCCACGGGGTGGAATACTGAAAATGATTAGAGACCCGAAAATTTCGCGGATTCATTTAGTCGCAAGCTAGAATGCAAACCTTCACACTTTCGCACTGTGTTCATGATTGGCACGCAGTTGTTTGGACACGCCCCTCTACGACCGTGAGCCAATGATGCCCAACTAGGAGAGAAGTAAGTGAATCAGGTAGTGCCAAATAACAAGGATAAAAATGTTCTCTAGAAATCAACCAATGGGAAAGTAAACATGGGTCGAGCACACCTATAACTTTGAATTCTATCCTGAGGCCACAATAAGCCGCGAAATTTCCGGGTCTCTAAAGATGATGTATCACCCGTTCTAGCCGTTATCACTAGAGACCTGAAAAATTCGCGAATTCATTTCATGTTATGCTAAAATTCAAATAATCATACCTTAGTGCTGCTTCTGCCATTGGTTCACTGTTAATCTAGAGGAATGAGGCCAATTAGAGACCCTCACTCATAGAAGTGTCGAATCACAGGCCACCCAGTCGAGACGACTCACAAGTCAGCAGCCAATGTACAGGTGGCATTTGCCCGAGTGTGCATAGGATTGTGGAGTCTATCCTGGAGGTTATTGAACCCCCTCAAATTTTTCCGGTCTTTAGTTATCACTGTCCAAAAACGTACACGTTATAGACGAAAAACATGGAACCAAACTTGTATAGACAAGTGCAATGGCTCTTAAGGGTTCCGCCTACCCGGGCACACACACGGTGCGCAGAGCTTCAGGAAAAACAACGCGATTTGATAACTACTCAAGCTATCCGAGTGGGGTCTGCTTACGAAAAGCATTTAAGAGTTCGCTGAGGGCCGAAAAGTATTTTTGATTTCGGATTAAATTATCAAACTGTTTTTTTAGAAGAGTTAAAATGGCTAAAACGCATGTTTTCAGAGTAATTTCTAGGCGTAAAACAACCAGTACAGATTCTTGAAAGCACTTAAGCGACTTGCATTACACCTTTATCTTCATTTCTCGGCCATATAATGTTACGGTCACCGCTCAAATTTCACAGTTATCCTGTGACGACGAGAAGACTGCGCGCCAGTCCAGAGGAGACACCGCGCAGAAGCACCAGCGAGCGTCGCGCTTATCATCCCGCCTCGCTAACACACATACACCCCTGACAAGGCGGGCCCCTTAAATGCAATTATTAATCAGATACTCTCGATTAATGTTGAGCGGTTTGTTAATGGCACGTAACACTCGGAGATCTGCACGTCACATTAATAGAAACGAGTCTTGTAGTTTCATGCTCAAAGGAAGTGCACGCATTTCCCGTAATTTTTACAATTTTTACAACGGTAATTGGACATCTACCAACATCCTTTAAATTAAATCTGTGCTCTTCGTAATTTTAAGACGAATACATTTATGGCCAGTTCAATATTAAATCCACTGATTTTAACTCCACTCTGATGGTCACACATCATCGGAGGGCCAAACATTTGATTAACGTCTTTATATTTTGTAGAATAAACTATAATTTGAATTTGTGGATTGTGATGAATTAAATTTTAAAAAAACATGCTCTGAAAATAGTATTTACCAAATATATAAAAATAATAATCAGGTTTATAATGAAACAATAAAAAGGATACAAAAATTACTTTTGTCAATATTACTGTGGAAATGTTGCGGCTACTGAACAATGTCTGCCGACAACTTAGTCTACATATGTGCAGTCACATAAGGCTTAACATTAGCTACAGGTTAGGTCAGGATTACAATAGCCCGTCACGTCAGTCCGTTGTCCGTCCGTCCGAGCGATTTACAACACTCCGTTTATCCGTCACAATATTTTCCCTTATACATGCTGTCAACTGTTGAGAAAACCTAAATTTTGGAAAAAAAATAATTTCTCTCTTGTGATTATATTAGTTCGACAATCACGTAAGCTATGCACTTACAACACATTAACCTCGATATTTTTCACTCCGGTATTTTTCAACATTACCACGCGTAACTTAATTAATTACATTTCTGAGAATCAGACCATTTAACAGAACCTATATGAAATGTGTTCAAACTTAAATTTAAAAAAAAAAATGGTTGTCTCTAAAGTCGGTTTACGGACGATAGTTTAACGTGACAACGTCATAACAAAACACTGATGAAATGATTGCATACTTTTATGAATAAAATTGAATCATTTTAATTGAATTATCACTATTTTGTATGGATACAAAGAAGGAGTGAAATGAAATCTACAATTTAATTGATAAGTTTACTTTTATTTGCACTCCTTAATTCAAATATGTTTATTACTTTAATGAAGAGATTATTTTAAATATAACTTTTATACATGTTTGCTATTTAACTTCTTCCAATCTGTGTTATTCTGTTAAGGATAGGACGATGATAGGAAAAGTAGGAAACGAATGGGAGTGTTTCAAGTTTAATGTGCCTCGAAAAAGTCAAATCGATGGTTGTTCCAATTGAGTGGAAGAGAGATAGATGCGGCGCAAGCGTACAATGAGCGTAACGGGATACAGCGTAACGGGCCAATGTGCGTAACGGGACACTTTTCCGTGCGTGCAGCCGGCGTTCATCGATTTATTATACGTTGTCACGTCAAAAAAATAATTTCTTCTGGTATAATGAAGTTTGGCTCGTAAAAAACCCTTGCAGACATTTGGATGTTATAATTTCACCCGTCCGTTCGTCAAAACTGTGAAGTTACCAATATTTCGACAGATTGGACGGATGGAAGTTTTCGGGCCATATGATTGGCGGAGGTTCGGAGGCGATGGATTATTGTAATACGTGTTAATATTCCTGTGCTAGAGGTTTCTTTGAGGGTCCTGTGCGGGACTGTTTCAATCACTGGTCAGGACTGTGATCACCCCACCCCGGGATCTGTCACTCGAGGAAGTCTTTGTAAATTAATAGTCCGCGTCTGTGCTCTGTTCCGTCCGAAACGAAGCACGAAGCTAAAATTATTATTTTTTTCCAGCCCAACTTCCAACTCGCGAAGTGCGAGTAATTTTTCAAGACCATTTCACGCCCAAGCTCGAAGTTTCCGACGCGTTTAATCCAGAGCGCGTTTAACCAGCGCTCGGGCAAATGTCGCAGAAACTCCCGTTCACGGGCTCGGGACCACATCAAAGGCGTTCGCCTGCAAACAAAAGAGAGCCGTCGGCGAAGGGTGAGACGCCCACATTTTCTTTCTACCAGATTACATCACTCTTTTTTTTGGGGGGGGGGGGGTTGGTCCAGACCTTAGTTGCTTGTTCATTCCATGCCTATTCATCCCTGAAGCTTTTCCTCTTTTATGGTCGTCGTAAAACAGCAAAATGATCTCACAACCCTTTTCCTTCCAAGAGGAAAGCGAAAAAAAAAAAAATAATAATAAACCCCTTTTGGGAAGCGAAAAATCCACCGCGTACCTTTCACCATTGTAAAAAAATATATATCGGGCCAGACATCCTTTTCATCCCTCATGGCCATCTGAGCCTTTCCAGAATTTTTTTTTTTTCGCCCTCCGACAATAGCCTCAACCCTTTTCGAGGCAATTCCTGTTTTAACCCTTTACGCGGCGCGGAGTCCAGGAAGCATCCCGTTAGGTCATCGGCCCTCCGCTGGCTTTCGCCCGAGGGCTGACGGACAGGCGGCCCTCCTGGGAGGATATGTTGCCGGAGTGGCCTCGAGCCTCGAGGAGGCCGCCCGGTTGCGCCTGCGCCTCTGTGTATGTCCCATTATATCTACGTACCGCACGGATAAACTTTCAGACTTTTCGAGTGGCTCAACTGTTACAGACTGAAAAAAAAAGAGAAAAAAAACAGATTATCCATCAAAGAATGCCCCAGTTTCAATGGTATATTATAATAATTTCATTTAGACTATTTACAACAAATCATTCATCAAGCTGAAGTCAAACTAACCTAAGGTTTTTTTTTTTTTTTTTTTTTAGAAATGTTCAATATGAGCAACTTTAACTATACGGCACACATCCAACCTAAAGTCCAATTCTTCCCACACTTTGGTCTACAAGTCCGGAGTAATGAAAGCAACGGCCCCTTCAATTCTGTGTCTCAACACTGGCAAATCATTGGGTAGCAGCGGAACGTAGATACGATCTTTTATATATCCCCAAAGGATAAAAATAATCCAAAGGAAAAAAAATCGCATGGAGTTATTTCAGGTGAAAGTGGAGGCCAGCGAGAAAGGAGCTCTGTCATCTCTACTATATTACGACCAATCCAACGATCAGGGACTTATACGTTCAACCACTCTCGTAAAACGAAGGGGGGCTACATCCAATTGCCAAATAAAGTTTACACGTTCACCCTCTACTAATTGGGGAAATTACGCTCAGGAGTAGTCATTTTGCGTAGGTGGCGCTGCAAGCGAGAAAACATCAAACTAGTACTCGCGCGTGCGCTTATCTAAAACTGTTTGAGTTTCATTTTAATTGTGACCTTGAACCAATACTCTACAATGCTTACAGTCGATACTCTTAAAATTTGTAACTGATACATTCTTTTATGGACCACTGTACATACATTGCAAATTTTTTGCATTATTAGCTGTAAAATTTTAATTTGTATCTTTTTTGTGCAGTATGGATAAAGAGAATGAAATGGAATATAAAATTGGAACTTTTGTGTTTGAAGTCAATATCTGTGGCCTATGTGATATGGTTTAATTTGTTTCAGAAAAAGGTTTTTAGCCAGCCTTTTAAATCCCAAGAATTTTGATTATTTTAAAATGTTAAATAACATTCAATAACTTTTTCTAAAATAAATTTGAAACGCACCACGCAGTAGCCATTAGCATTGCCATTAACCCCAAAAATGTTCCGTTTTTTATTCCATTTATTTCTACATATCCATACTGCACAAAAATGTTAAAAATTCAACTTTGCCAGTTAATTATGCAAAAAATATATATATTTTTTATTTTGTTGAAGTGTGGTCAATTTAAAAAATCTACAAGTGTAACCATGTTAAACTAAAAATAAAATAATTACCTTAGGTTAGAAACCACGCTCTGCCTCCAAAAACTTTCTACCAACCTTTCCCAGCCTGGTTAGGTTTGACCATTCCGAGAAAGGCTCGCAGTGGAAGTTGCCCTGAACCTTAGGCTCAATGGTGTCTTACCTCAAGGTTGAAAAATAGTTAGGCACAAAGGTAGGCCGACTGAACAACCAGCTCACAAAATTATAAGAATTTTTTTTTCTTTTAGGTTAACTTGGGGGTAATATTTAAAAATAGAAACTAACTCATTTTCAGACCATCATTTATATTTGATATTTAAAACAAACTAAATGAGTATTACAGTATTACTTAGTTATTTATAAATCTTCATAAACAATAAATAGAATATCATGAGTTACATTTGTTACTTAAATTTAAAAAAAAAAATGGGGCCCCAAAACATTAAATAATTTATTAACGTTACTTCAATTCATAAATTTATGTTAGCAAAACAAAATAAAACAAATGATGAAAAATTTATAAAATGAATTTAGGTAGGTTGTCCACATTTATTGCCGAACACATGCTTCATGCAAAGTATGAAAACGAAGAATCACTTTCCTGAATTCATGAGTGAGTGAATACCGTAGCCGTCAGAAAAGAGAGGAGAACATCCTCTACTCCAAACAAGGGTTACAAGTTGTTCATAGCATGGCCGGCATAGGGAAGCACTCCTGATCCATGACTCGTGGGCCGCTATAAAAACATTTCAAAGACTAATTACATGGTGAAATATTTAAAAATAAATGTCCAGCATGATTTCCAGAGAAATCTGTGATAACTCACCCAATTGGCGGCTACCCAAACTTGAAACTACCGCATGGATGCGGTGGATAAATTAAGAGCAGAAAATT
Source organism: Bacillus rossius redtenbacheri (assembly GCF_032445375.1). NCBI lineage: Eukaryota > Metazoa > Arthropoda > Insecta > Phasmatodea > Bacillidae > Bacillus > Bacillus rossius. The sequence continues at coordinate 31,519,315 of NC_086342.1, read as the reverse complement.
AATACAGTTTTTCACATGATGGTCGCCAAGAAGAAGGAAGTGACCATAGATGGCATAACACAGTTAGCCAAACATAGTTACAAATGCACAATTTAAGGAATAGTTCCGAAAACTGAATAGCACACTGCCTTGACGAAAATATAATAATTAATTAAACTTTAAAATAATTAAATTTGTTCAGAGTTCCTTTCTTTGATTCTTGATGCACTTAAATTGGATAATAATTATGTGATAATAAAATACAATACAAATGGTTAGAACAAAACATACCTTCACTTAAAGACAAAATTACAAATAAATTACCCCCATAACAGAAATTCTTAAAAAAAAAAATAAACCAGCGTTCAGTTTGCCGAAACAAAAAACAACACACAAAGAGTTAAGCAAAAACGAGTGTACGCCCAGCTGAATGCTGCAATGGCACACACTCCCTCCCTCAAACCACAACATAGCAGGTGGGTGACAACAATCACTAAAATCCCCAAAACATTACTAAGTACCTGACAATTAAAACAAAACAAAATTACATACACACAGCAAAAACTTATTCCACCGAGGAGGATGAAGCGAGGGGAATGAGGATAGTACCTGAAGGAATGGTTGGAGTAGTATTAGGTGGGTTAGTCGCATTGGTCCGCGATTTTCACCAAATAAACAAACTGAGAATAAAAACACCTACCAAAACTAGGCAAGAAAAGGCTATAGCAATATAACTTATATAGGACGATGACTCAACAACCGTGTGAGGACGCAATAGGTTAGCAACATATTTAAAAGAAACACCACTGGGTTGAGAAATTAGCAAATTATTTATGTCCTTAACCAAGGAGGTATTTAATGTTAGGTTAGGCAAAATGGGAAAACTTAAGTGACTTAAATTAAAGTTAAATTTTGGAACGTGTACAGAAGGTAGTGATAAATTCAAATATAGGGATGAGCTAATAGATCCAAAGGTTCGAAAGAACGGACTTACAATATCACAGTGTGAAGCATTGCTGATATAACCACTGCCCATTATGGACATGGTGAAAGGCTCAAAAGACATGGTAGAAGTTCTACACAGAAACGTAACATCAATAGAGTGGTTGGTAGTGAAGATCCATAAGGAGTTAGTTTTTTGAAAAAAGGGAAGGTCCAACGGGACAATGGACTAATCACAAAATTCCATAAACGATCTGCCGAGGAAAAGATTAAATTCACAGTTATCCATGTGGGAATCAAAAAACGGAAAAGTAGGAGGGCACAGGATGATACCATGTTCCTTAAAGTCAGCAAGTAACTTAGAGTTAATTGGTGCGAAAAGTTTCCTATCAGGACTAACCAGTAAAATATCATGAACTTTAAGAAGTATTAATGATGTAATTTAGAAAAGAAAAAGGGAAAACTAAAAACATTATAGAATTCAAAGCTGCTGTCTTTAGTAGCCAAGGGTACATTAACAATAACTTCCAAAGAATGATCATAGATCACCGCTTGAACATGACAAAGACCATAAAATAAGTGAAGATTTTCAATAGAAACTGGGGCCAACATATACAATGGCAAAGAAATCAAGTGCTGAATCTTATCTAATAGCTGAAGGAAAACATTGGGTACTACTAAGGTTGAGCTTAACTTTCCATGCACACTATTTTCAATGGCTAGACGTAAGTCACACAGCTCAAGTCGTGCGCTCGAGAGGGTTTCACTGACTCTAAACAGAAGGGTATTTAAATCAATTCTGAGACTAATCATCATCATCTTATCCCAAACTTCATGAACGGTGCTGTTAAACAACTTAAAAAATTCATTGTAGCTGTCCAAATAATGTACTGCTAAATTTTTTATGAGTTTAGTATTATTAAGCACTCTCTCTTCCAAATCCTTGACAACAATCATATGGTGGAAAACACTGGTAGCAATATCTTCTTGATTTGCTGTTACTGATTTTAAACGCTTTTCTAACATCACTAGGTCATTATTATCTAGAGTTCCAAAAACTGTTTTGAGCACTGTACCTCCAAAATTAAATAAACCACGTCTTTCGCGTGTGTCCCTTCGGGGCAAAAGTGAAGTTAATGCTAAAATTTCTGTTTTGTATGCTAAAAAGTTCTCCCTGAGTTGCGGAATGACAAAAGCAAAATCTTGATTCATAGAAGATTTTTTGGAAGACTGTTCGTTATTAAGTAGAAGAACTTGATTCAATGTTGTTTCCAACTGTGCACTTTCATCGTGTAAATTAAGTAGATCAAAACTCAACACAACAGAATAGTAACTATCCGAAAAATGTAGCTCTTGACCTTTCTCAAACTGAACACCAGATTTTAATTGTTTTACAGTGATGTTGGCAACCAAGGCGTGGATGCATGTGAGAATGCACAACCGCCCAATCATGGCGCAGAAGCACAACGTTGTGAGTCAGACGGGAAAGAAACACAGGGACACTGGAACATGAAACCAAAAGGGACCAAGGTGGTAAATAGATGACAAAAAAAATTACTTAACATAACATCTACTATCAAACCAAATTCATTACCCTTATACCATTAAAAAAAACTAACCAAAAAAACTTTATTCTCTTAAACTACATAACAAATATATCAAAGGTTGCAACCGACTTAAAATTAGTACCATGGGTTTTTTACTTATCTCTTCTTGTTACTTTACTAACTAACAAAGTGAATATTATAGGCCTATAACATGTAAATTAAAGTTTCCTGGGTTGTCAAGACTAGGATCGGTGGGTGATCAGACCACGATCAACTGAGTCACAGACCCGAATGAAATGCAAACCAACAGTGAGCACAAGGTTAGGTTCTGCAGCACCTAAACAATGTCTACTCAAACTGGAGGTGGGGAATAACATCTCTTTAAATGTGAAATGTGTGCTCTAGTCACATATGCTCCTGAGTCAGGGTTAACTAGGCTTACTGTGACTGGTGTGAGAAAGCGTTGGATTTGAAAAGGACCTGACCAACGAAATGACAATTTTGCCATTTTTTTATCCACTGCGTTGCTTGTGGGATGAGCCTTGCAAAGAACTAGATCACCTCGTCGAAAAGGATTGTCCATTCTATTCTTATTATATTTTAAGCGGCTCCTTTCGTGAGACCGTTTGAGATTTTTAAGGGCAGAGGCCCAAACTTCCTTAATATTTTTAGGGTTTTCTGGCAATAACTCTTTCAGACACCAAAGATTAGATAATGGGTTGTTTGGAGCAAAAGTGAACATTAAATTGAACGGTGTAGTTTTGTGAGATTCATGGCGGGAGTAATTGAATGCCATTTGAAGCCAAACTAAATTTTTGTCCCAACTACACTGATCTTGCGCATGGAAAGCGATTAACGCTGATCGGAGGTTACGATTGAACCTTTCCGCATGCGAAGGTGGAGGGTAGTAGGGTGACAAGGTAATATGGCGTATGCCATGGGTGAAACACATGCTCTTAAATAATTTAGAAGTGAATTGGCTACCATTATCAGAGACAATAGATGTCGGAACGCCAAAGTTTTGGAAAATACGAGTCTGAAGAGCTCGAATTGTAGATGGTGCATCTGCCTTTCTTAAGGGAATGAGCCAAACAAATTTTGAAAAAGCATCAACACAGACCAAAAACATATTGTTTCCATTTTTACTTCTGGGCAATGGACCTACAAAGTCAATGAATAATTTTTCCATAGGTTTCTCAGATACTTCAGACGACAAGAATCCCAATTGTGTGTTTTGAGCAGGTTTGCTGAGGGCACAAAGACGACATTGCTTAACTCTGTTGGAAATTTCACCATGCATACCTTTCCAGACAAAATGCTTTCTTATAGATTCGATAGTTTTGTAAATACCAAGGTGGGCTCCAATAGGTGAAGAATGAAAGTATTCAAACACCACAGGTTTCAAGACTTTAGGTAGCACAATACGTTTCTGATTATGGCGAATTTTAGAATAAAGGATGTCTTTAGATAAAAAATAAGGTTTCTGTGGAATTCCAGATTTAATTTTTTTAACAATATTACTCAATTCCTCATCTTCTTCCTGGTAAGACTGAATGTTTTTGAATGCCAATGGAAAATCAGTCACGAGGACTTTACAAAAGTTTTCGCTTGAAGGTTTGTTAGATTGGTTTGTATCAAACATACGTGAAAGGGCATCCGCCATAACATTTTGTGTTCCTCGGATATGCTGCACCTTGAATTTTAAATAGGATATTCTCATGACCCAACGACCAATTTTACCTAACTGTCGGGGATGAGCCAAAAGCCAAGACAAAGCCTGATTATCAGTTTCCAAAAAAAACTCTGCATGCTCTAAATAAGGCCTAAATTTGTCGATACCAAAAACAACAGCTAAACATTCAAGTTCATAAATCGTAGACTTCTTTTCCTGTTGAGTGAGAGTCCGGGATGCAAATGCAATAGGTTGGCGACAACCATCAAATTCTTGCGCCAAGACTGCTCCTACTGCTGAACCTGAAGCGTCGGTTTGTAAGATGAAAGGTTTTGAGAAATCTGCCATACGAAGAATTGGTGGACTTATGTCATTTTTTAAAGATTCAAAAGCCTTTTGCTGTTCCTTTCCCCATTCTAACTTAACATTTTTCTTTCGTAAACTGTTAAGGGGAACTGCCTTTTCAGCTAAATTTGGAATGAACTTGCCAAAAAACTGAATCATGCCAATAAATCGGGCTATGCCCTTAACATCCTGTGGTGGAGGAAATTCTCTGATAGCTCTAGTGCGCTCCGGATCAATAGATATGCCTTTAGATGAAATATTGTGGCCAAGAAATGAGATTTCATGAACGGCAAATTTAACCTTTTGCGGATTCACTGTTAAACCAGCCTTTTCAAAGCGAGACAAGACTTCTTTGAGATGCTCTTCGAAATTTTCTGAATACACAACCAGGTCGTCCAAATAGTTGTACACAAACTTAAATTTTACATCATGGAAAATTTGATCTAATAAACGTGTGAGAACTTGTGCACCCGTGGCGAGACCAAAAGGTACACGTGTAAACTGATAAAGGTTCCATGGTACACAGAAACTTGTGATTGGCTTAGACTCATTTTTTAGAGGAACTTGATGATACGCTGAATTTAAGTCAATGGTAGTAAAATATTTTGCTTTATAAAACCAATGAAATGCTGAATGTAAATCTGGCAAAGGCACTGACTCAATCTCAATTTTCTGATTAACACGACGAAAATCAACAACCATTCTTTGTTTACCATTGGGTTTCGGGACCAAGAAAGCAGGACTAGCATATTGTGAGGTAGATTGCTCAATGACTCCTTTGTCTAAAAGTTGTTGTACCTCATTTCTTAAGATATCCATTTGGGGAGGTGCCAGACGATAAGGATGACTTTTAACATAGCTTTTATCATGGAGTTTTATTTCATATTAGTAGTATAGGAATGTATTTCCGGGCGCAGGGTCCAGGGTCAGGATTGAGGAGTGGGATTGTCGGTCCACCATATTGGATTGTGACGTCACGGCAGCCATCTCGGAGGAGTGTAACGGGACATAGCGTAACGGGACAAGTTCGACCTTGACCCCGGCGGCCATTTTGGATCCGCCATCTTGGATCCGCCATTTTGGATGACGTAATTGTGTGTTCTCGAAAATTCCGGCGTTGTGTGTTCCGCCATCTTGGATGATGACGTCACTGTTGCAATTTCCGTTACGGTCGTCATCTTTAACTTTTTTATTTATTATCCGAATTTAATGAATTTTTTTTTAAAAATTATAAAAAAATTCAAATAATAAAATTTTAATAAAATAATTACAAAAAACAAACATGTACGACACGGAGTTCGGAGTCCTCGGTTCGAACCCGGTGAGGGCAAAAAAAAAATGGCTACCGATCCTTCCCTCACAGTGACTGCTGGCATACTGACTCCCACCACTTTTTTCATAGCATATATATCATCCGGCAGTATGACGTCACATACGCCATCTTGAAATTTGGAAGCCATCTTGAAAATCTTTATTTATTATCCGATTTTAACGAAAAAAATTCCAAAATTCATCAAAAAATTAACGTATTTGAATTCTGTTTGATTATATCGATGTACGTCCTTGGTTCGATTCCCGGCGAGAGTAAACGGTCGATCCTTCCTCCATGAAAGCTACCTAGACTGATCTACCACCACCAGTACCAAGGTATATATCATCAACTGGTATGACATCATGTCCGCCATCTTGTCTTCATCCGCTGGAGACCACCATCTTGTTTTCGTCAGCTAGAGTGTGCCGATACCATGTAGTATAATTATCTGGTCACTAAACTTGTGTCCTCAACTGTTGACATTGAACATTGACCTTGAACTTTGACCTTGACCTTGAAATTTGACCTTGAACTTTGACCTTGACCTTGAAATTTGACCTTGACCTTGACCTTGAAATTTGACTTTGTCCCTGAAATTTGACTTTGTCCTTGTCGACCATCATGGATCCGACATTTTATGTTCAGTACATGCTACCAGAGGATACCACCTGCTGGAGTACGCCATCTTGTGTGTGTACTTGTATTATAGAGTACATTTCCATCTGGATAATTTTATTCTAACCTGCTACAGTGCAGTAATCATTTATTACCGAGGTGCCCCCGCCATCATGAAATTCGACCGCCATCTTGAAATCATGTAATAACGTATCTAGAAAGCGGGAAAAAATCCAAAATTCATTAAATAAATCACTCATTAACTTACATATCGATTCGATCCGCTCCAGTCCTTGGTTCGATCCTCGATCGATGCAAAACATTTAATTTTATGAAAAAAATAATAATAATTCCAATAAACCATGTTCAACATTCTTAAAGAGACTTTAAATCATCTACTACCATCATCCTATCAGACATCAAGACCACCATATTGGAAATTAGTAATTGTAATGCTAGAGATTCGGGAAAAAGTTCAAAACTCATTAAATAAATTTGTAATCTATATACTGATTGATTAGATCGACTAAGTTCCTTGACACGATCCTGGACGAAGCTAAAATAAATTTAAAATACCAGAAAAGTGTAGGTTCGAGGAATAAAACACCTAAAAGTCTTTTACAAACATAATATTTATTACACAATTTCTATCCTACTACAGAATCACTTGCGAAAGACAGCAATCTTATAAAAATTTAGCCCTGCATAGACGTACAAAGACTACTTCTTAGCTCCAAATGGCTCCAAATGCTCCAAACGGCCTCCAAATGCTTGACAGCTACAAATGTTTCCAGCAGCTCCAAATGCTCCAACAGCTCCAAAAAAAGGCTCCAAATGCTCCAACAGCCTCCAAATGCTTAACACAGCTCCAAATGGCTCCAAATGCTTGACAGCTCCAAATGCATAACACAGCTCCAAATGGCTCCAAATGCTCCAAACGGCCTCCAAATGCTTGACAGCTCCAAATGTCTCCAGCAGCTCCAAATGCTCCAACAGCTCCAAAAAAAGGCTCCAAAAGCTCCAACAGCCTCCAAATGCATAACACAGCTCCAAATGGCTCCAAATGCATAACACAGCTCCAAATGGCTCCAAATGCTCCAAACGGCCTCCAAATGCTTGACAGCTACAAATGTTTCCAGCAGCTCCAAATGCTCCAAATGCTTGACAGCTCCAAATGCTTCAAAAGGCTCCAAATGCTCCAGATGCTTCAAACGGCCTCCAAATGGCTCCAACAGCTCCAACAGCCTCCAAATGCTTAACACAGCTCCAAATGGCTCCAAATGCTTGACAGCTCCAAATGCATAACACAGCTCCAAATGGCTCCAAATGCTCCAAACGGCCTCCAAATGCTTGACAGCTCCAAATGTCTCCAGCAGCTCCAAATGCTCCAACAGCTCCAAAAAAAAGGCTCCAAAAGCTCCAACAGCCTCCAAATGCATAACACAGCTCCAAATGGCTCCAAATGCTCCAAACGGCCTCCAAATGCTTGACAGCTCCAAATGTCTCCAGCAGCTCCAAATGCTTGACAGCTCCAAATGCTTCAAAAGACTCCAAATGCTCCAAATGCTCCAAACGGCCTCCAAATGGCTCCAACAGCTCCAACAGCCTCCAAATGCTTGACAGCTCCAAATGTTTCCAGCAGCTCCAAATGCTCCAAATGGCTCCAACAGCCTCCAAATGCTTAACACAGCTCTAAATGGCTCCAACAGCTCCAAAAGACTCCAAATGCTTCAAAAGGCTCCAATTGCTCCAAGAGCTCCATCTTCAATTGGTTCCAACTGATTCCTATTACTTTTATCGAACTTGGCATGATTACTAACATGTCTTTATCAGTATACAGTTTGACTGGCAGTGGTAACGTTTTTTACACCTTTAAGCTATAAGTTTTATTTAGAAATCAGATTTCGATAAATGATAGCTTCCATCTGGAAAGAAAATATATTAATTTATCTTCAAGTTTATACACATACATTTAATTTAATCCATTATTGTATGTAGCCAGCTTCCCTCAGTTCTTTGAGTATGAAGGATATTTCTTTAATGTTCGAATAGTTTCCTGCACAAAGCGATCCATGTAGTAGTCGTAGCCTGTTAACCAATATGTTAGGATCTTCCCATGAGGTATAATCAATCTCTTCTGCTGCCTTCATCATCCTTACATGTTTATAATAAATATTATCTCTGGTATCTATCGTTTTAACACCAACCACAAGGTCACTTTCGTCATCTTGCCAGTGATTATCACAAGCTTGATCAGGATAATTTATTTTATTACGTCGTTTCCATCGTTTTGGTCTCAAACCATCATCACAGTCTTCGCTCTTGCATGCTTTTGGTGCTTCAGTACAGTACTCAATCATGTCAGCCTCAGATGTGTCACCACAATCTTCAATCATGCTAGCTTCTGATGTGTCACCACAGTCTTCAATCATGTCAGCACCACAAACTTGATCAGGATAATTTATTTTATTACGTCGTTTCCATCGTTTTGGTCTCAGACTGCCATCACAGTCTTCGATCTTGCCTGCTTTAGGTGTTTCAGTACAGTACTCAATCATGTCAGCCTCAGATGTGTCACCACAATCTTCAATCATGCCAGCCTCAGATGATTCATCAAAGTCTTCGACCTTGTAAGCTTCAGGTGGTTCTCCATCTTTCACATTTTCATGGAGACGACTAGATATTGGAGTAAATATATTTTCATTTCTAATGTGGTTACAACTTCCTTCGTTTGTTTTAAATTTTAAATTATTATCTTGATCTAGATCAGTAATTTTAGCATTAGCTTTTTCGCCTTCGTTCCTCTTCCGCGATGTTGTAACCCAGTCTTCGTTATCTTTATTCATCTTAATTGTACAGGTCTTGTAATGTCTATCCAAGTAATATCTTCTACCAAAGGATTTCTGACACTGACTGCAATGAAATGGTTTTTGACAAGGACCCAAATTACACTCGCTTCTCTCATGTCGTTTAGCATTCTTTCTCAAGGTAAACACCTTGCTACAGTATCTACAGTGATGACGTTTTGATACAGCAACAAATCCCGTTTCAGGATTCATATTAGTTATTGAGACTAATGCCAGATGCAAACTAAGAGTTTTAAATTAGATATATTACTTAAATAGAATTTTTTAATTATTTCATCAGCGAGAATTAATTTATCTCATTCAAAGGTACTTGTTGCAAGTAGTTCTGCTTTTCAACAACAGATGTCGCCACATGTTACTTGCAGGTAAATAATATTTAGTTCTTTTATGCGGGATGCGGGATGCTCACTAACGATCGCAAAAGAAGGATGGCTTCGCTAGACTCCAAGGAGAAGGAAGTTCGTCCATCCTGTTAGTGCTTCTTAGATTTCTCAGAGATTATTTGACTGAGTAATGATATTTTTTTTTTTTTTAAATTTCCACCTGATAAAAATATTACAAGTGCTGATTTATTGGCAGAATTTCAATAATTAAATGCAACCTTGAATAAAAAATGACATGACTCATTAAGTAAAAAATTCTTCATGCAGAGATCAATTCCTCATCAGTAACCAGAAGCACTCGGAGAAAACCATCAGATGTCTAGTCAGGTATAATCAGAAGCACCCAGAGAAAACCATCAAAATATTGTCAAGAATAATCAGGAGCACACGGAGAAAACTACCATAATATTGTCAAGAATAAACGGGAGCACACGGAGAAATCCACCATAATATTGACAAGAATAATCAGGAGCACACGGAGAAAACCACCGCAAGTTTTCTTTGATATCTTAAATTTCAGGAAAAAAATAATACTAAAAATAAAAATAAATTAATAAAAAATTAAAAAAAAATAAAATAAAAAAATACATAAAATTCTGGCTTGTACTAGAACTCTATCTTTGTTCAACAATGAGAAGTTCACAAGCTAGCAGAATATATTTATGTATTTTTTTTATTTTATTTTTTTTTTAATTTTTTATTAATTTATTTTTATTTTTAGTATTATTTTTTTCCTTAAATTTAAGATATCAAAGAAAACTTGCGGTGGTTTTCTCCGTGTGCTCCTGATTATTCTTGTCAATATTATGGTGGATTTCTCCGTGTGCTCCCGTTTATTCTTGACAATATTATGGTAGTTTTCTCCGTGTGCTCCTGATTATTCTTGACAATATTTTGATGGTTTTCTCTGGGTGCTTCTCCTGACTAGACATCTGATGGTTTTCTCCGAGTGCTTCTGGTTACTGATGAGGAATTGATCTCTGCATGAAGAATTTTTTACTTAATGAGTCATGTCATTTTTTATTCAAGGTTGCATTTAATTATTGAAATTCTGCCAATAAATCAGCACTTGTAATATTTTTATCAGGTGGAAATTTAAAAAAAAAAAAAATATCATTACTCAGTCAAATAATCTCTGAGAAATCTAAGAAGCACTAACAGGATGGACGAACTTCCTTCTCCTTGGAGTCTAGCGAAGCCATCCTTCTTTTGCGATCGTTAGTGAGCATCCCGCATCCCGCATAAAAGAACTAAATATTATTTACCTGCAAGTAACATGTGGCGACATCTGTTGTTGAAAAGCAGAACTACTTGCAACAAGTACCTTTGAATGAGATAAATTAATTCTCGCTGATGAAATAATTAAAAAATTCTATTTAAGTAATATATCTAATTTAAAACTCTTAGTTTGCATCTGGCATTAGTCTCAATAACTAATATGAATCCTGAAACGGGATTTGTTGCTGTATCAAAACGTCATCACTGTAGATACTGTAGCAAGGTGTTTACCTTGAGAAAGAATGCTAAACGACATGAGAGAAGCGAGTGTAATTTGGGTCCTTGTCAAAAACCATTTCATTGCAGTCAGTGTCAGAAATCCTTTGGTAGAAGATATTACTTGGATAGACATTACAAGACCTGTACAATTAAGATGAATAAAGATAACGAAGACTGGGTTACAACATCGCGGAAGAGGAACGAAGGCGAAAAAGCTAATGCTAAAATTACTGATCTAGATCAAGATAATAATTTAAAATTTAAAACAAACGAAGGAAGTTGTAACCACATTAGAAATGAAAATATATTTACTCCAATATCTAGTCGTCTCCATGAAAATGTGAAAGATGGAGAACCACCTGAAGCTTACAAGGTCGAAGACTTTGATGAATCATCTGAGGCTGGCATGATTGAAGATTGTGGTGACACATCTGAGGCTGACATGATTGAGTACTGTACTGAAACACCTAAAGCAGGCAAGATCGAAGACTGTGATGGCAGTCTGAGACCAAAACGATGGAAACGACGTAATAAAATAAATTATCCTGATCAAGTTTGTGGTGCTGACATGATTGAAGACTGTGGTGACACATCAGAAGCTAGCATGATTGAAGATTGTGGTGACACATCTGAGGCTGACATGATTGAGTACTGTACTGAAGCACCAAAAGCATGCAAGAGCGAAGACTGTGATGATGGTTTGAGACCAAAACGATGGAAACGACGTAATAAAATAAATTATCCTGATCAAGCTTGTGATAATCACTGGCAAGATGACGAAAGTGACCTTGTGGTTGGTGTTAAAACGATAGATACCAGAGATAATATTTATTATAAACATGTAAGGATGATGAAGGCAGCAGAAGAGATTGATTATACCTCATGGGAAGATCCTAACATATTGGTTAACAGGCTACGACTACTACATGGATCGCTTTGTGCAGGAAACTATTCGAACATTAAAGAAATATCCTTCATACTCAAAGAACTGAGGGAAGCTGGCTACATACAATAATGGATTAAATTAAATGTATGTGTATAAACTTGAAGATAAATTAATATATTTTCTTTCCAGATGGAAGCTATCATTTATCGAAATCTGATTTCTAAATAAAACTTATAGCTTAAAGGTGTAAAAAACGTTACCACTGCCAGTCAAACTGTATACTGATAAAGACATGTTAGTAATCATGCCAAGTTCGATAAAAGTAATAGGAATCAGTTGGAACCAATTGAAGATGGAGCTCTTGGAGCAATTGGAGCCTTTTGAAGCATTTGGAGTCTTTTGGAGCTGTTGGAGCCATTTAGAGCTGTGTTAAGCATTTGGAGGCTGTTGGAGCCATTTGGAGCATTTGGAGCTGCTGGAGACATTTGGAGCTGTCAAGCATTTGGAGGCCGTTTGGAGCATTTGGAGCCATTTGGAGCTGTGTTATGCATTTGGAGCTGTCAAGCATTTGGAGCCATTTGGAGCTGTGTTAAGCATTTGGAGGCTGTTGGAGCATTTGGAGCCTTTTTTTGGAGCTGTTGGAGCATTTGGAGCTGCTGGAAACATTTGTAGCTGTCAAGCATTTGGAGGCCGTTTGGAGCATTTGGAGCCATTTGGAGCTAAGAAGTAGTCTTTGTACGTCTATGCAGGGCTAAATTTTTATAAGATTGCTGTCTTTCGCAAGTGATTCTGTAGTAGGATAGAAATTGTGTAATAAATATTATGTTTGTAAAAGACTTTTAGGTGTTTTATTCCTCGAACCTACACTTTTCTGGTATTTTAAATTTATTTTAGCTTCGTCCAGGATCGTGTCAAGGACCTTAGTCGATCTAATCAATCAGTATATAGATTACAAATTTATTTAATGAGTTTTGAACTTTTTCCCGAATCTCTAGCATTACAATTACTAATTTCCAATATGGTGGTCTTGATATCTGATAGGATGATGGTAGTAGATGATTTAAAGTCTCTTTAAGAATGTTGAACATGGTTTATTGGAATTATTATTTTTTTTTCATAAAATTAAATGTTTTGCATCGATCGAGGATCGAACCAAGGACTGGAGCGGATCGAATCGATATGTAAGTTAATGAGTGATTTATTTAATGAATTTTGGATTTTTTCCCGCTTTTCTAGATACGTTATTACATGATTTCAAGATGGCGGTCGAATTTCATGATGGCGGGGGCACCTCGGTAATAAATGATTACTGCACTGTAGCAGGTTAGAATAAAATTATCCAGATGGAAATGTACTCTATAATACAAGTACACACACAAGATGGCGTACTCCAGCAGGTGGTATCCTCTGGTAGCATGTACTGAACATAAAATGTCGGATCCATGATGGTCGACAAGGACAAAGTCAAATTTCAGGGACAAAGTCAAATTTCAAGGTCAAGGTCAAATTTCAAGGTCAAGGTCAAATTTCAAGGTCAAGGTCAAATTTCAAGGTCAAGGTCAAAGTTCAAGGTCAAGGTCAAATTTCAAGGTCAAGGTCAAAGTTCAAGGCAATGTTCAATGTCAACAGTTGAGGACACAAGTTTAGTGACCAGATAATTATACTACATGGTATCGGCACACTCTAGCTGACGAAAACAAGATGGTGGTCTCCAGCGGATGAAGACAAGATGGCGGACATGATGTCATACCAGTTGATGATATATACCTTGGTACTGGTGGTGGTAGATCAGTCTAGGTAGCTTTCATGGAGGAAGGATCGACCGTTTACTCTCGCCGGGAATCGAACCAAGGACGTACATCGATATAATCAAACAGAATTCAAATACGTTAATTTTTTGATGAATTTTGGAATTTTTTTCGTTAAAATCGGATAATAAATAAAGATTTTCAAGATGGCTTCCAAATTTCAAGATGGCGTATGTGATGTCATACTGCCGGATGATATATATGCTATGAAAAAAGTGGTGGGAGTCAGTATGCCAGCAGTCACTGTGAGGGAAGGATCGGTAGCCATTTTTTTTTGCCCTCACCGGGTTCGAACCGAGGACTCCGAACTCCGTGTCGTACATGTTTGTTTTTTGTAATTATTTTATTAAAATTTTATTATTTGAATTTTTTTATAATTTTTAAAAAAAAATTCATTAAATTCGGATAATAAATAAAAAAGTTAAAGATGACGACCGTAACGGAAATTGCAACAGTGACGTCATCATCCAAGATGGCGGAACACACAACGCCGGAATTTTCGAGAACACACAATTACGTCATCCAAAATGGCGGATCCAAGATGGCGGATCCAAAATGGCCGCCGGGGTCAAGGTCGAACTTGTCCCGTTACGCTATGTCCCGTTACACTCCTCCGAGATGGCTGCCGTGACGTCACAATCCAATATGGTGGACCGACAATCCCACTCCTCAATCCTGACCCTGGACCCTGCGCCCGGAAATACATTCCTATACTACTCATATTCCAGAAGTTTAGTAAGGCCTAAATCTGAAGTTAAAACTTTGGGAAACTGTTCACATAAACTTTTAAGTGCTTGACGCTGTTCATCATTTAAATGGCTCAAAGGATCACAAGTATTACTACCGTTTTGGTCAACACTGATTTCGGCAAGATTATCCTGACTCTGATTACTATCTGTAAAACATATCTTGAGATTTTTTTGAAATTTAAAGGAAATATTTTTTTCTTGCATGTCGAGAATAAGCCCAGACTTAGACATGAAGTCTGCTCCAAGGATAAAATCTAAACCAATATCCTTAGAGACCAAACAAGGGAACTTCCATGTAAAATTTGCAATTTTCAGCTTAATGATAGCACAACAAACTATCGGTAACACATCATTTGAGGCGGTATAACATTTAAAGTGACCTTTCTCAACAGATTTAACTAGTTTTGCCTCTTTCAACTTAAAAACAAACCATGTGAAATAATAGAACGTGTGGAACCTGAATCTACAAGAGCCTGCACTTCAAAAGTGCCAAAGGTGACTACAATCCGAGGGACTGGAACTGGATTTATCCCCACCAAATTAGGAGAATTTATGTTAGAGACAGGGTAAGGCTTATTTTTACTTCCAATGTAGTTTTGAAAAGAAAGAGCTGATTTGGTTTGTCGAAACAGGTGAGCGTTATATTGCGCATTATTTAGGCTAGGTTTGCACGGTAAGCGGCTCACCTCGCTTCCCTGCTCTGAGCGTTTTTTTGTTGCAACTTCCTACATTCTTTAATTTTATGTCCAGAGTTTTTGCAAAAATAACAGACCGGCTTCTGGTCTGAGTTCACCTGATTTGCAGGCATTTTATACTGCTTTTGTCCACTATCAGTACTGTTGACATAAACACGATCAGATTGTGTAGCACTAAATGAACCAGCAAGGTTCTTGGATTGCTTGAAACTTGAGGACTGAGGAAAATGTGTATTGCGATGGTAGTCCGCAAATCTGACATTCTGGGAATGGATGCACATCCTATCAAGTTCAGAAAAGGAAGAGGGTTTAGACAGAAAGACAAGTCTAGATCGCTCTTCAGGAGACAAACCATCTAAAATGGTATTTATCACTTCCTGCTCTGAGACTTGTAAACGAAAAATGGCAGCTGCCTCCTTCACTTCGTTTACATAAACTGCAAGAGATTCACCTGGTTTTCGTAATCGATTGAAATGGCTCAGCTGAAGCTGAGTTAATAACCTAGAGGGAATAAAAAAACTCAGGATATCTTCATGGTACTTGTCAAAGGTAAGATTTTGAGAAATGGCCAAATTTGTTCGCTCTGCCAAAGGACCTAAGGTAAAAGGGTAAATAATCTCTAGCAACTGAGCTTCATGTAAGGAGTTGCTTTGACGTAGCTTCACAATGAGCTGAAGAAAATGGAGAAACTTAGGTATATGCAGACCATCGGTAGCTGGGAAATCCTTTAACATTTTTTCTAAAGGGTGGGTTAACTTTCCAAACACATTGGAAAATGAAACTTTATTACTCAGCGCTGTTGCTTGATGTGTACTTGGTACACCACTGAAAACAACGTGTGCGTTAGCACTAGCGGGCTGTTTAGCAGAAACACAGGCTAGGTTAGGTAACGTGACAAGGTTACCTGTCATACTACAAACAGCTTCAACATCCTGTTTGGAAGGACCTGGAACAGGAGGAATATCTGGAGTTTGAGGCAAGGAAGTAGGTAGTGCCAACCTACCAAGTTGGTCACACACTTGTGCAATAGATGACACAGGGGTTAGGTCACACAAAAGAGAAAACTCAGTTTCAGATTTATTGAGGATATCACCTAACTTTTGAATCTCAATCAGTATAGTTTCTAATGATGCAATCTGCACCTCTGACAACTTAGGGGAATGAATGTCCAAAAGGCACTGGACACGTCTGTTTAAGTGGGCCAAACGGTTTTTGACATCATCCAAGTTTGACACTAATTCCTGCAGTACCAAAATTTTACTGGCACACAGATTAAATTCATCATTGGGATTCAAATTGACCAACTTGTCACAATCAACAGTCAAATTACTCTGAAGTGCCGTGCGCAATCTTTTGCGCAAAACGGCAGCAGTGGTGTCCTCACAGGGAACACCACGCAATTGACATTCAAATGCCAATTCATCTTTAAGGAGAAACTCGGGAATCAAAGTAGCCATAACGAACAAAAAAAATTAATACAAAACACCAAAAGAACTACCAAACTGCTGTCACCCCCAAGCCATGCAAAGTTCCAAGGGAGCAACACATGCAAGCTAAAAAAAAGCTACGCATGCACAACACAACACCCAAAGATAAAACACCAGAACCACCAGCTTCTGCTACCAAACTTTCTACCAACCTTTCCCAGCCTGGTTAGGTTTGACCATTCCCAGAAAGGCTCGCAGTGGAAGTTGCCCTGAACCTTAGGCTCAATGGTGTCTTACCTCAAGGTTGAAAAATAGTTAGGCACAAAGGTAGGCCGACTGAACAACCAGCTCACAAAATTATAAGAAATATTTTCTTTTAGGTTAACTTGGGGGTAATATTTAAAAATAGAAACTAGCTCATTATCAGACCATCATTTATATTTGATATTTAAAACAAACTAAATGAGTATTACAGTATTACTTAGTTATTTATAAATCTTCATAAACAATAAATAGAATATCATGAGTTACATTTGTTACTTAAATTTAAAAAAAAAAAATGGGGCCCCAAAACATTAAAATATTTATTAACGTTACTTCAATTCATAAATTTATGTTAGCAAAACAAAATAAAACAAACGATGAAAAATTTATAAAATGAATTTAGGTAGGTTGTCCACGTGTATTGCCGAACACATGCTTCATGCGAAGTATGAAAACGAAGAATCACTTTCCTGAATTCATGAGTGAGTGAATACCGTAGCCGTCAGAAAAGAGAGGAGAACATCCTCTACTCCAAACAAGGGTTACAAGTTGTTCATAGCATGGCCGGCATAGGGAAGCACTCCTGATCCATGACTCGTGGGCCGCTATAAAAACATTTCAAAGACTAATTACATGGTGAAATATTTAAAAATAAATGTCCAGCACGATTTCCAGAGAAATCTGTGAAAACTCACCTAATTGGCAGCTACCCAAACTTGAAACTACCGCATGGATGCGGTGGATAAATTAAGAGCAGAAAATTAATACAGTTTTTCACATGATGGTCGCCAAGAAGAAGGAAGTGACCATAGATGGCATAACACAGTTAGCCAAACATAGTTACAAATGCACAATTTAAAGAATAGTTCCGAAAACTGAATAGCACACTGCCTTGACGAAAATATAATAATTAATTAAACTTTAAAATAATTAAATTTGTTCAGAGTTCTTTTCTTTGATTCTTGATGCACTTAAATTGGATAATAATTATGTGATAATAAAATACAATACAAATGGTTAGAACAAAACATACCTTCACTTAAAGACAAAATTACAAATAAATTACCCCCATAACAGAAATTCTTAAAAAAAAAAAAAAAAACAGCGTTCAGTTTGCCGAAACAAAAAACAACACACAAAGAGTTAAGCAAAAACGAGTGTACGCCCAGCTGAATGCTGCAATGGCACAGTGTGTGGACAGGCGCGAGGTGAGGGGCGAACCACTGTTGAGCCTAGCTACAGCGAGGAGTGTGCACTGTGTACTGGACAGATACTTAGTGATTAATGTTAACATTTTTAAGTTCCAGAAATTTGTGAAAAGACCTTAAGTTTGGTGATTTAATTAGTAATTGAATGATTAGCAGTAAATAAAATTGTATAAAAATTGATTGGGCTATCCTTACGAATCCGATTTCCCCAATCATAACAATATTATGCTGGAATATTAAAGACAAAATCTACTTACTCTTCTCTAAACAAATTACAATATTGTGCTTAGAATTCTTCATATCTAAAAACCTACGTGTAAATACCAGTTTTATTTCACGGTCCAGAAAATACATGTTAAAGACGAAACCATAAAATGAAACTTTTATAGACAAGTGCGATTGCTCTTAAATGCTATTCGTAATGAGGCTGTTTCATGAAATATCGAGCTGTTTGCAAATGGCGCCTTAACACCTGGAACTCCGCTAGCCGTTTGGTGACCCGGTCAGGCGGCCATTTTAAACGCGCCATTGAAAAACCTATTCACGATTTATAAAAGTGTCTGATTTAGAATTGTAGTTAAGAGACAGTTCTCTTTTCCATGTCATGGATTAGATTTAACATGGATTTTTTGACAGCAAAACGAACAATGATATTTAAGACCCCTGTTACATTGCTCTTTTGGAAAAAAAATATATATATATTTTTAAAAGATGTTGAACAATAAATGTGACAGTCTGATAACTCAACCTTGATAAAGTAATAATTTTATTTGTTATAGTTATCATTCCAAACGGTTTCATATAAATATTTTATTTTATTTTATTTTGTTTCTGATATGGTGGACAATATGAAGTCTGTGGCTGCCAAGAAGTAGTTAATTTTCTCCCCTCAATCTATAGCTGCTTTGATCTTCCACAGAAAATTCTTGAAGAAAATTTTAACTGATCCAAATATTTTCCTGAAGTGATTTTGGGAGATGATGGAAGAACAAAGAATAGACAGTCTGCTGTAAGAAACCATCCAAACATTTTCCTGTGCTCATTACAGTAGATGATGGCAGAACGAAAATTGGCCATAGTCTACTTTTAAAAAAAAAATTCATAAAACATGGAGTGATTTCGGTAGATGATGAGACAACGGAAATTGGCAAAAGTCTGCTGTAAGAAGAAAAAAATTCAAACATTTTCCTTGTGTTATTTCGGTAGAGGATGGGAGATCGCAAATCAGGATGACCTGTCCGGTATTCGAACTCGTGTCCTCCAATATTAGCTTCCTACTCCCCACCCCCTCCTTCTTCGCTCTGAACTAGACGTCGTGGGTTATAAATAACCTTTGATCTCGGGCGGCTACCTTCACCACGTTATGAGCGTAACACTTCGGCGACAATTATTACAGAGGACCCTGAACTGAATGAGAGAACTGTTGTCACAGTTATTGTTTTAAGTATCATTTATTATTTAATTGTTTACAATGCATACAATCCGATACATGAAAGTGTCTAGAAATACCCTTTAATTCGACATATTTTAAGGTTGCGAAATTAAGGAAATGTACTTTTTCTTCCACATTAACCACATTTATAAAACCTACCATTGCATTAACCACTCAAAATACACAATTTAACATGACAAAGAAACAATTTTCTATAAAATAGATGATATGATGAAGAACAAAGTTAAACTCTAGATAAAGGACCAAAAAAACAATTGTTTAACATAGCAATACTCAAAAAACTAAGTTAGACGTAATCTTGATAAAGTATAGGCATATACATTCTGCGCAATAAAAGTAACGGTGAAATATCAGACGCTATTAAATTACTGTTGTACCAGGCACATGCTCATCCACACTCAGATGGAACATAGGTTTACAGCTAATGTGATGATGAGTAAGAGTACGAGTTAGATATAGTGGGCTAAACACGTCTAAGCTCTACAGCCTGTAGGCCCATTAATACAAGGTTGCCCACTATGCGCGGTAGGTTGCGTGAGTCCTGTGTTTTTGTCTGGGGGACTGGCTAACCATGGCAGAGATTTGCCCCATGAATAACATCGCAATCGCAAACAGAGGACTTAGTCCAGCTAGGCGGCAGCTGGGGGGAAACTGGGCTCAGACGTGAGGGGTCCAAATGCATTAAACCGGCAGGAGGAATGTGCAGTACAAGAGGGTGAAAATGTATCAGAATTTGACGAGGCAGTTTGTTTAACAGCCAGTAATGTGTCACCGTGGCAGAAAGGTCAAATCACTGACCTCCTGCCCGGGGCGACCTGGGTTGGGTTCCCGCGCTGGTCTAACCCTGCATTTCTTCGTAAGTGGGAAATGTAGCGGACGTTGCCAGCGGGTTTTCTCGGAGTGTTCCCGTTTTCCCTACCCTGCTCCTTTCTCATAGCACAACCTCTTATCTTCTCTAAAGAATCCGACGTAGACAAGATATTGAAAGGTTAAACGCTTTTTTTTTTTAATTATTCTTATCTCCGTTCACTTATAATGTATATTTTTGCGTGCTTCCGTTTACGTTTCTAAAATGAAGCCTAGGCTGCATTCGCGACAGCACACAAACAAAATGTAAATAACAGAGTTGCACACGCACAGCACAGAAACTAACGCAGTGGTTCCAAACATTACATCTGATTTTTCTTTCTCCTTGCCATTTACATCTGTCAAGATTTCTAGTTACTAACGTTTGAATTCCATCAACTATTATTATAACAAGTAGTTGTTTACCTAGAAACAAACATTTAATTCCACCGATTTGTTGTTTTGTGACTATAAATGATTTGCCTCGCAAATAAATACCGTATTTTAAGTGCTATATTTGTTTTCTACATCCAATAATTAATCAAATTTTTGCAACAAGAATAAAAAAGTGTTTTAAATTGACGATAACTATAGTTTTAATTTCATCATAGTTAAATAAAAAATAAATAAAATCAAAGTGTCAGTATAAAATTTATTTAAATATAATTTTTAAAAATATTTTTTTATGTTAGAAACTTATCTACATAAAAAAATAATCTAATATATGTTTTTTTCTCTGTGAAAACTATTTATCCAAAAAATGCTGATGCTATTAAGTTCAAATCCAAACCTGTTGTATTTAGTAATGCCGGAATTATTTTGTCTCTTTTATCGTGATATCTCAAAAGATACGACGATATGATAAGTAGATTACTATACCAGAAATGAATTTTCGTAACGCATTGAACCTAGTCATAACTGTAATGAATCTTATTTTTAAAGTCAAATAAGTTTCACATTTTATATTTGAAATGCAAATATCAAAACATCGTAAACTTCTTTAAGTGTATGCTGATTGGCCACGAACCAGGGGGTTACCACGTCTGCAAAGGATACTACATGGCATAGGCGTGCCTACAGGGGGGGCCAGGTGGGCCATGGCCCTCCCTAATGTAATCACTCAGATCAGCATTTTCTCTAATGCGTTCGTTAATATTCGTATATTCCTGGCACTGTGACATTCAAACTGTGTTTCAGTGTTGCAGCATGCTAATTAACAATATTTTTAAAAAATTTATTGTTCTGGAAATACAGCCGCCTTAGTTTATTTTAAAAAAAAAGGTCCCTTAAAATGGCCAAGCAAAAAAAAAAAATATTTTAACAGGTTTGTTAAAGTTCTGTTGTCTGAATTTCTGTGTTTGCATTCACTAAAAAGAATTTCATTTCAAGGTAGATCTGGACCAAGCTATTGGAAATTCGAGGGTGAAACAGTGTAAGTACACTTTAAACATTGTCTATGGAAAAAAAAAAAAATTCAAGATTGTTAAAAAAATTATACGGATATTGCAAAAAGTGTTGATACGCCCTTTTGGTATGATGCCCTCGAATCTCGTTGATACTGCACAAAAATATCAACAAGTCAATGAGTGAATGTATTTAGGCTATTTAAAATTCTAAATTCAGCTTCTGATTTAAAAATTTAGCAGCCCCCCCCCCTCCACCCCTAATGGAAATGTCTGGGCACACCTATGCTACATGGTAATCGGGTGAAGCCGTTTTTTTTCCCCAGCTCATGATCTGCGTCATGTTGGTTAAACGTCAATAAAATTGGATGAAGTGTAAACAGTTTTAAATGACCCCTTTCTTTTTTTAATGGAAATTACTGAGTTTAACGACTGAGATTGAAATTCAAACTTACTAACCATCATCAGATGTGGTCAGGCACCATTTGAGCGATGTTTTGGGCATGACAATATGGCGATAGCAACGTAAAAAAAAGTGACTTCAACTACGTCATACCATGCGGTCTCCTGACGATTCCTGACTCCAAGCCGCTAACAGAAATGGCGCAAGGCACAGAGAAAGGTAAGAAATTTTCCTGTGCGCGCGCTATTTATCAACTTTTTTTTACATTACTCTAGTTTTCATTCAGTGCGCGTTCGTGAGTAACGGAACGAAACGACACTTCGTCAGGTTTGCGGACCAACGCGTTCGTGCAGTGAACGCCTCGGCGGGGCTTCGCGAAGCTGACACGGTGGCGAAATCTGTGTTCGCGGCTCGGAACTACCTCCCACTAGTTCGTCGCTCCCGCGCGCGGGAAATGGCGAGGTCGCAGCGTAGAGCGAATATACAAGTATAAAGCACGCTGGGCTCAGAGTGTCCACAAGGGGTCGTCCATTAATCACGTGATGTTTTTTTAGTAAATTTTTAACCCCCCCTCCCCCCTAGTGATTTGTGGTGAGGTTTCAGACAACCCCCCCCCCCCCCCCCCAATAAATCACGTGTATTTTTTGGTGCAAAATATTTTTAAAATTTTCGGAATATTATCTTTAAACATAGGTATAATCTAATTTAATTCTGGAAAATTAAGCACAGTGATAAAAATGTCCAGACACACATTAAGGTTACAGGTTTATTCTCACTGGCATAAAAATAATAAAGGAAAGGCTTATATGTGATTTACGCATGTATTCGGCGCCAAAATCACAGTCTTACTGGCGACTGGCAAGCCGAGCCGGGTGGTTCATGTTGCGGCGGGCAGGGATATTGCTGCCTGGCTACGGCGAGTCAAGGTCACGCATCGCTTTTCGGTTTAGTAGAAATCGCGCGAAAAAATAAATACACGTGATATCTCTCTACACACACACACCCCCCTCCCCCCTTGTGATATTTCGTGATTTTTCCCGACCCCCTCCCCCCCCCCCCTTTTCGAGCATCACGTGATTAATGGACGATCCCCAAGGAAGAAAATATTTCGTACCAACTTAGGCGAGAAAAAAGTGCTATATTTGAAAAAAAGTACTAAATTATAGTTTTTTATGGCTTTAACAAGTTAGGAAGTTATTATGACATTGCAATGCTCGAACTTAAATATCACACCACACACATACATTCCATAGTTTTTTAAAAATAATTACGCTTAATAATAAAACATATTGGAATTACTGTAATATTATTATATTAAAGAAAAAAGTACTAGATGTGAGCGTAAATGTACTAGACCACTAAAAAAGTTATAAAAGTACTAGATCCAGTACGAAAGTACTAACTGTGGACACCCTGGCTGGGCTACGCAGTACAGAATATTTGTCACCAAACATCTACTATCTACGGCGTCTGCAAGCAGACTACACTTTCTCTTGACTAGCTATTATATAAAATCTTAATTTATATATATAACCTATATATGTTTAAGTTTTACAGTTAAATGATTCGGCAACAAATTTTATTTTTTTTTAACATAACCATATACCATAGAACACATCTTATCATGTACTGTACATTAAAACTAATTCAGGTCTCATTATTTAATTTTATTCGCCAGAAAATTTATCTAATAACACCTAACATAAAAATAATAGTGTCACAAACCTGTAAAAACTTTATTTCCTAGTAGTTTTAATCGGATTATAGCAATCCAAATAGTGAAAAATTAATGTATTGTTTACACAGTGACGTACCAAGGGCCATCACAAGAGGGGGTAGGGGGTGTATATCTGCTCCCCCCTACCCCCGAAAAAAAAGATTGGTTGTCTGTAAAGTCGGTTTACGGACGATAGTTTAACGCGAAAACGTCATAACAAAACATTGATGAAATGATTGCATACTTTTATGAATAAAATTGAATCATTTTTATTGAATTATCACAATTTTGAATGGATACAAAGAAGGAGTGAAATGAAATCTACAATTAAATTGATGAATTTACTTTTATTTGCACTCATTAATTCAAATATGTTTATTACTTTAACGAAGAGACTATTTTAACTATAAATTTTATACATGTTTGCTATTTAACTTCCAATCTGTGTTATTCTGTTGAGGATAGGACGATGATAGGAAAAGTAGGAAACGAATGGGAGTGTTTCAAGTTTAATGTGCCTCGAAAAAGTCAAATCGACGGTTTTTTCAATCGAGTGGAAGAGAGATAGATGCGGCGCAAGCGTACAATGAGCGTAACGGGACACAGCGTAACGGGACAATGTGCGTTACGGGACACATTATCGTGCGTGCAGCCGGAGTTCATCGATTTATTAGACGTTGTCACGTCAAAAAAAAATCTAATATTCCTCCAACAAAAGGAAACAATTTTGTTTTGCAAATTACGCGCTAGAAGCACCAGCGGGCGTCACACATTATTTGTTCATAGCCACATCTGCGTTCACTGACATTTCTGCCTGTTCTACGTGTCCTGCACAAAGTGTTGGCGTGTGTTCAAGCTACAACCTGCGTGTATTCTCTCGAAGGGTCGGGTCTATCCAGGGTGTTACCACGCGTGCGTTGCTGCGCGGACACTGCGTGAAGCTGTGTTTGCGGGACACTCCAAAAGTGCAGTTCTCACACTGCGGTGACAAGTTTGAAGGACCGTGTTTCACGGAGGTGGCAGAGTCAGGGGTGTGTGTGTGTGTTTGTGTTTGTGTTTGCGAGGCGGCATGATCAGTGAGACGCTCGCTGGTGCTTCCAGAGCGCGTGACGCCTCGAACTGGCGCGAAGTGAGTGGACTGGCATGGGCGTCGCTTGGATATATTTTTTGGGAGGGACTTCTTTTGATTTAGTTGTTTGAGGAATATCCATCCCCTGGAAAAAAAAAAAAAAGGTGGGGGGTCCGGGGGTCCTCCCCCGGGAAGATTTGAAGGTGCAAAAAAGTGGTTTTTAGGCATTTTTCTTTCCTAAATATTCTAATTATAGTTGGTTGCACTATATAATTTATTTTTTATAAAAAATATTTTCAGAGAACAAATTTTTAAAACTCAGTTAACATATCTGCTGGTGCTATATCCACACAAAATCATTAATTGAAACATCAGGAGAAACTACGAAACTAAATATATTATTGGAGGGGACGAAATTGAAGACTTTAATTATTGGGGGGATGTGTCCCCCCCCCCGTCCCCCCCGGTTGCGATGCCCATGGGACTGACGAGACAATGATTGAGTGGTAACCATAGCATTATTTGGCGGAGGAATGAAGAGAAACTATCATTGAAAGTTCCTTGAGCGCTTTCAAGAATATGTAATTTGAAAACATACCTCTTAGACATTTTCACTTTCTAAAAAAAAAAAAATACTCATTTACACTCAGAGTATTCTTAAATGCTTTCATAAAGGTTTTAAAATTACTTTTTGTTTCTGAAGCTCTGCACAGTGTGTCCGGGCTGGCGCTGGGTACCGAACTCCGGAAGTTGTGATCCGTGCTCATCAACCGTCATTGGGCGTGGTCGAGCACCATTTCCGCAGTGTCTCGGGTGTTGCGACTTGAATGTTGGTACCCCTGCGGCGCGGGGGAATACGAGGGCGAGGCGGCGCACACCCACGCACGATCACACACGAGCACGCACGAACACACACGAGGATTCCCGGACAACCCCACCCTTGCCTATCCCAAGCCCTGCCCTACCGACCCTCCCCCTCATGTACACACGGCATCCCCTCCCACGACCCAACCCTCCGTTCCGCCGGCAGGACAGAGTTTTTTTTGTTGTTGTTTTGTTTTTGCCGACGCCCACTTGCGATAGTCGTTTGTTCGGCGTCCCGTCAAGCGGGGTCGCCATCATCGGCGCTTTTCCGAGAAACGAACCCAGATCCCAATCTGCGATCCTCCGGAAATACTTCGGCGAGGGAATTAGACGGGGGGAGGGGGGGGCTAATTCTCGTAGCCCATGAGCACTTGCACCCGATTATTTCCTTCTTTTTCTTCTTTTAACTTCTACTTGCCTCTCTCTCTCTCTCTCTCTCTCTCGTCCAGGGGCCAGTTGTTGCAAAACGGCCGTGAGAAACCTCTCCCCTTCCCCTTTGCCAACCGTAAATTACCACACAGCGTAATTCCTCCTCGGGAATAGGGACCCAAGGCGAAGAAGAATAATGGCCGACCCAGCAAGATTTAACTACATGATTGCCGAAATAAAAAAAAAATTTTAAAAAAAATGAACAAATGAGATAGTCGTTTCCAAGAATAACTTGCGGACACTGAATCACACACACACACGTGGTCTGCAAATAAATATTCCGTCTGCGATGTGTATATACAATGGTGTCCCATTACTCAAGACGAGAACAGTTGATAGGCCAGTTTTATTACGGTTATTAATAAAAAATTTAAATTTTGTCGTGGTTTTCGAGTTATAGGCATTTTTTTTTTTAAGTTTTTAAATTTTGCTACGAAATCATTAATAACGCTGCTATTCATAACAAGTCAGAATAAAATCAAACGTGCTATACTTTTAGTTAAGTTTATTTGGAAGACTTATGCGGCAAAAAATTTTAATCGAGTAAATTTTACTTGTCATACTGTAAACAAAATACTTTGCTAAACAAATTATAAAGTTATCTGAAAAGATGACCAACTAAAGAAAATAATTTACAAAGTTAAAAAGTAAGTTTTCTTAGGGTGTGAATAGTTAACGTTAGTGGATTAAATATTGTTGCCGCATAAGAAGCACAAATAAATGTTTTTTCCCAAAAGTATAGCATGTTTGATTTTATTTTGAACTAACTTATTATCCGTGTTTCGCTACGAGGCTACGGCTAGAACACTATTGCACTGCTCATTATGCATGACTAGAAGTAAAAATCCATTGTGAGAAAATGCATGTGTTCTCATGTTGCAAACAAACTTAAAATACGAAATTCGTGCCTCGCGACCATAGTATGCTTGCTGAAACTTGGCATATATTTGATATGCGAGAAGAAATCCCCCGTTTTCAAAGTCCATGTTCGTGTCAACATACGGGTAGCTTTCGCTGTTTAAAGATATTTTTACATTACGTATTTGACAGTTATCGAATACGGATCGGCTCACTCCTGCATTGACCTGCATTCCAATCTGCAGCCCGACAATGATGGATCTTGGTTTTTTCCGTAGAAAAGATGGACTTTACTAACTAACTGATACGCTGACCTTGAGGCAAGCCAGGATACGTTTCCAGGCTCGAGGATCGGAATAGTACGTCAGTGTTCTCGCTATTTTCTACGTTCTTCAGCATCTTGATACGTTCAACCGTGCTCACTTGGATCTGAGGCAGCATCCACTCGATAGACTGTAGCGTTAGCGAGATATCCTGAGGGTTTTCTGCAGCAGCGACAATTGCATTAATGTGCGTGTTGGGTAGAAGCAATACGAGGTCTGGTTTAAAGTTAATGAAGCATGGACAGAGGAACACAAACTTCGAACTTTGCTTCAGCATAAACAGGTAGCGTGTATTCATTCTCGTAGGCCCAGTTGGCCATTTTTGCAGCAGACAGTTCGTTCGGTGTGAGTGAAAGGTAATTTTTCATAGCAGATGTTATGCCTACATCTCTCGTCTGGTCAACCTCGACACCATTGAGAACATATGTAATGCGCTCGATTAGGTGAAGAATACAATTGCAAGATATTTTCATCGTTGTCAGATGCGTGTCATTTGCTTTGGTCAGCGTGCATCCAAGGACTGATAAGGTAAAGTACAGATATCGTGGTGCTGTACAGCGATGCGTACTTCAAAAGGTAGCGCGTACGGACCGAGCAGGAAAGGCTGGTACTCGTGCAAGTCCATTATATTTTTTTCATAAAAAAATGACCGGGTCTTCCACGTTGAAAATTTCGTCTTCCATATTTATTCGGCACTTGTCCAATACTAAAACGAAACTCTACGCAGTCAGACGTTTATGCACCGACGTCTGGTGGATAACTAGTCTTTTTCACACCAATTCGATTTTTTTATATAACTGTTCGGTGTCACAATCTTTATGCCCATCGCTTCAAGTGCAGACGAAGTGTAATTTCTTCGTTTCGAAAATTCACCAAGCGTCCTCGCTGGTCAACGATTCTGACGACGACTTCGTGTGCGCACTTCACGACAACTGGAAAGTAAATGATACTTTGCGGTACTTCAACCAGTTTATATCCTGGCGGGGCCACTGGCGATAATTCGTGTAGCATGTTGTTTAGTCTTCCGTTGGGATATGTTCCACTTGCCAAATTACAGTTTATTCGTATGACATTCGCAGGCAATATGTTTACTGCGCGCGTAGATTCGTACTTTTTTCCTTTATCGTAAATCTTTGGTATTAATCCTATCATCGTACCTATGGACCCAGGTTACGTAAAGTCGACATTTTAACTGCATATTAAAATGGTTTTTGATTTCCACGGAGTTGAAAGTCTACATCCTATGGTAACTTTACCCATGTTGTAATTTACAGTGTCGTCAATTCCGTAAGAGCCAAAATGCAACTGTATTTCTTGAGGGTCCCATTACTTTTCAGGAAGCAGATTTTGCACTTTTCTTCATCGATATTCGGTATGGCATTATACATTTGAAAATCTGCGAGTCTAATACACCATTCACTGTCTCAATCCAGAGGTTGGAAATGGACCGACCGCACCTCCGAACTGTGACCTGTCAATGTAAGTGTTATCGACATGACTGGCTTATTTTCATAACCGTACAGTTATTTTATAAGCAAAAAATTTTTGTTACTTAATATTTTTTTAGTTGAAAATCGAAGGCACTAGTGACCACAGTTTATTTGGTAAGACAACTGTTCGGTTTTGTAATTATATAACAATGTATTGGTCCGGGACCCAGGTACCGTCTAAGTTCTGGCGGAGGTCTCAAATCACAAACATTCATAGTACTCGGCCTTTTTTTCCAGACTCTACATATGCTACCCAGTGCATTTCAAGACCTGTAGATGCATCTAAATCAATAATGGCACCTTACGAGACTTTGGTTTGCTAGGTAAACTAACTCGCATAAACAGTCCCCCTGAAATGTGGTATTTTCAGTTGCGAGCATACCTAATTAAATCTATATTGGTGAGCAGACGTTTTTACTGTTAAGTCTTAAATGTTGAATCAGCTCAATAAGGTTAAGGTTTATTTGTAGGAAGTATTTACAGCCTGATACCTGTTGTTTAAGCAAAAACAATATGATATGCATATACTTAGTGTTATAATTTGTTTTTAAATATTTGGGGTAAATTTTGTTTTAATGTAACTATTGGACGGCAACTTAAAGTTTGAAAATTCTTAAAAGATAGCTACGCGTTTGTAATGCCTTAGAGAACGAACAAAAAGTTATATTTAATTGACGCCATGTTTATTTCAACAAAATTTTCCTGGCAATAAACTATACTTTTAAAGTTGTGATTAGATATTGTTATGACTATTCAAGTTCACAAAATGTATTCCACGATTGTTCACTACCATAAAGCTTACTTTGGCACACTTGGCACACCAATACGCTTATTACATCCCCCGATGTTCAGTGTTGAGGCACTTGTATGCGACGCCTTCGGTACCACTGTTGTTCAGCTAGCCCTAATAACTCAATAGTACTATCCTATTAACCAGAGTTTGGTTTTAAAAAGGGGGAAATGTTATTTTCCTTAAATAAATACTTTTCGTATATTTATTTTGCTTGGCATTATTTTAAAGAATTATATTTTAAATTTCGTGTCCGAGTTTCGTATCATAAGTTTATTTGTAACGTGAGAACACATGAATATGTCACCGAGGTTCGATGTTCACACACCACTGTCGAGAACTAAAAGACACTCTCCATTTTTTTTTTTTTTTTGCTTTTTAGTTTTATTGCACCAAGAAAAAGATAAGCTTCTGTGTTCTTGAAGGAATTATCCCTGAGACATATATTCTGGGGCTTGTCAAGTTATTTATTAAGTGGAAAGGGTTGGCATCTGGTTGCTGGGAGTAGGACCACCCATTACAAGGACTCTAGCCATGCCCATGGTGGTGGCCGACCTATGGCCCACAAACCATTTTCACCCCCAACCCCCCCCCCCCCTCCCTTTTTTTTTGCCTTGCCCTCCCCCCTTTCTAACACTTTCGTCTCTCACTTCACCAGAACTCCAGCAGTGATCTGCCACTCTATCAGGAAGTCACTACGAGACAGTCAAAAACTATCTAGACCATATAATGTGATCAACTTTGCAGAATTAAAACTTGTTAAGTTATACTTCATATCTGATAAATATGAGAGTCAGTCTGGTCATGCTTATAACTAATCTATCACAATCAAAATGGCATTATTTCAAGGTGGAAAATGTGGAGTGTTTTTATTAAATAATTTAGCCGCAAGCATTTTATTTTTTTCACTGGGTTCGTAATAGTTAAACTCATATTCCATTTACATTTTATAGCATTACGTTAAATACCAGTGGGCCACTCTTAGAAATCACATAAAACCATTAAATAACATTATTTATATAAGTTATACTAGTTATTAGTTTCTTCCTTAGAATAAGGATTACGTGTGTATTATGTCTTTACTATTATTTATTCATATTTACAACTAAAATATGTAAAACCAAAATATATTTCTTTTTCCATTTTGATAGTTTTTACAACTATCTTCCGAAGTTTTGCTTTTCTATTAGTTGTATAAGAAAATCAACTTGAGAATTTTCAGGAGTCATAAATTAAATTTTAATATTGCGTGTGTACACCAATATTTAATACATCTTGTGTTCCCAAATTTTTTAGTTTTTTAATTTCCGTCATTCATAAAAATGTATGTGTTTAGAAAAGTAATATATAATATGCCTTACACAAAAAATTTCATTAAACAAAATTACCACTATATAGAGAATTACCCAATAGGCCATTAGTGTTTAAATGTTGGCCACACTTGTCCGTGAGCGTTTATGGCCAAAATCACTATTTTTGAGAGCAAGATATCATTTTTGAAACTTATCCAAATAAATATTACAACTTTTTATATTTATTTACAGTTACCAATAAATACAATCTATGGCTTGTGATGACGTAGTAAATAAATTTATTTTAAAAAGTATTTATAAAAATAAATAAATAACAAAATATTTCACTTTAATTGGCATGAAAATAAATAATATTTTGTGTATTATTGTGACGATACTGTGGTTTCTGAACACTTTCTGTTTTGAAAGTTTATTCCACATAAAAGCAAACCAAGACGGCTAACATGCCACAGTACACCTAAACATATTTCGTTAATGGAATAATTTTTGAGTTGGTTGATACTCTGTTTTTTTTTTGTTTGTTTTTTTATGGAACTGAAATATTCATGTCAAATAACAGATAATTGTAAATTTGTATATTTACATGAAAATAACTGTATCACTACAAACCAGTGTTCGCAGTAATACTGGGTTCCGATTCTTACCCGGGAATTTATGATTTTTCTGTTTTTCCAGTACCTCCAATAGTTAAAATTATTTGTAAACCGTTCCCTGAATAACTTTTCAGTATTAACTGTGCGCATAAGTAAGCATTACACAACAAAATGAAGTCAAATTATTAGAATTCGATTCTCTTTTCCGTGGTCAGGGCCGGTGCAAGGTAAATTGGCGCCCTAGGCGAAAAACCTTAATTGCCACCCCCCGCCAACGGACACCCAAAAAAAAAATTTTCCTTGCCTCAAAATACATCACGTAAGCCTAAGATTTTGCCAACAATCAAATGTAAGCAGGCTTGTGTTTTTTTTTTTACTTTTTTACTTATTACAAATTATAAACAGGTCACCGTGGACTTTAAATAATTACTTATATAAATATAAACATTCAAAACTGTTAGAAAAATCCATTTTCATCTAGTTTCAATAATCGTTAAACATATTATATCAGCTGTTATGTGTCGTGCTGCGCCGCCCCCAGCTACTTGGCGCCCTAGGCGGTTGCCTAGTTCGCCTATATGGACGCGCCGGCCCTGTCCATGGTTAAAAAAAAAATTATAATTGTATGAAGCATCAATGTTCGTAAGAAATAATCAGTATTATCTATCAGTATTATCACAAATAACCATAGACATGTGTTGCACAAATTTACAACATTTATCTTGTAAAAGAACAGAACCTTTTGACGTGATAAAGTCTTATAAATTGATGAACCACCGTGCGAGAAAATCTTCTATAATATCAAACAGGTTAAGGCGGGTTTATTAACTAATTGTTCGTGATTATATTTAAACAAATTATTTAAATTAAATTTGCAAAAACTGTAAATACAATTTTTGAAAATTTAAAAAGTATTCAATATTTCATCAATGTTTTCTTATGACGTTATCACGTCAAATTATCGTCCGTAAACCGACTTTACGGACAACCCCCCCCCCCCCCTTCCTTTTTTTTCTGTGTGTGAAACGATGTCGCAAACCGGTTGCGGCTCGCGGGCCGCTAGCTGACACCACCACCCTTGCCTCAGAGCGAAGCCAGAGCAGCGTCCCGCATGCCGTAGCAGAGGCCACAGTCGCCGAGGGTTGGGACTGCCCCGGGTGCGTCGGGTAGAAACAGCACCCTCGCAACCCCTCCGCGAGGCCGTAATAAAGGAAAAACAACCCTTCGAGAAACGAAATAATCATTAAATTTTTGAAGTTTACGAGGCCCTCCGACCCCCACGTGTCTCGCGGGGCTCGAACATAATCAACTCGTTCTTTCCCTTTGCCAACTCTCGTGATACTTTACGAGAGTTCACCCCCTCCTCCCCCCCCCCTGCACCCCTTTTCCCCTACAGCGGGCCGGTACATAAATCAGGGTATTAAAAAATAAAATTATGTTGCGGAGGGAAGTTTTTACGTTTGCTTTCTGTTCCTTCCGCCCTCGAAGGGCAAAGGACCACTCGCCCGTTTTCTTGACGGCCGTCCTGCCTCAAGTCCCTGATTCCGTACGTTACGTCCCAATTAGGGGTCGGCCCAGGCCGCTCGCGACATGCGTGGAAGATGGCCGTCTTCTACCGCGTGTCTGCGCCACGCCTTCCACGCACGAAGCTCGCCTTCACCCACGCCGGGCATGTGTCGTTTTGCCTAATTTTAGGCAAAACGCCGTTTAGCAAAACGCCGTTAGACAAAACGCCGTTAGGAAAATCACCGTTAGGCAAAACGCCGTTGGCCAAATAGGAGTTAGGCAAAACGCCGTTAGGCATAACGCCGTTAAGGAAAACGCCATTAGGCTAATCGCCATTAGGCAAAACGTTTTTTCCTCTTTTAGGCAAAACTCCATTAAGGAATTCGGCGTTAGGCAAAACGCCGTTAGGCAACTAGCCGTTAGGTAAAACGCCGTTTGGCAAATCGGAGTTAGGCAAAACGCCGTTATGCTAATCGCCGTCAGGCTGAACTCCGTTAGGGAAAACGCCGTTAGGCAAATCGCCTTTAGGCCAATCGCCTTTAAGCAAATAGCCGTTAGGCAATTCGATGTTAGGCAAAACGCCTTTAGGCGAAATGACTTTAGGCAAATCGCCGTAACGAATTCATGTTTAGGCAAACCGTCTTTAGGCAAATCGCCTGTTACTCCCCACGCCATATACACTGGATGTTCTTTTTTTTTGTAAACGGAACACCAATATTCGTGTGAAATTACAGCTATCTGTACATCAGAGCAATTGTATCACTACAAAATAACCACGATAAAACACAATAATGACAAATATTTAAATATTCGACTATCGCTTCCATGTTAAAAAAAATTTAATCTTGGCTGAAACCTCGATTAAAATATAAAATGATGCGCCAATTTCTCGAGAGAGAATAAAAAACGTATTACGCCATGTGTTGTATTCAAAGTTACGATATATTTCTTGAAGTACTGAGAACTATTTATTGGCAACTGGTTTATATTTTGTAAAAGTACAGAAAAATGCATTTCCTTGTAGAAGCGTGTAGATGAAATTTTGTTTCAAGACATTAATTTTTGACATACACCATTGCTGGTTACACTATATGCCATAAGATATCTCAATAACGGACAAAAAAAGATTAATATTCACAAAAAGTTAGACATGAAATCACACAGAAAACAAGCGGAAATCAGTGATGACAAAAAATGAAAAAATATAAACAGCGCAGAAATTTCCGTATATGTAATTATTCAAAAAGGGTGATATTTTGTTTTTAATTTATTGACATCGGCTTTTTTAGGCTTCTTTTCTGAGTGTTTGTACATCTACTTTTTTTGTATTGTTTTTTGTCCGTTAAGGAAGTTTCTTATGACATACAGTGAGTGTAACTAGCAATGGTATATGTTCAAAACAACATTTTGAATCATTCTACCACTTTGCAAGAATCATTCAAAGAACGAATAAAATCTTGTGTTCAGCCAATGTTAAGGTCATAAGAACTTTCTACCGTACACTTATCGCAAATTCCACACAGTTGAACAGTAAATTGACTATTAATATTTAAAAAAAAAAAAACACTAAAACGATTTATGTTTCAATATTCTTCATACTCTCTAAAATATTTTTTAATTAATATAATATAGAAAAATAGGTAATTGGGTTAATTGACTTTATTTATAAATTTCAAGCCATACAAATAACAACTATTTATAATGTAATAAAATTTACTTTATTAAAATGTGAACAAAACTTGATTCATAACTTAATTATGCTGCACAGATAAATGTTAAACAAATGTATTTGAGTTGTATTTTAATAAATTGTACTAAACGTAGTGTGTATGTGATTATTAAAGTGACCATTAAATTGTGTACATACTATGCCTTAAAGACGTATGAACTGCATTTAAAAAATCCTCAGGTGATTAAAAAATGTATACATAAATTCATTCGCCTGGGTTTGTAGAAAGATACTTTTTTTCTTGTGATGAAAAATGAAACTGTAAGACAATACAGTAATTTTGAAAGCAGCTTTGATGTTCAGTCATGAGTTGTGTTGCTATCGTTGTATTAGCATGAAAGAAAGTCTGTTTTCCGTGTTTTTCATTTTCGGCACGATTCGTTGATACTGGCTAGTCAGCGACTATCAGGTGTTCGTAGGTACGATAATGTCGGTCCGTGCACTGGCTCGTCCGCGCTCTACACCCTTATGTGTTCCCTCTGCGGTATTTGTGAACAGCAGGAGAAGATATTAGCGTCACCTGTCAGGCCTGATGGGTGGGTTTATAATTTAGTGCAGTGATAGCCAACTGACCACATACTGCTCGCGAACTCGCTTCTTACAGCTCACCTGAATAACATTCAAACAAAGTAATATTGTCAGGTACGAAAGTCATTTGAGAAACGACTTTCAGTCTAGTGCCTTTTGGTCTAGTGCCTTTCGGTCTAAAGCCTGTTGCCAGAGTTAAGACATACTCCCAGCGAGATAAACTTTCAAGTTTTTGGTCTAATGTCT
Source organism: Bacillus rossius redtenbacheri (assembly GCF_032445375.1). Taxonomy (NCBI): domain Eukaryota; kingdom Metazoa; phylum Arthropoda; class Insecta; order Phasmatodea; family Bacillidae; genus Bacillus; species Bacillus rossius. Next base: position 31,483,559 of record NC_086342.1, on the reverse strand, counting down.
TTCGGTCTAGTGCCTTTCAGTCTAGTGCCTGTTTGGTGTAGAGCCTTTCGGTCTAGTGCCTGTTTGGTCTAATGTCTGTTGCCAGAGTTAAGACATATTCCCAGCGAGATAAATTATCAAGTTTTTGGTCAAATACCTTTCGGTCTAGTGCCTGTTTGGTCTAGTGCCTTTCTGTCGAGTGCCTTTCTGTCTAGTGCCTTTCGGCTAAACGTTTCGGTGTAGTGCCTGTTCGGTCTAGGGCCTTTCCGTCTAGTAACTTTTGGTCTAGTGCCTGTTGCCAGAGTTAAGACATATTCCCAGCGAGATAATTTTTCACGTTTTCGATCAAGTGCCTTTTCAGGAAACGATCGTTTAATAACTGCCTTTGTTTGCATAAATTTACGATAAAGTTGTCAGCTAACAGTATTTAGAACCTACAGTTTTCTCATAGAAATACGCAAAAAAATTATTTCTACCCATCTATATATGGATCAGTAATTATTCTTTTTTATATGTATTAGATTTTTAATTATTTGTAAATACTATTACTTTAGAGCCTTTTTTTCTGTACTTTATTGCATGCCACAATTTAATTTATTATAGTAACTGTACAGAACATACAAGACATAATAAATGTTTGGTGCAATATTAATTCACATTTGTCTGGCCATCAGATTAGTCTTTAAAAATTGTATCTGGCTCACAAGAAGAGTGAAGTAGGCCATCACTGATTAAGAGTAACGCCTGAAGTTAAATAGAGACTGACAGCTATGAATAATTTCCCTTGTAGAAGTCATTGCTGTTGATTATTGGATTAAGTTTTGGTAATGTCTAATACTTTAATAATTATATCAACAGACACAATTTTACGTTATTTAAAACTTTCTTGGTTTTTTGCTTCTGATTTAATAAAGTAGAAATTTAAATATAAAACGTTGAAAAATTGTTATGTTAAAAAAATTGTGTCTTTTCGATTTCTGTTTAGATTCCACTGCCTGAGTTAGTTAGTTATCTTTTTATAATTACTAATATTTCAAGGCTTTTCGTGTCAATTTATTCATATACCTCATTGAAATATGTTCAAAACACTGCCTGGTTAAGGAGTCGTCTATACATTTACAGCAACAACCAAAATTATCTTGTCTTAGAGAATACCTGGACCTGAAATACTTGTTATAGCCATACTCACTTTAACATTTGTACATCATTTTTTTTCACAAATAAAGAATTTTTATTTTAGTATTTGAACACACACCTACGTGACTGATTTTACTGATGATGGTGAAGGATGGATCATCAGCTAAACACCATTTTCTTCGTTAGCTAAGCATAATTAGATGGGCAAAAAAACGTTCGTTTGGACGTAAATCGGAATGTCCTCGGTGGCGGTGCTCACTAACACGTCATGCTAATGTGACAAGGTGCTCGTGGATTGGATACCAAACCAGCGGCATGGCCCAATTTATGAGCACCAATTGGTTCGGTGCTCAACTATAATTTTGGAGGACCCATGTTATTAAGCCTCCAAACAAAACAGGGTTACGCAACACCTCGGCGCTAGAGTCAACCTATACTTCAAATTACCGTTCATGAACCTTGTCGGTGGAATAACTGTATATGTACCTCAAAGGCGAACAGAGTATAGATATGCCTCGACGGCGGACTGAATATAGGTGTAAATCAATGGCATTTATCTATCGCATACGCAGACTGTGTTACTGCAAAACCTAGTATGTTAGTACACGCCGATGAAACACGGACTAGGCCAGATTGTATATTAAGCTTACTCAATATGAGAGGTAAAATAAATTGTGGAAGATATTTTCCCAGTCTCCGAATTTCTAAGTTAAAAATTGCGGATTTTCAAGATGGCGGACAATTTTTATAATGCGGAAGAATTTTATATTAAAATATTATTACTTAAATCTGTTATTAATATTTAAATTGTTCCCGATTTTTTGGATGTATAATTACGGATTTTCGAGAAGGCGGCCTCACGAAAATTCCAACACTATGAAGTGGAGCATTCGATTCCAAGATGGCGAAAGTTTCTAGAATTAATAATGGCAAAAAAACAAAATAGTGTGATTCAAAATGGTGGGATTCATTACGGCGGATCCAAAATGGCCGTCTGAGTCAAGGTAAAAGGTCGAGTACATGCAAGATGGCCGCCGTGACGTCAGAATCCAAGATGGTGCACACCGACACCTCACGATAATCTCTGCGCTCGTAGAAACTAGTCAGCAGAGGCACCACAGCCAGAAGCCAACGCCAGAAGCCCCCAATGTATACTACTAGGGGTCGTTATATGGGTACGTGTAGTACACTGATTAACCACCCTTGCCCAGAATTTGACCTTATGTCCTTTCCTGATCTCTGACAAAGATGAGCATCGACGGCGGACCAGTTGTAGGTGATGCAGGTGTGACTCGATGGCGGACCGACTATAGACGGGGGTCTGGCAGCGTCCCAGCCCGGATTGAAGTGTCTCTGACAAAGATGAGCATCGACGGCGGACTAGTTGTAGGTGCTGCAGGTGTGACTCGACGGCGGACCGACTATAGACGGGGGTCTGGCAGCGTCCCAGCCCGTATTGAAGTGTCTCTGACAAAGATGAGCATCGACGGCGGACTAGTTGTAGGTGCTGCAGGTGTGACTCGACGGCGGACCGGTTATAGAAGGGGGTCTGGCAGCGTCCCAGCCCGGATTGAAGTGTAAACTCCAGCCCCTTGCTCCTGGTCCTGCGGATAAACCGGAAGTCGTGGTGGGGCGGCGACCGAAATAATTCCAGGAGCGAAAACTGAGAAATGCAAGATGGCCCGACAGGTCGGCTGGGGAAGCAGCGGCCCTGCTGCTGGCTGCTGCAGTCGTCTGGCTCGAGGCTCAATGCAGCCGGACACACAGAGATCCGACCACCATCCGTCCGCGCGTCACACAGTGACACCCACGTCCGTCACTGTACAGGGTGTCCATAAAATTGTCCCAGTTATAATGGTATGTTATGACAGTTTAAGTTAGACTATTTACAACAAATCATGCATCAAATCGAAGGTAAACTAACCTAGTTTTTTTAAACAAAGCAAATTTAGTTATACGGCACACATCCAACCTTAAGGTCCAATTCTTCCCACACTTTGGTTAACAAAGGTCCGTGTCTCATCTCTGGCAAATCATTAGGTAGCGGCGGAACGTAGACACGATCTTCTCTAAAGCCCCAAATGAAAAGAAAAAAAACTCGCATGACGTTATGTCAGGTGAACGTGGAGACCAGCAAAAAAGAGCTCTGCCGTCTCGATCGTTACGACCAATCCAGCGGTCAGGTACTTCGACGTTCGACTACTCTCGTGCAAAGAGATTCCAATGGGGAGGGGCTCCATCCTGTTGCCAAATAAAGTTTACAGGTTCACCCTATACTGATCGCCATTTTGCATCACGTGGCGTTGCAAGCGAGAAAACAATCAAGCAATACTCACGTATGCGCTTATGAGAAACTGTTTAGTTACTCTTTAATTGTGAAACTGACCCATAACTCTACAATGCTTACAGTTGATACTATTGAAATTTATAACTGGACATATTTTTATGGACATACTGCATTTTTCTACTAGGTTGCTGCCAACTAACTATCAAGGCTTATATTTTTGAGAAAATTTATCATGTAAAGTTTTACCAGATTATCGTGTAGGCTAAGCACTTATAAATTATCAAACAAACTCTAAAAATCTTTATTTAAATATTGTTTTATTTACCTTGTTTTATTTATTACTTTTGTGTCACATACAATTTGTTTCAAATATCAAACTTAAAACGTGTTCATAGGTAAGTTAGAAACAAAATACGCATGTATCCAAACAAATTAACATGCCATAAATCTTTTAAAATAAAGGCAATGAATGCCTTTCAACCTTTCGAGGTTACATTTTCATTCGTCCGTCCGTCGAAATTTAAAGCTTGGCAAGTTTTGACGGACGGGTTGATGTGATTGGTTGCATGTCACGTGATCGATGGACGGATGGGTGACGGACGGATAAGACGGGTCATTAAAGTCCAGCTTACAGAGGAACAAACCATAAAGAAAAAAAAACGCCAAAATGCGATATTTGATTTTCTTGCATTTTGATCAAAAATGTCATCCTAAAACGTGCTGTCCGCGAGTCTTTGTTGCCGCGGGTGAAATAATGTATACGGATTTATTTAGATACAAAGATTGAAGGGGGTCACAGAAAAAAGTTTTTAGTGACGTTTCAGAAATTTTATGAGAAATTACATGAAAAGTGGAATTTCATGATTGATTGTTGGTTGAAATTATTTATATATATATATATATATATATAGAGAGAGAGAGAGAGAGAGAGAGAGAGAGAGAGAGAAAGAGAGAGAGAGAGAAATGGCGCTTAACACGTTTGAATGTGTCACTTTTCAATTGTATATTAATGTGAACAATTAAGTTAAAGTTACATTAAAGCTTCCCTGTAAACTAAATGTATGGTTTTGCTTTCAGAAGCAAGTACAGACATTTTAGTACACCGATCAACTTGAAAACATTCATGATAATTCACCTACTTAACATAATTTAAAACTATTTTCTTTATTAAATTCCATAATAACTGAAGTTATTTCATGGTATTTACTAATCATTACAAATCCTTTTTTTTTATTTTTGTTATAGCATGGGTTTTATTTGTTGATTTTAAAATCAATCTTTATTTAACCTTACAATCTAAATATAAATATTGATACACTTGTTATTGAATTCTGGAATGTAAAATATAATCATATCTTCTAAATCGTTTGATATATCACATTAAAACAAAGACATCACATGAGAGATTTTCATCATAGCATTAGCAGGTTAAAATTAAATATTTTTGTGCCAAAAAAAATGTTATATTTGGTATGATGTATGTAATTTTAGGTACCAACCCTGGAGAAGAAGTATGGGTGGGAACAGGGTGTCCGCCATCTTATATTGACGTCAAGGCGGCCATATTTGGATCACCTTGAACTTGACCTTCGAATTTGACCTCAATTCACCAAAATTGATTCCAAATACAGAAAAAATGTCTAAGTATTAGAAAAATTCCCTATTTAGAGGGGAAAATTCCCATTTCAAGGGAAAGTTTCCTTTTTTTTTCCCCTCAAAAATCCGCAGGGGATGGGTGATTTTCCTCAAAAAAAGGCAAATCTTCCTCAAAGTGAGGCCATTTTCCTCAGAAGCCCCGTCAGGCATGACCTTGACCTTGACCTTGACCTTGACCATAAACTTGAAAATATTTTTAAATTTTGACCAAAAAATTAAAACAAAAATCAAAAAAAAAAATATCTAAAAAAATTATTTACAATATTTAATTACTGAATTGATCGCAGTCCTAAGTTCGATTCCTGCGAGAGTAAATATGTGATTTGAGTATAAAAATTGTGAAAAAATATCAGTTACAATTATAACAAAATATTAATAAAAAACACGCTTGCATTAGGGACATTGGAGTCCTTGGTTCGAACCCGGAGAGGGCAAAACTGGCGATGGTCCTTTCCTCAACGGAAGCTACCAGCAGACTGACCCCCCACCACTAAAATCAAGAAACGCATATTACACCAGCCAGTTAAATATCAAGACGACCATCTTGGATCCGCCATTTTGTTTTAGTGTGCTCGAGTTAGCTGCCGCTATATTGGTTTAGTTGTTACCCGATACAGTGGAGTAGTGCCAACCACCAGATTGTCAGCTGTCTTAGCACCCGCCATTGTGTCGGCCATTTTGGCCGCCATATTGAAAATCCTGTACTATCCACATAAAAGTTTGGAAAATTTCCAAAAATCATTAAAATTATTACCTACTAATTTAATGATTAATTCGATCGATTCATGTCGTGGTTGTATCCTTGGTCGATGCAAAAATAAGTAATTTTAGCTTAAAACACTTATTTAATAAAACATGGTGAAAAGTAATAAAAGCTGTTAATATCCCCCATCAATCAGCTGTCAGTAAGCCACTGCTTTCATACTAGCCTCATCTTGAAAATTTGTAATTATTAACCTAAAAATACGGAAATATTTTCTAAAAAAAAATTAATATAGGCCTATATATATACTTATTAACTTTGATTGATTCATTCGACTTCCATCTATGGTTAGATTATTTGGCAGTGCTAAAAGTAATTAGAGCTTAAAATTATTTATTTAATTATATTTCTTATTACCTTTTTACAGGGGTATTATTATTAATAATAATAATAATAATAAAAATACTCTATACAGTATAACTGCCCGATTATTACTAGAAAACAGTCTTAAGTTAAAAATTAGATTACGAGGAATAAAACAATATTTTTTTAAAATCCAAATAACTTATTCATTAATCAGTTTTATAGGCATTCAAGTTATAGAAGTATGTAATCCGCACCTTTTAGTTAATGAACTATAGTCCATGTTTCTTTGGTGATAGACTAATTTTCAAAATGTTGCGAAAGACGAGTTGTGCAAGTTATCGGACGTGTGGCCATCCCAGGGGCGAAGCCCTTAGCCCCAATTATTTTTTCTTAACTGAAAGCAGGTTAGCTAAAAGCCTGGGTGTCTTACTGCTATCACCGGCCACTGCACTGGAGGGGAAGAGTAAGCAAGCCCTACCGATTCTCCTTCCCTTCCCCTACCCCTGTCGCGAGCAGAAGCTATAAGGTTGTGACGCCGTGACGGGTCCCAAGCTTTCAAATATCTTACACCTACTGTATTTAACCAGCGCGGTAATTATAAGCAGGTGTTGACTGGGCTTCCAAAAGTGTAAGGATCGCTGTGTGTGTATAGAATTGAGACGATGACATGGTGTCATGTAACTCTTCAAGCTAAAGCTAATTGTTTCCAGGAATAGATCAGTTCTGCCGAAACCCAATCCTTATTATTCCTTTTTTTTTTTGTATTGTTGAGCTTCGAGCATGATTTATGATTTTGAGTGGTCGTAAACAAGGCACTTATATTGATAAAAATATCTTTAATTAATTTCTTCATCACTCAAACTCTTTTTTTATTAAAAAATTAATAATATTTTTACCATTACAATATTTAAAGTTAAGTATCAAAAACTGCTAAAATAGCACTATTTTACACCTTAAAATCCAATTTTTTTTCTGGGGTTGACCCCCGGACTCCCCCGTTTTAATATGTGGGGGGGAACCATGCTTCTTAACCCCCCTCCCCATACACAAATCCTGGCTACGCCACTGCGCCATCCACGTAGGTACTTCGAAAGTCGCAACAGCTTGCAACAGATCTTTTCCTTGAACAGGTTGGTTCACAGGCAGACGTATAACTATGTTTTCTATACTGGCTGCCTATAGCTCGCTACCTTCCGTTAAAGGGTTATAAAAAAATTGTATAACAGTTGTCAGTGTGTATGCTGTCAAAAATAACGTGAATTTCGTGTGTCCCCGTGTAGGCCTTAAGATGAATCTGTGCGTTTTACCAGTATTCAGACGTAGGGACTTGACCGCGGAGATTTAAATGCAGCAGCTTAAGACCGTATCACGTAAATTGTTTCTGAGGCTACAGTTACAGTGGATATGCTTGTTCTGAACGAACTCAGGTTCTGACGAGTTCGTCAGAACAATCAAACACCAACACGTCAGAACTTCGTTCAAACCAGTTAGATTTTTTGCATTTAGTTGTAACGTCCACGTTCTTTTTGTAGGTTAATCAAGAGGTCATAACAGTGGATGTAGAAAAATTAATTATTCTTCTTTTTTGCAAACGATTGTCCGTTGGATACACAAAGGAAATGAATTAAATAATTGAACGTTGTAGGTGTCAATCAAAATACTTGTAAAACTTTATTTGTTACCTTAAAAGATCTTGAAAGAGCGTTTGACGCACTCTTGCAACCAAAAAATCCGTTAATATGTTCGTTTTTTTTTTTTTTCACTGCCCATTAATAAATACTTTAATATCGGACTTTCAAAGGAATACGCATCGTCTATGGGTTCCATCTTCGCCGGTGTATAGAAGCAAACTGATATCATAACACACCTGCGCTGTTTTCTGACGAACAAATCTGAGCTATTCTGACAAATTCTTTTTCGTCATAATCACTGTTACTACTTTTGAAAAATGTCAAGTGGATGCGCGTTCTGACGAATTTGAATTCGTCAGAATTATTTGACATTTTTTCAAAAGTAGTAACAGTGATCCGCGCATCATGGCCCACTGTTGTTCTGTCAACAATCGCGAATCACTAGGGACCGGAAAAATTCGCGGGTTCAATGACCTGCAGGATGAACTCCATATTTCTACGTACACTCGGTCATATGTCACCCACTCATTGTCTGCTGTGTTTTGAGACGTCCCAACGTAGCGGCCTGTGATTCGATACAGCTTTGGCCGGGTGTTTCTCATTGGCCCAGAGTCATCCAGGTGAAATGTGAGCCAATAGCAGAGGCAGTACTATTTGAATTTTAGCCTATCGAGAAATGATTTCGTGAATTTTTCCGGTCTCTACGAATCACACGTAGTTTCCGCACCCGTCGCTATGATTCGCTACCGGAACAGCTACGAGGACTATCGAATCATTCGATTTGCAGAGCGAAATTTAAAAATATAAAATGAAACGGCTCCGATAAAAGCGAGAAAGAACTTGAAAAACAAAACATTAAACCAGCTTGGACCTTATTCATTAAACACTTAAAACTACAACGTCATGTGTTGCTGTAAAATCGACATTTTGACAGGCACTACTTCCACAGTGTCTTCACTCATCTGTAATAAATATTTATTTGACTATTCGATGATTTTCGACGAACAAAACTACAAAATTCCCTGACTAAAATTTCTACATAACCTACCAATTTCACAATATTCCTAAAGAAATTTAAAAAATTATTCCCACAGCTGGCGCAGTTCAAACAGAACTTTGCATACGCCATATTATAGTGAGTATAACTATGCACTAAAACACATTCCGGAAAATATTAATTATTTCGCACTCTGAGAGGTAGCAGACATTTTTCTACCTCAAATAACTACAGCAATAGAAAATACCGTAAATTTACTGACTTTCTAACGAAGAAATTACCTGAAATAAACGAAGAATTATCTGTAAATTCACATAGCTGAATCATCGTAAAAACTATTGAGTTTTCCATGTTCAGAGCAACGTGCTCCTTTTTAAACAGGGTAAACAGTCAAGTGTAAGTAAGAAGGATGTTCTTGTTGTGACTTAACAAAGTATTTTATGTTTTTGACGTGACAACGTCTAGTAAATCGATGAAAGCCGGCTGCTCACACGTAAAAAGTGTCCCGTTACGCACATTGGCCCGTTACTCTGTGTCCCGTTACGCTCATTGTACGCTTGCGCCGCATCTATCTCTCTTCCACTCAATTGGAACAACCATCGATTTGACTTTTTCGAGGCACATTAAACTTGAAACACTCCCATTCGTTTCCTACTTTTCCTATCATCGTCCTATCCTTGACAGAATAATACAGATTGGAAAAGTTAAATAGCAAACATGTACAAAAGTTAGAGTTAAAATAATCTCTTCGTTAAAGTAATAAACATATTTGAATTAATGAGTGCAAATAAAAGTAAATTTATCAATTAAATTGTAGATTTAATTTCACTCCTTCTTTGTATCCATACAAAATAGTGATAATTCAATAAAAATGATTTAATTTTATTCATAAAAGTATGCAATCATTTCATTAATGTTTTTTTTATGATTTTGTCACGTTAAACTATCGTCCGTAAACCTACTTTACAGACAACCAATTTGTTGGTTGGTATACCGAGATTATTCTTGTGGATTCATAATCAATGCAAGTGAAAAAATAAACCTTTTTTTTTTACGAAGATAACCTCGAATTAACAAAGATCCCTGGAGAATTTGTAACCATAGTTCTTAGTAAAAATTAAGGTGAAAATTTTAACAGTTTCCATGGCTTTTTCCAGGATTTCAAGAAAATTCCCTGGCTCTTCCTGGCCAATCTCAACTTCCCTGATTTTCCCTGACTGTCAATAATGTGGACAACCTGCTGTTGAGAACCTTTTTAATTCCAAGACAAGTTAAAATGTTGGGCAAACTCAACGCCTGGTTTCACTCACTTTTTTATATATAGCTTTTTCGTCATTGCGCTTAATAAATGGCTACATTTTTTTTAAAATTTTACCTCTATTGCATTTGATGTTCTGCCATATATACTTTCAACTGATTTTCACTTAGTGTAATATCATGGGTGTCAATAGTCGCGCAAGTGATGACAATTACGAAGATTTGTGCGCTTTGATTACACAGTTCTGCGATGGAAAAGTTTTTTAAATAAATTTATCACAAACCTGTAGATGTTGGTCTGTATATAGCAAATATAATCGTTGTTTTAACGTATCACGTCACATTCTTTTTGCATATAGATAAATATATAATAGTTCGTTAGATCGGTAAGTTCGTTTTTTTTTTACAAAATTGATTCGATGGTCTATATTTCTATTCTATACTCTATGACCGACCATCCTATAGTCTATTGTTACTAACCTGCCTTTCCCCTGTGAGAAAAAGTATCAAAAATAGTTTTATGTAGTCTATGACTAATCATAGTGGTTTAAACTGCAAAAAATAACGTGTAATAAAAGATTGATTTATTAAATCTGCAAAAACAATCCAAATGTATTTGGCTATATTTGCGGACAGTATACAATAGCTAAGCAAAGATTAAAAATAACAGACTGTAAAAAATGCTTATTATGCTTACTTCGGAATGAGGTTATTTTACCAAGAGAAACAGTAGGTTCCGCATACAGTATGCCGGCTATGTGTTGAAGAGTTAAAAATTCTATATCGAATACAATACACAAGAATGGCGACTCTTTATAGATTCTTCAAAAAATGCTGTGCTTTTGCATATCGGCAATAAATTTGCATCGATACCTGTAGCTCATTCAGTTTATCTTAAAGAAACTTACGAAAACTTGAAAAATGTTTTGGAGAAAATAAAATACACCGAACACAATTGGTTAGTTTGCGGTGACTTAAAAATCATATGCATTCCTCTTGGTCAACAGCAATCAGCAAGGCTACACAAAATTCCCCTGTTATATTTGTGAATGGGACAGTAGAGCAAGAAATTTACATTGGAAAAAACTGATTGGAAAATTAGAATGGAATTGAGATGTAGTAAAAAATGTCATCAATCCGAGCTTGATGGATCCCGAAAAAATATTGCTTCCACCACTTCACATCAAACTTGGTTTGATCAAACAGTTCGTAAAGTCATTACCGCTAGATGAAAATACTTTCAAGTATCTTTGTTCATGTTTCCCTAGCTTATCTGATGCGAAGTTGAAAGAGGGAATATTTACGGGACCTGATATCAGGAAACTAATTAAGGATACAGAATTTGAAAATGTGATGACAACCTTGGAACGAAATGCCTGGCATGGCTTTAAAAATGTCGTATCTAAGTTTCTAGGCAACACAAAATATCCTGCGTATAAAAATATTGTCCAGGAAATGTTAAACGCCTATAAAAATTTAGGCTGTATTACGAGTCTGAAAATTCATTTTTTAAAGTCTCACATTGAATGTTTCCCAAAAAATCTAGGCGACTACAGTGAAGAACAGGCTGAACGGTTTCATCAGGGTATAAAAGAGATGGAAAGAAGATATCAAGGCCGTTGGGACGTTAATATGATGGCGGACTATTGCTGGATGATACACAGAGTCGAAATAAAAAATCATAAACGAAAACCAACAAAACGCAGCTTTTTTTTTTCAAAAAGAAAACGTTATTATTAATTGTTTTCTTCATGTATACCTTAATGTTGTATTTTAATAGCTATACACTCAATAAAATTTTATAAAATATTCTAAAATGATTCTCATTCATTTTATTAAATTTTTGTTTTGTTCTTTTTCGTATTCAAATACTATATCATCTAAATCTGATAAATGTAACGTCGTAATATCATATGAATACCGTTTTCTATTACTTTTAAGACAGTTGAAACAAATATTAACCATTTAACAAAAAAAAACTTTTCAAAAAAATTTCGCAGACCTGTGTTATACACTTGGATATATCTTCATAAAAATAGCTGTGGCAGAACAAAAATGCAAGGGAGGTATCGAGTTAAGGAAAAAAAACTGTGAGCTAGTCTTTCAGTATTCGCCAGATGTGTAACATCCAACCTCGGTAACAAGCATATTCATGTGTTCTCATGTTGCAGATTAACTTACTATAACACGAAAAAAGGACACGTAATATAAAGTATAATTCTTAAAAATAATACCGAGCGTGATAAATATACGAAAGTTGTATTCTTAACTACGCTTCTTGACGCGAATCACACGTAGTCTCCGCAACCACCGCTAGAATTCGCTACCGGCGCAGCTACGTCGACTATCGAATCATTCGATTTTAGGAGCGAAATTTTAAACTATAAAATGAAACGGCTCCGATAGAAGCGAGAAAGGACTTGGAAAAAAAAAACACTAAACCAGCTCGGTCCTGATTCATTAAACACTTAAAACTATGTTGTTTCCCTTTGTCTGTGGTTACACATATCCGCTCCATTCATGAAATTTCCCGCCGAACGCCGTGTAACGAGAGCTAAGATGGCGGTGGTTTCACGCCCAGCACCAACGGCAGCGGGAAGGTGTGCGCAGGGACAGAGAGAGACAGGGACAGACAGGGACCCTTCTTCCCCCACCCCGCCCTTGGCACTCCCCCCACCACCACCCCTGCGGCAACTGCCCTCCCTCACCGCGCGCCGGCGGTGCTCGGGTCAACGGCCTTCAAGCGGCACGCAACGAGACGCTTCTTGAGTCAACTGACGCGAACCGTGGAGGCGCTTGCCTCTCCCCGCTGCCCCCTCTCCCACCCCCTCCTCTCCCCCAAGACCCGAACAGACCCCGCCTCAACAACGGCCCAAGCGACGCGCCCACGCATAATGCAGGCATCACGTCAGCATAGCCATTTAAGTAAGTTCCGTTTCCGTATTTCGTTCTTGACGTGACAACGTCTAATAAATCTTTGAACGCCGGCTGCACGCACGAAAAAGTGTCCCGTTGCGCACATTGTTCCGTTACGCTGTATTTATTTTTTATTATTTAAAAAAATAGCATCTGTCGGTGAGTGCAGTAATAATAGGTTATGTTCGATATTTGATTACGGTTTATTTATATGAAAACTTGTTCATAATTATATTTAAACGAAAAGTTAATGTGGTTTTCATTGCTTATTACAACGGCAATTTCGGCAATAAAGGTTAATTATTCTTGCATTTTAAAAATCTTATTACTAGTATAATTTCAAGTATTTATTATTTTATTATTAAAATAAAAATGATTCAATTTTATTCATAAAAGTATGCAATTGGTTCATCAATGTTTTGTTATGACGTCACGTTAAACTATCGTACGTAAACCGACTTTACAGACAACAATTTTTTTTTTTTTTAACTGTTCTTTTTAGGAGAGTGAAAAAAGACTAAAACTCGTGTTTTCAGAATAATTCAAAAGTACAGATGGGCCAACTAAATTTTCAAATACCATCAAATGCTTCGTATTCGAAGGATTCGATATTGGAGGAAAACGATTCGGAATGTTAGAGGAAATAAAGTAAATTAAAAAAAACTCAACACTGATAACCTCTGAAGTTTTCTAGTTCAAACTTGTTCTTCATTTTCTTCCTGTTCACTACTCGCCAAACTATTTTAATTTAACACATATTTATATAAATAAAATTACAATATTTATTGGTTCTAGAAACTTAGTTTGGAAAATAAATGTCTGTGGGTAGAATGTTTAAACGCCGTAGCTAATATTTTTATTTCCTGGCCATTAATTTATTTTTTTTCCCTTGAGACCTAGATTCTTATTTGAAGGGTATATTCAAGCTACTCTTCGGGATTTTAATTCGAGATTCGGATTCGAGAGAATTTGTATTTGGCCCGTAACTAATTTTTAGACGTGAAACGCGCTGCACAGATTCTTGAAAGCACTAAAGGCCCTTTATCTTCATTTTTTTCCGCCATCTAATGTCATGGCTACCACTCAGATCTCACGGTTGTCCTTTGCACGACGAGAAGACTGCGCCTAGAGGCGATACCGCCCTAGAAGCACCAGCGAGCGTCACACTTATCATCCCGCCTCACACAGATAACGGCCCTAACCAAGCCTCGTCAGGGATGTATCTACACTAGTGAGGCGGGATGATAAGCGCGACGCTCGCTGGTGCTTTTAGCGCGGTGTCTCCTCTGGACTGGCGCGCAGTCTTCTCGTCGTCACAGGATAACTGTGGAATTTGAGCGGTAACCGTAACATTATATGGGGGAGAAATGAAGATAAAGGTGTTATGCAAGCCCCTTAAGTGCTTTCAAAAATCTGTACAGGTTGTTTTATGCCTAAAAATTACTCTGAAAACACGCGTTTTAGGCATTTTAACGCTTCTAAAATACAGTTTAAAAACCCCCTTAATGACCTCGCTATCGACGAGACGTTTGCAGATAAAATAAGGCTTGAGGTTTTTACTTCAGATATCCATATCACGGTTCATACGCTCTGTCTCATATATGTAACTTTTCTGAAATATGACAGGTCTCAAAAGCAGTTCTATTGTCACCCATTTTCCAGTTGTCACTTGCGAAGAGACACGCATTTTTGTTGATAACTACATGAGTTTGTTTACAAACATTTCCACAACAACAGTGGCAGAAGGATGCCGTAATGCTTAAAAGAACTGTTCAACTCAAGTTAGTATGGGCAGGCATTTTTCGCGAAAAGATTTGAAAAATTATTAAACTGCAACACGGTACACCCAAACCTGTGGTTTCTCACTTGTGATTGGCGGCCGTCTGCGAGAGAAGTCGTTGCCTTATTTGACCGAGCCACTCAGGACTGCATTTGCTTCCGCAATGAATCATTGTGATTGGTGTTGGTACAATCGATAAGTACCTGGGAGTAACTCACCCAATCACGAAACACAGACGGTGTAACAGTGTTTTTTTTTACTTTCATCTAGTCTCGAAATCTTTTCGCGAAATCTGCATGCCTCTAATGATAAGTCTATACGGCGATATCAGACGTGTAGGGGGATTTAATTTTCGCGAAACGATTTCAAGACCAGCTGAGAGTTAAAAACACTGTAGCATCGTCTGTATTTCGTGAATGGCTGAGTTTCTTTTAGGTACACGTCTACTGTCAACACACCAATCAAAACAATTCAGTGAGGAGCCAAACGCAACCTGAATAGTCTGGGTAAAAATGACAATGGCTTCTCTTGCAGACGGACGCCAATCACAAGGAAGAAACCGCTGGCGTGGGCATAGCTTACTGCGGTCTAATGGGCGTCTAAAATTGCCAACCCCTGCCGACGTGCAGGATGTTAGACGTGGCTTTCAGCGGCGAAGCCAACTGATCCGCTTCTCTTCCGCCTCCCACGCATCTCTCTTTCGTTCGCCCTCTCCCGTTTGGTTGTCGGATTAGATACAGGTTTAAGTTTATCCGGGACTCGTTCCTCGCTGGAGGTCATTGAACTGTGCGCCTCGGCGAACACACTACACTAATGTGTAGGGACAGGAAAAATTCGCGGGTTCAATGACCTCCAGGATGAACTCCATAGTTCTACGTACACTCGGTCAAATGCCACCCACTCATTGGCTGCTGTCTCATGAGACGTCCCAACGTTGCAGCCTGTGTTTCAATAAAGCTTTGGTTGGGCGTTTCTCATTGGCCCAGAGTCATCCAGGTGAGTTGTGAGCCAATAGCAGAGGCAGCACTGAGGTATAACTATTTGTATTTTAGCCTATCGCGAAATGAATTCGCGAATTTTTCCGGTCTGTACTAATGTGTTAGGAAATTCACGTGGTCTTAAAAAAAAATATGTAAGCGAGTCTTTCAGTATTCGTCAGACATGTGTAACATCTAACCTTGGTAACAAGTAAATCCATGTGTTCTCATGTTGCGAATGCACTTATAATACGGAAAAAGGAACGAAATTTAAAGTATTGTTACATGCGTGGCATGATGCAAGGCCGCGAGGTGTGCCAGGTACCTGAGCGGGCCTTCCAGCGAGTCTGGCCAGCGGCGCTGACGTCACGCATGCCACGCGTGCCCGGCCGGATTACAGGGGTCTGGCTAGCCATCCCCCTCCGCTCCCCGCTGACAGACACCCACGGACTACTGTCACTCACACTTCAGGCGGCCTGGGAATACTGCCGGCCTACAGAGGAAGCCGCCGAGCTTGGAGAACGTGACTTGGGGCCACTATTCGATGATTCGCGCGTCGGGTCGGCCCGGGACGACGCGACTCTTCACAGCCGCTCTCGTACCTTCGAGAAGTACGCCAGGGGTATATAAGCAGCGACGCCGGCCTCCGCAGGAGTTCCGAGAGTTCGGAGAGTTCCGCGAGTGAAGGGAAGTGCGACATCGGCGAAGAGGGTGAGAGACACCCTAGAGAGTGGCGCGAAGCGAAGCGACGGGATCGAGAGAGTGCGACTGAGTGACACGAGACTGTGTGTGTGGACAAGCGCGAGGTAAGGGGCGAACCATGTTGAGCCTAGCTCCAGTGAGGAGTGTGCACTGTGGAACTGGACAGACATCGAGTAACTAGCGAATAAACATTTTTAAGTGCAAGTGATTGGTGAACAAACATTTCATGTACAATTATTGATTAGTAATGTAAATATTAGTTATTAATAAAACTGTATTAAAACTTAATTGGACTATCCCTTACAACCCCAGTTCTCCCCACATTCAGTTCATAACAGAATAAATCTTTAAAATAATTCCGAGCATGATACATATATGCAAATTGTGGTTTCAACTAAAATTCTTCGCGCGATTCACATGTAGTCTCCGCACCCGCCGCTAGAATTCGCTACCGGAGTAGCTATGTCGACTATCGAATCATATGATTGGCAGACCAAAAATTTAAATTGTATGATGCAATGGCGCCGGTAAAAGCGTAAAAGACTTGAAATAACTAAACCCCTGGGTTTGGACATGATTTTCGACAAGTAATTTTATTAAAATATTGCTCATTTTGTTCGAATTCATCAAAGAGTTAGTACTATAGTGATTTACCTTTGACTTTGTGAATTTTGGTTCGCGTCACCCGCCACAGATAGCAGCACCGTGGTTACCCTTTTCCGTTCCAATCATAAAATTCTCCTTTCAAACGCAGTATACGTGTTACACATCAAAGATTGAGATTTTTTTTCTTTGCTACAAATGAAGTGAATCGATAAAGGTGAAAGTGAGTCCCTGGTTCGACGCAGCAGAATTCGAAGTGTTGTATGCTCCGACATTTGTTTTATAACCACTTGCAATCAGATTCGCTCTCTGTACTCGTTCCGGCGGTCGAGAAAGCTTGGGTGCGTTGTCATACATCATAGGGGTCACGTGGCACCTACGCTGTTGAAAAAAAAACGTAAATTTGCGGAATTTTAAATCTAAAATTCAACTCATAAAAAAGTATGGCTCTTCGTACACAGAAAAAAAAATTCTGTTATTTTACAAGGTATTTTTCTGGTAACCAGTTGCCAAGAAATAGTGTGTAATACTACAAGAAAAATATTGTCATTTTATACAACACATGACTATGGTTATTTTTGCATGTGTGAAATACGGTTTTTTTTTTCGAGGATAAACTAGTACTATTTATTACGAAAATTAGCACATTCAATTAATTTTTCTTTCAATCATAATTTTTTTTAAACCATGGAAAAGATTATGGAAAATGTAATAATTGGTCTTCATTTTGTTTTATATGTGCGTAGTTAATGCTGGAAATCTATCCAGGAATCGGTTTACAAATAACTCTTAACTCCGAGCACCCAACCCCCCCCCCCCCCCCCCCTAGTGCATGGTAGACTCATTTCTACTCTGTTCAACTCTACTTCCAGACCATCCTTCTGTTTCCCGTAACCAACCTGCACGCATAACGCATGACTTTTGCACCCCGCATGTAAGTTGCCAGGGTTGTTCCTATGTCTATGCAGGTTTTACCCGTGCCCAACTTGTGTAGTTTTAGTCTAGTATAGTCAGTGAAGGAGGGTTAATCATGGCGCCAATCGCTGCCATGGCTGGCCAATCCTCCTCCTAGCACATGATGCATGCTACCTCTCCTGCATGGCTAACACCCTAACTTTTATTAACATTCATTAATTCAAATATGTTTATAACTTTAACGAAAAGATTATTTTAACTATAACTTTTGTACATGTTTGCTATTTAACTTCTTCCAATCTATGTTATTCTGTTAAGAATAGGACGATGATAGGAAAAGTAGGAAACGAATGGGAGTGTTTCAAGTTTAATGTGCCTCGATAAAGTCAAATCGATGGTTGTTCCAATCGAGTGGAAGAGAGATAGATGCGACGCGTGCGTACAATGAGCGTAACGGGACATAGTGCGTAACGGGACAATGAGTCATCTTTTTTCGTGCGTGCAGCGGGCGGTCATCGATTTATTAGACGTTATCACGTCAAAAAAAAAAAAGCTGAACAGCGTAGGTTAAGCTGTGACAGTTCTCCGTCGCGAAACGCGTGTGACTGCGACAGAGGCAAGGCGGGAGGACGTATCTGAGATCTGGCCCGCGCTTTCCCCTCGGTCAGCTGTCCGCGGCTCGGACCAGTTGCTGTCGCGCTTCCCGGCCCGCGCCTATCCCCGGGTCCAGTTTCCCTCGGGCCCCGTGACGTTTGTGGGGCAGCGCCTTCGCTTCCTTCTCCCCCTCCTTCCATCAGTTTCGCATATTTCCCCGTCGCTCGGGGCAGCTCGTAGAAAGCGACGACTGATCTGCTCGCGGTTAATCTGATATATTTAAAAAAAAATGAGAGCGCTCTCACGTTACAAATACACTCATAATACAAAACTCTTTCGCGAAAAAAAATACATACCCAAATGGATGGTGTTATGCACAAATGTGTTAACCAACAAAAGGAAAAAAAAAAAATATTGAAATAATTGTGTAGGTAAAATGACACTTTTAATTGAGCTAAATTTTTTTAACCGACATTCCTTGCTACTATGCCATCTTGCGACCAAACATTCAACGCACTGCCACAATACCGGTTATTGTGTGTTAAACTTTGAACTCAATTTACTCAGTTGAAAATTTTTGTGGGTTGAACCATTTTTACATAACACCGTCCAAACAGTGTTTTCAACTAGTACATTTCTTGACGCGAATCGCACGTAGTTTCCGCACCTGCCGCTAGAATTCGTTGCCGGAGCAGCTACGTCGACTACAGAATCCTTTGGTTTTTCGGAGCGAAAGGTTAAACTATATCCGATTATAGCGAAAAAAACTAAATCCCGGCTTTGGGCCTGATTTCCGACAAGTAATTTTATTAAAATACTATTAAAATTCATTAAACAATGAATACTATAACGTTTCCCTTTGTCTGTGTGAACTTTAGCAGCACCGTGGTTACATATTTCCGTTCCATTCAAAAATTTTATCTTACAAAATGCCGTATACCGAGAGCTAAGATGTTACACGTCAAACTTATTTTGTTTTTGTTAGTATGTCAGAGAGCGCAGCAAGGTAGCACAGCGGTGCGTTTCGCTTTATTTTTTTTAATAGTGTAAACCGGCTGTATCATAGGAGAGTCTGTTGACCAAGAATGTGTGCGCAAAGGAATTTCTTAATTGCACACAAAGAGGAGTGCTGAAGACGATGTTGCAGATACAGATGATGATGGAGAAACTGAAGATGTATACAACAGTCCAGTAAGTGTATATATCTATTTCATTACAAATACTATTAGCATTTTTCTAAACGTTTTTAACATTATGTTCATAACAATTTATTTTAAACGAGATCAATGTTATGCCGTAACTAAACAAAACATATTTTTGTTGTTTTTGTCATTATTATTTTTACTCATAAACAGTACAATATTTTCGTTGTCTTATAGCGACAAAAATATTTTCTGTTTTCTTTTACAGTTTGTTCGCGCATGTGCACCATACGTTCTTGAAACGGGACGCTACCTTCATTGTTTTGATACAGTTTGTAAGCATTTTTTATATTTTCGGCTATTAAACTAGGTGAACCTTATTTCGTCTTTTGGAGGCCTACCAGGTTCAAGACTTCTTGTCGCCATTCACCCTCAGTTATTTCACCATTGTCTACATATTCCCAATCCGCTGATGACGAGCCTTGGTAACTAGGGCTATTCCTTAGTAAATAATTGTGGAGGGAGCAGCTCGCTAATACTATGGTATCTACCTTATCAACATTCATTCCAAGGCATGACAACAGACAGATAAACCGAGAAGCCATAGTGCCAAAACCGTTTTACAACTCTTCGCGCACTGCATAGACGGTAATTAAATATTTTTTCTTCGTGTGATATAATTTTATTGCTATGAGGTTTCGTTAAATTTTCCTGTCGATGAACTGCATCATCACCTATGAAAACGAAAGGAAGTTTGATGTTGCGGCTATCAGAAAAACTGTTTAGAGATGGAATGTTTAACTTTCCTTGCTTCTAGAAAATCATTGAAATCTGTCTGTTACAGAACTCCACCATCCGAAATCCTACGATTTGTTCCACAGTGTACATAAATTAATTCATATTGTGCATTGACGATTGTGAATAGAAAAACACTGAAGAGACCCTTGCAGTTATAGTAAAATACACTACTATATTTTGGTTCCTTGATCTCAATGTGCTTACTGTCCATTGCGCCAGGGAAATTTTCGAACTGCCATTTTTTTTTAAATCTTCCGAAATACTCATCCAGTCTGCTGATGACTTGGGAAACTGAAAAAATAATTAAAAGTAACATAAGAGCACTATTAATCTGATTATGAAAACATGCATGCATGCATGGCCATTATGTATTATAAATACGTGTATTTTAAAATTATCATTATCATTGTGAATTAATTAAAATATAGCTGTGTTTATGTTGACATTAAATTATTAAACTGTATTTCTTTTCGGTTGCTCAAAAATTGTCTGAAATTTTCTTTGCACCTGAAGACGTAATATACTGTTTCAGGTTTCAAGTGACTCTTTTAACTTACCTTCTACATCGTCAACATCATTTCAAGCCGTTTCATCACCGACGACACAGCCCGAACCAGTAACGTTGTAACGTCGGGAAAAAAAAGTAAAACAAACTCTTGACAAAAAGAAGGAATTATTTTTGGATAATGCATCGGCTACGCTGGCAAACATTCTCTGATTCAGAGTGTGTTTTCGGGCATAGTGTAGGGCTTCAACTAAAGGAAGTTGATCAGAAACAACAAGTGATAGCTGAATAATTAATTTCAGATGTACTGTACCACGCAAAACTTGGCAATTTAACAGAGACCTCAACTTTTACACTAACTCAATGTCAACAGCATTCATATTTACAAGTACAACAGCCTTATCAGTTTCAGTCACAGCAATTTGCGCCACATTCTCCTTCACCTAATCAAGTATTCAAACATCCTAAAACCACTGTCACAAACAACAAGACACAGGGGATTAAGGTAACGCCAATGCTTCAAAGAACGTGAAGAATGTGGTGATGGCAAAATTGTCCACGAATATATACTCTTGAAATAAACTTCATAGAAGTATTACTCAGTATACAGCCATGACTATTCTCTTCGATTAATGACATGTTTGTAAATACAAATTACAATGTTGTACAAAGCTCTATCATTTATAATTGTTAATGAGTAGAGTAATGTTTATTTATTAAATAAAAGTTTTATTTTAATACTTCAGTGACTTGTCTATTTTAATTATTTTCATAGCATCAACACTTTTATAGTCAGTAACAATATTTATGTTTTTACCTTCAAGTATTCATCTTGAAGGGCTTCAAATATGGCGGAGCAGGTCTGTGGAATAATTCGTCTTAGCAACTAAGGGGAAACAGCACAGCTGAACTTTAAATATTCGTAACTTCTGCTGGTAGCTAGAAAGCGCAAAGTAGCAATTAGTCGTTTTTCTTGGCTTACTGATTCTCGTAGCTTAGTGTTTATGTTTATAATTGTTTTTAGTTACAAGATTTAACAATACATCGAATTTACATTCATCCATCCTCAAATAATTATGCAGGTCTGTTGGCTGTGGGATTTCCAGCTCTCTCAGCAGTGAATTGTCACTATAACGATTTCGTTTCATAAGCCACCTTTTAGACCAAACTCTTCGTTTATTTTTTAGTGGATCTTCATCCAAACAAAACAATCCGCCAAACAGTACAATGCTTCTTGCAGCCGTTGTGCAAGTACAACACCAACTGTCTTTATAGAGAAAGAGACGATCATGCTCGTGTAGTGTGTGGTAGCGACCATGCGCCGAGCCGAGTCGGCGAGTATATCCGCTAGTGTATGGGGCCCTTTACATTTTAGGTAGCTTTGCAGCCGTTACCATGGTGCGACATTCAGAAAATTTTCATATAGTTTTTCGTTTCATGGTCCGTAGACCCCAAAACCATCGTCAGCTCAAAAGTTTATATATATATCGCAATTTTGTGTACACGATAACTGTCGCGATTTTTCACAAATCACTGCCAAACTGATGCATAAAATAAAGTAGCGGAAAAACTCGGTCGAGTTCGTTAATGGGCAATATCTGACCGAAGGGGTAGAAATGGAAATTTTTTGAAAAACAGGAAAATCGCTGTAGCTTCCATAATATGGAAAATATCACACCAATTTGAACGTATTATAACTCGTAGGATTAATACCAAAATATTTTGTCTGAATACGTTTTTAATACTACCAACCATTAAAAAAACACCCTTCTTAGGAACAACATAGAATTCGTGCAAATTTTGTATTAATGTTATAATTTTTACCTAAAACTTTTGTTTGAAATTTTATAAGACTAACTATTTATGCAGGGAGTTAAAAAAATAAAAGGGGTAAATTAAAAAAAAATCATACGTTTCTTACCATTTAAAATGTTGAATCCGTTCTGTTTTAGTCTAAAACCTTTAATTATTACTTACAAATTTGGTCTGAAATAATTTTTATACTACCAACCATTACTGCAAGGGGTAGAATAAACAAGGATTGGAAGACAAAACAAAATAACTCCATTCGTAGGCACAACATCAAATTCGTTCGGATATTTAGTAAATCTTATAATAGAAAACTTTTGTCTGAAACAATTTTTGATGAGATGAGCCAATGCTGCAATGGGTTGAAAAAAAGTAGAGTTTTAAAAAATGCATAATTTCCATTCCATGTACACTAACAAATTCGTTCTGATTTATTGTATAATCTTGAATTATTATCTACAAATTTTGTCTGAAATAATTGTTTATACGACCTAACATGACTGCAAGGGGTGGAAAAAAAATAGGGTTTGAATGACAAAAAATTCGTAACTCTCTTAGTAGGCACACTATCAAATCCGTTAAAATTATTAGTGAAACTCATAATTTTTTTATCTAAAACGTTTGTATTAAACAATTTTTGATTATACAAGCCATTGTTAATACAAGGGGTTGAAAACCCCTGAGATTGAAATGCGTAAATAAATAAAACTTCCCTACATTCTTATTTTTGTTTAACTTTTTAAATATTGACAAATATTACTGTTAAAATAAAGCATTATAAAAAAGAGATAGAAATAACAAAGTTTGAAAGTAAAAAATAATAAATACTTTTTAAAAAATAGATATACTCTCATATACGTTATAATTTATTGAATGAATCCTAAACTTCATCTAGAACTTTGGCTGAAACAATTTTTGATGAAACGAATTATTACCGTATAAAACGTGGGTTGAAACAAAATTCAAAACTTTCTTAGTATCAAATTCGTTTGAATTTATTTTAAACCATCCTAATATTATCTTAAACCTTGGTGCAAAGCAAATTTTTATACGTCCACGTTATTAGTGCAAGGGATGGAAAATAGTTTTTGAATGTAAAAAAAAAATTAAATAATTGTCTTAGTTGGCATGCAGCTATTCATTGCTGGATACATTGAGTTAAAAATATGCTTAATATTTTCCCTGCATGAAAAAAAATCGAATATTTAATCGAACTTTTGTAATATTGGAGAACATAACTATGTTATGTACATGAAGTTCTTAAAATTTTCCAGAAGTTTATAGAATTTTCCAAAATATTTCCGGGATAAATATGTATTTTTAAATCTACCTATGCCTGTAGACTGTGCCGAAAGGTTTTTTTTTATGGCCATGTAAATTTTCAACCATTTTAGTTCCTTGTTCGCTGAGGCGCACAGTTCAATGACCTCCATCGAGGAACGAGTCCCGCATAAACTTAAACCTGTATCTAATCTGACAACCAAACTCGAGAGGGCAGGCGAAAGAGAAATGAGTGGAGGTGGAAGAGAAGGGAATCAGATGGCTTTCGCAAAGCGAGTGGACACACAAGAAGTAATAAAAAAATGTTAGTCTTTGAGTACTCACCAGAGACGTGTAATATTTAACCTCTGTAACGAGCAAATTCATATGTTTTCATGTTGCAAATATACCCTATAATACGAAATTCGGACACGAAATTTAACGCATAAATCTTTAAAATAATGCTGAGCGTGATAAATATATAAGATAATTGTGTTTTCAAATGCATTTCTTGACAAAAATCACACTTAGTTTCTGCAACCGCCGCTATAATTCGCTGCCGGAGCAGCTACGTCGACTATCGAATCATTTCATTTGCAGACCGAAATTTCAACCTGTATATTGAAACTGCGTCAACAAAAGCAAAAAATAAAAAAATAAATTAAATAAAAAATAACTAAACCCAGACATTGGACCTGATTTTCATCCAGGAATTTTGTTAAAAGTATTTCTCCATCTAGTTAACATTCATTAAAACGTTAACGCTATAAAGTTTCCCTTTTGACCTTGTGAGCTTCGGTTCAAGCCATTCGCCACAGATGGCAGCACCGTCTGTTACAAATTTCCGTTCCTTTTCTTCCGTCGCAGTCTCGCCGCGCCTGCGCATGTCACGCTAACCCTCCCTAGTCCTCCTATCCGAGGCCAGAGATCAGAGAAAGTTGCAGATGGAGCATAAGCTCTGAGCACTGTGGCCAGTTTGTTCACGTAAGAAGATGGCTGCCATTTGTTTATATAGTATATAAAAATGTAGTTTACTACATACTCTCGTACACAATAATTTTTTCTCGAGTCAACAGTATTTATTTGTTTACTATTCATGCACTTTTCCACCACCATACATACATCACTTATGAGAAAATGCGATTTTCTTCATGTCACAATATGGCGGCAACCTGCTTCCCCCTTACGTCCCCTGGCTTCATCAGAGATACCTACAAACTGTGTTTATGCTCCATCTGTAACTTTCTCTAATCTCTGATCCGAGGCCGATATGGCGTGCAGGAATGCCAACACCGCGCACCCTTCCATCGTCGGCGCTCCATGGGCAGTGGGTTCGAGTCCGAATTCTTGCACACCTCTACGCATGGGCGTAGTTTGTTCTTTTGCTCCCACGAATCAAAAAGCCCCTCAACTGTGCGGGCAGGGTCGCCCGCGGGGGAAGGGGAATCCATAGTGCGAGTTGCCTCATTAAGAAATGTTTTAAGTTATACTTTTTAGGCGCGTCATGAAAAAATATGAGAGTGAATTTTTACCATCTGCGTGCCTCATGCAACGAAATTTTCACAGGATAAAAAAAAGGGAACATACAAAAAAAAGCTAATAAAAAAAATTATATGGGCTTTTAAATCTTACACTTTATTGGTTGTAATTGAACACTTGTCCATATCTATAAAAATGTTTTTTATTGCGAATATAAGTGATATAAATGGTTTTTATAAACTTTTTCAAGTTTATTATAAATGTGTCGTCATAAGCAAGGTTATGTTCCCGTGTATATAAACATTTACATTATAAATTATTACATTATTATTCAAATAATTAGTTATAATTAATAAATTAGAATAAAATTTAAACATATTTAATATTTTTTTAATTCATCTCAATTATTTTACTCAATTAAATACTTAATTTTATACATGTGTTTATATTGATACTAGCTGCAGTACCCGGCTATGCCCGGGCTGAACACCGGGTGATATATTGTCCGCGAGTTACAGCAAAATGGATAGTGGAGGACATTAAGAAATGACACACAATTACTGTTTGTGTATCTGTGACCTATGGTTATCTGTTTACCCATGGCGATCGGTTGAAAGGTTTAGAAGTTGATGCGCTACAGCGCCATCTAGCGGCGAGTTACAAAAAAATGGTTAGCATAACATTCATAGCATAACATTTATAGTGGCAGATCACTTTGCAAAAATCAGTCAAATCTATGAAGACCTTCATCTAGCAAGTCATCCTGAGCGGATATACAAACATGGATGAGAAAGGTTGCCGCCTGACGATTCACCATCAACAGACAGTGCTGGCACAGAAAGGTGCCAAACGTGTACACTTAAAATCATCGGAACATGCAGAAAGTGTCACCATTGCGGGATGTGTAAACGCACTCGGTACTGCAATATCACATATGGTCATCACAAATTGTCGAAATTTTGGGGCTTTGTTCCCAGAGGGGGGCGGGGGTTCGAGGACCCTGAATGGCTCGAAAACACTTAAAATCGAAAGAGATAGATTTTTAAAATTTTTAAACTTTCGAAATTTTGGGGCTTTAACCACCTGGGGGGGGGTGGGGGGTTATGTTGAGTACCCCGAATGGCTCGGAAACACTCCAAATCGAAAGAGATATAAAGGAATATAAGAATGTAGGCATTTACTGTACTCCTATCTACCATAATAACAATAATGACAAATAGAAAGCTTATTACCTACCTATGAATAATTATCTAAATAAATTAATAAATAACTGTATGTTTAAGAATTTACGTACATACATAATATTAAACTTAAAACTATACACACCAAAAAAAAATAAGGATGTTTGTGAAACTATTTTTTATTTGTCATAATGTTTAAAACATTTGTAGGATTTGTTTATATGTAAAACTGTGGTGGCAATATTCCGCTTATCCAAAGGAGTATAGAAATCAATAGAGATATCACTCCCTGTACACACCACAAATCTTTGAATTAAGTAAAAAAAAAAAAAAGTCTAAAATGAAACAAAAAGTATAAATAACAACTAATTTGACAAAAAAAAATTATACAACTGGAATGACAATGTTAAAATCCGCCTGAAATTTAATAGAAGTAGGTAGGTAAGAATATATATATAAGAAATTAAATTAAATTAAAACATACATAAATAAAATTATCTCACACTCAACCAAACATAATGTTTAATATGAAATAAAGGAAGACGGCAATTACACGTAACTATTCTAATTAATAAAAAAAATCAACTTTCCTGAAATAGGAAAATTCAAATTTTTCAACAATATATTACATAATTGATAAATATTTCTGGTCTTCGGTCTCAGCAGCCCTAAGACTCTTGACGCTCAGCAGATAAATTATAAACACTAAACCAAACTCCTTGCAAATAAGTAGGTACTGTAAAAAAAAGAACAATATTGACAAATAGAAAATATTTGTAGGCCCTAGCAACCTATGAATAAATTTCGAAGAAATTTATAAGTTTAAGAATTTATGTAGGGTACCAACATAATATTAAACTTGAAACTATCCACACAATAAAAACCTAAGAATGTTAGTGAAACTATTTTTTTTATTTGTCATAATACCTAAAATATGTATGTTTCCAAAACGAAACAAAGTATAAATAATGACCAATTTGACCAAAAAAAATTGTACAACTCGAATTACATTGAAAACATACACGTGAAATTTAAAAGAATTATGAGTGCCCTAGGTAGGGAGAAAAAATATATATAGAAGAAATTAAATTTAAAAAAATGGGTGCATGTACTTAGGTACGCGCATGAGAAGTTATACTTCCTTGGCATCATTAAAAAATAGTTTTTAATTGCATGCAAAAATATTGTGTGGAGTCCCTCCGCGTGGAAGAAGTGAAACTTCGTAATGTGGAAATGAAAATAGGAAGGGGTAGAAATTGATTTTTAGTGAAATCATATTGTATCAAATCAAACTAAAAAAAATAAAGGAAATAAATTTGTAACGATTCATAGATTTCTCTTCAGAGAGAGAGAGACACCTATTGAATGTCTATAAAACTAACTTTTTTATGAGAGCAGATTTTCATGAAATAAATCATGAAATAATTCAACGATAAAAGCTGTTTATTTAAGTAAGCGGACGGGTTCGCCCCAAGGAGAAAATTGACGCGGCGAGACCTCGTGGACATAGAGAAATGACACACACTCACTATTTATGTGTCTATGAAACATGATTTTTTTTCTGCAATTTAAATTGTAATATACAAAAACGGTATTGAAAATTGAAACAAATATGGCGACACTACAAACTGTCAAGATCTTTATTTTTTTCTTACTCTCTACTTAGTTCCTTACAATAGCAAAACGTAACGTAATGGCTTGAAAGCTATTGCTCGGCAGACATAGAGGAATGACACTAACAGTTTGTATATCTATGACACACGTTACATAAAATTAAGATATATTTTTTTTAACCCGTTTAAAATTTATTTTTTTAGACAAAAGATAGCCTATGTCCATCCCCAGGATATAATCTATCTCCTTGCCAAATTTCATTACGATCCGTTCAGCCGTTCAGCCGGGAAAAGGTAACAAACAAACAGACAGACAGACAGACAGACAGAGTTACTTTCGCATTTATAATGTTAGTAAGGATTTAATACTGTGTATCTATTTTAATTGTTTATTTTCATTGAATTCATATTTTTCCAACCGTATTTCTAATAATAATTCGCATGCTAAAATAAAGTTAATTTCTTTATGACGCCAAGTATAACTTCTAACGCACATACATATACGCGCCCATTTTTTTTGGGTGGGGAAGGGGGGGAGGATATCAAACACTTTGAGGGGGGTTAAGAAAAAATAAATAAACACAAAATCTAAATTTTTTATGAGTTGACATTAATTTCTCCTAAATTGCCTCTAAAGCGCATTATTTCGCTTAGTATTTTAGTGTTATATTTTCATAAAACACGATTTTGAAAAACATTTTTTAAAAAAATTTGGGTTATGATACCCAGATCACTTGGACGGATACTTTCAGAATTAAAGTCCTAGGTAAGTAACTGTTTTTGGGTGTGGTGGGGGGGGAGGGAAACGATTGTTTGTTTAAGGGGGCGGGGTGGAATGCGCCATCATTAAGGGTGGTGGGGGGTTTCAGGTAATCAAAACTTTCAAACTGTAATTAAAAACGCACCAATAACGCCAAAACTATGTTTAAAAAAAGTTTTCAATATTATTAACTTTTCCGGTTATTGCACGCATAAGTACAGTTCTGTTAATATGACTCCCTCCGACTGCATATTCCTCTTCCCCAACCCCAACCTAACCCAACTTTTTGCCCCCTTGCAGTTATTTACAGTGAAAATGTTTTCATGAAATCTATGGTTCGACAGGTTCTATAATTCAGCAAAAATAGAGCCACTGGCGCGTTCAATTTTTTTTTCTCGTTTGGATTATGGGGTGTTAAACTTGGCTGTGTTACTGCGCTCCCTGTGTTCTTAGTTCTTGAAGAGTTCAGCATCAATGTGAGATTACTTCAGTACAGGGTGTCCTGTTTTCTAGGGAGTCACACACACTTCACATTTCACAATTCACGGGTACATTTTCGCAATGATTTGTTAAACGTGACCAACACTCACCTGAACTTTTTTCTTCTATATAGCAGATTATTACAACTTGTTTGAAATATCATTGTACTGTATATTAATGTTTCCTTGGTATTTTAGTTAAAATTATCTTAGTTAAAAAATCGTTAATGCGGCATGGCCGTGGTGACGAAAATACCGGATCAAATATATTTGACTTTTCTTTGAATCCCACGTTCTTCACTTGCCCTTGTGATGCAGGCTTCTAGAGTAATTGGACGGATATAGTTTTTTTTTTTACCTTTTATTAAAGGTACAATTAAACTTAACAGGTTTTTAGATTTTTTTCATTCAATAAATTGTATCTGAAAGTAGTTAAATTTCACTCATTAATTTATGGCAACCTACTTAGGTTTTTACTTATAGCTTCGTAAGTATATATTTATTATTTGTTGAAAATTTCTTAAGCCATCTCGAAAAAATTATTTTTCATTAAATATGTTAATCCTGTTAAAATATGAACAGTTCAAGAGTTTAGGAACATTTTAACTACTAAAGTCTTCAGTCAAATTCAACCTACCAAAACTTTATTAAAATGGTAACATTTCTTTGTCAGAAAGAACGTGAGCAGTAGACAGATTGGTTTACTTGCACATTTCCCATACTTCGCTTCCAGTTCGGAGCAACTTGGTGACGTCACAGCCGGGGACAACTATGGATAAGTAAAGGAAATTTGAACGTGGCCAACGTTTTATGGGCATTAGGCTCCGTCATATTGGAAATTAAAATTGTCTTGCTACAATTCCATTTTTGAGTTTATTATCCGAAATTTCAGTGTGGCAGGACATAGGCAATAACCATACCAATATTTGTGACCTTATTAAAGCCTGGAAGTAACGAAGGTAAAGGCAGGTCGGAACGCAAAATATTTGAAAGTAAACCCACAGAATAAAATTGTCTATACTTTTGCAAACGATTTCTTTAGGAAACTTGTTGCCAAGAAATAGTTTGTGATACTTCAAGAATTATATTCTAACTTTTTACAACACATGGCTATGGTTATTTCTGCATATATGAAATACGTTTTTCGAGATAATGCTAGTATTTCTTTCGAAAATTGACGCATAATTTTGTATTTTAATAGATTTTTCATTCAAACTTTTTTTTTTTCAAAACTCGTAAAAGTTAATATAAAATTTCATAATTGGACTTAATTTTGTTTTATTATACTTATTAATGTGCGCAGTTAATGTTAGAAAACTTTTCAGGGAAAGGTTTACAAATAACTTCAACTATTGTAGGTACTGGGACAACACAAAGCATAAATGCCCGGGTAAGAATCTGAACTCATCTTAACACTATTTAGTAGTGATATAGTTGTTTTCATATAAATGTACAAATTTAAATATATCTGTAATTTTAAATGAACATTTCAGTTCAATTTCCAACAAAAAAAATTACAGTGTAGGTATCTTATCAATTGCGTTGCCTATCTTACGTCGGTTTGTGTGGTACGTAAACAAGATATTGCTTCAGGAGGATGCTTAGTCTGTCTCATACAGCTTGTCTCAACTTTTGATGGTTCTCGAAAGTAGTTCCAATGATCAGGGCTATGTATATTGTTGTCTGTCTCATTTTGTGTTTTTGTTTAAACTGTCACGTTGTTGTTAGCCCACTGTGTTGGTCTGTGATATTATTTTTTTCATGACTAAATTCCTTCCACAGAATTCTTGTGCTGTCTGATATTTAAGTTTTAATGTATTCGTCTGTGCTGACGTCGTTTTGCTGTCCATAATAACTGTTTAGGTTCATCGTTGGGTTTATCTGTTTGACATCAGCTGATTTAGGCTTGTGGGTTTCTGATCTAGTGGTGTCTTACAATTTATCATAGACAAATAGTTCTATAATTTCTTTGTGTTGTCCTGCTTGTATGTGCTCAGCTCTAACAACCTCGCTGTCGGCGTGGTCAAATTAAAATAAAATGGCGTGGAGATTTTGCTGTGCGGCAGAAAATAACATTTGCTTCATTGGGAAGCGACTCGGAGATGTTACACTGTAATTTATTTTTAATGCAACCGAAATAATAAAGTATAATTACATATAGGGCCTATGTGTAAGACTCTACATCCACATTAAAAGCAACTAAATTGCTAAAAAAAAAAAAAATCGCATTAGGTAATACTGGGTTCGGATTCTTACACGGACATGTATGCTATGTGTTGCCCCAGTATCTCCAATAGTTAAGTTATTTGTAAATCGTTCCCTAAATTACTTTCCAGTATTAACTTCGCACATTAATAAGCATAGTAAAACGAATTAAAGTCAAATTGTGGAATATTCGATTATATTTTCCGTGGTTAAAAAAAAAAAATTATACTTGAATGAAACATCAATTAAAATATAAAAACTATCTGCCAATATTCGTAAGATATACTCAGTATTATCTCTAAAAACGTGTTTCGAATATGCAAAAAAAACCATAGGCATATGTTGTACAAAGTTACAATTATTTTGCTTGTAATATTACGAGCTCTGTGTAGGCAACGGTTCCGTTGTCCTTACGACGCTCTTGTCCCGAGACGTGTGTGCCCATTCGCCACTTGTTTATCCCATCACGAGTACAAAACGTCCACGAAGACGGCACGGAGAGAGAGGGAGGGGGGGGTGGAGAAAGGCCATACGCAACGGTTCTAGGTGAAGTACAAAGAGCGACGGAGATCTCTCGGACAAGACGAAGAACATGCACAGCTGACTCGGCCGTGATTGGTGCCAGGACGTAACTAGGAGGGGGAGGGGGGCAGACGGGCTTATGCCCCAGGCGTCGCATTTGGGGGAGGGGCGTCAAAACTGGCAGAGTGATTATTACTATAGATATTTACTTGAATATAGTAGTGTTAGAAAACAAATATGATGGGTGCGTGTACCTGGCGTAGTTAAAAAAAAAAAAATATTAATTTTGTATGCAATTAATTAATAGAAATAAAATAATAAAAGGAGTGGATTGATTTAATAAATACGGGTGGTAAAGTAAAAATGCAATCAATTCAAAAAATAATAATTACTCAGAATTTGGTATTAATGTAAACACGTGTATTAAATGAATTATTTAATTTAGAAAAATTAACTAGATAAATTTTAATTAATAATTCAAAACCATAAATATGCTGAGTAATTATTATATTTTTTAAAATTGAATATCTATTACATAATTAAAATGCAAAAAAAAAAAACTATACATATGGGAACATACATAACCTCACGTATAAAAATACACTTGAAAAAGGTTATTAACACTATTTATATCACTAATATTCAGTATAAATAAATGTTTCGATTATATGGACCAGTATTCAATATCAATCACTAAAATATAAGTTTTAAAAGCATATATATATATATATAATTTTTATTTGTTTGTAGCCTTTCTTTTTTTCATATTTTGAAAACTTCGTTGCATCGTGCGCGCGCATCGTAAAAATTCACTCTCATCAATTTTTCATTACTTCAAAAATCTTGGAGGGCATCATTTGTGTTGGACAACTCGTACAACTAGTTTTTTTTTTTTTCGTGCTATCAACTTGCGATGTATTGAAAGTGAAGTGGCTGCAAACAAATATGTTTATTTACCATCTAAGTTGAGACAAACATATTTGGAATAGTGTGTATTAATATTTGATTGTCGGGAATAGGTTTTGTTATGGTCAGTTTGGAAAAAAAAGAAAAGGATTAAGAGGGGGGGGTGTGTGGCCAAGATGAGTTGTTGCCCCGGGCGGAAACTGGTCTAGTTACGCCTGCTTGGTGCGCGCGTCCACAGAGTCTCCCGGCGCAGCGACCTCATTGGTCGAGCGCTAGAGGTGTCGATGCTGCTTTGTTTCGCTCTGGCCGGCGCCCGGACAGCAGGGACGCGGTTCCTCTCGATCCAGGCGGGACCCGCCTTGACTGCGCGTAGTGAAGCCATCCTAGACTGCTGGTTGGTCGACAGCACGGTCACGTCATTTGACGGGCTGCACTGCTAGACACATGGCCCCACAAGGGTGGGGCTGGGTGGACCCCTGGGTCCAGGGCCCGGGACCAGCCTAATTTTATTTTTATCTCAGTGTGTGAAATAAATATACATACTCGCTGTGGTTATTTTCAAGTAAAATAATTTTAATAATAAAGCTTAGTCTGGTCTAATAAAATAGTAACCATATTTATACCTTGTATTTTCAGGTTAAATAACGTTCTAAAAAGAGTGTAGGTAATAAATAACCATGCAATTATAATGTAGTACGTGACTGTAAAATTGGGGGGAGGGGGGGGGGAGGCGTCTCCGATCCTGGGTTCAGGCAACACCTACTAGAATACAAGGCCTGAGCGCTGGGGAAAGTTGAAGGCGTGACGTCACGCACAGTAGGCCGACCCTTGCCCTGCTACCTGAACGAGCGAGGCAGTCAGTCATCTTGTAGGCCTACCTGCCTTGACGCGTTGTCGTGTTGTGATTTCTGTGGCAGTCGGCAGTTTGCGTATAGTGTTGGTGGTTTCACGTACACGTTGCAATGATATAATATTTTAAAATTTACAAGTGCTGTGTTACGAATTGCAGAGATAATTATACCAACGGGCCAACAGTGCGCGTTTTTAAATTTCCTCAAGATGAAGACACTAACAAGAAATGGCTTTAAGCTATTCCAAGGGAGAATTTAGAACCAAGTCTACGGTCACTAGTAAGAATTTATCTTTATTTTCGAAAGAAGCACTACTTTTATGTAAACGTCCATTTTTATTTTAAAAGATAACTGATTATTCTGTAGATACGTTGTCGCGGCCTCGTCTCTGGTGAAGATGTGGAGACGGGGTGGACGTCGCTCGGTCGTTCAGTTGTGTTGTTTGCCCGGCGCCAGCTCTTGGGTAGAGCAGCCTCACACTCTGAGGCGGGAGTGGACCGTTCGGCCCAGTGCAGCTGACCGAGGACGTGCTGACAAGGAGTAGTTAGCAGGAAGATTGGGTGTAGAAGAGAGGATGCCCGCGGTCTCACGAAGAGTCGCTAGCGGAAAGGATGGAAGTGGGAGAGAGGGATGCCCGCGGTCTCACTAAGAGCTTTGAATATATATACTGTATAGAAGTCGCGAGTGGATAGGATTTACTCTACGTTTTTCAGAAGCGTATGAGGAGCAGCTTGGGAACTTCACCGCTGCAGTGCGCTGCCGTAACGCCCTGTATCGTCTTAGTTGTTATTTACACGTTAGAGCGCAGCGCTGTCGCCCGCTGTCATTCCCCGCTCCCCTCATCCATCATTCACTGCAGCTCAACGTCGTTCAACAGGAGGGGGAAGGGGTGTTTGAAGAGTTCGAGACTTGTCCGCTAGGGACCACCACAAGTCGATGCCCTAGAGATGGTGGCGATTGCGGCGGTGAATTAACCAACTACCTCAAAACCGTATTAGAAATTTTAACCTGGGCTGGCGACTTCTATACAGTATATATATTCAAAGCTAAGAGTCGCTAGCAGAGGATTGCCCGCGGTCTCACGAAGAGTCGCTAGCGGATGGGTGGGCAGAGAGAGGTAGAATGAGAGAGAGAGAGCAGGAAGCCCGCGGTCTCACTAAGAGTCGCTAGCAGAGGATTGCCCGCGGTCTCACAAGGAGTCGCTAGCGGATGGGTGGGCAGAGAGAGGTAGAATGAGAGAGAGAGAGAGCAGGAAGCCCGCGGTCTCACTAAGAGTCGCTAGCAGAGGATTGCCCGCGGTCTCACAAGGAGTCGCTAGCGGATGGGTGGGCAGAAAGAGGTAGAATGAGAGAGAGAGAGCAGGAAGCCCGCGGTCTCACTAAGAGTCGCTAGCAGAGGATTGCCCGCGGTCTCACAAGGAGTCGCTAGCGGATGGGTGGGCAGAGAGAGGTAGAATGAGAGAGAGAGAGCAGGAAGCCCGCGGTCTCACTAAGAGTCGCTAGCAGAGGATTGCCCGCGGTCTCACAAGGAGTCGCTAGCGGATGGGTGGGCAGAGAGAGGTAGAATGAGAGAGAGAGAGCAGGAAGCCCGCGGTCTCACTAAGAGTCGCTAGCAGAGGATTGCCCGCGGTCTCACGAAGAGTCGCTAGCGGATGGGTGGGCAGAGAGAGGTAGAATGAGAGAGAGAGAGCAGGAAGCCCGCGGTCTCACTAAGAGTCGCTAGCAGAGGATTGCCCGCGGTCTCACAAGGAGTCGCTAGCGGATGGGTGGGCAGAGAGAGGTAGAATGAGAGAGAGAGAGCAGGAAGCCCGCGGTCTCACTAAGAGTCGCTAGCAGAGGATTGCCCGCGGTCTCACAAGGAGAACGCTAGCGGATGGGTGGGCAGAGAGAGGTAGAATGAGAGAGAGAGAGCAGGAAGCCCGCGGTCTCACTAAGAGTCGCTAGCAGAGGATTGCCCGCGGTCTCACAAGGAGTCGCTAGCGGATGGGTGGGCAGAGAGAGGTAGAATGAGAGAGAGAGAGCAGGAAGCCCGCGGTCTCACTAAGAGTCGCTAGCAGAGGATTGCCCGCGGTCTCACGAAGAGTCGCTAGCGGATGGGTGGGCAGAGAGAGGTAGAATGAGAGAGAGAGAGCAGGAAGCCCGCGGTCTCACTAAGAGTCGCTAGCAGAGGATTGCCCGCGGTCTCACGAAGAGTCGCTAGCGGATGGGTGGGCAGAGAGAGGTAGAATGAGAGAGAGAGAGCAGGAAGCCCGCAGTCTCACTAAGAGTCGCTAGCAGAGGATTGCCCGCGGTCTCACAAGGAGTCGCTAGCGGATGGGTGGGCAGAGAGAGGTAGAATGAGAGAGAGAGAGCAGGAAGCCCGCGGTCTCACTAAGAGTCGCTAGCAGAGGATTGCCCGCGGTCTCACAAGGAGTCGCTAGCGGATGGGTGGGCAGAGAGAGGTAGAATGAGAGAGAGAGAGCAGGAAGCCCGCGGTCTCACTAAGAGTCGCTAGCAGAGGATTGCCCGCGGTCTCACAAGGAGTCGCTAGCGGATGGGTGGGCAGAGAGAGGTAGAATGAGAGAGAGAGAGCAGGAAGCCCGCGGTCTCACTAAGAGTCGCTAGCAGAGGATTGCCCGCGGTCTCACAAGGAGTCGCTAGCGGATGGGTGGGCAGAGAGAGGTAGAATGAGAGAGAGAGAGCAGGAAGCCCGCGGTCTCACTAAGAGTCGCTAGCAGAGGATTGCCCGCGGTCTCACAAGGAGTCGCTAGCGGATGGGTGGGCAGAGAGAGGTAGAATGAGAGAGAGAGAGCAGGAAGCCCGCGGTCTCACTAAGAGTCGCTAGCAGAGGATTGCCCGCGGTCTCACAAGGAGTCGCTAGCGGATGGGTGGGCAGAGAGAGGTAGAATGAGAGAGAGAGAGCAGGAAGCCCGCGGTCTCACTAAGAGTCGCTAGCAGAGGATTGCCCGCGGTCTCACAAGGAGTCGCTAGCGGATGGGTGGGCAGAGAGAGGTAGAATGAGAGAGAGAGAGCAGGAAGCCCGCGGTCTCACTAAGAGTCGCTAGCAGAGGATTGCCCGCGGTCTCACAAGGAGTCGCTAGCGGATGGGTGGGCAGAGAGAGGTAGAATGAGAGAGAGAGAGCAGGAAGCCCGCGGTCTCACTAAGAGTCGCTAGCAGAGGATTGCCCGCGGTCTCACAAGGAGTCGCTAGCGGATGGGTGGGCAGAGAGAGGTAGAATGAGAGAGAGAGAGCAGGAAGCCCACGGTCTCACTAAGAGTCGCTAGCAGAGGATTGCCCGCGGTCTCACAAGGAGTCGCTAGCGGATGGGTGGGCAGAGAGAGGTAGAATGAGAGAGAGAGAGCAGGAAGCCCGCGGTCTCACTAAGAGTCGCTAGCAGAGGATTGCCCGCGGTCTCACAAGGAGTCGCTAGCGGATGGGTGGGCAGAGAGAGGTAGAATGAGAGAGAGAGAGCAGGAAGCCCGCGGTCTCACTAAGAGTCGCTAGCAGAGGATTGCCCGCGGTCTCACGAAGAGTCGCTAGCGGATGGGTGGGCAGAGAGAGGTAGAATGAGAGAGAGAGAGCAGGAAGCCCGCGGTCTCACTAAGAGTCGCTAGCAGAGGATTGCCCGCGGTCTCACAAGGAGTCGCTAGCGGATGGGTGGGCAGAGAGAGGTAGAATGAGAGAGAGAGAGCAGGAAGCCCGCGGTCTCACTAAGAGTCGCTAGCAGAGGATTGCCCGCGGTCTCACAAGGAGTCGCTAGCGGATGGGTGGGCAGAGAGAGGTAGAATGAGAGAGAGAGAGCAGGAAGCCCGCGGTCTCACTAAGAGTCGCTAGCAGAGGATTGCCCGCGGTCTCACAAGGAGTCGCTAGCGGATGGGTGGGCAGAGAGAGGTAGAATGAGAGAGAGAGAGCAGGAAGCCCGCGGTCTCACTAAGAGTCGCTAGCAGAGGATTGCCCGCGGTCTCACAAGGAGTCGCTAGCGGATGGGTGGGCAGAGAGAGGTAGAATGAGAGAGAGAGAGCAGGAAGCCCGCGGTCTCACTAAGAGTCGCTAGCAGAGGATTGCCCGCGGTCTCACAAGGAGTCGCTAGCGGATGGGTGGGCAGAGAGAGGTAGAATGAGAGAGAGAGAGCAGGAAGCCCGCGGTCTCACTAAGAGTCGCTAGCAGAGGATTGCCCGCGGTCTCACAAGGAGTCGCTAGCGGATGGGTGGGCAGAGAGAGGTAGAATGAGAGAGAGAGAGCAGGAAGCCCGCGGTCTCACTAAGAGTCGCTAGCAGAGGATTGCCCGCGGTCTCACAAGGAGTCGCTAGCGGATGGGTGGGCAGAGAGAGGTAGAATGAGAGAGAGAGAGCAGGAAGCCCGCGGTCTCACTAAGAGTCGCTAGCAGAGGATTGCCCGCGGTCTCACAAGGAGTCGCTAGCGGATGGGTGGGCAGAGAGAGGTAGAATGAGAGAGAGAGAGCAGGAAGCCCGCGGTCTCACTAAGAGTCGCTAGCAGAGGATTGCCCGCGGTCTCACAAGGAGTCGCTAGCGGATGGGTGGGCAGAGAGAGGTAGAATGAGAGAGAGAGAGCAGGAAGCCCGCGGTCTCACTAAGAGTCGCTAGCAGAGGATTGCCCGCGGTCTCACGAAGAGTCGCTAGCGGATGGGTGGGCAGAGAGAGGTAGAATGAGAGAGAGAGAGCAGGAAGCCCGCGGTCTCACTAAGAGTCGCTAGCAGAGGATTGCCCGCGGTCTCACAAGGAGTCGCTAGCGGATGGGTGGGCAGAGAGAGGTAGAATGAGAGAGAGAGAGCAGGAAGCCCGCGGTCTCACTAAGAGTCGCTAGCAGAGGATTGCCCGCGGTCTCACAAGGAGTCGCTAGCGGATGGGTGGGCAGAGAGAGGTAGAATGAGAGAGAGAGTGCAGGAAGCCCGCGGTCTCACTAAGAGTCGCTAGCAGAGGATTGCCCGCGGTCTCACAAGGAGTCGCTAGCGGATGGGTGGGCAGAGAGAGGTAGAATGAGAGAGAGAGAGCAGGAAGCCCGCGGTCTCACTAAGAGTCGCTAGCAGAGGATTGCCCGCGGTCTCACAAGGAGTCGCTAGCGGATGGGTGGGCAGAGAGAGGTAGAATGAGAGAGAGAGAGCAGGAAGCCCGCGGTCTCACTAAGAGTCGCTAGCAGAGGATTGCCCGCGGTCTCACAAGGAGTCGCTAGCGGATGGGTGGGCAGAGAGAGGTAGAATGAGAGAGAGAGAGCAGGAAGCCCGCGGTCTCACTAAGAGTCGCTAGCAGAGGATTGCCCGCGGTCTCACAAGGAGTCGCTAGCGGATGGGTGGGCAGAGAGAGGTAGAATGAGAGAGAGAGAGCAGGAAGCCCGCGGTCTCACTAAGAG
This sequence comes from Bacillus rossius redtenbacheri, assembly GCF_032445375.1. Classification (NCBI taxonomy): domain Eukaryota; kingdom Metazoa; phylum Arthropoda; class Insecta; order Phasmatodea; family Bacillidae; genus Bacillus; species Bacillus rossius. The sequence continues at coordinate 31,444,203 of NC_086342.1, read as the reverse complement.
TCGCTAGCAGAGGATTGCCCGCGGTCTCACAAGGAGTCGCTAGCGGATGGGTGGGCAGAGAGAGGTAGAATGAGAGAGAGAGAGCAGGAAGCCCGCGGTCTCACTAAGAGTCGCTAGCAGAGGATTGCCCGCGGTCTCACGAAGAGTCGCTAGCGGATGGGTGGGCAGAGAGAGGTAGAATGAGAGAGAGAGAGCAGGAAACCCGCGGTCTCACTAAGAGTCGCTAGCAGAGGATTGCCCGCGGTCTCACAAGGAGTCGCTAGCGGATGGGTGGGCAGAGAGAGGTAGAATGAGAGAGAGAGAGCAGGAAGCCCGCGGTCTCACTAAGAGTCGCTAGCAGAGGATTGCCCGCGGTCTCACAAGGAGTCGCTAGCGGATGGGTGGGCAGAGAGAGGTAGAATGAGAGAGAGAGAGCAGGAAGCCCGCGGTCTCACTAAGAGTCGCTAGCAGAGGATTGCCCGCGGTCTCACAAGGAGTCGCTAGCGGATGGGTGGGCAGAGAGAGGTAGAATGAGAGAGAGAGAGCAGGAAGCCCGCGGTCTCACTAAGAGTCGCTAGCAGAGGATTGCCCGCGGTCTCACAAGGAGTCGCTAGCGGATGGGTGGGCAGAGAGAGGTAGAATGAGAGAGAGAGAGCAGGAAGCCCGCGGTCTCACTAAGAGTCGCTAGCAGAGGATTGCCCGCGGTCTCACAAGGAGTCGCTAGCGGATGGGTGGGCAGAGAGAGGTAGAATGAGAGAGAGAGAGCAGGAAGCCCGCGGTCTCACTAAGAGTCGCTAGCAGAGGATTGCCCGCGGTCTCACAAGGAGTCGCTAGCGGATGGGTGGGCAGAGAGAGGTAGAATGAGAGAGAGAGAGCAGGAAGCCCGCGGTCTCACTAAGAGTCGCTAGCAGAGGATTGCCCGCGGTCTCACAAGGAGTCGCTAGCGGATGGGTGGGCAGAGAGAGGTAGAATGAGAGAGAGAGAGCAGGAAGCCCGCGGTCTCACTAAGAGTCGCTAGCAGAGGATTGCCCGCGGTCTCACGAAGAGTCGCTAGCGGATGGGTGGGCAGAGAGAGGTAGAATGAGAGAGAGAGAGCAGGAAGCCCGCGGTCTCACTAAGAGTCGCTAGCAGAGGATTGCCCGCGGTCTCACAAGGAGTCGCTAGCGGATGGGTGGGCAGAGAGAGGTAGAATGAGAGAGAGAGAGCAGGAAGCCCGCGGTCTCACTAAGAGTCGCTAGCAGAGGATTGCCCGCGGTCTCACAAGGAGTCGCTAGCGGATGGGTGGGCAGAGAGAGGTAGAATGAGAGAGAGAGAGCAGGAAGCCCGCGGTCTCACTAAGAGTCGCTAGCAGAGGATTGCCCGCGGTCTCACAAGGAGTCGTTAGCGGATGGGTGGGCAGAGAGAGGTAGAATGAGAGAGAGAGAGAGCAGGAAGCCCGCGGTCTCACTAAGAGTCGCTAGCAGAGGATTGCCCGCGGTCTCACAAGGAGTCGCTAGCGGATAGGTGTGAGAGAATGAGAGAGAGAAGGAAAGCCCGCGGTCTCACGAAGAGTCGCTAGCTGAGGAAAGGAAGATGAGGAATTCAAGCCAATGATACCACTTTTGACTGAGGTAATATTTATTCTCCCAGATTAGCTGGGAGAGAGGAAAGCTCACATTCATAATTATTCTCCCAGATTGGCTGGGAGATGTGAGCTGTCTAGGCTTGTTAGCCCGCTCAATTTATACAAGTTTCTTCTAGAACCATCTGTGTTAAAGTTTTACATATTTCTATCTCTTTTGCCTGATGATGATCTTTTGAATTTTACAATATTATTTCCACATCTACAAAACATACTTCCAGCATACACTTAATAATCTACCTAAATATTTACAATAATAACATCTATAAAATAACTATGATACATTGTCTCTTTATATTTACACTGCCATCTAGTGGCGAGTGGTGGCACTACCAGGGCCATGGCTGCAGTGTTGCGCCACGGACAGGACTGTGACCCGGGTTTTTTATTTAATAAAGAGGAGGTACGGCGTCAACGTAGTTCTTTAAACTTTTAAGCCCGCGCAAAATAAGATATATAGCAGAATTCAATTTCCCCCCCCTCCCTTTTTTTCAATATTAGCTCTAACTACATATAAGTATAATGCGGAATATTCCAATGTTTGTTTCAGTACCTCTCATTTATAGTTTTACTATACATTGTAATCATGTGTTAACATTCGAGTATATTATAGAAACACAAGGCGTATCATTCGCATAAACAAGCATTCCGAAACATAAATATTCGTTTTTGAATTCTTTAAGCTCACACATGTTTTTAAGTTTTAAAATGTTGATATTGCCTGGTAAACCTGTAATACAAAATTTTACATTGCGCTAAAAAATATTTGCTGCTAAATGTTAAGGTTAGGCACTAATAATAATAATAATATTGTTAAAAATTACTAGTACTATTACACTACCTACATGATACCAAGAATTTTTTTTTCAATGGCGAAAAGGCACTGCTGTTAATCCAGATGTAATAAGTCTGCATTTATTAATACGTACATTTAGATAAAATTTATTGAAAGTAAAATTAATTTATTCAAGTCTCTGCTTCTCCAATTGGATGCTTTTGTGTTTAAAACTAAATTGATATTTTAATCATTTTTTTTGCTATGAAATGCATAAGATATAAACTGTTCATTGTTAAATTTTCATGACTAAAATTACATTTTAATAAGAGTTAAAAAAAGTTGAGACATATATTTGCAATAGTATGAAATATTTTAATTCACAAACATTGAAAGAACGTTGTTATCAATAATTCAATTTTGATAATCATCCGAATACAGAAATATAAGTTTGAAATGTGTTTACTGTCATTTGGGGAAATATAAATTTAAGTTTTTTTGAAGAAAAAAATATATGTTAGCCTACGGTTAGTTCCATAATATTTGCGAACAGAGACATTTAATGCGGAATTAAGTTGCTGTGTTTGTCAGCAACAATTAAAGATACAATATTTTTTTCACTAACCTATACCTTCTTGAAGACGTACACATTTTGTGCGTTATTGCTTACCTCATTTAAAACTTATAAAATATTATTTTCTTTATTAAAACTATTTAGAAAGTATAAAATAATTCCAACTAGACATTTTTTTAAAATATGAAATGTCATCCAAATTATTTTAACAAAATCAAATTAATTGGGCACAGGTACATACACTGGCTTAAATTTGGTCAGGAGATACGATAATTTAGAAATTGTGTTTGCATATTGTTTTCCTTGTGTTATGAATACATGAAAAATAACCATGACACTAGTTGGACTTTCATGTCAAATCATCATTGATATTGTTAATATAATAAACGCACTTGCCATACAGTTGATATATTAGTGTCTACATTTTGTTTCCTACTAGTTCAATGGAAGCTATTAAAATCATACTTAGATGTTACAGGGATTTGAACTCAAGATTTAATATCTTTATTATTTTATTACATTTTAAGGACCCAAAGTAACGTGGTTTTGTAAGTTTGCAATTGCATTCGTTCTTTGAATTATTCTTGCAATGGGGAAGATGGATTAAAAACATTTTTATGGACATACGCCAAAACAGCAATGGCGTAATCCCATAAACATGTTTTAATTGCAATTGCATTGTTGTATCTATTTACAGTATTTTCACACCCTTCTATGTATTTCGCAAAGTATTTTTTTGTCGCTAACAACCCTTTTTGTTTTGCCACATTAACACTGTCAGGTGATTATGTTGCAACTGACAAAGTTTAAAGTTACGTATTTTAAAAGACATGATGGCTTACCTTTTCTACCATATACTTAAAGCATTGTGGTCAAAAAATAATCTGATTTTATTTTAAAAGATGGCTCTTGTTGTGTATATCATGTAATTTTAAATGTAAATTATGGTGCAAAAAGTGGTAAACTGTAATATTGAAATTACTTAAAAAAATTTAAATAAATACTTGAGAAGAATAAATTATCATTTTCAATGGTGAACTAGAATGCAGATAACTTTAATGTTAATAATAACTTTTTTCTGGACATTCCTAGCTACTTTGATATGTCCTACTTGGATAAGATTGTCAGAATAATTGTGGATTACCTTAAACAGTTCGAAGAATATGTTTTCAGATCGTTACCAAACAAAAATAAATTATTACAATGTAAGATTTTTTAACTTCGTGGCATGCAATATTTTTTTTGTAAATTTATTTGAACGTTCCACTAGTTTAAATGTGTATTAAATTGAGTCATTGGTTTTTAAAAATATAATTGTTTTTTATTAAATTACTAAATCATCAAAGAACTTTAATTAAAAATCTTTTAATTCATAGTGCCAATAAATGTAATTATTTATGTGTTGATACTTAGATTTACGAATATATAGGTACGTAAAAATTCTAACTTGTATTTATGTTGTATAGGTATGAGCAATACTGTTATTTTAATTTCATAAAATTTACTTTCATAAAAGAAAACTCTTTGTGTAAATAAATTCTTTATACCTTGTTTAAATTGAAGTTATTAACAAAAAAACGTATTTCAAAAGTAAGATATATGTGTTAAAAGAAAATAAACTTCTTGTACGGTGTTTCATGTTGTAACTGTTTTCATAGGAACTGTGAGACTTTCTACATGAAACATTTTGTTAGTTTCTTACTCTGCAAAAAGCAAACAATTGATACAAAAACCTAAAATCCTTCTGTGCAACTTTGCCGAGCTCTTGTAACGGCCAGCACTGCCGTCTGAAGGTGGCCACGGCGGGGGAAGGATGGCCTACTGTTGATGACGTCACACGGGTGCGCGCAGGCCTGAAGTCTAGTAGGTGTTGGTTCAGGGCCCGTAATCGAATGTAGGGACCATGTCTAGTCATTACAGCAAATCCACGGACCTTTAAGCGAAGAACTAACCTCAAATAAACGAAGTGCGCTTCGTAATCAGTATCTTCGTAGGAACTACGGTGGATTCCAATTTTTCAGTGTTTTGTTAATATCATGAAAATATTATCGCTGATTAAATGTTCAAATCGAGTGAACTCAACACCCGTAAACTTACGATGATAATATTGTTGATCTACGAGGATCCCTGGATACATAAAGCGTTAATAATGTTCGCAGGATTTCACGGCCATTGTCTGAAGTAGCTTGGCTTCTGGGTCGTAGCTGTGTCCTTGGCGAATAATTCACCGACGTTTCGGTCGACATTGCAGTCGACTTCACCAGGGAGCAGTTTACCTACTGTAGCCAAGCTACTTTATAAAAAGCGTTCTTCGTAAAATTTAGGTGAAAGTTTCTAACAGTGTGCACCTTGTTCTCACTGTCGTCAAGGGTGTGTCAAGAGCACTGCAGTCCAGTAATAGACGTCAAGCAGATGTATATGTGTTTCAAGTATACTTTGACATCTAAGGAATCCGTGAAACACTAGAGGCTTTACCAACGAAACATGTTCTTTCCTGGGTTCCGTACACGTAACACATCAGAACTCTGTCGTTTGACATAGGCTTCCATCTCGTGAAGGGAATAAGACAGCGAGTATAAATTTACACGGATTATTATTTGGCGAAAAGATTTCCTGACCAGCTGTGTGTTAAAACTTGGTAGCATGGTTTGTGTTTTGTGGTTGGCTGTGTTTACTTCAGGTACATGTCTACTGTGTCAGCACACCAATCACAGCCATCCAGTGCGGAAGCAAACGCGTCCTGAATGGCCCGGCCGAATAGTACAATGGCTTCTATTGCAGACGGCCGCCAATCACAAGGGAACAATCGCTAACGCGGGCATACCTTGTTGCAGTCTAACGAGCGATAAGATTATTTAGAGAAAAATACATGTTCGATAATTATTAGAGTTTTTTACCGTGTAAATACTTCTCGGTAAATCTGTAACAATTTTTTTGTGATATTTTGGCCGGTTAAATTATTTCTTACGTGACATGGTTATTTTCAAACTATCGCTGTTCTGTAATGCAGCTGTTATGTTCTCGTTGGCCCGTTCAAGCTTATGCCAGTGGAAACAGCCAGAAGGATTTATATTTTGCAGTCATAAGCATAGTATTACAAATTTTCCCGATTAATCATCATCCCAACAGATTACGTTTTCCCCCAAAAATTAAAAATTGCGTTTAAAATTTTTAGAGTGGTGTTTTTTTTTTGTTTTTTTTTAAGGTAAATTCAGTACATATGAAAAGATTTATTAGTTATAATACGATTATTTGAATATACGCGAAGGTTTGCTCATTTCGCCAATATCAAACTTGTTATGCTGTAACTGAAACTGGGGAATAGACGTAACTATCAACGCAGCATTCATAACCGATGTTGGCTACATATAGACCGGAAAAATTCGCGGATTCATTTCACGATATGCTAGAATCCAAACAACTGTACATTTATATTGCTTCTGTGATTGGCTTACAGTTTATCTGAAGGACTTTTAGCCAATGGGAAACCTTCAACCATAAAAGTATCGAATCGCAAGCGTCACAGTTGACAAGTGTCACGAATCAATAGCCAATGAGCAAGTGGCATCATTTGCCTGAGTATGCAGAGGGTTGTGGAGTCTATCCTAGAGGTAATCGAAAGCGCAAATTTTTCCAGTCTCTATGGCTACATTCTGGGTTTGAAATGTAAAAATATGTTCCTGATGCTCAACCACGAAAACCGATTCGGCCATCCTGACTTCGGTTTCCCAATTTCTCCTGAATCACCCCGACAAGTGACCTTGGCCGCCTGCCCAGCCTTCGTTACGGGGGCGCCTCCCATTTCAGGTCAACATTTTATATTTACAGTAATTACTAGAGACCTGCAAAATTCGCGGTTTCGATGGCCTTCAGGATAGACTGCACATACCCCTGTACACTCGGGCAAATACCGCAAGTTCATTGGCTACCGACTTGTAAGTCGTCTCAGCTGGTTTGTCTGTGATTCGATCCTTCTTTGGTTGAGGGTTTATAACTGGTTAAGATTCGTCCAGATGAACAGTAAGCCAATAGCAAAATTATCACCGAATGAATCCGCGAATTTTGCAGGTCTCTAGTAATCTAAATATATATAACTCAAAGGTGACTGACTGACATAGTGATCTATCAACGCACAGCCCAAACCACTGGACGGATCGGGATGAAATTTGGCATGCAGGTAGATGTTATGACGTAGGCATCCGCTAAGAAAAGGATTCCGCGGAAATCCGATCCCAAGGGGAGTTTCGGGGGCGTAATACATCAAAATTTACAGTTTTTGGTAGGAAATCACCATGGCAACGGCTGTTACTTTGTTGATGCTTCATTCGTCTCTATGGCAACGACTATTTCATTGTTAGTGCAGTCCTCATCACCGTTGAAATTTTGGCGGGTACTTTAAATATCAAAAATTGCCCTTTTTTTCAAGTGTATATATATATATATATATATATTACAGACTTGAAACTTCACAGTAATGTACCTTATGTTACGCAGGATGACAATTTCCGAAAATTAGATTAGTGGGTACTTTGTCTGCATGAGAACAGGATTTTGCATTGTTCATGCCTTCTGCGTCTCCATGGCAACGGGCATCGCGTGGAAGTGGCGTACCCACAAGGAGGGGCATGTATAATGAGCGGCGCAAGAGAGATCTGCCTGTAGACTGCCGTAGCGAAGTACGGGTACATCAGTTGTACGTTGCGTGCACGAGTCGGGAAACCATCGGTGCTATTCATTTTCTCTCCGGTACATTATACAGCATTGTAATAAATTTGCACTGAATTTTTTTTATTTACCATTATTGTAAATGGGAGATGTGGCTTAATTTGTTTCCATTAGTATAGCCGTGCGAAGCCAGGTCGGGCAGCTAGTTACAAATAAACTTGTAGACTTTTTCAATTGTTTAACTTTCACGAATTTAAAAATACATACAGCGCATTTTTTTTTGCTTAATTAGCTGTTAAAGTTACATTTTTAACGTTTTTGGATTGTACAAATAAGGAGAATTTAATTTATTGCAGACCTGAAATTTTTTTATGTTTAACTGCAATGCTACTGGCTGCTTCAAGAAATGGTTTGAATTTATTTAAGAAAATAGTAAATAATTTTACTTGGCATTTCAAAATTCTCAAATTTTTTCACGATTTGGACAGCCAAGAAACATGACATGAGATTTTGTGATTTTGTTCGATTTTTCCACTTTGAATCTAGACTACGTTCTGTCTTAAATACTAGTCTTAACTAGTCTTAAATTAAAATAACTAAGCAATTTAGTTTTTTTTTTAATAAATCCAACGCAATAAAGCACAGATGAAAGTTTTTACACTAAAAATACACATTTTTAAACACCTCACGTTTGATTAGGGGGGAGGGGGTCGAGATAAATAACACTCGTCAAGGGGGAAGAGGGGGTTGAAAAATCGACCAAATCGCCTCTTGTAATTAATGGACGCCCCCTTAAAGTCGTCCATTCCGACTTCACGCAACGGCGCCAGGTCCCGCGAGAAGGATGCGCTGTTGCCGCGCACGGGCGAGGCGCTGTTGCCGCTCATAGGCGAACAATAAAATACTTAATTACGTAGAGACCTGCAACTTTCGCGGATTCATTGACTAGGATAGACTCCACAGTCCTTTAAATACTCGCGGAAATGACACCTGTTCATTGGCTACTGACGCGTGAGACGTCTCAACTAGGCTGTCCGTAATTCGGCACTTTCTTGGTTTAGTGTTTCCCATTGGCTCACAGTTCCCCGGATAAAATGTGGGCCAATCGCAGAAGCGGTATGAAGGTATAGCTGATTTGATGCTAGCCTATCGCGAAATGAATCCGTGAATTTTGCATGTCTCTATTAATTAGGAACTACTAAAATTCGTAAAATAATATTCATCAATTAAGTCCATAGGGAATCATGTGTGGTCTCAAGAGTCACTTTGTGGCGTTCGCATAACCGCAATTAATATTATTGTGTAGGATTCAGCCAGATTTCAGTGGATAAAAATGTTTTTACTTAATTTAACCCAATATTCTCGCAATTTTAAAGTGTTTCCTGCGCAAAACTAATTACGTGGTATATGCCGAGACCCCTCTCTGCCCAATGCGGGATTGGGCGAGATTCAGCTCAACCCCCTCCCCCCTAAACGCCTCACGTGATTTATGGACGGGAAGCCTTCATTTCACAGACGAGAGAGCCACACCCGAATTTCCCCGAAGTTCATGCTCGCTTTTTTTTTTCGTTATATCTCATTGTATAAACCGGTGTGGCATTAAATTTTGCGGTCGATTAGTATAGGTTAGCTACATTATAAATAGACTTTAAATCATTGTGGATGGTTGGTTATATTAGCTAAGTATAGCTACATTAAAAATACTGTAAAATCATTTTATGGTTGCATAGCAAATAACTTTTTAATATGTAGCTATCCAGGGCTAGGAAACAGTTTACATGATTTCACAGTATCTTTAATGTAGCTATCCTAACCAAATCAACCGTCCACAATGTTTTAAATCATTTATAATGTAGCTAACCTAACCTAATTGACCATTAGTTATCATGAGTTACAATGAACAAAAAAAACCGAAGATGCACGATCGGCCGTTTGGCTCTCTCGTCTGTGAAAAGAAGGCTTCCCTTTATGGACGCCCTCAAATGGGGCGGAGCCAAGCAGTTCAAATAAGGGCCGGAGAAAGCGCCACTGTCAACTGTGGGACAAAAAATGTAAACAAACGGTCGTTGATAATGGAAAGAGCTATGTTGAAAGAGTTTTCGTGGACAGAATCATTATTAGTTTGAATTCTTTCGAAGTTGGTTATGGATTTAGCTTAATTAGCTTCATTAGAGTCTTGGGTAACGAGAGGCTCTGCAAAAAAAATTAAAATTTTCATGTTTATTCTTGTTATAATGAAGTGTGGATAGCAACATGTGGTAAGGACATGTTTGTTAAAGCCTATTGCTATGTACGGCGAAGAAAACGTAAAGGCCAGATTTTTTTTTTTTTCGTGGCTAGGATAAACCTAATGGTTTTTAAAACATTCATGATTACGCATGAATGCGGCCTCGGGAGTCGGGACGGACTGGTGTGAACGTCAGGTTTCCCGAATAAACCAGCGACGTGTTTCCGCGAGGTCTTTTAAAACGAAAAGTCGCGTGGAGCAATGGGGGTCGTTACCACAACGCCGAAATACCATAACCCCGAATGTCAAAATTGACCACAACGCCGAAATACCATAACGCGGAATGTCAAGATTGACCACAACGCCGAACGCCGACAGCTAGAAAACTGCTGTGTACCACAACGCCGAAATAACAACTGAATGAATTTGTGTGTGTTTCTTAAATGTACCTTAACGCCGAATACCACAATCAAACCTAACCTTACCTAACCTGACCTAACCTAGCGTAATATAACCTAACCTAACTTAACCTAGCCTATCCTAGCCTAGCCTAACCTAACCTAGCCTAACCTAACCTAGTCTAACCTAACCTAGTCTAACCTAACCTAGTCTAACCTAAACTAACCTTTGTGACAGTCCTGCAATGACATTTTTCGGCGTTAGTGTATTTCGGCGTTGTGGTAGTTCGTCGTTTTGGTACACTGCAGTTTTCTAGCTGTCGGCGTTGTGGTCATTTTGGCATTTCGGCGTTGTGGCATTTCGGCGTTGTGGTGCGTCCCCGAGCAATGGTATCAGCGCTGTCGCTTGGCCCTGTCTTCCTCCGGGGCGGAGGGACCCGACTCGCGGTCGGCGGTGACGTCATCGCCGGCTTGCGGCCCTCGAGTCAGCCGCTATTTCAAAAGCATTTCTCATCATGTTAATAGCAACGTCAGATTTTACCGATATTAGATTACCAGATTTCCTTTCATCAATAACAACTTGTAAGCTATATATGTGCTTGTTGCGTAAAGGGGGTTAAGTCACAAATTATTAAAATTCATAGTGATATTGAATTATTTACTTTTAAAATTAAGGGAGATTAGAGACATTATTTTAAAACAATTAATGAGTTTCCAAAGTTCTACAGCAGTTATTAAAGCTAACAAAACTGACTTCAAGAAACCTGATAATGTTCAATCGCGATTTTCTCAAAATTATGATTTTGGACTTAACCCCTTTTACGCAACAAGCACAGATATGTTAAATGTAGCATAAGTCAAGTTTTCCCCTGACATAGCTAATAGTAAGATTATATTTTATCGATATTAACTTTCCTTTGATCAAAAACTACTTGTAAGATATATGTTAAATGTAGCGTACCTAGGTAAAGTTTGCCCCTGATATAGCTAATAGTAAGATCAGATTTTATCGATATTAAATTTCCTTTGATCAAAAACAACTTGCAAGATGATTGTTAAATGTAGAGTAGGTAAAGTTTGCCTCCGACGTAGTTAATAGTAAGATCATAATAAATTATCAATATTATGCTTGATTTTAGTGAAACTAGGTATCTTAAACTTTCATAAACAAATTAAAAGCTTTAAATTTCTTTGATCAAAAACAACAAATTTAAGATATATGTTAAATTAAATTTTATATTTGCTCATTACAAACACTAATTATTTTTTATGCTGGATTCAAACATTAATTTCCATTGATCAGTTGCAACAACTTGTAAAAGATATGTTAAATTTAGTTGAAGTTAGCCCCTTACATTTTTCTATGAAACTGTTCGATAGAACTTGGCTTGTTTCTTGTCTGTGCTGATTTATTAAAAAATAATTTATTTTTCGTTCTTGTTTTTTCAATGTGTTCCGGAGATGTTATACGACACGCTGACCCCTTTTCTCTGGTCAATATTTTCTTCTTTTTTCCTTTTTCTGGTGTTGGCAGTACTACAGAAAAGGATGTGGTTGCAATTGAAGATTTTTGGTTTTCATAATTTTGTTGCGCAGATAAATTGGCTGACAAAGTTGGCATTTCTGATGATTCCTCATTTTGTAATTCAGTTCCATTGTCATGGTCGCTAGGAAGTGTATTGTCAAAAATTGCTGAAGGCAATATAAACGTAAACGAAGGAAAAATACAGTGTGATTCAAATAGCCCCGCCAGAAATGGTTCAAATAGCCCCACGGGATGCAAAGTTCAAGACTTCAAATAGTTCCGAAACCAAGCAACAGATGTCGCTTGATTTCATATAGAAAGACTAAGTGGTCTTTGCAGACCGCTATACAAACACAACATGCACAGAGTTTCAATTATTTTTCCCGTAAGATCTTAAATAACGAACATCGGAAACTACATCAATGCCATTTCTTCACAGGAAATACTTACCTCGCAAATTTTGAATTTATATCACATGAGATACATTACAGATATTTAGTTAAACCTTCTAGCACTTCCATTTACAACTTCACTCACAAGCTCTCACGCGGTAAACGGGGTCTTCGCTTATAAAAAAAAGTGGTTTTTTTCTTTTTCTTATTTCGATCCAAATAGCCCCGTGGCCCAAATAGCCCCACCCTACCCTATATATGTTTCTATTAGCCAATTTAGTTCAAGGACGTACACAGGGAAGGAAGGAGTGTTAATCTTTCATGCCGCCCCCACCCCATCACTAGAATAACTTAAATAATCAAAAAAATCTTTAATTTACACCAAAGAAAAGAAATAATTTGAAAGCAAACAACGAGCAACAGCGAACATTCTCTCCCCCCCCCCCCCCCCCTTAACACTTCTTCCAGCCTCTTTAAAGGAAATGAATTCTGCATACGTCCCTTATTTAGTTATAATTTTAATGACGATGGGTTTCCATTTGTAACGAATTTTAAGTAACGTTGTTTAAATTACAAATACTACGAATTAAATTTTTTAAAAAAAGTTAGCGAGTTTTTCAGTACTCGCCAGTGATGTGCAACATCTAAAATCTGTAAAGAGCAAAATTATGTGTTTCCATGTTGCAAACAAATTTATAATACGAAACTGGGACACAAAATTGAAAGTCGAATCCTTTAAATAATGCCAAGCGTGATAAATATACGCAAATTGTGTTTTCAACTAACTTTCTGGACGCGAATCACGCGTAGTTTCCGCACCCGCCGCTAGAATTCACTGCCGGAGAAACTACGACGACTATTGAATCATTGATTAGCAGACCGAATTTTTAAACCATAGATCTATCCTAAAATGTCTTCGATAAGAGCGAAAAAGACTTGAAAAACTACTAAACCACGGATTCGAATCTGATTTCCGACAAGGAATGGTATTAAAATCATTCCCATTATGTTAAAATTCACTAAACATTTAATACTTTAAAACTTATCTTTATCTTTGTGAACTTTGGTTTGCGCCATCTGCCACAGATGGCAGCACCGTGGTTTGTTACGCATGTCCGTTCCTTGACTTCGGTCGCATCCTCGAAATTACTCCCACCAAATGCCGTATAACCGAGAGCTAAATGTTACACATTAAAAAAAAAATCTTAAAGAATTTTCGTAGATGTACGTCACACTGAAAATCCCCGGGTGGAATGTTTGGCCGGTGCGCTTGGCAACACTGTCGGCATCGTGTGGGAGAGGGGGTGGCGTTGAATGCGGTGGGGGTGGGGAGGTTGTTGCGTGTGCTGCGCGATGCGTGATTGTGCGTGCGGAGGTATCTACCCCTACTACCCCCTTCCACCCAACCATAATTCTCGCCCCTGCTTTAACCGTACATCCCCTCCCCTGCAGCGCGGCTGCAGCACGGCACACACGGTCAGGCAGTGCTGCCCCCTCCCCCCGCGGGAGGGGCGGGCACGTCAGCCAAGAAGTCGGTACGGAGTGCGCCAGCAGTGATGAGAGGGGTCGTTACCACAGCGCCGAAATACCACAACGCCGAACGTAAGGGGGGGCCACAGGAGCAAAATGAAAAACAACTGAATGAATTTGTGTGCTAACCTTACCTAACGTAACCTTTGTGGCAGTCCTGCAATGACATTTTTCGGCGTTGATGTATTTTGGCGTTGTGGTACACAGCAGTTTTCTAGCTGTCGGCGTTGTGGTCAATTTTGACATTCGGCGTTATGGTATTGGCGTTATTGTACGTTCGGCGTTGTGGTATTTCGGCGTTGTGGTGCGTCCCCGGGTGGAGGGGATGAGAGCCACGCTCGAACAGTTACGAATATCTCCGAAGTTTCACCGATCGCTCGCGGGGAAAAAAATAAACACCATATTGCAAGGATTCATATACCGTGTGTCCGTAGAGTCACGGCGCACTTTCGGCCGGTAGCAGGAAAGCAACGATACAATATAGATAGAAATGTGAAATCTTCGCCAAATAAAGGAGAGTTTACCCTTTTATTTGACGAAAATTTCTCATTGTGCACCATGACTTTACAGACCATGTATTTTACGATCATAGAATATTTTAAATATCGCTAACATAACCTAACCAACCTTTCAATTCAGTTACGATATTTAACCTAACCTTCCGGGAGGGGGGGGGGGTGGGAAGAACTATTATTTATTAGACTGACCGAACCTAACCTAACCTTTTACTTCGGTAAACTGTTCATGTTGTGATTGCTGATTTCATCCCTGGGAACGCTATCCGGTGGTCATATTACCAAAATAATGCCAGGATACATCGGGTAGCAACGTAGACTTGAAGCACGTATACATCTGCTTCGCGTAGATTGTTACTCGACGATCCTGGAGCCAGTTGTAAACAAGGAGAAGAAGTGGTTTCACGGTCAAGTTTAATTCACCAAAAGACGTACCCTGTTATCGACCAATGTGCAATTTAGGTAAGTTGAATCTAGCTTAGAGTGCGAAGTAATCGTAGCTCTAAACAAAACAAGTATATTTAAAGATGAAAACTTACCTACTAATAGCTAGGGGCAGGCATTTTTCGCTAAAAATTCTAAACGCCTATTAGACTGCAACAAGGTATACCCGTACCAGCGGTTTTCCCCTTGTGATTAGCGGCCGTCTGCGAGAGAAGTCGTCGCCTTGTTTTACCGAGCCACTCAGGACGCGTTTGATTCCGCACTGACTTAATGTGATTGGTGTTGTGACAGTCGACATGCACATTAAAAGAAACTCACCCATTCACGGAAGACAGACGATGCTAAAGTGTTTTGAATTTCAGCTGGTCTCGGAATCTTTTCGCGAAATATGCATGCATCGCTAATCATTTTTTAAAAAGAATTGGCACACAGAACAAAAATCTGTTCTTTAAAAAAGTTTCCTTTATAAATTATTTGCCAAGAAATACTTTGTAATACTGCAAGAAAGATATCGTAACTTTGTTCAACGTGTGGCTACGGTTATTTTTACATATACGAAATACGTTTTTCGAGATAATTTTGAGTATTTCTTGATAGGAGGCTGTCACTAAATAGGGACTTCTAAACGCTTGTTGTACACTACCGATTCGTCTGTACCAAAAGCAAAATGTCATTCAAATTCAGAGCTAAATTATAAGTAATTTTTAACAATGTGACTTGTAAACGAACTATAAGTTGATTTTCTTGATATGATTATTTTGACTCGAACAGCATTTAATGTAGACAAAACAATTTAACTTTTTATATTTGTTTTTATTTTAGATAAATTTGTGAATCAACAAATGTTACACCGTCAGGTTGGTGTCCTTGAATTTTTAAATCGCGCTCGTTAAAAGATCGTTGTATTTTGCATGTGTCTGTTACATGTCTTTAAAATAACAATAAGATGCACAACTATTTTAATAATGTGTAGCGTAATAATGTGTAGGAGTCGGGAGACATCGGTAAACGTTTATGTTTCAACACCAACACCAACCAATTAATTTTTGTGCGCCCATGCGTGTTTTAATTTGTAAGTTATTTCTTGAAGGCAGTAGTTAATAGTCCATTTCTTTTTTTGTGTATTTGCGATATTTATAGTTACCACTTTCAAAAAAGCCATTTTTAATGTATTGCATTAGATAGGCATTTATGTAAATTAATATCGCGTTTTTACGAGACAAAGATGGTTAAGTGCTGTGAAACAACGAGGTTAACCTAAAATTCTTTTAGGGCATCAACGAACACCACCTTCTATCGCTAATAAATTCTTATGAAAATCATTCATTTTGATGTCATGAATATCAAGACAATTGCAAATTCGACGATATTTTATTTAAAATGTATAAATGTACTAAACGGCCCTAGATCCTGAACCCGAAGAATTCGGTGAAAGTGTAACCAGTACAACTGTTTACAGTTATATGATGATGATTATTATTATTATTGTTATTATTATTATTATTATTATTGTAATATTAATTGTATATTCCATGAGCGAATATTATGTATTTAATTATTTTGTTGTAAAGAGGACAACCAAGGTATAACAGATATAACACATCTTATTGCCATAGACAACACACTTTCAACTTCAGGGTCTTCTAAGAATTATTCTTTGGAAACTTTATTCATTTGGTCTTAGTTCGATTCTCTTACACGCTAACATCCAAGTTTTTATTTCACTATGCAGCTTATTCTGTTTGCTGATATCGATAGCTCCTTGGTTGCTAGGGACTGAAAGTAAATAGTTATAAGGAGGAAGAAGGGAGACGCCATCGCCATCTTGCAGCGGGAAGACGTTTCTCGGGCTGGGGCAAACCAAAGCCTTGGTTGCCGCCCGAGAAATAGAAGATTCGCGTCATCCGCGATCGTGTCCTACTTAGAATTCTCCGCTCTACGAGTTGAGAGAATTGTATCTGGACTAAATACGTCCTAGATAGGGAGTATCGGCGACTTCGAGTGCCAACTTCCGCGTCGGTCCCGTTTTCGTCCCGTAGTGGTTCCAGACATCTGAGGGCAGCGCCAGCTGCGATCGGCCACGACGATTGGTGAGACCAATCCAGATTAAACCAGACTTTCTAGGACGAGAGGGAAGTCGAGTCTTCAGCCAGATACCCGGCTACCTCAGAGCTTCTGTAGTTCGCCAATTACAGCTTACAGCATCCAGTGTTCCAGTGTAGCAGCAGACCACCTGGAGGTCCTGTGAAGAGAGCCTCAAGCCTCCGACAACGTATAGCTAGACCCGGCATGATATTCAATGTGTTCCAGTGACATCATTTGCATCTAATTACCGACAACTAGGTTTGACACCTTGGTTGTTCTCGCTTAATCACATATTAACCGTAACTTCACACCCATATTCAATAACCCATTAAAATCATATGTTTTTCAGTCATTATTATTTCATTTATATGCAAATTTCCACTATTCACGCAACACTACTAAATTTCCTTTTTATAATTACTCTCTGTACAGTAACACAGGGCAGTGACGTGCTAGCTGGACTATCAGTCTGGGCAGACCATCCAGCAGCAGCGTTCCTGGTATTTACTGCAAAGAGGGTAGGCGCCAAGAACCCCATGAGAACATACCAATAATTAGAGAGAGTTGAATATCATATAATACAAGAGCAAGGAGGTTTTATTACAGTGGCTACCACAACTAGGGGCCAACAGCATAACAAGATTTTTAACTTCAAAAGCCTACATCCTGATATCGTTCGGAACAAACCTAAATTTCTTTGCTTTTATGATGTGTGGTTGGTAGTGTCAGAATCGTCAGTGACCGTTTCAGAGAGAGAGGGGGGGGAAAAAAAGAATAATGTTAGTAGTATATAATAGGGGCGCCGAGCGCAGGTATCAGGTAGTGGATTGAAGATTGTCGGTCCGCCATCTTAGATTCTGACGTCACGGCGGCCATCTTGGATTGTGACGTCACGGCGGCCATCTTGGATTGTGACATCACGGCGGCCATCTTGGATAAGCGTAACGGGACACAGCGTAACGCGACATAACGTAACGGGACAAGTAGATCACGGCGGCCATTTTGGATCCGCCATCTTGGATCTGCCATTTTGGATGACGTCATTGTGTGTGTTCTCGAACATTCCGACGTTGTGTTTTCCGACATATTGGATCCTATTAATGCTGCAATTTTTGTTACAGTCGCCATCTTGAAATTTGGACGCCATCTTGAAAATCTTTAATTATTATCCGATTTTAATGAAAAAAATACCAAAATTCATCAAAAAATTAACTTATTCGAATTCTGATTGATTATATCGATCATCGTCCTCGGTTCGAACCCGGTGAGTGCAAAAAAAATAAAAATGGCGACAGGCTCCTTCCTAAATGGTGGATGCAGGCAGACTGACTCCTACCACTTTTTTTTCAAAGCATATATATCATCACCTAGTATGACGACATGTCCGCCATCTTTTATTCGTCCGCTGGAGATCACCATCTTATTTTCGTCCGCTAGAGTGTGCTGATACCATGTTAGTATAATTATCTGATCACCACACCTTACACCTTGACATTGAAATCTGACCTTGACCTTGAAATTTTACTTTGACCTTGAAATTTGACCTTGACCTTGAAATTTGACCTTGACCTTGAAATTTGACCTTGACCTTGAAATTTGACCTTGAAATTGAAATTTGGCCTTGACCTTGAAATTTGACCTTGACCTTGAAATATGACCTTGACCTTGAAATTTGACCTTGACCTTGAAATTTGACCTTGACCTTGAAATTTGACACTGACCTTGAAATTTGACCTTGACCTTGAAATTAGAATTTGTCCTTGAAATTTGACTTTGTCCTTGTCGACCATCATGGATCCGAAATTTTATGTTCAGTACAGGCTACCAGGAGCTACCACCTGCTGGAGTACGCCATCTTGTGTGTGTACTTGTATTATAGAGTACATTTCCATGTGGATAATTTTATTCTAACCCGCTACAGTGCAGTAATCATTTATTACGGAGGTGCCCCCCCGCCATCTTGAAATTCGGCCGCCATCTTGAAATCATGTAATAATGTAGCTAGAAAAGTGGGAAAAATTCCAAAATTCATTAAATAAATCACTCATTAACTTACATATTGATTCGATCCGCTCCAGTCCTTGGTTCGATCCCTGAATGATGCAAAACATTTAATTTTATGAAAAAAATAATAATTCCAATAAACCATGTTCAACATTCTTAAAGAGACTTTAAATCATCTACTACCATCATCCTATCAGACATCAAGACCACCATATTGGAAATTCGTAATTGTAATGCTAGAGATTCGGGAAAATAATTCATTAAATAAATTTTTAATCCATATAATGATTGATTGGATCGACTAATGTCCTTGGTTCGATCCCTGGCCGATACAAAACAACTTTAATATTTTAAAAAAAGTACCACTAAAGTGGCAGGTTTGAGAAAATAAAATACACCACAAGTTCCTTTAAAAAAACTTTTATTACATACATACTACACTACTACAAGTACAAAAAAATACACAGACAAATTACTAAAGCCTTTTGGATTCCTCGATTCAAACAGTCTTCTTATTGTACGGACTAAGCCTTTTACATGACTTTAAATGTCTATCCGATCCGGTCATCACCGCAGCCAGAGAAGGACTGAAGTTCATATCACTTATATAGTCTCATTAGCCGGTACAACACATGAGTCAAATCAATAACCATGTTCATTATAGGTCTCGGAGCATTTTTTATAATGACGATGTAAGCTATCGAGACGTGAAATTAGTTTATTGCACTTATTGCACTGAAATTGTATTCTTTGAACATTATTAGAACAACCGCTTCTTTCATGTCTGCGAGCATTTGAGGTGATAGTAAATGATGCACCACAGTAATTGCACTGATGCGAAGTACGCTCTTCATTAATTGAAGTATTCAATGCTGATGAAACTTCAGCTGATGGTGGAACAGCACATATCGAAGTCTCCTCCAGTGTTGACATCGACGTTGCCAACGGAATCTGCTCCACCATCGTCGACGCTGACGTCATGGTTCCCGCAGTCGATGGTACAACCTCCATCGAGTTCGTCGTTAAAGTCAGTAAAGATGCCATCAAGTTCGCAAGAACAGGTAATTACGTGATTAATGCACCAGATGAAACAAACTAGGTGATCCTTACACCGACGACGTCAGTAACAAACTGAGCGTCCTGTTGTCTAGGACTCGCTTATATACATGCACCGTATGGAATAATACGCTAGTCAAATCAAGAACCATTTACAATAATACTAGAGTCAAAACAACATTAAAAATAGAAGAACCATCAACGAAAATACAGCACATTTGGAAGCACCGACAACGAAAAGGCAGCACATTTTGGACGCACCGACAACGAAAAGGCAGCACATTTGGAAGCAACGACAACGAAAAGGCAGCACATTTGGAAGCACCGACTACGAAAAGGCAGCACATTTGGAAGCACCGACAACGAAAAGGCAGCACATTTGGAAGCACCGACAACGAAAAGGCAGCACATTTGGCAGCACCGACTACGAAAAGGCAGCACATTTGGCAGCACCGACAACCAAACGGCAGCACATTTGGAAGCACCGACAACGAAAAGGCAGCACATTTGGAAGCACCGACAACGAAAATGCAGCACATTTTGGACGCACCGACAACGAAAAGGCAGCACATTTGGAAGCACCGACAACGACAAGGCAGCACATTTTGGACGCACCGACAACGAAAAGGCAGCACATTTGGAAGCACCGACAACGAAAAGGCAGCACATTTGGAAGCACCGACAACGAAAAGGCAGCACATTTGGAAGCACCGACAACGAAAAGGCAGCACATTTGGAAGCACCGACAACGAAAAGGCAGCACATTTGGCAGCACCGACTACGAAAAGGCAGCACATTTGGCAGCACCGACAACGAAAAGGCAGCACATTTGGAAGCACCGACAACGAAAAGGCAGCACATTTGGAAGCACCGACAACGAAAAGGCAGCACATTTGGAAGCACCATCTTCGAAAAGGCAGCACATTTGGAAGCTCCATCAACAAAAAAAGGCTAAAAGGAAGCACAAGTTACGAGATCTAAGTCTTAGTTAGAAATCAGAATACAAAAATAAAAAACATTAAATTCTTATAATTTAAATTATTTATTTTATTGCTTTACATTATACAAATGCAAGTAAAAAAAGCCATTATTGTATGTAGCCAACATTCCTTAGTTCCTTGAGTATGAAGGATATTTCTTTGATGCACGAATAGTTTCCTGCACAAAGCGAACCATGTAGAAGTCTTAGCCGGTCAACCAATATGTTTGGATCTTGACATGATGTGTAATCATTCTCTTCTACCACCATCTTCCTTGCACCTTTATAATAAATATTATGATCTCTGATGTCTTCCGTTTTACCACCAACCTCAGGGTAACTTTCATGTTTGAGACGGTGATCATCACAAGCTTGATCAGATTTATTTAATATATCACGTCGTTTCCATCGTTTCGGTCTCAGGACACCGCCACATTCTTCGATCTTGGCAGCTTTAGGTGCTTCATCATAGTCTATGTCTTTGTCAACAGCCTCAGAGTCACTGTAACAATCACCGTAGAAGGAATCGTCTTCACCCAATTTACCGTAATAATTCGATGTTGATGATGTTGAAGTGTCTTCATCGTCTTCATGCTTCCTTTTTAGGAGTCCATCATTTTTACAAAGTAGGAAAGATCTACTTGAATTCGGCTGGAATATATTCTCACTTTTCACGTTAAGGATTCTTCCATTGTCTTCATTCTTCCGTAAATCATCAACCTTCTTCAATTTAAGTTCTTTGTCGAGATCGGAAGAGCCAAGAAAATTATTGTCGTAATGCAGATCACTCTTCCTTAGGCTAGTAGATTCATCGTTGTCCTCTAGCTTGTACGCAGGCTTGGCGCTACAAGTTCTGCCATGTCTTTTTAGGCTCTCTCTCCACGTAAACGACTTGCTACATCGAACACAACTTATCATATTGCGCAGTGGATTTTTAACACAGTCATTCTTCTCGTGTTGTCTTTTATTCTTTCTCAAGATAAACTCTTTACTGCAAAACTTACACCTATGTTCTTTCGATACAGCGTCAGATCCCAAATCGGAATTCATATTAGTTACTGAGACTAATGCCAGATACCAATTGAGTGTTTTAAATTAGATTCAATACTTAAATAGAAATTTTTTCATATTTCATCAGCGAGAATTAATATATCTCATGCAAAAGTACTTTATGCATGTAGTTATGCTTTTCAACAACAGATGTCGCCACATGTTGCTTGCAGGTAAATAATATTTAGTTATTTTATGCGGGATGCGGGATGCTCACTAACGATCGCAAAAGAAGGATGGCTTCGCTAGACTCCAAGGAAAAGGAAGTTCGTCTTGCATGTTGGTGCTCCACAGATGTCTCATGGCGTAATATTAATTTGACTGAGTAATGATATTTGTTAATTCCACCTGATAAAAATATTGCAAGTTTTGATTTAGTAGCATAAATTATCGAATTAAATGTAACTCCAAATAAAATGACATGTCTCATTAGAACAAAAAAAAATCCATGCAGAGAGCGGTTTCTCAGAATAGTCAGAAACACTTGAAGAAACCACAGGAATGATTGCAAGAACACGGGAAAAACCATCAAAATATTGTCAAGAATAATCAGGAGCACACTGAGAAAACCACCATTATATTTTTTCTTGTAATTTTATGATATCAAAGAAAACATGTGGTGGTTTTCTCTGTGTGCTTCCGATTAATCTGGTCAATATTATGATGGTTTTCTCCGTGTGCTTCCGATTATTATTGTTAATATAATGGTGGTTTTCTCAGTGTGCTCCTGATTATTCTTGACAATATTTTGATGGTTTTTCCCGTGTTCTTGCAATCATTCCTGTGGTTTCTTCAAGTGTTTCTGACTATTCTGAGAAACCGCTCTCTGCATGGATTTTTTTTTGTTCTAATGAGACATGTCATTTTATTTGGAGTTACATTTAATTCGATAATTTATGCTACTAAATCAAAACTTGCAATATTTTTATCAGGTGGAATTAACAAATATCATTACTCAGTCAAATTAATATTACGCCATGAGACATCTGTGGAGCACCAACATGCAAGACGAACTTCCTTTTCCTTGGAGTCTAGCGAAGCCATCCTTCTTTTGCGATCGTTAGTGAGCATCCCGCATCCCGCATAAAATAACTAAATATTATTTACCTGCAAGCAACATGTGGCGACATCTGTTGTTGAAAAGCAGAACTACATGCATAAAGTACTTTTGCATGAGATATATTAATTCTCGCTGATGAAATATG
Source organism: Bacillus rossius redtenbacheri (assembly GCF_032445375.1). Taxonomy (NCBI): domain Eukaryota; kingdom Metazoa; phylum Arthropoda; class Insecta; order Phasmatodea; family Bacillidae; genus Bacillus; species Bacillus rossius. The sequence continues at coordinate 31,421,179 of NC_086342.1, read as the reverse complement.
AAAAAATTTCTATTTAAGTATTGAATCTAATTTAAAACACTCAATTGGTATCTGGCATTAGTCTCAGTAACTAATATGAATTCCGATTTGGGATCTGACGCTGTATCGAAAGAACATAGGTGTAAGTTTTGCAGTAAAGAGTTTATCTTGAGAAAGAATAAAAGACAACACGAGTAGAATGACTGTGTTAAAAATCCACTGCGCAATATGATAAGTTGTGTTCGATGTAGCAAGTCGTTTACGTGGAGAGAGAGCCTAAAAAGACATGGCAGAACTTGTAGCGCCAAGCCTGCGTACAAGCTAGAGGACAACGATGAATCTACTAGCCTAAGGAAGAGTGATCTGCATTACGACAATAATTTTCTTGGCTCTTCCGATCTCGACAAAGAACTTAAATTGAAGAAGGTTGATGATTTACGGAAGAATGAAGACAATGGAAGAATCCTTAACGTGAAAAGTGAGAATATATTCCAGCCGAATTCAAGTAGATCTTTCCTACTTTGTAAAAATGATGGACTCCTAAAAAGGAAGCATGAAGACGATGAAGACACTTCAACATCATCAACATCGAATTATTACGGTAAATTGGGTGAAGACGATTCCTTCTACGGTGATTGTTACAGTGACTCTGAGGCTGTTGACAAAGACATAGACTATGATGAAGCACCTAAAGCTGCCAAGATCGAAGAATGTGGCGGTGTCCTGAGACCGAAACGATGGAAACGACGTGATATATTAAATAAATCTGATCAAGCTTGTGATGATCACCGTCTCAAACATGAAAGTTACCCTGAGGTTGGTGGTAAAACGGAAGACATCAGAGATCATAATATTTATTATAAAGGTGCAAGGAAGATGGTGGTAGAAGAGAATGATTACACATCATGTCAAGATCCAAACATATTGGTTGACCGGCTAAGACTTCTACATGGTTCGCTTTGTGCAGGAAACTATTCGTGCATCAAAGAAATATCCTTCATACTCAAGGAACTGAGGAATGTTGGCTACATACAATAATGGCTTTTTTTACTTGCATTTGTATAATGTAAAGCAATAAAATAAATAATTTAAATTATAAGAATTTAATGTTTTTTATTTTTGTATTCTGATTTCTAACTAAGACTTAGATCTCGTAACTTGTGCTTCCTTTTAGCCTTTTTTTGTTGATGGAGCTTCCAAATGTGCTGCCTTTTCGAAGATGGTGCTTCCAAATGTGCTGCCTTTTCGTTGTCGGTGCTTCCAAATGTGCTGCCTTTTCGTTGTCGGTGCTTCCAAATGTGCTGCCTTTTCGTTGTCGGTGCTTCCAAATGTGCTGCCTTTTCGTTGTCGGTGCTGCCAAATGTGCTGCCTTTTCGTAGTCGGTGCTGCCAAATGTGCTGCCTTTTCGTTGTCGGTGCTTCCAAATGTGCTGCCTTTTCGTTGTCGGTGCTTCCAAATGTGCTGCCTTTTCGTTGTCGGTGCTTCCAAATGTGCTGCCTTTTCGTTGTCGGTGCTTCCAAATGTGCTGCCTTTTCGTTGTCGGTGCGTCCAAAATGTGCTGCCTTTTCGTTGTCGGTGCTTCCAAATGTGCTGCCTTTTCGTTGTCGGTGCGTCCAAAATGTGCTGCATTTTCGTTGTCGGTGCTTCCAAATGTGCTGCCTTTTCGTTGTCGGTGCTTCCAAATGTGCTGCCGTTTCGTTGTCGGTGCTGCCAAATGTGCTGCCTTTTCGTAGTCGGTGCCGCCAAATGTGCTGCCTTTTCGTTGTCGGTGCTTCCAAATGTGCTGCCTTTTCGTTGTCGGTGCTTCCAAATGTGCTGCCTTTTCGTAGTCGGTGCTTCCAAATGTGCTGCCTTTTCGTTGTCGTTGCTTCCAAATGTGCTACCTTTTCGTTGTCGGTGCGTCCAAAATGTGCTGCCTTTTCGTTGTCGGTGCTTCCAAATGTGCTGTATTTTCGTTGATGGTTCTTCTATTTTTAATGTTGTTTTGACTCTAGTATTATTGTAAATGGTTCTTGATTTGACTAGCGTATTATTCCATACGGTGCATGTATATAAGCGAGTCCTAGACAACAGGACGCTCAGTTTGTTACTGACGTCGTCGGTGTAAGGATCACCTAGTTTGTTTCATCTGGTGCATTAATCACGTAATTACCTGTTCTTGCGAACTCGATGGCATCTTTACTGACTTTAACGACGAACTCGATGGAGGTTGTACCATCGACTGCGGGAACCATGACGTCAGCGTCGACGATGGTGGAGCAGATTCCGTTGGCAACGTCGATGTCAGCACTGGAGGAGACTTCGATATGTGCTGTTCCACCATCAGCTGAAGTTTCATCAGCATTGAATACTTCAATTAATGAAGAGCGTACTTCGCATCAGTGCAATTACTGTGGTGCATCATTTACTATCACCTCAAATGCTCGCAGACATGAAAGAAGCGGTTGTTCTAATAATGTTCAAAGAATACAATTTCAGTGCAATAAGTGCAATAAACTAATTTCACATCTCGATAGCTTACATCGTCATTATAAAAAATGCTCCGAGACCTATAATGAACATGGTTATTGATTTGACTCATGTGTTGTACCGGCTAATGAGACTATATAAGTGATATGAACTTCAGTCCTTCTCTGGCTGCGGTGATGACCGGATCGGATAGACATTTAAAGTCATGTAAAAGGCTTAGTCCGTACAATAAGAAGACTGTTTGAATCGAGGAATCCAAAAGGCTTTAGTAATTTGTCTGTGTATTTTTTTGTACTTGTAGTAGTGTAGTATGTATGTAATAAAAGTTTTTTTAAAGGAACTTGTGGTGTATTTTATTTTCTCAAACCTGCCACTTTAGTGGTACTTTTTTTAAAATATTAAAGTTGTTTTGTATCGGCCAGGGATCGAACCAAGGACATTAGTCGATCCAATCAATCATTATATGGATTAGAAATTTATTTAATGAATTATTTTCCCGAATCTCTAGCATTACAATTACGAATTTCCAATATGGTGGTCTTGATGTCTGATAGGATGATGGTAGTAGATGATTTAAAGTCTCTTTAAGAATGTTGAACATGGTTTATTGGAATTATTATTTTTTTCATAAAATTAAATGTTTTGCATCATTCAGGGATCGAACCAAGGACTGGAGCGGATCGAATCAATATGTAAGTTAATGAGTGATTTATTTAATGAATTTTGGAATTTTTCCCACTTTTCTAGCTACATTATTACATGATTTCAAGATGGCGGCCGAATTTCAAGATGGCGGGGGGGCACCTCCGTAATAAATGATTACTGCACTGTAGCGGGTTAGAATAAAATTATCCACATGGAAATGTACTCTATAATACAAGTACACACACAAGATGGCGTACTCCAGCAGGTGGTAGCTCCTGGTAGCCTGTACTGAACATAAAATTTCGGATCCATGATGGTCGACAAGGACAAAGTCAAATTTCAAGGGCAAATTCTAATTTCAAGGTCAAGGTCAAATTTCAAGGTCAGTGTCAAATTTCAAGGTCAAGGTCAAATTTCAAGGTCAAGGTCAAATTTCAAGGTCAAGGTCATATTTCAAGGTCAAGGTCAAATTTCAAGGTCAAGGTCAAATTTCAATTTCAAGGTCAAAGTCAAATTTCAAGGTCAAGGTCAGATTTCAAGGTCAAGGTCAAATTTCAAGGTCAAGGTCAAATTTCAAGGTCAAGGTCAAATTTCAATGTCAAGGTCAAATTTCAAGGTCAAGGTCAAATTTCAAGGTCAAGGTCAAATTTCAAGGTCAAGGTCAAATTTCAAGGTCAAGGTCAAATTTCAAGGTCAAGGTCAAATTTCAATGTCAAGGTGTAAGGTGTGGTGATCAGATAATTATACTAACATGGTATCAGCACACTCTAGCGGACGAAAATAAGATGGTGATCTCCAGCGGACGAATAAAAGATGGCGGACATGTCGTCATACTAGGTGATGATATATATGCTTTGAAAAAAAAGTGGTAGGAGTCAGTCTGCCTGCATCCACCATTGAGGAAGGAGCCTGTCGCCATTTTTATTTTTTTTGCACTCACCGGGTTCGAACCGAGGACGATGATCGATATAATCAATCAGAATTCGAATAAGTTAATTTTTTGATGAATTTTGGTATTTTTTTCATTAAAATCGGATAATAATTAAAGATTTTCAAGATGGCGTCCAAATTTCAAGATGGCGACTGTAACAAAAATTGCAGCATTAATAGGATCCAATATGTCGGAAAACACAACGTCGGAATGTTCGAGAACACACACAATGACGTCATCCAAAATGGCAGATCCAAGATGGCGGATCCAAAATGGCCGCCGTGATCTACTTGTCCCGTTACGTTATGTCGCGTTACGTTGTGTCCCGTTATGCTTATCCAAGATGGCCGCCGTGATGTCACAATCCAAGATGGCCGCCGTGACGTCACAATCCAAGATGGCCGCCGTGACGTCAGAATCTAAGATGGCGGACCGACAATCTTCAATCCACTACCTGATACCTGCGCTCGGCGCCCCTATTATATACTACTAATGTTTAACTCTGTTTACTTGTATGTATACTCGTTGAAGCAACTGGTTTCCAGAGGAAGAACACAGCTGTTGGGAGCTGTGAAGCTGCGAAGACCCAGAGTGCACCAGGGTTGCGGGCGGCGGCGCGAGGGGGCGAACAATGGGTCGGGCGACCGGGGGCGACGCCCCAGGCGTGTCCACCAGGGGCCGGGTTCGACTGCCGGCGGCGCCGCCCGCTCTTGGACCGCTGGCCTGTCGTCTGCAGGAGCGACTCCAGGGCGGGAATAACCCGCCCCGGGGCTTCATATCGCACCTCAAGGCCCCCGCCCACCCGGGCACACACGCGGTGCGCAGAGCTTCAGGGAAAACAACGCGACTTCAAAACTACTCCAGATATCCGAGTGGGGGTCTGTTTACGACAAGCATTTAAGAGTTCGCTGAGGGCCGAAAAGTGCTTTTGATTCCGGATTAAGTTTTTAAACTGTAATTTTAGGCATGTTTTCAGAGTAATTTTCAGGCGTAAAACAACCAGTACAGATTCTCGAAAGCACTTGACGGACTTGCATTACACCTTTATCTTCATTTCTTCGCCATATAATGTTACGGTCACCATACAAATTTCACAGTTGTCCTGTGACGACGAGAAGACCGCGCGCCAGTCCAGAGGAGACACCGCGCTAGAAGCACCAAGGGGCCCGCCTCGCCAGGTGTGTTAGTGAGGCGGGATGATAAGTGCGACGCTCGATGGTATTTCTAGCGCGGTATCGCCTCTAAGCGCAAGGCTCTGATGGATGAAGGGACGCGTCAGTGAATGCGAGTGTCGCATCTCCAGAAACCTCGAGTTTAGTGTACGAATATAGGGATGCCGATGCATCCCATGTGAGAATTTGGAGGCAACGCCAAGATCCCCGCGTCCGCGACGAGATGAATTCGCGGTTTCAATGGCTTCTAGGATGGACCCCACAGTACTCTGTACACTCGGGCAAATGTTCCCCGTCAATTGTGTGCTGACTTGTGAGACGTCTCAACTGGGTGGACTTCGTTGGCTCAGAGTGCTTCAGATAAACCGTAAGCCAATAGCAGAGTCTTCGCTTTTGAAATTTAGCCTATCACGGGATGTATTATCTGTGAATTTTTCCTGTCGCTGCCCATACGTGTTCCAACTAAATCTGGACTCAGAATGATCCATCTCACCCATCCGTCACCCTTTCGTTCCGTGAATCAAGTGACACGCAGCCAATCAGATTGCCCGAAAATGGTCAAAACATTGCCAAGCTTTAACTTTCGACGGACGGATGGAATTATTATAACCTCAAAAATGTCTTAAAGCTATTGACTGGTATTTTTTAAAGTTTGTTTATTTGCTAAGCTTCTTCAGTATTATGTTTTTTTAATTTGCTTATGGACACGCTTTATGTATAATATTTGAGATAAAATATTTCTGAGACAAAAAGTAATTAATAACGCACGGTCACTCGAATATATATTTAAATAAATATTTTAGAGCTTATTTAATCATTTGCAAGTGCTTACATACATGATCGTCAAACGGATGAAGCTTTACAAGAGAAATTTAATCAGAAATATGAGCCTTAATAGTTGTTGGCAGCATCCAGATGGAATGGGAAGAGAACCGTCTGCAAAAGCACATTCCGCTGCGGTTACGTTCCTATGCCCGCCTGGGCTGGCGAGATCACGGTGAGCGACAGTGTTGCGGGTGTAAGGGGGGGAAGAGGTTTCGAACAGGCGCTTCGTTTCCCCGAGTCGCCGCTCAGATGCCGCCACCTGCCCCCCGCTATCACCTGCCTGCGCGGGCAAATACGTCAGCAGGCCCTCCTGGGCCAGGAATCCCCGGACGCCCTTGCACACAGCGTGAGTCTGAATTCCACCTGCGGGTTCACCGTGACACAAATAACTTGAAGACTTGTGGTCTAAAGTGATTCCCCAAGTGGGGTCGTTACCACAACGCCGACAGCTAGAAAACTGCTGTGTACCACAACGCCGAAATAACAACTGAATGAATTTGTGTGTGTTTCTTAAATGTACCATAACGCTGAAATACCACAATCTAACTTAACCTTACCTAACCTAGCGTTATATAACCTAACCTAACTTAGCTTATCTTAGCCTAACCTAACCTAACATAGTCTAACCTAACCTAACCTTTGTGGCAGTCCTGCAATGACAATTTCGGCGTTAGTGTATTTCGGTGTTGTGGTAATTTTGGCGTTGTGGTACACAGCAGTTATCTAGCTATCGGCGTTGTGGTACACAGCAGTTTTCTAGCTATAGGCATTGTGGTAGATAAACAATAGTTTTCTAGCTATCGGCGTTGTGGTCAATTTTATCATTTCGGTGTTGTGGTGCCCCCCCCCCCCAAGTGTACGTCTTTGAAGATGATTGTAAATAAAGTTACGGGCGTCCGGATGACGTTAAACTGAACTACGTTTTACAAAGTACCGAACGCCGCGAATTTTTTTTTTTTTCGCTACGTAATGTTTCCAGAGTCTTCGAGTTTTGTTCGGGATGTACCTGAAGCGAAGTTTGTCCGTGGAACTCGGACTCTGCCTGTACGCGAGTTCCTTCCGCAAGGACCGAGTTGAATAGCGAGTGTGGGTTTGGGCGCGGCGCGCCGGGGCTATGGCGCGCTTGTTGAGCAGGGGGAAGGGAGGAGGGAGGGAATGATATGCTGTGCACGACCCCTCTCGGATCGTCTGTAGAGGGGGGGGGGGGGAGAGGCGAACATTGGCCAGGGTGGAGGGGGTGGAGGGGAGTACCAGTTGTGCGTGAGCGAGAATGGTACGGAGTCCCGCGCAGGACGGCTTGTGTATAAGGAGGGAGGGGGGAACAGGATGACTGCATCAGCCGGGAGGGGGGGAGAGGAGATGGGGAAGGGCGGAGTAGGGGAAATAGCCAGACGGAGAGATGTAAACAGTGTAACCTTGAAAACACTGGGGAAGGTCAATAGGGGTGTCACACAGCGGCCGCGCCGAGCGCCCAGCGCCGAACGCCGTCAAGTTGGCAAACCTCGCGTTTACGACCGAGAACGGGAAAAAAATTTCAGACTGCAGTGACGAGTCCTCCATCTGTCCCTCGAATGTATACAGTAAACAAATTTCGAGTGAAATAGCCATTTTTTTTATTATTTCCTTTAAGTAGCCAACGTCGACAACCGTTAAAGGGGAAAGAGAGAGAGGAAACAAAACACGCCATCTTGGTTTCAACAATATTTTAAGCCAAAACCATTTTAAATCGTTCGATTTTTGAAATGTTGCTGAATTGAAGTATAGTTATTGGCGTTTAGTATTTAATTTTTTTTTTTTTTGGGAATGACTAAAACTTAAATAATGCTGTTAATATGCATTATGACATAATATTTATAAACCTCTTGCTGTGTGATCTAAGCTTTAACGAAGGCCAATTTTCAATATTAAACAATAAAATTATGTTTTGGCATTAAAACTATTGAATCAATAAGATCTAACAAAAACTTGAAATGATATGTCAGCATATCTTGGTACCTATCTTTCCCCGTTCAACATGAATTTGTTTTTACTACTTTCGTTTACGAAAACAAATACTTCTTGTTAAGTCCGCTAGTATCAACATTTGTGTCGTGAAAAAACAAGGACATCGTACTGAATATTATACAAAGTATGTATTAGGTATTGCTATAGAGGTTATTTTACGTACCGGATGTGCAAACAATTCTGTTCCAAAAAAGTTATATTCACATGACACTAACATCGATGTATTTTCAAAATATATTTGTTTTTAGATTTTCCAAGGATTTGTTCATACGCTGGGATCTCAATAGCGTGACGGACACGATGCGAATAATGAAATGAAACAGCAAAATATCGCGTAATTGCGAACATGTGGTTCTCACCCAAGTGACAAGAAAAAAAAAGATTATATACAGTCTGTCCCAGAACTCAATGTCAAGCTGAGAACAGTTTGATATGCCAATTAATTACGATTCTGAATCAAAAACAAAAATTAACAAGTGTCGTAACTTATTTAATCCTCACCCGGCACTAAATTATTAGATATACTGTGACTGCAAATTTTTGTTACGCAATCATGAATAACCCTGTCATTGATAAAAATTCAAAATCAAATCAAACATACTATACTTTTTTTTTTGGGGGGGGGGGGGGAGAGAGAGAATTCTTTGTACGACTTATCCGGCCAATTTTTTTTTTAACTGGGTAATTTTGACTAGTCATACTGTAAACTAATTTACTACTTACATAACTAATTATTTTATAATATGGCTTATTAAAGCAAATAACTTGCTAATGTAGCATATTACTACAATATATAATATCTAGTGTATGCACAAAAAGTGGTTTTTTTTTTTGGGGGGGGGGGGGTTTAAAGACGATGAGTGTGAAGCCATATTAAACATACCATTTTATGTTTTTCTGTTCATAATAAATCATTCAGTATATATATTTGACCACCGTATTGTAGTAGAGCGCAGTTATTCGATGAAGACAGTATGTTATTTTGTATAATGCAAGATGATCTGTTGCATCACCTGCAATTTCAACTGTGTGAGAAGCCGCAGCACGTACGGCTACTTATGTAGGCCCATATGTCCGTGTGTTAGTGTCAATTTTTTTACACACTTTTTTTTTCTTTCAAATCCCCAACCCATCAACAATTCCTGTATCCGCCAATGGACAATATAGTTGGCAACACTGTTTGCTGTCCTTTCCGACAGAAACTTCATCCGCGAGCTAGGACGCGTGGTCTATGGACCATGTTTTTTAGTCTATGCTTTCGTAAGCAACCGAGGTCAAGAACTCGTAAAGGTACGAACCAATTTATTTCGTCTCGAGAAACAGACGAGCACAAAAAAAAAAACATATGAGCGAGTCTTTCAGTACTCGGCAGACATGTGTTGATATCTAACCTCGGTAACGAGCAAATTCGTGAGTTTTCATGTTGAAAAAAAAAACATAATAAGAAACTCGGACGCAAAATTTAACATATGATTTCAAAAATAATATCAAGCGTGAAAAAAAAAAAGGTTTAATTTTAAAATATATTTCGTGACGTGAATCACAAGTAGTTTCCGCACCCGCCGCTAGAATTTGCTGCCAGAGCAGCTACGTCGACTATAGAAACATTTAATTTGCACACCGAAATTTTAAACTGTATAATGAAACTGCTCCAATAAAAGCTAAAAACTCTTCAAAGAATAGGTACAAAACACCGGCTTTGGACCTGGTTTTCTGCAAAGAATTCTATTAAAATACTGCACATATTGTTAAAATTCACTAAACCGTTAATGCTATAAAGTTACCCTTTGCATTTATGAACTTTGGTTCGCGCAGATGGCACAGATGGCAGCATCGTGGTTACACATTTCCGTTCCTTGAGAAATTACTCATAATAAATGCCGTAAACCGAGAGCTAAGATATTTACACATAAAAAAATAGAAGGATGTTCTAGCTTTCAAGCGAATCGTGTGAAGAGTATTTTCATGCAAAGGAATGTTGAACATATAATTATACGATGTTTTAAAGATTTCATGCAATGGGGAAGACTGGTTTAAAACTTCATGGTCGTTGGTTGTAAATATTATTGTATAATATATAACATGTTTCAGGTTCATACATTACTTTTTTTCTTTTTTTTTCATTTTATTTGGGCTTAACGAAGAAATCTTTGACACAGAGATCTTGGAAACGATAATGTTCCTGTCATACTATCAGATTTTTGTCGTCAATATATTTGATAATAGTTTTGGAGGGTAAGTATCGGACGGAAAATGGCTTCTAATTTTCTCTATCAAATATATTTGGACAGATTAACTCAAATATGTTACAAATCATGTCACACTATCATAATTCATTTTTAGTATGAGCTATCTCAAACTTTTAAAAAAAATTCAATTTTGAAATTAAAGATTTCATTACATTATTGGACGAATTTTTTAAAACTTATTATTATGTTTGTGCATTTTAAAATTTATATAGCATGAATAGATTTAAATCACAGTAAGTAATATTCGTTACATAATGAAATAAACTTTCAGAGATTTTTCAAAGTTATTGAAACATAATAACATAAAATGTTTTCGCATACATTCTTACTAAGAATATTTTAGTTATATTATTTAATTATTTTTTAACCTCTTTAATAAGCCATGTGCTTCTCGCCAATTTAAAGAATCGTTGAGACGGAAACGGATGTAATTGCCCACATATTTTAGAACCTGTCCTATATGCAAAATATTTTGTGGAAACTCAAGTCATCCAACTTGTCAAACAAGAATGGCTGCGCCAGTGACGTATTCGGTGAAGTCATAACCCTCCAACTTTGACACAACGTATTAGATGTACTGGAAGCGAATCTTTGGCAGTGTGACACAGCTCCACCCAGCTACACAGAACAGGGATGTATTCACCTGGATTAATTTAGGGAAACAATGAAAAACCTACACCAGGATGAGCGGACCGGGTTTTGAATGCAAGTCCGTATCTCCTCCGATTTAACAAAATACAGAATGATGTTGTCAATCGCTAGTCTGGATACGTGGCGTTGAAGGACGAAAGAGTGGCGGACGGATGGAGGCGACGGGCTAGTGTAATTCCGCCTTTAGAAGCCCAAAACACTGGCTGAAGTGAAGGTTTGCATTGTGGAAGAAGTTTCAAATAACTTATTTTTAATTGAAGTGACTATTTAACAGCGGAAATTCTACTTCAAACTTACTAACGTAACCATCATCAGACTTTCTCAACTACCATTTCCACTGTGTTTTTTTTTTTTGGCGGGAAAAAATATGGCGATGTCAATGTAAAAAAAATGGTTATCTATAAAGTCGGTTTACGGACGATAGTTTAACGTGACGTCATAACAAAACATTGATGAAATGATTGCATACTTTTATGAATAAAATTGAATCATTTTTATTTTAATAATAAAAGAATAAATACTTGAAATTATACATGTAATCAGATTTTTAAAATGCAAGAATAATTAACCTTTATTGCCGAAATTGTTGTTGTAATAAGCAATGAAAACCACATTAACTTTTCACTTCACTTTATAAACAGTCGACGAAACAGTTCACGTGTAGATGACTTGTAATTAATTTTAAAAACTTGCGTTTAGCTATAAAGTTTAAATATAATTATGAACAAGTTTTCATATAAATAAACTGTAATCAAATATCTATCATCAATTATCTGAATCACCATAATTTTTTAGTCAATTGTAACAAAACCTATTATTACTGCACTCGCCGACAGCGTAACGGAACACATCGTAACGGAAAAATGAGCGTAACGGGACACAGCATAACGGAACAATGAGCGTAACGGGACACAGCGTAACGGAACAATGTCCGTAACGTGACACTTTTTCGTGTGTGCAGCCGGTGTTCATCGATTTATTAGACTTTGTCACGTCAAAAGTGGCTTCACCTGCATCACAACACGCCGTCCTCTGATGATTCGTAACTCCGTGGATTTCCATCGCGCGGCTAACACAGGCCAGTGTTGCTAGCCGTAGCACACGCAATCAGGGCACACTCACCTCTACGTTCGGGTATTTTCAGGTATAGGAAGCTCTCAGTTCTGATGTCATTCAGGTACATGCTCAAAAAAGTTTGAAAATCCAATCTTTAATACAAATATTGTATACAGGTACACTGTTCTGTTGAATTCATTATAGCGTGACAACATTACATTTTATAGTTTAAATGTAATATTGGCTCTACCGCTAAGGTCTGTGAGTAGGATTTCAAATTGAGTCGTGTGAATGGTTAAGGAGGGGAGGGGGGTAGATAACGTAAACTTTGAATTCTACTATTCGAGCCACCAAATGGTATTTTCCGGTTAGATGTTGATGTGAAATTAATGTAATCAATACATGTGATATTAATATGATGACGGAAATTTGTGATATACTTTTAATAGTGTAGCAGAGTCTGATCTTGTCGCCGCCCCACTAGCTGCAACTTGATCCTGTGGTTATCCAGAGATCCTTAGGATTATGGCGTAGCCGAGGCTGTTTTCAACAAGGCAAAGACTGGAATGGTTAATGTCAGTATGTTGCAGTCAGGAAATTGGTTTTCCATTCCAAGTGAATATTGTTCAATGTATTTTTACTAATTCTTTTTTTCTAAATTCGGGTACGTTTGCGTACTTCTCGGGTACAGATTACAGACACGGTAATTTGGGTACGTCTGGCAACACTGTATCGTCGCTACTCTGTGGTCAGTCAGGGAATTGGTTTTCCAGTCCAAATGAATATAGTTCAATGTATTTTTACTAATTCTTTTTTCTGAAATTCGGGTACGTTTGCGTACTTCTCGGGTACAGAGTAAAGACACGGTAATTCGGGTACGTCTGGCAACACTGTATCGTCGCTACTCTGTGGTCAGTCAGGGAATTGGTTTTCCAGTCCAAATGAATATAGTTCAATGTATTTTTACTAATTTTTTTTTCGAAATTCGGGTACGTTTGCGTACTTCTCGGGTACAGAATAAAGACACGGTAATTTTGGTACGTCTGGCAACACTGCATCGTCGCTACTCTGTGGTCAGTCAGGGAATTTGTTTTCTATTCCAAGTGAATAGTGTTTAATGTATTTTGAATATTTTTTTTTCTAAATTCGGGTACGTTTGCGTACTTCTCGGGTGCAGGGTACGGACACGGTAATTCGGGTGCGTCTGGCAACACTACATCGTCGCTACTGTGTGTTCGGCCAGCCCGCGGCGGTGTTGGCAGTTGGCAGCACTGCCGCGCGGGGCGCTGTGACGTCACCGTCCCACTTCCCGCCAGCTGGTGCCTGTGGCTGGTGATAATACGTCCCTGATTGCGACGAGCCAGAGAGGAAGCCAGCCCGACCCCTCACCCCCCTCCTCTCTCACCCTCTCACCCCCTCTCACCGCTGACCACCCCGCCCCGTATCACCCCCACACAGGACGACGCAGCGCTGGCTAAACAAGGGAATAGCAAATGAAAGTCGACGAGTGACAACTCGTCCAATTGACAATCCCTCAGGGCAACAGTGCCACATGTTGAAACACGAATTATTACCGCGTGAAAAAAAACTCTTGGTTTCGGTAGTTCGCCGTTACACTGTTAACGGATTTTTCCCGTTCCAGGTCATTATTTTATGTATTTACGTTCCACGCGGTTTAACTTGTAGGCTCTTTTGGGGGGACGCACCACAACGCCGAAATACATTCACCCCGAAAAATGTCATTGCAGAACTGCCACAAAGGTTAGGTTAGGTAAGGTTAGCACACAAATTCATTCAGTTGTTTTTCATTTTGCTCCTGTGCCGCCCCCCCCCCCCCCTCCACCCAGGAAACATTTTTTCGGCGTTACTGTATTTCGGCGTTGTGGTACACAGCAGTTTTCTAGCTGTCGGCGTTGCGGTCAATTTGGCATTCGGCGTTATGGTATTCGGCGTTATTGTACGTTCGGCGTTGTGGTATTTCGGCGTTGTGGTAACGACCCCTCTTTTGGGTGGCTAAACTTTCACAAAACGGACAACATATATCGCATAATTTTTTGCATAATTCGCTGATAAAGTTGTATGTTACCTTTTTTTTTCTGTATGGATGAGGAGAATGAATTGGAATATAAAACTGTAACTTTTTAGGTTTAGATATATACTGGCTGCTATGCGATATGGTTTAATTACTTCAGAAAAATTATTTCATTTTAACTGGCCTTTTAAAATCATCATAATTTTTATAATTTTAAAATATTAAATAAAATAAATTAATTTTCCAGGAAGAAATTTAAACCATACCATGCAGTTGCCACAAGCATTGCCTTTAAACCCAATACATTTGAGTTATCTATTCCATTTGGTGCTCCTTATCCATTGTTCTTTATTTCAACGAATTTCTTCCGGAGGACCATAAATATATTAAAAGTCTGATTTAGTGAATACAAATATGACAACGAAACGATAGCCAAATACAAAACAAACGACCCGACTGTATGCGGCCCGCCATCTTGCCGACCTGTTTATACGACACGCAAAAGGGGCACAAGTAACACTTCACACAACAAGGACATAAGTCACAAAGTCCGAACATTCCGCCCCCGTTGTTAGCTCCAGGTAACAAACACAAAGGTATATACAGCAAGGAAAAGAAAGCAATTTGTTACAGATTACATGATCTTGTTGAATTCTGTCCTAGATCATAACCATTGTCCACTGGCAAAGGGCACAGCTTAATCAGCGGACGTTGCAAGACACTTGTAGCAGTCCGGATAGTAGCCACCCGGGGAATTCGGTCTGGTCCTGGGTGAAGAGCTTCAATTCGAGCGAGACCCCATTTGAGTGGAGGGGTGTGCTCATCTTTGATCACGACCAAATCTCCAATCTTGGGCTGACCACCTGGCTGTGTCCATTTGCTTCTCTGCTGGAGTGAGTACAAATATTCCTTTCTCCAGCGTTTCCAGAAATCTTGAATTATACGTTGGACCAGCTGCCAGCGATTTAATCGATTAATGTTGAGGTGGGTGATGTCAGGTTCGGGTAATGATGTTATGGGCTGTAGAATCAAAAAATGAGCAGGTGTTAGGACATCAAGTTCTGACGGGTCTGAGCTGATCTCACAAAGAGGACGAGAGGTTAAGACCCCTTCGATGCGAATCAGGATGGTCGAGAGCTCTTCATAAGAAAGGATCTGTAAGCCAATGACTTTAGTTAAGTGGCTTTTAACAGACTTCATGCCAGCCTCCCATAACCCGCCAAAGTGCGGTGCTGCTGGGGGGTTGAAATGCCATGCAATTCCTTCTTGACTCAGCTTATTGCTCACTTCAGTGTTATGGGTTGTCTGTCTTATCAACTGGTAGATTTCTTTGAGTTCTCGGTGAGCTCCAACAAAATTAGTTCCACAATCACTGTAAACGTGGGCTGGCCTTCCCCTTCGAGAGATGAAGCGAGAAAATGCTGCCAAGAACAAATTGGTTGAGAGATCAGAAACCAATTCCAAATGTAGGGCTTTGGTGGCAAGACAAACAAACAAGCATAAGTATGCTTTTGTGAACTTGCAACCACGAGTGCGAGTCGTGGTAACCTGAAAGGGCCCACCATAGTCCACACCAGTATGGTAAAAAGCAGTCACTTGTTGGACTCTAGGAGATGGTAGTTCTCCCATGGTTGGAGTGAACGGAGAGGGTTTAGTGCGGAAGAATTTAATACACCCACGTAAAACCCTTTTGATGACAGAGCGTGCACAAAGAATCCAGTATCGTTGGCTCAGGATGGCTTGCAAAGTTCGAGGACCAGGGTGCAAATGTAAACAATGAAAATGATTGATTACCATTAACGTGAATGGGTGATCTTTGGGCAACAATATAGGATGTTGAACAGAATAGGGAAGGGATGCCTGACTTAACCTCCCTCCTACACGGATGACACCCACATTATCCACGAAGGGGCACAAGCGCCGAATTTGATGAGAACTGCACTGCCCCTTATCCAAGTTAACCTTATCAGCTGCAAAGCATTGTTGGGCATGTCTGATGCAAACTTCCAAGCCCCTTTGCAGTTCCGTAATTGTCAACGGTCCCAGAGAACGCCTTTCCTTAGGTTGACGACAGTTGTCTCCAAACCGAAGGCAGTAAGCAACAACACGCTGCAGCTTGCTGAAGGAAGAGAATCTGGCAACAAATTCTAGGGATACCTCTGTCACACAACTTATTGCTGTAAGTTTTTCTTCACATGCAATGGCATCATCGAATACCACACTACCCAGGGTATCGTTTGGCCACTGTCTGTGAGGCTGTCTAAGCCATGGGGCTCCAGACCACCACAGAGGATGATCAATAAGTTGTGAGGGCAACAAGCCACGGGATGCACAATCTGCTGGGTTGTTTTCAGTGCGAACATGTCTCCAGAATTCCTTTTCAGTTAAGTCCTGTATGATGCTGACACGATTTGCCACAAATGTTTTCCATCGGTGGGGTGATGATGCAATCCAATGAAGAACAACTGTTGAGTATGACCATGCATACACTTGCATGATGTCCAGCACCCCCTTGTATATATTGGTCACGAAACTGATTAGCTTGGCTAACATCACAGCTGCACACAACTCAAGGCGAGGCAAAGAGATCCTTTTCACCGGTGCTACTCTTGATTTTGCCATCAATAGTGAGGCCTTGATTCCACCATCTGAAAACATTGATCTGAGATAGATGACACACGCATAGCCAACCTCTGAACTGTCGCAAAACCCGTGCAGTTCATGAACAGCTTTTACTGAGCCTGATACACAACGAGGCAGTCGAAGTTGTGACAACAAAGACAGTTCAGACTTAAAATCACACCACCTGCATAAGACCTCTGGAGGAAGCTGTTCATCCCATCCTGCTCCAGTGAGCCACAACAGCTGTACAAGAGACTTGGCATACAAGAGGATGGGCGTCAGCCATCCAAGGGGATCAAAGATCCTGGCGATATTTGAAAGAATTGCCCTCTTGGTGCTTGAGCTGTTTAATGGAGTCATCTGATAAGAAAAACAGTCTGAGCTAGGGTTCCACTGTACACCAAGAACTTTCACCACAGCTGGCTGTTCTTTGTCAAAAGACATAGATGCTGGGGATTGTAGCTGGTCTGGGGACAGCCATTCAAGCACTTCACTATGAGTGCTGGCAAACATCCTGAGATGGAAGCCACCAGCTGCCAACAAAGCAATAAGTTACTTTTGAAGAGCAATGGCTTCTTCAACACTATTGGCCCCTGTGACAACATCATCCACATAGAAATCAGACTTCAAAACATGAGCTGCTTGAGGGAAGTTACATTGCTCATCTTGGGCCAGCTGATGCAAGGTGCGAATTGCTAGATAAGGGGCAGATGAAACTCCGTAAGTAACAGTCTGCAAACGATAGTCCACTATAGGATCGGTTGGAGAACAACGCCACACAATTCGCTGGTAGTCTTGATGCTCCTTGTCCACCATTATTTGCCGATACATTTGTTTGATGTCTGCAGTGAATACAACTTTGTGTACACGAACCCGAAGCAGAATTTCTCGAACATCTGTCTGTAATTTGGGTCCGGTCATCAGCATGTCATTTAGACTCATGTCTCGCTGGGTCTTAGCAGAAGCATTGAAGACAACGCGCAGCTTGGTGGTGGTGCTTTCTGCCTTGATAACTCCATGATGTGGAAGATAATAGGCTGACTCAACATCATGCAATGGGTTGGCAATGACCTCCATGTGACCACTCTGCAAGTAGTCCTCCATGAAGGCCTGGTACTCGGTACGCAGTCCAGGTTGCTTGACCAGACGGCGCTCCAAGGCCTCTAGACAGCGAACAGCGTGTGCTCTTGAGTCTCCAAGTATTGGTTTAGGTGAATGGAATGGAAGGGAAACCACGTAACGTCCAGAAGGTTCTCGATGGTGAGTGGTTTTAAAGAAAGCCTCACAGGCTTCATCTTCTGGCGATAGATGTGCACAAGTGGGGAAGTCCTCTATTTCCCAAAACCTTTCAACCACAGTTTCCAGAGATGGCGGAGGGCACATAGTCGATACGAAGAGTGTGACACTATGGTTGGTTGGTACAATGGGACTGGGCACTTTACCCATAAGAATCCAACCAAAAACTGTATCCAGTGCGACCGGTGAATCCACATTTTTTACTAGCTTGTGCCCCGTGAGTATATATGGAAACAAATCTGCATGTACATGATCCCACATGTCAGAATGTACAGGAAATGTGGGCAAATCTTCAGTTATTTTCGGTACAACATATGCAGCAAGTGGCAGTTGTGGGTTTGTTTTGCCAACTGGTTTAATGCAGCATTTAACTAATCCCTTTGCTATGTGTAAGGGAGCTTGTGATAGTCCATAAATTGGTAAGAACGCCTTCTGACGAGTCAACCCCAAAAGCTGGGCACAATGTTCAGTTATGAAGCTCGACTGACTGGCTGAGTCTAAGACTGCTCGAAAATTCTGGTAACCACCGACACTGTCTTGTACATCCACCAAGGCAGTGGATAATAACACGTTTCTGGGTTCTGATTGACCAGGTCTCTGAGCTGTAGCCAATGCAACAGCTGGTGTAGGTTTTGTTGCTGCAGAATCAGGTGGAGAATGCTGAAATGAAGTTGCTTCTTCTTTCAAAAGTGTATGAGTGTTGGCTTCAGTGAAGTGCAAAAGCGAGTGATGTCTACTCTTGCATGAGTGACAGCTGGTTTTTGACCAACACTGTTTCATTTGATGAGATGCTCCCAGGCAGTTTAAACAAAGGTTAAGTCTCTTGACATTCTGGTAGCGGTCTTCTGGCTTGCATTGTACAAACTGTGGACATTTGTAAAGTGGGTGGTCACTGTCACATACACTGCACTTTACAGCAGAATCAAATGTGTTTACAACAAACAGTGAAGTGTGTTGTGAGCGAGACTGAGATACAGTGCTATAGTTTGCCTGCCTTACTCGAGACCCTGACTTACTGGAGGCTCCAGACATTGCCTCCGAAGCCCGGCGATGACTTTCAAGGAAGGCTAAAAACTGAGCAAATGTAGGCATTTCTGTGTCACTCACAGAAATATGTAGTTCCCATTGTTGACGTAAATGGTTATCTAGCTTCCTTTCCAAAAAATGTAGCAAGAGTGGGTCCCAAGAATCTACTGCTAGTTTCATAGTACGCAATGCAGCCATATGTTCATTTAACACTGACACCAAGACACTTAATGAAGCAGGATGAGCAAGAGACACTGTAGATGCCTGCATAATTGCATCAATGTGGTGTGACACAATAAGCCTGAGATTTTTGTATCTCTGTTCAATCAAATTCCAAGCTACTTTGAAGTTCTCATTGATCAATGGCAGGGATTGGATAAGAGAGAGTGGTTCTGGTGACAGTGATGTTTTAAGGTATGATAACCTTTCAATATCGTTAAAGTGAGCATTGTTTACCATCAATGTGGTAAATAGGTTAGAAAAATTAAGCCACTCTGTTGGATTTCCTGAGAAATGTGGTAGTTTTATAGCTGGAAGAGTTACTTGAGATGGGTTGTGCGAAGTTGGTGCTTTCGTGCCGTCATGCAATTTATTCTTGTTGCATGTGGCAATGTATATTGCCTGAACACGATAATATGTGTCGTCGAAAGCATTTAGGCGATCACTGTGCTGTTTTTTGTTGAAATCCGGGTCATCTTTGAGCAACATCTCCAAACACAAGTGATCGTCTTCAAAACAAGTACGCAATTGTGACAGATCACGACACGTTGTGATAAACAACTCACGTTGCGTATCGTCACTCATCACTTTATCGGCAAGTGCATCGGCACGACATAACCTGTTTTCTCCACGCTCGAGACGAATCTTTAACACTTCTGTCTTGTCATTCATTTTGCCGTTTGATGCACAAAACAGAAATAAAGGAAATGGAAGTTTGACAAATAAAGTATTCACCAACACTGCGACAACATGAGATAAAAAAAAACGCTATCACAATAGATGAGCGTCACGAGACACGACACAAATACACGCACGATTACTGGTAAATATCCGGCCCGGAGGACCAAATGTTCTTTATTTCAACGAATTTCTTCCGGAGGACCATAAATATATTAAAAGTCTGATTTAGTGAATACAAATATGACAACGAAACGATAGCCAAATACAAAACAAACGACCCGACTGTATGTGGCCCGCCATCTTGCCGACCTGTTTATACGACACGCAAAAGGGGCACAAGTAACACTTCACACAACAAGGACATAAGTCACAAAGTCCGAACATCCATACTGCACAAAAATGTTTAAAACTCAACATTGTCAGCTAATTATGCACTATATATATATATATGTGTGTGTGTGTGTGTGTGTGTGTGTGTGTGTATGTATATAACAATGTTGAACATAAAAATAAAATAATGACCTGGAACAGGTTGTACAGCCTTTTTAAGAAAAAAAATTGGTCGTCTGTAAAGTCGGTTTACGGACGATAGTTTAACGTGACAACGTCATAACAAAACATTGATGAAATGATTGATCCAGAAGAAAAGGAAATATATTCGGCCTGAGACTGAGCCGTAATAGGTTTTTGCAACCAAACCAGTTAGGCATTAAAAATATTATATTCTTTGAGGAAATTTTTTTTTAAAATTTTTCTATCTTTTGTATGATAAAATATACCTCTGCATACTTTTATGAATAAAATTGAATCATTTTTATTGAATTATCACGATTTTGTATGGATACAAAGGAGTGAAATGAAATGTACAATTTAATTAATAAATTTATTTTTATTTGCATTCATTATTCAAATATATTTATTACTTTTGAAATGTTACGTGTGCCGTATTTATTTTTACAAGTACAAAAAAAAATATCGCACCTGCCATGATTCAAACAGACAATCTTTAGATTGAAAGTAAGCTACGCTGACCATTTTTTTTTCATTTTATAAAAAGATTGATGGCACACTGGCAAGTTTGGACAGTCACCAGTGTGCAACAATCTCCCCCCCTTAATGTTGTAGTTGGAAGTCACCCCGAGTCATAGAGGAATGGTAGTGTTCGTTGAAGGTTGTTATTAAGACAATACAAATTACACCCATGTCTTACCCGGGATTCGAACCCGGAGCCCCCGCACCGTAGCCCGGTGTGCCGTCGACTGCGCTACGGAGGCCGACTCCATTCGGCCACGAGGCCATACTTAAAAGATAACAGTTTCAGATGATATATAAATATATATAAAAAATTTGTTTACGGTAGGGGAATAATATTATTTCGTTTTTATAACTCGATTTTATAACTAATACGCATCCCAAATACACCAAACTTATTTATAATGTGTTACAATATTTTTTAAAACATTGTGCAAAAGATCCCGGTTGTAATTTGAATTATTATGTGTAACTGTAAAACACCATTGTTGGTTCAAAATGTATTTGAATATTCAACATTACTTCTAAATAACTGTACCGATTGTGCTGAAAATCGGTGGACAATCGTTAAATTACTTAAGATTAATAATTCAAACAACGAAAATATGATTGAAAAGTTAAATCGATGGTCGTTCCAATCGAGTGGAAGAGAGATGCCACGCATGCGTAGGCCCTACAATGAGCATGAAGAGAGATGCCACGCATGCGTACAATGAGCAAATAGGACACATCCGTAGTGGGACATCCGTAGTGGGACACTTTTTCGTGCGTGCAGCCAGCGTTCATCGATTTATTAGACGTTGTCACGTCAAAAAACCTTGTTCAAAATATCCGGAAATCTTCGTGAATTTACAAATGGCTTCGTAAATTTAAGGATGCTTACTTTACTTTATTCGAAGACGAACTCACAATAATAATTTTGGAGTACAAACCTTTTTTTTTTTAAATTAAGTTAAATTTAAAAACAACTCTTTTTTTTTCCACGTGCACGTTTAACTTGCTTACAACGGAAACACAGAGCTGGGACTATTTTCCAGGAATATCCAATCATCTGGAACTACGGGGTGTATATATTTCGTTGAAAATACTCTACGTTTACTGTAATATCAGAGTGCCCACATTCTGGAAAATCACGGGAAGAAGGAATTGGTCAGAGAAAATCATAGAAATTCCCATTGATGGTAATTTGAAGGTGAAATGTTATGCTCCAGTCTACCATCAACCAGACTATAAAAATATTTTACATATGGTATTGTAGTGCATATTATCATACACACTATAAATTGGCATATGCAAGGTTCTTTTTAAAATTTGCAAGAAATATAAAAATAAGTGGAGAGAAATTAAACCAGCTATGAGATTGGTGAAGGCTGGATTTTCTTTATTTCTTCCAGGAAACCCTAAATATGTATATATATATATATATATTTATTTATTTATTTATTTATTTATATATGGGTAAGTGTACTTATGTACGTGCGTTAGATGTTATATTTACTTGCCACAATAAAAAAAACTAACTTTTATTTTGCATGCAAATAATTAATATAAATAAAATAATAAAATGACTGGAATATTATTATAAATACAGTTGGTAAAGTATAAATTTAATCAAATTAAAAATTCCACGAACGCTCTGTATTTAATTTTAATATAAACATGTTTATAAAATTAATTATTTAATTCAGTAAAATAATTGAGATAAATATTAAATAGTACTGAAAATAAAAATAAAAAACAAATTCTGAATGTTTATTTTAATTTAAAGTTCTAATTATTTATTAAACAATAATGTAATAATTTATAATGAAAATAAATTATACATACAGGAACATAAACCTCACTCATATTAATACGCTTGAAAAAGTTTATAAACACAATTTATACCACTATTATTCACAATAATTAAATGTTTTTAAATAAATGGACCAGGATTCAATATTAACCACTAAAGTATAAAATTCAAAAGCTCATTTTTTGTATGCGGCTTTTTTTTCATCATGTAAAAATTTCGTTGCATGGTGCGCGCGGATCATAAAAATTCACTCTCATCATTTTTTTCCCTTCATAACGTGCCAGGGAAAGTCAGGGAAAAGTTAGGGATTTTTATTACAGAGATGTGTAGGCACTTTGTAATTTATAAAACTTTTATGATTTCTTCTTTGAAACATATATCAGGAATATTGGAACGACAAGGCACACACATGACATCGTTCCGAGCGCTGGTTCTGGTGTTGATGAATACGCTCTAGCACGCTGAGGCCAAGTTAAGAAAATTGGTTGTCTGTAAAGTCGGTTTACGGACGATAGTTTAAAGTGACAACGTCATAACAAAACATTGATGAAATGATTGCATACTTTTATGAATAACATTGAATCATTTTTATTGAATTATCACTATTTTGTATGGATACAAAGAAGGAGTGAAATGAAATCTACAATTTAATTGATGAATTTACTTTTAATTGCACTCATTATTTGAAATATGTTTATTACTTTAACGAACAGATTATTTTAACTATAACTTTTATACATGTTTGCTATTTAAATTCTTCCAATCTGTGTTATTCTGTTAAGGATAGGACGATGATAGGAAAAGTAGGAAACTAATGGGAGTGTTTCAAGTTTAATGTGCCTCGAAAAAGTCAAATCGATGGTTGTTCCAATCGAGTGGAAGAGAGATAGATGCGGCGCAAGCGTACAATGAGCGTAACGGGACACAGCGTAACGGGACAATGTGCGTAACGGGACACATTTTCGTGCGTGAAGCCGGCGTTCATCGATTTATTAGACGTTGTCACGTCAAAAATAAACGGGGCTGTTCCCAGGCCCTGTACTCAGGGGCCACCCTTGTGGGGACATGCCGGGGATTTATCAGAGGCAGGGCCGCAACTCTGCAAGGTTCGCAAGGGACTCCCCCCAGAAATTCTTCCCAGTAAAGGCCCGGGGGACTGGGTTTTAACCGACACAGGTTCATCTCCGGATACGGTGCTCGTATGCCGTATACGCAGCCCATACGTTAGCCTTCGTTCATGCAGTAAGAAGAAAACCTTTTGAATGGACAGAAAGTTTTTTCCATGGAACATAGTTTTGACGTCAATGTTTATCAACACCGGTTCGGTTCACGGTCACGAACTGTCAAACGTAAGCGGGACCCCTCAGTGCGGGGGTTCTTAATTTCAAGGGGGAACCCGGACCCCCCTGTCCCACCTACCCCGTGATCTACGCCCATGATCAGAACCATATATATATAGAGACCTGAAAAATTCGCGAATTCATTTCATGTTATGCTAAAATTCAAATAATCATACCTTAGTGCTGCTTCTGCCATTGGTTCACTGTTAATATAGAGGAATGGGGGCCAATTAGAGACCCTCACTCATAGAAGTGTCGAATCACAGGTTACCCAGTCGAGACGACTCACAAGTCAGCAGCCAATGAACAGGTGGCATTTGCCGGAGTGTGCATCGGATTGTGGAGTCTATCCTGGAGGTTATTGAACCCGCGAATTTTTCCGGTCCCTACATATATATATTTAAAAAAAATCCTTATAAATTCAACAGAGGCGATGGGTACAGTTTAAGTAACATCTGAAATTATTTGTTTCGCTATAATCACGAATAAGGCTATTCATGAACGGTCACCATCCAGGAATTAGTCATAGTCAAGATTGCTGCACCCACAAAATAGACCCATCCTGATTGGCCAGACCTACCTCATTCATGACCGCCCACACGGTCCAATCACAGCTTGGCAGTGAATGAATGACCTTTGTGTAAACACGCTCAATAACACCGTGTCTACAGCAGCAGTCGCCCTCTAGGAAATTCAGTATCGTCCAAACAAAAAGCGGAGAAACAATGTCCAAGTTTCCCGCCCCCTTGCATTATAGTTTCATTTCAGCCCCAAAAAAAATTATTTTCTTTCTTTTTTTTTAACTTTTACAATAATTCACTCAATCAAACAGGAAATTTAGCAATCACAAAAGCAGGCTTGTGTGTGAGTGCATCAAACTTAATCTGCATGCGGTATTTTTTACTAATTTAAATATTTTAAACATTTTAACAATTGACGAATAAATAAATAACTTAAGAAATCTTACATTTGTTTTTTTTAAGTTAAAAAGAGCAATTAATTTAAATACAAGATAAAGTATAAATTTGTTACAGAAAATCTACATATAAAAAAATTAATATTTAAAGGAAAAAGTACAAGAGTAAAAGTTTCAACAGGATAGAAAACCTTATTTAAATATTAAAGGAATATGTTCATCAGTTAGATCATCCAGCCAAAGCTTGACAATACTTATATCTCCGCCAACTTCCTATTGGCTAACGGCGCTGTGCACTTTCATTTACAAACTCCTTGGTCTACTATCTTTGGTGGTTCGAGCTCATATGACTAGGTTTAGAAACTATTGATTTCCTCACTTCCTTTAATTACATTTCATAAAGGAAAGAAAGTAGTGTGCCATTTTTAGAATGGCATGTAGTCTACCAACAAGTACGTATAGGCCTACCTATTTATTGCAAGAGGTAAGAAACTGGAAGTTGGTGTGTGAGAACTTCGCCATGTTAATTAATAATTGAAGTTAAAATGAGATCATTACAACCTCTCCCCTAACAAACAAACACACACACTCATTTCCCATCTGCATAGAAAAACAATTTTTTAATGAAGTATTTAACGCTAATTTCTTGCAGATGTGTAGGTATTGTGTTTGTTTAGCGATGCTCGCTACACGATTGCTTCTTTATTATTCTTCCTAGCGAGTTCTTTTCAAGCTGTTTAACAAATTTATAGCACGCTAGCTTTTATACAGCTACGACTTATTTTGCCATCCACTTTGCTGGCCAGTTGACTTCAACCTCACAACAGACATCCGCTGCACGAGACAAACCGGACCGTTGCTAAGCAACGACAGAAATAAGCTGCGTTCAAAAGTAAGAGGGCCTTCAGCCCTTCAAGGCCATCACCTACCCCCCCACCCCCACCCTAATTCCCCCACTCCCTCCCCCAGGCTCTCCTCTGCGCCTACGCTCATTCAAAGCTCTACACTGCAGGCACACATACACATTGACCAGGGGCGCAACAACAGGGAGGGCAAGGGTATTTTGCCTCCCCCCCCCCCTCTCTGAAATCTTGAAGTGGGGGCAAACGGGGGGAAATAAAGTGCTGTGTAATCAATTTTTAGATAATAAAACTGCTTAAATAGCACCATTTTCCACCTTGAAATACAAATTTTCCCGGGGGAGGACCCCCGTACCCCTCTTCAATAGGGGGGATCGATGATTCTTTATAAAAAGGTATATTGCCCCCCCCCCCCTCCCTTTGAAATTTATTTGTTGCGCCCCTGACATTGACCACACCATCAGAGAACACAGGCAGTTTCTGCTCGGTCACACACTCAAACCTGCTGACTTTTTGAGTGGCTCAACTTTCGCACAGTGAAAAAAAAAATTATATGTAGTGCATACTTTTCGCATAATTAGCTGGCAAAGTTGCATTTGTGACGTTTTCGTGCAGTACGTTAAGTAAGTAGAATGAAATGAAATATACAACTGGATCATTATTTTTTTAGGTTTAAAGTCAGTTTTACTGGCTGCTATGTGTTATGGTTTAACTTATTTCGGAGGAAAAAAAATGTGTTTAATTTTACCTAGCCTTTTAAAACAATCAGAATTTTTTTGAATAAAATCAAATAAATTTTTCTAAATATTAGAACCATATCACGCAGTAGCCACCAGTTTTGCCTTTAGAACAAAAAAAAAAGTTCAGTTATTTATTCCATTTTGTCCTCCTTATCCATACCGCACAAAAATTTTACAATGAAAATTTGCCAGCTTATTATGTGGAAGGTATGCACAATACATATATATTCATTTTGTTTAAATCCGGCCCTTCAAAAAGTGTACAAGTTTAACAGTGTTAAACGTAAGTATAAAATAATGATCTAGAACGGGACATACAAACTTGAAACATCTGTTTTTCGCGATGAAGTTGAACTGACTATGAGGAGTCGAAGTAGTCATTTTGCTTTCACTCACTAGCGAACACTTGCTGCGGCAGACCGGTGGGCGGGCGGGGGGGGGGGGGGGGGGGGGGGGCACGGGAATCGTTTATCATTACCGTTTCACAGTCCCGATTTTGCAAGCACAAGCGGTCCCCTTATGAGTGGCTTTTTGACGTGAATACGTCTTTAAAATTGCTTCCATAGTGGTCGGCAATTAAAAAAAAAACGAATGATAACAAAATCGTGGGGTACAGTATGGTGTTGCAGCTACATATCTATCATCTCCATACAAAATTTAATTACACCACTGGATAGCTAAAGGATCAAAGAATGCGTTACGCTAAGTGAGGACTGTGACGCATCGCGCGCGGTGGAGGGAGATGTGCCGCCATTTTGAAGTCATTATGCTGTGTTTCGAGATTTCCATTTAGTATAACTTTTGACTCGGAGAAGCTACGACGTTCTTTTGAGTTTCAATCGACAGCTCTCGTCAAAATATATATATTTCATATATAAAGCATTAGTGTAAAATAGTTACAGTGTTAAAATAAAATAAATATATATTCAAAAATATATAATGTCGGCCTATACGAGTATTTTGTATAGAAAATATTACCTGTTACGTACACGTATTCACGTACAACACACGGCCGTGTCCATGACACAGCCACACCCCATTTATTTTATTCCAGGGGGAGGGGGGTTTCCCCTCACCAGAGAGTTAGACTCGTGCGTGCTGGTAACTAACATTTTTGAAAATGGCCGTGGTATCCGACGATGAAGAGTAACAATTCGTTTTCTTAAACAAATCGTTTACGTCATTTCAAGCCACGCAGCGCGTCATACCCCAGTAGGCCTATCTGTCGCTATGTTAATAAATGGTACTCCCGCAGTATAAATTATTTGTGGTAGCATTACCACATACCTGGAAACGAAAACTAAACCCTTGTGTAATTATTTACGCACACGAATTTCAAACAAAAAAAAAGATTTGCAAACGAAATATTACTTGACAAATTTAGCATTACAACTTTTTACTATTATCGAAAAATATATAAAGCACCATTTCTAAAGAGACACATGACCATTCTAAATGTGTCAAATGAAAATTGCGTACCATAGCTATCGGAAGTTAAGTTGTTTCTTTTTACAAGTTTATTATTGACTTAGAGTACTTTAGGATCTTTGGATCAAGTGCACAGCAGTGTTCATCAAGCAACAATAGTTTTGTATGGAAAAGAGTGGCCATTACGACTGCTATCATTTGTTGTTGTCCACCTGAGAGGTTACCAACTTTTGAGTTGAAAAATTTATCAAGTTCTAAGATCAAAGATATTACTGCTTCTTTTATTCTATCAATATTATACATATAGTCAGATAACCCACGAAACAATGGTAACCGCTACTAAAATATGTGTAACAGTTTGCTTTCTAGCCTGTTGCCAAATAATAACGCGCATTTCGCAGGGCCACGAGCGACGAGGGACAGATCGAACGGAAATAACGGGCGGCGGTAGCGGAAGCACCCGGATAAAACCCCCATTGACGTGCAGCATCGTCGGCTCTTGTTTCCCCCTCCACAGGGTTCGAACCACGATCTCCTTGGTTCAAGGCAAGTGATCTCACCATCATTTACCTCATTGATTTTTAAAAGTTTTTGGCTTTTGGTAATTTACATCACTAACTAGCCAACCATTGACCCCCTTTAATTGACTTAGCCCTATTACTGACTATTTAATCGACGTATTGGCACATGACGCATTTTTTGACGAAATTGGGACATTGCATATATATACTCATGTCTTAACCAGGACTTTAATCCAGAACCAGTGACGAACGAAGTTTTAAAACACATTGCGAGATCTTGGTAAAGAGATGTGTTATTTTGGGAATTGCAAGACAAGCTGTTACAACACGTGGAATTACGAATTACTCGGTAGGTGATGCATGCGTGGATAATGATAGCGTTAACTGTCCAAAGCCCTTGTTGTTGACGTGAGTTATTTTTTTGATAGACAAAATATAATTTTATTATTTATTTTTGAACTTGTCAAATCCCCTCCTGAAAACAAAAGAAAAAAAATGGTTGTCTGTAAAGTCGGTTTACGGACGATAGTTTAACGTGACAACGTCATAAAATAACATTGATGAAATGATTGCATACATTATGAATAAAATTGAATAATTTTTATTTTAATAATAAAAGAATAAATACTTGAAATTATACTAGTAATCAGATTTTTAAAATGCAAGAATAATAATTAACCTTTATTGCCGAAATTGTTATAATAAGCAATGAAAACCACATTAACTTTTCACTTCACTTTATAAACAGCCGAGTGGAAGAGAGATAGATGCGGCGCAAGCGTACAATGAGCGTAACGGGACACAGCGTAACGGGACAATGTGTGTAACGGGACACTTTTTCGTGCGTGCAGCCGGCGTTCATCGATTTATTAGACGTTGTCACGTCAAAAAAAGTGAGCGAGTCCTTCAGTACTAGCATTGAATATACAGCCCTCAGTCCGAACTGCGTCTCGCCGGTCAAAACTGCCGGTCGATCATCTGAGTGTCACGGCAGACGTCTTTATTTACACTATTTCCAAATTGCAACGTTCAAAGTTTCCTCCATATTCTACGATGGAACGTTACATCCAACAGCAACAGCTACCAGAAGACTCATCGTGTGTGGGGACGCTAGGACTGTTCGGTCGGTACCGAGCACCGAGAAGCCTAAGACGTACATCAAGTTCCGTCCCTGCCCGAACACGCCCGAATATTCACCTTCGGCCAACCTCGGGATTTGTTTCATTTTTGCGCGGGAGAAATGAATTCAAATATTAAAAGTGGTCGGTTAGGTTAGCTACATTAAAACGCTTTAAAACACCATGGACGGTTAGGTTAGGTTAGTATAGCTACATAAAATAAACAGAGAAATATAAATATATATAAACAAATCCCGAGGTTGGCCGAAGGTGGATATTCGGGCGTGTTAGGGCAGGGACAGAACTTTATGTACATCTTAGGCTTCCCCCGAGCACCTGGAGAGAACCAGTCTGCACGATGGTTGCTCTATGGCCGAGGCGACGACAGCAGACTGTCGCGTCTGGCCCGGGTGTTGGGGGGAGGGGTGGAGAGACAGATCGCCCAACCCGCTGCCCTCTCGGCCGCTCGACTCGACAAACACCGCTAATGATAATAAGGCGGATGATAGCGGTGCTAATAATAGCAGTAATATTAATGAAAACACATCACACCCTCCATCCACTCATCGCCATCCACCCCTCACCCCCCCCCCTTTTTTTTGCCCCTTTTCCTACTCTGCTCCTCTTTGTGGTCTCTTCGGGGGTCCTCCCCCATTCATCATCCTCATTACTGGGCGGTCTGCGTGGGGCAAGAGTGGCCCAACGGCCCTCGACTTGTGCCTGCGGTCCGGATCTGCACATGGCCGCAGTCCAGGCTCTGAACCACCCGAGAAAATATACGCAACTTGAAGTTTTCAAAAGTTACAACGGGTTGTTAACACAACGCCGAAATACCATAACGCCGAATATCAAAATTGACCACAACGCCGACAGCTAAAAAACTGCTGTGTACCACAACGCCGAAATAACAACTGAATGAATTTGTGTGCGTTTCTTAAATGTACCTTAGCGCAGAAATACCACAATCAAACCTAACCTTACCTAACCTAACCTAACCTAGTAATATAACCTAAACTAACTTAACCTAGCCTATCCTAACCGAACCTAGCCTAACCTAACCTATTCTAACCTAACCTAGTCTAACATAACCTAGTCTAACCTAACCTAGTCCAACCTAACCTTTGTGGCAGTCCTCCAATGACATTTTTCGGCGTTAATGTATTTCGGCGTTGTGGTAATTCGGCGTTGTGGTACACAGCAGTTTTCTAGCAGTCGGCGTTGTGGTCAATTTGGCATTTCGGCGTTGTGCTGCGTTCCCGTAACCGTTACAACGATCTCGTCTTTGGAACACACAGAAAATAATGTATGTACTTTTACAAAATAATCCTTTCAAGCCCGTGTGGTCTGACCGCTCTCTTCCGGGCTTTAGAAGTATAGGAATGTTCCTCCGGCGCCAGGCTTCAGGCTGTGGATTGAGATTGTCGGTCAGCCATATTGGATTGTGACGTCACGGCGGCCATATTGGATGAGCGTAACGGGACACAGCGTAACGGGACACAGCGTAACGGGACACAGCGTAACGGGAAAAGTAGGACATTGACCTTTGACCCTCAAAACTAGTCAAAATTGGGCAAAAATTGCCCAAAATTCCTCAAAAATCGCCAAAATTTCAATTTTTGTGGAAAAAAATTCCGCCAAAAAATCTCAAAAAATTCCACAATCCAAAAATTAGGATTTCGAAAATCCTCAAATGTTAATTTGTCTTAGAAAGCACCCAAATGCCTGAAAGCGGCTTAAAACTCCTAAGAGATAGCCGCTTATAAGCCGCCAACCTTGAAAATAAGGATTTCACGGCAGCCATTTTGAAATATGACGTCATAACTGCAATTTTGTTACGGTCGCCATCTTTAAAATCTTTATTTATTATCCGATTTTAATTTAAAAAAAATTTAAAATTTATAAAAAAATTAAATAATAAAATTTTAATAAATTATTTATAAAAAATTGTATTTTTACGACACGGAGCTCGGAGTCCTCGGTTCGAACCCGACGAGTGCAAAAAAAAATAAAAATGACGACCGATCCTTCCCCCGCGGTGGCTGCTGGCATACTGACTCCCACCACTTTTTTTCAAAGCATATATATCGTCACCTAGTATGACGTCATGTCCACCATCTTGTCTTCGATGCTGGAAGCCATCATCATTGTATCGTGAGTGCGCTGATGACATGTTAGTTTAATTCTTATC
This sequence comes from Bacillus rossius redtenbacheri, assembly GCF_032445375.1. Taxonomy (NCBI): domain Eukaryota; kingdom Metazoa; phylum Arthropoda; class Insecta; order Phasmatodea; family Bacillidae; genus Bacillus; species Bacillus rossius. The sequence goes on along the minus strand of NC_086342.1, from coordinate 31,389,384 downwards.
CGCTAGAGTGCAGTAATCAATTATTGCTGTGACACCCGCCATCTTGTCATTTGGCCGCCATCTTGAAAATCCGTAATTATTTAGCTAGGAATTCGGGAAAAATTCCAAAATTCATTAAATAAATCACTCATTAATTTACATATTGATTCGATCCGCTCCTGTCTTCGGTGCGATACCCGATCGATGCAATAATGTTTAATTTTATGTAAAAAGAAATAATAATTTCAATAAACCATGTTAAACATTCGTAAAGAGACTTTAAATCCTCTACTACCATCATCCTATCAGACATCAAGACCACCATATTGGAAATGCGTAATTTTAATGCTAGAGATTCGGGAAAAAGTTCAAAATTCATTAAATAAATTTGTTATCTATATACTGATTGATTAGATCGACCTAGGTCCTTGGTTCGATCCCTGGCCGATACAAAACAACTTTAATATTTTAAAAAAGTACCACTAAAGTGGCAGGTTTGAGATAATAAAAACAACGCAAGTTCTTTTAAAAAATACTTTTATTACATAAATTCTACACAACTACAAGTACAAAAAAATACACAGACAAATTACCAAAGTACATGGATCTCTCGATTCAAACAGTCTTCTCACTATACGGACTAAGTCGTTTACATGACTTTAAATGTCTATTCAGTTTATCAGGTTGACATATTGGTACACCACAATTTTCACACAAAGACGAATTATCGACTTCATTAAAAGGACAGTGATACATTTCGTGTCGTTGTGCACTTTGAATATTTGCTAATGTTTTGTTACAAAATATACAGCTTGATTCCGATGAATGTACAGCCAGTCTTTCACAATTCCTGAGGTGACGTTTTAATCTTCCATAGAGTATAAACTTGCTTAAACACCTGTTGCACTGATATTTAATGCGTTCAGAGTTATTACTACAATTGTGTATTACATAATCCCGTAATTTCAAGTTTTTGATCTTCTCACAGTACGTGCAGTCGGGTGATGGAACACCGCTGGATGCTCCTTCCTTCATCAATGCCACTGGAACTGTTGACAACCATTGTAACACTGCTGACATGTTAACTTCTGAAGCCTTTGAGGTCTGCTCTGCGGAAGATGTTTCACGCGTCGAAATCTCCTGCTGTGCTGAGAGAGCAGGTGTAGCTGTAGACGTCGTTGTCATCGTGCTCTGCACTGATGATGGTAGACCTTCGATCCAGGTAGGTGTAGATAGTGGTAATGATGCCATCGAGTTCTCAAGAATAGCTAGATACAGGTCTATTATGTTATACAAGTCTAACTATCCGATCCGTTCATCACCGCAGCCAGAGACGGACTGAAGTCCATATCACCACAAAAATACATAAACAGATTCTGCTAGCTTGTGAACTTCTCATTGTTGAGCAAAGATATAGTTCTAGTACAAGCCAGAATTTTATGTATTTTTTTATTTTTTTAAAAAATTTTTATTATTTATTTGTTATTTATTAAATATTTTTTTCCTGTAATTTTATGAAATCAAAGAAAACGTGTGCTCCCGATTATTCTTGTTATTATGTTTGCTCATGAATATTCTTTTCAATATGTGTATGGTTTTCTCCGTGTGCTCCCAATTATTCTTGTCATTACGTTTTCTCCGTGTGCTCCTGATTATTCTTGTTAATAATTTGATGGTTTTCTCCAAGTGCTTCTGGTTATTCCTGGCTAGATCTCTAATGATTTTCTCCGAGTGCTGCTGATTATTTGTGTGAAATCGATCTCTGCATGAAGGATATTTACTTAATGAGTCATGTCATTTTATTCAGAGTTACATTTAATTAGTGAATTTCTGCTAATAAATTGACACTTGCAATAATTTTACCAGGTGGAATTAAAGAAATAAACAACCATTACTGAGTCAAATAATACTTATGTCATGAGACATCAGCGAAGCATTAACATGTAAGACGAACTTCCTTCTCCTTGGTGTCTAGCGAAGCCCTCCTTCTTTTGCGATCGTTAGTGAGCATCCCGCATCTCACATAAAATAACTAATTAATAATTACCTGCAAGCAACACGTGGCTACATCTGTTGATGACAGCCAGAACTACTTGCATCAATTTGCTTTGCATTAGATAACCTAATTCTCACCACTGAGTGGTGCTATTGTAATCAGTTAGAGTCATGTAGTCTCGTAGCCATGTAGCCTCGTGTCCTGGAAGCTTCGTAGTCCTGTAGCCTCGCAGTCTCGTAACCTTGTGTTCTGGAAGCTTCGTAAACATGATGCATTGGAACCTCGTAGACCTGTAGCTACGTAACAAAGTATCCATGGAATCATATAACATAATGCTGTTGGAGCAGTGGGAGCAAAAGAGAAAATGCCGACGAAGACAGATGCGATAATTGGAGCCTTGTAGATGTGTAGCTTCGTAGTCAAGTAGCCTTGTAATATTATAACATAATGCTGCTGTAGCAGTTGGAGCCAAAGAGAAAATTCAGCCGAAGACAGATGCCGCAATTGGAGCCATGTACACTTGTAGCTTCGTAGTCAAGTACTCGTGTAGACTTGTAGTCCTGTATTCTCGCAGTCTCGTAAACTTATGTTCTAGAAGCTTCTTAGCTCTGTAGCCTCGCAGTCTCGTAAGCTTGAATACCCGTAGTCACGTAGTCTCGTTACCTCATGGCTCGTAGTCGCGTAGTCATGATGTCTTGGAGCCTCGTATACTTGTAGCTACGTAGCCAAGTAGCCTCGTTGACTTGTAGCTATGTAAACAAGCAGTCATGTAATCTTATAACATAATGCTGCTGAAGTAGTTGGAGCTTTGTACACTTGAAGGTAGTTGGAGGAGTCTTGTACACTCGTAGAATTGTAGTCTCATAGTCTCTTAGAGTCGTAGCATTCTAACCAAATATCATTGGAGCTGATGAACCAAAGGCCGTTGGAGCCAATGACTGTTGGAGGCAATGACTGTTGGAGCCAATGACTGTTGGAGCCAATGACTGTTGGAGTCGATGGCTAATGGAAATATAAACTTTTGGATTCATAGACTGTTGGAGAGATTCTATCCTAACTTATCATTGACGATCGCATCCTACCAAGTTGAATGAACGAGAGAATGCGCCTCCTTTTCGTTAAATGAGCTTTCGTTTTATAGAATTTCCGTCCAAACGTGCTTCGTTTTCATTAAATGCTTGTCCTGCGCGAACGAAGCGTAGTCATTGTGTGTACATTGCATATATATATTGCGTACATTGCGTACATTGCGTGTACTTTGCGTAAATTGCGTGTACTTTGCGTGTACTGTGCGTCAATTGCGTGAATATTACGTGTTCGTTCCGTTTCCTGTGTGTACTGTGTGTACGTTCCGTTTCCTGTGTGTACTGTGTGTACGTTCCGTTTCCTGTGTGTGTGTACTGTGTGTACGTTCCGTTTCCTGTGTGTACTGTGTGTACGTTCCGTTTCCTGTGTGTACTGTGTGTATACGTTCCGTTTCCTGTGTGTACTGTGTGTACGTTCCGTTTCCTGTGTGTACTGTGTGATCATTACATTTATTGCGCGTAAATTGCATGTATTGCGCGTACATTGCGTACATTACGTGTTGGAGCTGATGGAGCTGTTGGAGCACTTGAAGCTAATGGTCAATTGAAGCATAGGAGCAAAATGTAGATGGATCTGATGACGCGAATTGTAGCTCTTGGAGCCTGGCGTATATTGGAGAGATCGAATTTTTTTTTCGATCAAATGATCCTCTTTTTTAATTTGTAGATTTGACTCTAGTATTATTGTAAATGGTTCTTGATTTGACTAGCGTATTATTCCATACGGTGCATGTATATAAGCGAGTCCTAGACAACAGGTCGCTCAGTTTGTTACTGACGTTGGCGGTGTACGGATCGCCTAGTTTGTTTCTTCTGGTGCATAAGTCGTGTCAATTAGCTGTTCTTGAGACCTCGATGGCATATTTACCGTCTTTAACGTCGAACTCGATGGAGGTTGTACCGTCGACTACGGGAACCTTGACGACAGCTACGATGGAGAAGGTGCAGATCCCGTTGACAACGACGACGTCAACATTGGAGGAGATTTCAACAGATGTGATACCACCATCATCCGAAGTTTCATCATCAGCAATGGATTCTTCAACTAATGAAGAGCGTACATTGCGTCAGTGCAAATACTGTGACGCATCATTTACTATCACCTCAAATGCTCGCAGACATGAAAGAAGCAGTTGTTCTATTAATTTTAAAAGAATACAATTTCAGTGCAATAAGTGCAAAAAACTAATTTCACGTCTTGATAGCTTACATCTTCATTATAAAAAATGCTCTGAGAAAGTAAAGTGCGAGTATAATGAACATGGTTATTGTTTTGACTCTTGTGTTGTACCGGCTGATGAGTCTATATAAGTGAGACCCTGGTGATATGGACTTCAGTCCGTTTCTAGCTGCGGTGATGAACGGATCGGATAGTTAGACTTGTATGACATAATAGACCTGTATCTAGCTATTCTTGAGAACTCGATGGCATCATTACCACTATCTACACCAACCTGGATCGAATGTCTACCATCATCAGTGCAGAGCACGATGACAACGACGTCTACAGCTACACCTGCTCTCTCAGCACAGCAGGAGATTTCGACGCGTGCAACATCTTCCGCAGAGCAGACCTCAAAGGCTTCAGAAGTTAACATGTCAGCAGTGTTACAATGGTTGTCAACAGTTCCAGTGGCATTGATGAAGGAAGGAGCATCCAGCGGTGTTCCATCACCCGACTGCACGTACTGTGAGAAGATCAAAAACTTGAAATTACGGGATTATGTAATACACAATTGTAGTAATAACTCTGAACGCATTAAATATCAGTGCAACAGGTGTTTAAGCAAGTTTATACTCTATGGAAGATTAAAACGTCACCTCAGGAATTGTGATAGACTGGCTGTACATTCATCGGAATCAAGCTGTATATTTTGTAACAAAACATTAGCAAATATTCAAAGTGCACAACGACACGAAATGTATCACTGTCCTTTTAATGAAGTCGATAATTCGTCTTTGTGTGAAAATTGTGGTGTACCAATATGTCAACCTGATAAACTGAATAGACATTTAAAGTCATGTAAACGACTTAGTCCGTATAGTGAGAAGACTGTTTGAATCGAGAGATCCATGTACTTTGGTAATTTGTCTGTGTATTTTTTTGTACTTGTAGTTGTGTAGAATTTATGTAATAAAAGTATTTTTTAAAAGAACTTGCGTTGTTTTTATTATCTCAAACCTGCCACTTTAGTAGTACTTTTTTAAAATATTAAAGTTGTTTTGTATCGGCCAGGGATCGAACCAAGGACCTAGGTCGATCTAATCAATCAGTATATAGATAACAAATTTATTTAATGAATTTTGAACTTTTTCCCGAATCTCTAGCATTAAAATTACGCATTTCCAATATGGTTGTCTTGATGTCTGATAGGATGATGGTAGTAGAGGATTTAAAGTCTCTTTACGAATGTTTAATATGGTTTATTGAAATTATTATTTCTTTTTACATAAAATTAAACATTATTGCATCGATCGGGTATCGAACCGAGGACAGGAGCGGATCGAATCAATGTGTAAATTAATGAGTGATTTATTTAATGAATTTTGGAATTTTTCCCGAATTCCTAGCTAAATAATTACGGATTTTCAAGATGGCGGCCAAATGACAAGATGGCGGGTGTCACAGCAATAATTGATTACTGCACTCTAGCGGATAAGAATTAAACTAACATGTCATCAGCGCACTCACGATACAATGATGATGGCTTCCAGCATCGAAGACAAGATGGTGGACATGACGTCATACTAGGTGACGATATATATGCTTTGAAAAAAAGTGGTGGGAGTCAGTATGCCAGCAGCCACCGCGGGGGAAGGATCGGTCGTCATTTTTATTTTTTTTGCACTCGTCGGGTTCGAACCGAGGACTCCGAGCTCCGTGTCGTAAAAGTACAATTTTTTATAAATAATTTATTAAAATTTTTTTATTTAATTTTTTTATAAATTTTAAATTTTTTTTAAATTAAAATCGGATAATAAATAAAGATTTTAAAGATGGCGACCGTAACAAAATTGCAACTATGACGTCATATTTCAAAATGGCTGCCATGACATCCTTATTTTCAAGGTTGGCGGCTTATAAGCGGCTATCTCTTAGGAGTTTTAAGCCGCTTTCAGGCATTTGGGTGCTTTCTAAGACAAATTAACATTTGAGGATTTTCGAAATCCTAATTTTTGGATTGTGGAATGTTTTGAGATTTTTTGGCGGAATTTTTTCCCACAAAAATTGAAATTTTGGCGATTTTTGAGGAATTTTGGGCAATTTTTGCCCAATTTTGACTAGTTTTGAGGGTCAAAGGTCAATGTCCTACTTGTCCCGTTACGCTGTGTCCTGTTACGTTCATCCAAGATGGCCGCCGTGACGTCACAATCCAATATGGCTGACCGATAATCTCAATCCACAGCCTGAAGCCTGGCGCCGGAGGAACATTTCTATACTACTGGCTTTAATAAGGATTATTGTAATTCTTATAGTGTGCTACAATGAATGCCACTTCTAGCCCAACATGCCTCATGTATAGAGACCGGAAAAATTCGCGAATTCATTTCGCGATAGGCTAAAATACAAATAGTTATACCTCAGTGCTGCCTCTGCTATTGGCTCACAACTCACCTGGATGACTCTGGGCCAATGAGAAACACCTAACCAAAGCTTTATCGAATCTCAGGCTGCTACGTTGGGACGTCTCACAAGACAGCACCAATGAGTGGGTGGCATTTGACCGAATGTACGTAGAACTATTGAGTTCAGCCTACAGGTCATTGAACCCGCGAATTTTTCCGGTCTCTGCGTCATGCACAGAAGTAGCAGAAATTGTGTTTATTAAGATGTATATATTCGATGCCTTTTTTTTTTTTACTTGTGTTACTTGTAAGCACGTATTTCATGCGATCTTAACGTTTGTGTTTTTTTGCATTTATGATTTATTTCAACAAAAACAACAAGCAATTAACATACAAGTATTAAAAACAATTAAATAAAAACCAGCATATATAATGTTAATTTTTTCTTTTTTCGAGCAAAATCTATGAGTGAACGTTGGACTTCTAAAAGTCTACTGTTGCTTAATATTTTAGTGAGAAAAATTTATTTAAAACCCACTTATAAAATACTTACACTTAAAAATTATTAATATAATGTATATACTCGAGTCCTTCATTCTCAAACTCCTGGCTACGACTCTGTTCCTTAGGAAAGCAGTTGACAAGAAATTGTTTGAAATACTACAAGAAAGGTATTGAAAATTTGTTCAACACATGGTTACTCTTACGAAAATTGGCGAATAATTTTATATTTAAATTGATGTTTCATTCAAGCATAGTTTTTTTTAATCATGGGGATAAAACCGTAGAATATTCCACAATTTGATTTTTTTTATCATGTTTATAATGTGTGCAGTTAATACTGAAAATCTATTCAGGGAACGGTCTACAAATAACTTCTAACTATATAAATAACCGGGTAAGAATTTGACCCAGTAGTAATGCGAACATTATTTTGTAGTGATACAATTGTTTGCATGTAAATGTATAGATTTACAAATATCTGTAATTTTTCAGGAATATTTTTGTTCCATTAAAAAAAAAGTGTATTCGTGGTTGGGTAACCACTTTCCTCCTTGTTTACAACTAGCTCAGGATCGTCAAATCAAGCAGCACTGTAGTCCAATCATTAGGGGCAGGCATTTTTCGCGAAAATATCTGAACACTTATTAGACTGCAACAAGGTATACCCGCACCTGTGGTTTCTTCCTTGTGATTGGCGGCCGTCTGCGAGAGAAGTTTCCTTATTTGACCGAGCCATTCAAGAAGCGTTTGCTTTCGCACTGGATTATCGTGATTGATGTTGTTACGAAATACGTGTACCTGAAATAAACTCACCCAATCACGAAACACAGACGATGCTACAGCTTTCAGCTAGTCTCGAAATCTTTTCGCGAAATCTGCATGCCCCTACCAATCATCAACTTGAAGCAGACGTGTGTGAGCTTTAAGTCAGCTTTGCTACCCAGAGGACCCACAAACTAATTGGGGCAAACACAGTTGAGTTAACACCCTGTCAATGTGATAGCAGTTTAGAAAAGTACTTTCTTGACTTAACGTACTATCTGACATGCTAAGGGAAAAATGACTCACCACTGAAAAAAGTTTATCATGTTTATTTAAAATTCGTTATTTAAAAATTAAAGTAAGATTACCGTAAAAGTAGCCTATTTATGTTTGCATCAGTTAAACCGTAAAATACACCGATCCAATTGTAGTGTCAAATTTGACATCTGATGGTAGGATATTTAGAGCATATTTTAAGTAGGGCTTTCAAAAATGTTCGATTAGGAAAACAGAGAGTTTGAATACGGCGCCATTTTTTTTTCGTTCCAGCTTGTAGTCAGTGGTTGTTTTTGAACACTGTTAGAAATGACAGTAATAGTTCACCTGAAATAAACGAATAGTTATTTATAATTTCAGATAACTGGATCTTTAAAGAAATTATGCCTTATTTTAAAATTTATAATTCTGTTTTTCGGTATGAACAGGATAAGCGCACACGTGGAACAAATAAGGGTGCTCCTGACTAGTTTTTGAATGATTCTTGTGGGTTCATGTTCAAAGGATATGAGCTTTGTACCCGCAAACTTACCAAGATCCCTGGATGAACTGTAACCAGGGTTTTTCGTAAATTTCAGGTGAAAATATTTTAACTGTGAAGCCGGTGTCATCGGATGTCCGGTTATGTTCGGTGAGTGATCATGCTACCAGAATTAGTTTCAGTGCGCAACTCTGTGACATCCGTTTTACAACTTTCAGCAGCGTGCACGCGAATTTATTTATTTATTTTTTCCCCAGGAAAATTAATAGAATTATACATAAATTAGAATTTTGTATATTCAAAAAATCTTACGTCAACAAACAAGGGGTTTGGACTGTTACATTATTACTAGTGGCATGCATATTTCGCGAAAAGATTTTGAGACTAGATGAAAGTTAAAACACTGTAACACAGTATGTGTTTCGTGATTGGGTGGGTTTCACCGAGGTACAAATCGATTGTAACAAAACCAATCACAGTGACTCAGTGCGGAAGTAAACGCGTCCTGAATGGCTCTGTCAAATAAGGCAACGATTTCTCTCGCAGACGGCCGCCAATCACAAGGAAGAAATCCCAGGTGCGAGTATACCTTGTTGCAGTCTAATAAGTGTTCAGATCTTTTCGCGAAAAATGCCTGCCCCTAATTATTACCAATCTCAATATGAGTTACTTCCCTTGTCGCTTGTTGTTTCGAGAGTTTGTGACAGTTCAGCTTGCATCATGCCTTTTTCACCGGAATATCGCGAGCTTGTTTCCGTAACTGAGGGGGAGGGGAGGGGACATATCCTCCCAACTCCTCCACTAACAGTGAAGCGCTAATCCGGGTGCTCCGCGCTTGCTGTGGCGACGTAGCGAACACTCGCCACACTGCACGAGCCGGGATTCCAACACACACATATGAGGGTTTGGGAATTGAATACGCCACGCCTGTACCCTAACCGAATCACTATATAGTGCACGACAGGACTCAACCAGTCCTTTAATTAGCAGGGAACGAATTTCGATGACCTATCAGTAGAGACCGGAAAAATTCGCGGGTGCAATGACCTGTAGGATGAACTCCATAGTTCTACGTACTCTCGGTCAAATGTCACCCACTCATTGGCTGCTGTCTTGTGATACGTCCCAACGTAGCATCCTGTGATTCGATAAAGCTTTGGTTGGGTGTTTCTCATTGGCCCAGAGTCATTCAGGTGAGTTGTGAGCCAATAGCAGAGGCAGCACTGAGGTATTACTATTTGTATTTTAGCCTATCGCGAAATGAATTCGCGAATTTTTCCGGTCTCTACCTATCAGTGACCGATCTGCTGCCCATAATACGCGCATGTGCAGAGCTCACTTTTTTGTTTATTTCGTCCAAATGGCGGGCTCGCGTCTGGCGCCATCAACCCGTATATAGTCACTTTCGTGATCATCGTGAGGATGTACCAAGCGCGTTGGTGAGCCAAATGAAACTTTATGATAGAGAAACTATCCTGGAATACTTTTTGTACACTTTAATGATCATAACAAGAAAAAAACCGCAACTTAAAAAGTACTCGAGAAAATTATAATAACACAATTGTCATTCAGGTAAAAAATGTGTAGTTCACAGTGTAACTAACGTCTATTATTGTGTACACTGAGTTGTTTATTGTTTCGTAACTGATTCATTATATTTTAACATTGATAACTTGGTATAAGTAGCACAGTAATTTATTAAAAAAGGTATATGGAAACAATGGAATGTAATGTGCTTGTTTTGGCTTATACAGCACCCACTACCAAATGTATAATATGGTTTTCTATTTGTTATTTTCTTTAAATATTGTCAGAGGCCACAGTTTAGGATAAGGAAAGTAGAGGGATAAAGGGACTATGGGCACAATGTATTTATTATGGGACTACGATTGTGGTGGTGGCGGCTTGCCAATCTTGGACTCAAAATAACTCAAAATTTCTAGAAATTTCCCTATTTCCAGGGGAAAATTCCCGTTTTGAGGGAAAACTTCCCGTTTTAAGGGAAAACTTCTGGTTTTTAGTAGTCAAAAATGCCAGCGGCTTGAAAAGTCCGCATAGCGGCTTAAAGTCCGAATCTACAAGACGCCATAAGCCGCCGAGGTCATGACCTCGACAATTAGGATGCCATGGCCGCCATTTTAAGTTGTTACGTAACCGTTGAAATTATAGTTAAGGTCGCCATATTGAAAAACCGTATCTTTTATGATAGAAAATAAAGAAAATATTTATGTCAATTCAATTCGTGCGACGGTTCTGCTATCTCTATTATTTTCCCGTAACAATAGTATCGATGGTCCCGAAATATCCGCATCCGGAATTTATAAAGTTTTTTTTTTTTTAATTTTTCCCGATTTTTCAGCATAAAAATTACGGTTTTTCAATATGGCAACCGTAATGATAATTGCCATGGTTACATAAAAATTCACAATGGCGGCCATGACATCCTAATTTTCGAGGTCATGACTACGGCGGCTTATAGATGCTGACTTTAAGGCGTTTTGCGGACTTTTCAAGCCACCGGCATTTTTAGGAGTAAAAACGAGAAAATTTCCCTCAAAACGGGAATTTTCCCCTCAAAATATGGAAATTTCTTAGTAACTACTTTGAGTCATTTTGAATCATTATTGAGGAATTTTGAGTCCAAGATGGCCGAATCCTTACGATTGGCAAGCCGCCACCACCAAAATCGTAGTCCCATAAGAAATACATTGTGCCCGTAGCCCCATTTTCCCTCTACTAAGGAACACTGGTAACGTTTGAGTAGGTTTGATATAATGTTTCACAGGCCTATGAAATAATTATTTCATGTGTTTTATATGGATAACTGATTTCGTTATGTTTTTGTCGATTTTAACATATTTTTTCAATTGAGTTGTGAAGAAGTGGATACTTACGAGGTACATAATACATTTTAAAATAAATTCGCCTAAATGATAAGGGCGTGGTCACACAGGACTCTGAACTTCTTCAGGCAAATATGTTCAACTTTTGCGCGCGGTTACCACAATCTGAACATGTTTCCTTAAAGGCAATTTCTCATTAAACCTAAACAGTTTGGAAAAGTAGGTCAGAGCATCTCTTCTACACAAGCCTCTGATTTCGCAAGATGGAAAATATTCTTGGCACAATTTTTTGTAATATTTTACCGCATGTAACAAAAAATATCAAAAGGTAAATATTTTATTGTTTTAAAATTGAAGTTTATGCAGTTCTCCAACATAAGTACACTTGCTCAAATAAATAGGATCCACAACACGTTAATTCCATGACAGTAGACAATCAGTTTTGGAATTGAACATTTTTTTATACCAACTGACGTATAATCGTACACTTTCATGTTTGCAAACATGTTTACTTAAACCTGTTCACATTAAGTAATTCGGCGATCCGTGTAACTGAAAAAAAAAAATGAAAAGAAAAAAAAGGACGTGAGCAGATAGCAGTTCCCGAAACGTCGCTTGTTTTCTGTTTTAGAAAACTATTGTGTTTGTTTAGTCTTTTCGTTTTGTCGTTATTTTGTCTCGTTTCAACTGTTGTGCTGAATTTTTTTGGGTTCAATATTGTTGTGCTGTCATCATTTGTGGGAGTTTTTTCGTTCTATTCTGTTTTTGGAAAACTATTGTGTTTATTTCGTATTTTCTTTTTGTCGTGTTTTTGTCTCGTTTCAACTGTTGTGCAGATTTTTTTTTTGGTTCAATATTTTTGTGCTGTCATCATTTGTGGTTTTTTTTTCGTTCTGTTAGTCCATTTTTCTTTGTTTTTCTTTGTTTGTTGACCATATTCCTGTTTTGGAATATTATGTGGTGTTTATATCCTGTTGATAACTGCAAATTTTTTGTTTTGCTTAATTTGTGTTTTTGTAGTTTTCTTCTACAGACTTAGCAATGGCGTATGTCCAAAAGCTTACATCAAGTCATGCACTTCCATTGCACAAATCTTTCAAAGATAATAAAGTGACTGTTTTTAAGTTGGATATTGTAATTCATACTTACTAACCATCATCTGACGTTATCAAACACAATTTCTTCACTGTTTTGCTCGGAACAGTATGGCCATGGCGAGGCTAAAAAGTGACCTCACATACGTCACGTCTCCTGGCAAGTCCTCACTCCATGATGAAGCGTACAGTAACTGGAAAAAACAAATGGCTCATTGCTAGAGACCCGGAAATTTCACGGATTCCTCTGGCCTCAGGATAGAATTCAAAGTTATAGGTGTGCTCGACCCATGTTTACTTTCCCATTAGTTGATTTCTTAGCGAGAACATTTTTATCCTTGTTATTTGTCACTACCTGATTCGCTTACTTCTCTCCTAGCTGGGCATCATTGGCTCACGATCGTAGAGGGGCGTGTCCAAATAACTGTGGTCCAATCATGAACACAGTGCGAGAGTGTGAAGGTTTGCATTCTAGCTTGCGACTAAATGAATCCGCGAAATTTCCGGGTCTCTACGACATTGCTCTCAATAGGTAGAGACCGGAAAAATTCGCGGATTCATTTCGCGTTTGGCTGGAAGCCAAACATGTTTACCTTATTCCTGCTTCTGCTATTGGACCACAGTTAGCTAGAAAGACTCAGAACCAACGAAAAACCTTCCCATGCAACCCAGACACCAGGTCTTACAAGTCAGTAGCCAATGAGCAGGTGGCATTTTTCAGAATACATAGTGGATTTTGGAGTCCATCCTAGAGGTCAATGAAACCGCGAATTTTTCCAGTCTCTACCAATAGGTGTCCACCCAGCATATCGAGTGTAGGCTACATACATGCTGGTTTGGCGGACGAATCACAAAGCAAGGAAAATAAAAGTGTCGCAACTCAATGGAAATCGGCGAACTGGTCTATCGGCAACCTAACAACCTAAAAGTCTTTTAACATTTCGAAAGATTTCTTTTTTTGTTCGTTCGTTGCTGGGAATATTTACCATAAATGTTTCAGATTATCTATTTTTCCAATATGGAACAACAAAACATTCTGTTGAAGTACTTAATCTTTTGTTTAAAAATTTAAAAAAAAAAAAAAAAAAAATGTATGGCCACAACGTATTAGAGGTGAAAATCATAACTTCAGTTTCAATTGCAAAAGAAAAAGAAAAATACACACGAGAACTCGTCTGCACATGTGAACGTGGCAGCCATGCTTATTTCATTGCTACCAATATAATTCAACATTGTCCAAAAAAAAATTTCAAAGTATAATATTTTACAACTATTCTCAATGAGCCACTCCGTTGATAACACCATTCCATAAATTCCGAAGCAACAATGTTTGTAAGATTACTTTTTTATTACATTTAAAACATAATTTTTGAAGTAGCACTTCCCAACCGCACAGTTGTTTTTTTAGTGGCCATATAACGTGTATTCAGTTGCGCCTCCCTGAGCAGAATGACGCGCTGGTTGGAGTAGGAGGACGAGGAGGAGGGAAGAGGGAGTGGCAGAATCTTCATCCCTTCCCCTCCTCATGCTCCCCCCTCCTCCTCACAAAGGCTGCCAACCCGAGCACAGTCATAAAACTGCAACGGCCCGCCAATTCCGCGAGTCCTCCGCGCGGTACGCGGAACGCGTCTTTCCGTTTCCTCCTCGGTGCGCGTCAGTGTTCCAAGCCTGAAGCAAGACACGTGCATAGCTTTAGGAATCCAACCGTTATTCGATTGATTGTGTGTGTGTGGGGGGGGGGGGGGGGACAACTTCGCATCTTCTGTAACGTTTCTCGAATGACATTCCTAGACACGTTCTTTGAATGATTCTTGCAGTGTTCTTTGTTCTCCGTGTGTTTTATGTATTCATCTTTATTGTCCATTCTTGAATTGTATTTTTTTTTTATGAACAACCAGACGTCTATGGCGTACGTTCCACGCTTTTGTGCGCAAAAAAAAACTGTATTCGCGTGAGTGTTGGGATGAATTTGGTAACAAGGGTATTTCAGTTAAGATCAAATCTTTGATACGCCGTAACAAGCGATGTAAAGATCGCGCGCCATCTGAGCGCCTTGGGCATAGGGGCGAGAGTGTATTTGGTGCGCGCGCTCGTGTCGTCCGTACAGTCATCTTGCCCGCGTGTGTGACGGACGCGGACCTCTGACGTCACGAAGGGCGAGCTGCTTGGTCGTCCCAGGCCGGCGAGACGATGAACTGGACAAGCTTGAAGCGTTCGTCGCGAACATGCTTCGAGAACACATTGAGTGCGCAGAACTGTGGAATAACCTCAATTGCGCGTGTTCCCCATTTTGTTTGCAACTGTTCTGTTCTGGGTCGTTACCACAACGCCGAATACCATAACGCCGAATTGGGGGGGGGGGGGGGGGGGCACAGGAGCAAAATGAAAAACTGAATGAATTTGTGTACCTAAACTGATCTAGGCTAGCCTTACCTAACCTAACCTTACCTAACCTAACCTTTGTGGCAGTCCTGCAATGACATTTTTAGGCGTTAATGTATTTCGGCGTTGTGGTAATTCGGCGTTATGGTACACAGCAGTTTTATAGCTGTCGGCGTTGTAGTCAATTTGGCATTCGGCGTTATGGTTTTCGGCGTTATTGTACGTTCGGCGTTGTGGTATTTCGGTGTTGTGGTGCGTCCCCTTCTGTTCTCCGCCATGTTGGATTTTTTTTATTGTTTTGCTAGTTCCAGATCATTATTAATGCCCGTTCTACAACGACACGCAGACGAATACTGATCCGTACTAATTAGCTCGGCAATGCTGAGCTCTCCCGTTTACGTACCTCCTGCGGTGGTAGCCATGTTTGTTTATCTTCTAAATACGTTAAAACTTGTTTCAAATATTGTTTTGAAATACAAGAATATCTAGTGTTCTGTTATAACTTTGCCGTTTATTTTTATTATTTATGAAAATTATGGTCGTGCTATGATCTCTAAGCATATTACAAAAAAAAATTAAATTAATATATCGAAACTTTGAAACGTTGTTACGTTCCCCGTGCATTGTGGAAGCAGCAGACGCGACAGTGAAATGTTCCGGAAGATCCTTTTCCGTTTACGTGATCCGTTTCCGTGTCATCGTAGAACGGGCCTAAGAAAAAGTATTTCGTATAATGGGTTGAAGACAACAAAGCTGTATGCATTAATCAGCTGTGAAAGTATGGATACTGAACTTACAGTGAGGTTTCATAACGTAATTTGTAAGTACATATTTAATAACCAATATTTTTCCACGCAGCTGGATAACACGTGTAAAAATAACCTTTATGGGCTCAAATTTTTTTTCTTAAATACAACTCAACAAAAATGTGCGACTGGCAAAGAACCAAAAATTCAACATGGCGAGCGACACCGAGATTTAACGTAAGTTCCAAAATTAAAGAAGGATCCACAGGAACAGAGAACGTAACGAAAAAGAAACCATGTTAACCGAAATCAAGACGGTCGGACTCAGGATACGAACCTGGGTCTTCTGGAATACGAGGATACTAATGTCTTGTCACTTCACCTCGTCACCCTTGAACTTTGTCCTTGAGTGCTAAGAGAAATAAAGCCAGCTTTAATAAAATAAAATAGGCTGACTTGGACGCTTCTTTCGCGTGAGTTCTTGTGTTGACACAGTGTAAGTCTCTTTCAATGCCAACAAGGCAGTAGCCAGGATTTACTGAAGTAGGAAGTCCATTATATCCATCGTATTAGTTTTTTTTATGAGTAAGCTTACCTTATAATTGAATTTTAAAAGTTAGTTTAATGTTTCACTAAAATCTCAGGGAATAGTAATTTTTTTATAACTCCAGCGTGTACTCGTAAGAACTTTAAGTAATGATTTTCCTTGAGAAACGAACACTCGTTTTTTCTTAAAAAATTTTAATACATTTTCTTTTTAAGTAAACTGTGTGATGATTTCGTTAAAATAAGTCATAAATACGCACACATGATTGTTATTAAATACAAAAATCACACACGTCAAGTTTGCATGGAAAACATAATGCAGTATAATGCATGTGCGAACCGGCATGAAATGTAGACTATTTGGAAACTCAATTTCTGCCGCTTCTATGTTTTAGGCATGT
This sequence comes from Bacillus rossius redtenbacheri, assembly GCF_032445375.1. NCBI lineage: Eukaryota > Metazoa > Arthropoda > Insecta > Phasmatodea > Bacillidae > Bacillus > Bacillus rossius. The sequence continues at coordinate 31,372,722 of NC_086342.1, read as the reverse complement.
CGGGGAGGACTTCCAAAAATTATCTCCTTATAACCTTGTGTAGCTAAGTTTCTGTTATTTTCTTATTCTGTCTTCGCTTGTTTTTCCCCCCTACCCTCGTGGCAAGAAAGGGGCCCAAATACACGGACGTTTCCCGAGGCTGCGTCTCTGATGCCACAGTAGCTTAACTGGACTCCACCATTCATTGTAGAGACCTGCAAAATTCGCGGTTTCGATGGCCTTCAGGATAGACTGCACATGCCCCTGTACACTCGGGCAATTAACGCAAGTTCATTGGCTACCGACTTGTAAGTCGTCTCAGCTGGTTTGTCTGTGATTCGATCCTTCTTTGGTGGAGGGTTTATAACTGGTTGAGATTCGTATAGATGAACAGTAAGCCAATAGCAAAATCATCAAAGCGGTATATGTGTTTGAATTTTAGCCTATCACCGAATGAATCAGCGAATTTTGCAGGTCTCTAATGGATTAGTGGTAGAATAAATATATTTTTTTTTTACTCCAGGCAGGTATGTGTCGTTGCCTGTTAATAATTAACACCTGACTAAAACTTTAAAAAATTAAATTAAAAATCTGAAACTACACAAGCCTTGTGTGCTCTTTTGCAATGGAAATGTGCGCTTGAAAACCTGTTGTCGGAGGGTTTTTTTTTTTTTTTTTTTTTTTTCCCCGTGTGTTATTATTACGTAGGTGTGGAAGGACAGCGCTGGTCGGTCATAAAGGTGAAGTTGCTCTTGGTGAAGGCGTTGTTTGTCGACCTTGCAGTCACCCTCGCCCGTACAAGCGTCGGGACGGGAACAGGGCAAGGGAAGAAAGGACGAAGGCGTGATGGTGCATGTAACCGACCAGGAAACCTGTCCACAGGTCAACAATGAACACGGGCGTGGACGCCCCGGCATCACACACGTGCACAAGCGTTGTCCCCATTGGCCCACGGGCGCCGACATTCGGCCAATTGGGAACCGCGCCCTCGGAACTCTCATGTAAACAATACCACGTGGATTTTTTTGACGTGACGTCTAATAAATAGATGAACGCCGGCTGTACGCACGAAAAAGTATCCCGTTACGCACATTGTTCCGTTACGCTCATTGTTCCGTTACGCTGTATCCCGTTACGCTGTGTCCCATTACGCTCATTGTTCCATTACGCTGTGTCCCGTTACGCTCATTGTTCCGTTACGCTGTGTTCCGTTACGCTGTTGGCGAGTGCAGTAATAATAGGTTATGTTACAATTTACTAAAAAATTATGGTGATTCATATAATTGATGATAGATATTTGATGATAGTTTATTTGTATGAAAATTTGTTCATAATTATATTTAAACTTTACAGCTAAACGCCAGTTATTAAAATTAATTACAAGTCATCTACACTTGAACTGTTTCGTCGAATGTTTATAAAGTGAAGTGAAAAGTTAATGTGGTTTTCTTTTCTTATTACAACAACAATTTCGGCAATAAAGGTTAATTATTCTTGCATTTTAAAAATCTGTTTACTAGTTTAATTTCAAGTATTTGTTCTTTTATTATTAAAATAAAAATGATTCAATTTTATTCATAAAAGTATGCAATCATTTCATCAATGTTTTGTTATGACGTTGTCACGTTAAACTATCGTCCGTAAACCGAATTTACAGACAACTAAATTTTTACAAATGGGACTGCATTATAAACTTAACCTGTACGCCAACTAGCCCACGTTCAAAAACACTGCTTATTTTCCAGTTTATGATTGCCTTAATGGTTGTTAATTTCAACCAATGTAAACGGGCGTAAATCCATCTATGTTATATAAGCGGAATATTTGAATTGTTGTAGGTATCGTCAGCGTTTTGGAGTGCATTTTGGTTAGGCTTCATTCACGATTGATGATTTGTTCAATGTAGAATATTTTTCCATGGCGATATTGGCGTGTATCTAATTGAAATACCAGACATGCGGCTACAAATGAACATAAAAATTGCAAAATTTCGGCTCGTAACCCAGAATCCGTACACAAATAAGATTCCCGAATATATATATTTTTAAAGTTATTGTATAAATATTACTTAATGTAGGCCTAATACTAATAGGTATCATCTATTGAGAGCTGACATAGAATGGCTATACTAGTTAAAATTTATTCAAGAATTGAGAATAATTTTTTATAAACTCGTATAATAGCGAAAAATTAACCAGCAACACATCGGAATAATAAATCACACAAAAAAAGATTCCGAAGAGAACTTTTTTATATTTAGTGCAATTGTAATAATCTTTCAGTTTAATGAAATTATATTTCTCATTTCCTACTCCTTTCGAACCATGTCATAACAGCTTCCCCCCCCCCCCCCCCCCCCCCCCGAAAAAATTATTTCTCACCAACACGATCTACTGTGCTTTTATTGGTGCTTCCAAAATATTTTGGTGGAAAATATAAATTATAACAATTTCTGTTAATTCTAAAGTCAACAGCTGATTCGTAAATGATCCGACACGAAACCTACACGACAATCGTAAACCACTACCTATGAATACACAGAGTCATATCTTTAGCACACGACTAATTCTTTCATTCTTAGTATTCAGTCGCAAACACACTGTAATAGACGCATGTTTATGTTACAATTATTTAACGTAAATGAGTTATTCGACACGGAAGGTATTTCAATTAATGGTTATTGTATTTTAATGTATACAATTTAAATGACATATAAGAACGAATACACACTATCTTATGTGTAACACTCGTTTTTAAATTAAAATTTTATAATGTCATAATCGAGTGGCACGCCTGAAGTTGATGGTGACTCGTTGAACTCAGTATTTTACCCTTTGAAACCAGTGGGGTTAAATTATGCAGTCGATGGTGTCAATAATTACTTCAACAACTTTAATAAATACATAAGTCATAAACAAAGCATTCATTGGAAATTTCAGGCAATCTGTTACTTTGTCCCACATTCCTGACCAAAATTTTATTTTGAAATGCATACTTGAAAAAAATCAGAGTGTAAAATCAAAAAAATTTATAAATATCGATTTTAAACTTCCCCTCCCCCCCCCTCCCTCACACTCATCCTTTTCTTGGGAGTTACACTTTGAAGTGAATTTGTACAAGCGAGGATGACTGCAAGGTCGACCAACAACGCCTTCACCAAGAGCAACTTCGCCTTTATGACCAACCAGCGCTAACACGGGGGAAAACTCTGTCATCAGGGTTTTAAGCGCACATTTCCATTGCAAAAGAGCACACAAGGCTTGTGTCGTTTCAGATTTTTAATTTAATTTTTAAGTTTTTTATGCTGCAAGTTTGGCATGACAAACAATAAATAAACTATTTCATTCCTAACTTTCGTAATTTTAGCTAGGTATTAATTATTACCCGGCTACAAAACACCTACCCAGAGTAAATAAATGATTATACCTACATTTTAAACGTTTTTCGTAAATGGAACAGAAATATTAATGTAAACTTACAGATGTTTGTAATTTTTTACATTTAATTGAAAACCACTGTATCACTACAAAATAGTGGGTTCCAAGTCTTGCCCGGTCATTTATACTTTGTGTTGTCCCAGGGTCTCCAACAGTTAAAATTATTTGTAAACCGTTCCCTGAATAGTTATTCAGTATAAACTGCCCACATAATAAATCAAAATAAAATACAATTATTGAATATTCGATTATCTTTCCCATGATTCATACAAATTACGCTTGAATGAAATATCGAATAAAATAATAAATTATGCCCCAATTCGTTAGAAATACTCGTTATTATCTCGAAAAACGTATTTATTATATGGATAAAATATCCATAGTCATGTGTTCTACAAAGTTACAAATATTTCTTGTAGTATTACAAACTATTTATTAGCAATGGTTTCTAAAGGTATCTATTGTAAAAATACAGAAAAAAATTGGTTGTCTGTAAAGTCGGTTTACGGACGATAGTTTAACGTGACGTCATAACAAAACATTGATGAAATGATTGCATACTTTTATGAATAAAATTGAATCATTTTTATTGAATTATCACTATTTTGTATGGATACAAAGAAGGAGTGAAATGAAATCTACAATTTAATTGATAAATTTACTTTTATTTGCACTCATTAATTCAAATATGTTTATTACTTTAACGAAGAGATTATTGTTTAACTATAACTTTTATACATGTTTGCTATTTAGCTTCTTCCATTCTGTGTTATTCTGTTAATGATAGGACGATGATAGGAAAAGTAGGAAACGAATGGGAGTGTTTCAAGTTTAATGTGCCTCGTAAAAGTCAAATCGATGGTGTACCAATCGAGTGGAAGAGAGATAGATGCGGCGCAAGCGTACAATGAACGTAACGGGACACAACGTAACGGGACAATGTGCGTAACGGGACACTTTTTCGTGCGTGCGGCCGGCTTTCATCGATTTATTAGACGTTGTCACGTCAAAAACAATTGTAGAATCTGAACGACTTGACTGAATTAGATGGGGTGATGTTTTGTCTGCTAGATATTTCCTTTACGAAGACCTGAAAGTACAGAAATAGTCACTGCAGAGTATAGTTAATAAAATCAGAAGAAAACTGTTTTTTTTTAACGTGATAACTCTTATAAATAGATGAACGCCGGCTGCACGCACGAAAAACTGTCACGTTCCGCCTGAGCGGCCAACCACCGTGCGAGAAAAATCTTCTATAATATCAAACAGGTTAAAGGCGGGCTTTTTAACTAATTGTTCGTGATTATATTTGAATAAATTATTTTAATTAAATTTGCAAAAAAAATGTAAATAATATTTGAAAATTAAAAAGTAAGCAATTTTTCATCAATGTTTTCTTACGACGTTAATCACGTAAAATTATCGTCCGTAAACCGACTCTTCAGACAACCCCCCCCCCCCCCCCCCTTTTTTATTATATTTTGAAAAATTGTAAATTAAGTATTGGGGGAAAGGGGTGTGGATATTAAGAAAAATATATACCCCCGGGAACAGGGCCGGATTTACTGCCTGTGGGTCCCTTGGCTGAGTGTGTGGTGCGGGTCCTCTCTAGACAGGAGGGGGGGGGGGGGGTATATTGAGTATCCCCTTCCAGTGAAACAGTGGGTGCCTCTTGCCTGGGTCTGGGTGGGTAGTTTATTTTAATTGACCTACAAAACTCATATTTTTGATCAATTTTCTATTTTGAAACATTAATTTATTATTAAACTAGACAATTTAACCAAACAGTATATAGAGGTTAAGGAATTAAGTGACACCAAAACCAATGAAAATAATCGAAAATTTCTAAATGCTGACACAACTCATTTATCAGCTTTCCACAGAAGAGTTTAGTTCGGCGCAATTAATCCACACAAAACAACTGGACACTATGTCGACGCGTATTTTAAGAATATAAGAAGATCCACATCGCAGTATAATTTTTTTTTATTTTTTTCGTGTCGTGTGGTGCGGGCCCATAGGCTACAGCCTAGATAGCCTGCGCGTAGATACGGCCCTGCCCGGCGCCCTTTGTTTCTCTGGACGACGCTGCCTGTGGTTGTCCACAGTCGCCTCGCGAGCAGGTCTGGCGCTGGGGAGCTCTTATCGCGGCTTTGTGGGGGCTTTTCACGCGGGTACATTTCCAAGGTCGGGTTCAAGCGGGTTCAAGATTGGCTCCGACGCCGCGGCGCGGGTCCACGGCGGGTTTACTCAAACTGTTATCGTGGCCCTCGTTGGACTGCTCTCTCTCTCTCTCTCTCTCTCTCTCTCTCTCTCTCTCTCTCTCTCTCTCTCTCCGAGGGCGTTGCACCGCGAAAGAGGCGGCGCTGTGAAGGGGGGAAAAGGTAGAGGGAGGAAGCTAAAAGGTAGGAAGAGGGGGGGGGGGGGAGAACAGCCTGCGAGGAAAAGAGGAGAGGGGTACGAGAGTCGAAATTCAATGACCCTACCAGACTACAGAGGGCATCGAAGGACACAGAACGGCAGGCGCAACGCGATGCGAAGAGAAAGAGAGACGCAGGGAACAAGAAGTCTGTTGAGGCTTCCCCGGCGCGGGGAGTTAGGAAGAAGGCGAAAAAAGGCAGGGGGAAGAGTTAAATATTTGTCCTTAGAGGACTGGGGGGGAATCCGTGGTCGCAGGACACGGGGGAAGAAGAAAGAAGGAAAAAAAAAAAAGAAGAAATAGTCCTGCTGGTTTCCACGGTGGCTCGCGCGCCTCCTGGTTCCCGGATCTGGCGACCGTCGCGCGCGCAGTCCGTCCATCGAAGTATTGTTTCAATCGAAAAGCAAAGGAAGTCTAACGAGTCATTGACCCCCGATCAGTACGATAACGTGTCCGTAGTTCGCCACCCGCTCCTGCAACTTTGCAGACAAAATATTTAAAAAAAAAAATAGCACCAATCTATGAGGTTTTGCACATTTTCACGATTTTAGAGGTTTTTTTTTAATGTCGCTGACCTAACATAACCAACGGAAGTTAGTAGGTAACGGAGTTAACGGGTGAACGAATGTAACAAATATTGCTCGATGGTTTTAAAAAAAGTTTGAATTAAAACATCTCTACAGCCGGTTACAGATAGCAACTGCAGCTCACGGACTTTTGAAAACGTTTAATTATTTTCTCTTACTTTTGCAATTCATAATCCGCAACTCTAAACTCTCTCATCCGGTGTTAGCATTAGAATTGTGACGATTAGCTTACACATTCCCAATAGCCATCTTCGATTCCATTGTGGGTCTATTTTTCAACGCATGAATTTTTGCCGAGTATTTGACTTTTACAGTAACGAACGGGCGTCTTTAAGGTTTCCCTCAGCCTTTGAAATTGTATCCCACGCAAATGCCTGAATGCCATAACGGAAGGTTTCGTACAAGCTATGATGATATGTCCCGACGATACAGCTGTTAGAGCTTGTATACAAGCAGCAGTATCACGTAACTGGTCCCAATTTTTTTTCTCCTGATCTGAGAGGTAGTACCTGTGGTATTTATTATCCTCCACTGTCACTTTCAAAGCAACACATGTTTGTTTACGAAACAGCCGACCACATTGTACTAGCACAGTATTTGTATTTTTTGTTAATGTTTATTTCGTCGTTGCTTAGCTACCAGTTGTGGAAATGCTTTTTTTGTAAACATGATTTATAAACATTCTTTTGTTTTTGGACTGTATTCATATTTTTTTGGAACATTCAAGAGCAGTCCACGTAATTACCCTCCCTCTCTTTTCTATGGTAATTACATAACATGGGTGTATATAAATAGAGGCCGTTCAGGTCTCTGACGATGTTTCTGAATGGCATCATGTGATTGGCCGTCGCTCCGGTGGCGCGGCGCTTCTACTTTCAAACAATTAATTGTTTGTAACTTTGAGGCATCCCGCCAGTTGCATGTTGGGATTTGCATGTGTATTTTAAATTAATTTTAATTTAAATTTTAAATTAATGTTTCTTTCTAGCGTAATATTTTCCAAGCGATGAAAAATATAATAGGATATTCAATGGTAGGACTTTATTGTGTTTTATAATGCGTATTAATGTGCGTAGTTCATCCAGAAAGCTATTCAGGGAACGTTTTACAAAATAACCTTAACTATTTGAGGTACTGGAACGACACAACGCATAAATGTCCGGGAAAGAATCCGAACCCAGTAGGTATAACTGCGAACACTGGTTGATGGTGATACAGTTGTGTTCATGCAAATGCACAAAGTTTTACAAATATCTGTAATTTTAAATGTATATTTCTGTTCAGTTTACAAAAAAAAATTAGCTGTAGGTGCTCGTCTCAGAGGCCACAGGGTGGCGACTCAAGAGGAGACAGTTTTCTACACAGAGTGACAACCCAACTGGGGCCTTAGTACACAAAATCAGTATATCTATACAACTTCAAGTTTGTTTGTGAACACTATCGACAAAACAACAGCGGCAGTAGGCCGTAAATTTGAGAAAAGTTTCATGGCACTCACAATGCAGTAAACTGTGTTGTCATCTCAGCAGCCGCAGACTTCGTGGTCAAACTGCCATATCGGTAGGCAGGTTAAGTAGGGTCTGGGGCAGGGGGTGGGGGTAGGGATCCAGGTTTTTATGGTGGTATTCTTGAATTACATTTCCGGCTGCTATCTTGGAATCGAGCGCCCTACTCCTCACTTTTCGTTACAATGGCATCTAGTGTTGCTTTTTGCAAAAACCAACAATGAGTATAACTTAATTTAAATCTGAAGTCATAACACACATGCTTAGGTAAAAATTTACAAATAAATATAACGTTTTTTGTATAAATATGTAGGTTCAGTTTTAGAACATGTTGGCTGATATGTACCATTACGAGTGTGAAAACAGGTCCAGAAAGGATATTCCAATTAATTAACTAGTTTTATTTATCAGCTTATATTTATACTATTCAAATTACAACACTTAAAATGTGTGGTCACAAATTAATCACTCTTTCATTGAGTCCACAGTCAACTCTCCCCACTGGAGCTCGGCCGCGCAGCTTGGTCCCGACACACCGCCTTGCACACAACTCAGTCCCGCCTGCTTCGGTCCCCGAAGCCCGTCGCTCGTCGTCCACTTTCTCTCGCCAAGGGGTCGCCCGCCTTCTTCACTTCACTGCCTTGCAGGTCAGCCTCGCCGCTTATATACCTGTCAACAGGGGCGTAGCCAGGGGGGGGGGGTTAGGGGTTCAACCCCCCCCCCCCCCCCTTAGCACCAAATCTTTAATTAAATTTCTTATTCATCACTCAGACAAATTTCATATTAAAAATTAATAAAATTTTTACCATTACAATATTTAAATTTAAGTACCGAAAACTGCTAAAATAGCACTATTTTACACCTTAAAATCCAAATTTTCCCAGGGGAGGACCGGACCCCCCGCTTTAATACGGGGGGGGGGGGGGAGAGCATGCTTCTTAACACCCCCCATACACAAATCCTGGCTAAGCCATTGCCTTTCAAGCATCGCACTTTAAGTGTCGCGTCACAAGGGTCGTCTTGACTTCCGAAACCTCCAGAAACAGGGCGTCCTAGTTACGTCACTACACGCAGACGGGGCTCTGGGACCTTTCCAAATCTACAGGGAGGCAGAAGGGCGGTCATGCCACCAGCGCCTCACCCGCAGCCTGTATGGCCAACCCCCCTCGTTACAGTACTAATTAATTTCTGAAAGTGACTTCTGTTTTTTTTCCCCTAGCCTAATGTTATTCTAAAAATTTGAGGGAAGGTCCAGGTTAGGGGAGGACCTAAGCATGTCTCAGGCTTATTGCCTGCACACCTTAACATGTGGGACAGGACGCATGCACCTTGTGCTACTGGGGTTTATTGGCCAGCCATGGCTGTGATTGTCACCATGACTGAATGCCCCTTTGGTCGCCCTAGCTCAAAGTTAGCTAAAGTGGCCCAGGTAAAACCTGTGTGACACAGGGAAAACCCTGGGCCGGGTCATGCAGGGATCAATTATCATGAATTAAAGCAAGCAGGTTACTACTGGACAAGGGGGGAAAGTTCCAGGCAAGAAGAGTTGGGTGGGGCAGAAAATCAACCATGCGGAGTTGGGAACTTGGAACTTTCGGCCCGCAATTAAATTCTGCTACTACTATCGTCAGCCTACCAATATTTGTGAATTCTGTTAATATAATTTTGGAATCCATTAATTGTTTAACACAAATGATTCTACATAAGCAAAAAAAAAAAAAAATCATCTGTTGTGTGCTACTTCAAGTCTGAATAAAAATTTTAATAAGATGATCAATACAAGATGATTTTCATCGAAAGGCTCGAGTTCAAGATGTGTGTTGACTTATAAATAAGTAAAATTTATCTGAATGAAATTGGCAAAATTATTGCCAATGCTACTTGGTAAAAAAAAAAAACTAATTAGAACATTAACTTCTATACATAAGTACCACCCTACTTGTCAATATACTGTACAGAAATGGGAAAAAAAAAAATTATAGCTGATTGAAACTGGTAAGGTTGCACATGTTAGTTATTTAAATGAAGACTGAAATGCAAGTCACAGTCAAACTTACCCCTGTGATTCACTCTGGTGGGAAGGGTGGGTGGGGTGGTTTTACTCACTTCCTTGTCACCCCCCCCCCCCCCTGTGCCAACGACCATGGTTTCACTACTTAAACCTTGCACTATATATTTTGTTCCAAATTTTGCCACCAGTTTTCATTAGTATCTATTGCTACAAATAACTTTATTTTTAGTTAGTTAATGGTCACTCAATGAAGTAATTTTCTGTTCCTACAGCTAGATAATCCATACTAAGTTACATTCTCAAAGCTTCAGATGGTTTTAATTTTATTCCTACTATGTTTGAGCTACTTAAGCATTGCCTATAACTTTTTGTTGCTAATTTTTGCACCAAATTTATTCTAAAATTTATCTGCTATTTCTTACAAGTTATAATTTTCCATACATTGCCCACGGAAATGACTATTTACACACTGCAACCCACCACCCTGAGATTGATTGAATTTTTTAGAATATTTGAAAATTTTCCAGTTAATATTTTGATTAATTTAAAATGGACAGATGTTAAAAATGCTCAAAATTTCAGTCTCTCAGAACTTTGTAGTTAAGCATTAGTGTCTGTTGAATGCTGCTATAGCCCGTCCCACTCTTAGATTGCAGTACACGGCTTATGGCGCGCGCTGTTGCCAAATCTCTAACACATTACGAATTTCAGATGTGTGGCTTTGTAATTCGGATCGAACAAGAAGCATTTTAAGAAATCATATCGTAATTTATAATATTTTATACTATTACACACATAAATTTGTAATAATGCCACTTTTATGTAAATTTCAAATAAAAACTACCTATTGTAGACGAAAATTTCTTATAGTTTTCTTTTATGTTAAAAAATCCCATATATATATATATATATATCACATTTTCATGGGCCCAATAAATGCCGTATTTTTTAACAAGTCATGTCCAAAATGATAAATAAAATACGGTAATGGAAATTCTCGGTCGAGTAAGTTATGGGAAAAATCCGAACAATTGGGTCGAAATGGGGAAGATTTTTTGAAAAACAGAATAATCGCAACAACTCCCATAATATGAATAATATTCCATCCGTTTTAACGTATGATAACTCGGAGTACCTAATGCCAAAAAAAAATTTCTAAATAAATTTTTGATACGACCAGCCATAACTGGCATGGGTTCGAAAAAAAATTTCACCGGACAAAAAAACGTAACTGCCTTAGTAGACACCTTATCAAATCTGTTTAGATTGTTTGTAAATATCATAGTTATTTTCCAAAACTTTGTCTAAAACAATGTTTGATAAGATGCTTGGTGTTGAAATGGATAGAAAAATAATTCAAAATTTTGTACCATGATCGATATTAAATTCCTTCGTATTTATTTCATACATTTTACATATTATGTTCAAGATTCGATTAAAATATTTTTGTAGCAACCATTACTGCAAGGGGAAGAAAAAATTATGGGTTTAAGGATATAAAAATCCTTTTTTTTTATAATGTAAAGAAATATAATCATCAAAATCTTCCTGCGCCTTTAGGCTGTGCCGATAAGGAATTTTTTCTAACTTTAACCTACAACAAGAATCTGTTCACACACATTTCATTCATAGGAATTTATACGATAAATCTAACGTTAACTTGATTAAGAAATTAATAACATATATCACATACCTTTTAATCACTATCGCTACCGCTGACCAATGTTGATACCCCTTCCATCAGAGTAGCACAGAGCTGACCAGAAGATAACATATAATATATAATAATATAAATATATTATATAAATTTAATATATAATTTGTCAAAATTATAACTGTAACGAGTCACCGGACACAACGCGTTGCTTCGTCGCGAGACGCGATACTAACTGGCTGGCTGGTTTTCATAAATGCGTGTCTAAGGAAATACATGGTTGACTAAGGAAGCCATGTATTTGAAATTGCTTGCAGGGCAGAACCCCACTTATCTAAACACACGACCCTGTTAGCTCTTACGACGGCAGCTTGTGAGAGAAACCTCTATTGCAGCGCGCTCTTGTACTGATACACATCTTTAACAGCTATTTCCACGGAAACTGTAGAAGCAATTGAGATGGAGCTGCTTTTAAAAACTAATTCAATTCATTGTGAACATTTTTCACGCTTTCGTCCCCCATCTATCTTTAATAGAAAAAAATTTTCCGCTGGTCAACTTTTTGATGTGTCAGTTTGTGAGAAAATGCATTTCAATATATTAAAAAAATTATTTAAGTGAAACCTGTACAGTTTTTGTCTTAACATTTGTTCGGTGGCGTCCTAAGGCATTAATTTATTAATAAAAAAATATGAATGAAATACACATGTAGGTTTTTTTTTAATGTGAAACATCTCGGAATACTTCAAAACAGTTCGCAGTGAATAAGTTAATTTTTTTTTAATTTTTTCGGACACTTAAAATATTGTTAAGTATTCAAAATAAGCATTGCCTGATGCGTATTTCGATGCTATACAATACGAAAAAAAAGCTTGGTCCAAAAATTAAAATTTTAATTTCGTTTGATATTTGGCAACGCACAAAGAAACAAGGACAGCGCTAACGGCAATCGGCGTGTGTTAGAGAGAGAGAGAATGCGCCCATTTACTTCCACACTGCAATCTAAGAGTGGGATGCTCTATACCTAATGCAAACCTGGAGAAAATATGTGAAATATGACTAAATTGAATCTCTAGAATATGTCAAATATGTAGGTAACCCTCAGACTTTTATACCAACATACATATTTTTTGTTTGTTTAAGGGATGGTTATTTCTTACCCTTTAAATATGTTCTGGATAAGGAAAGTATTAATTCATTAAGCTTGCAATAGGCACCTCTGGTAAAAATGTTGCTATGTACTATAGAGGAAAACTGATATTTTATAAAACAACATGCAATGCATAATTGTACATTTTATTTACAATGACAAAAAAAAACCTCCTGGGTGTTGAAACACACCCAGGGGCGCAACAACTAAATTTCCAAAGGGGGGCAATATACCTTTTTATAAAGAATCATTGATCCCCCCTATTGAAGTGGGGGCTTCGGGGGGTACTCCCCCGGGAAAATGTGTATTTCAAGGTGGAAAATGTGTATTTCAAGGTGGAAAATGGTGCTATTTAAGCAGTTTTATTATCTAAAAATTGATTACACAGCACTTTCTTTGCCCCTGTTTGCCCCCACTTCAAGGTTTCAGTGGGAAAAGGGGGGGGGGGCAAAATACCCTTGCCCCCCCCCCCTGTTGTTGCGCCCCTGAACACAGATAGTACATACGTATTCATGATTGTAGAAATTTGAATGGATGAAAAATGCATTTTGTTGTAGGTAAATTCCAAATGATGTGCAGGTAGTAAGTATGTGAATTACACAGACCTGCTTAAATGGTAGCCAAGTGATTTCCCATATGCTTGTGAATACAAATGCATTCCTGTTAACGTGTTTGGATTTCAGCCTACTGTCAAATCAATCTGCAAAATTACATTATTTCCATCAATGACATGCAACCAACACATCAGTCTGAAATATAAAACCACTTTGTTTATTAACCATTGACTTTCGCCATTTGTCATTCTTTTAATCATTAAGTACTTTGAATACTTAATTCATTGGTGATTGTTTTTGCTGGGTTTTCAACTACACTTGAATTTGTGAATAAAATACAAACTGGTTTTAACACATTAAAACCCTTCCTGTGTATTCATCAACTGAAGTAGACATTTTATATCTTAATGTTACATGGATTAATTAAACTTTGAATGTGTTGGTAATGGTGTAGCCTACATTCTACACAACATTCTTTAGGGCTACAAAAAAATTATACATTAGTATGTATTATTAGATCTTAATATTATTATGAAATAAAATACAAAAAAAGTTTAGTTAAAATAAAACATGTTATCTTAGGAAATGACATTGTGATTGAAAGGGTTACAGAAACATTAGTATTTAAAAGCTACTAATCCAGCTTTGTAATCAACATTTTATTTAATTCTCCTCTTTTTTTCCAGGTTTTGGAGACATCCTTTCAGTTCCCAGAGTTCCAGATTTTCCTTGACTGCCGAAACCCTGATCTACATTCCAAATGATCACAGCTAACCTGTTCGGCATCTCTCTACTATCCAGCATGTATTTTTTAAACAATACTGAACAACTTTCATTCTTAACTCTACCCTACAGCCCTACAAACATTCTGTATAATCTCTTCCCTACAATTCAATAGAAACCAACAAAAATGCAAAAAATTATTTCAGGTAGGGGTGGACCAGTGAAATATTTAAATACCCTAAAAAAACCATAGTACTCAAAGGTTTCGATATTAAAGGAAAAAAATTCAAAACAAAATATTAAAGGAAATTAAGTAAATTAAAAATTCAACACTGAATAGGTACCTCTGAATTTTTATCTTCATGCCTATCCTGTTACCATTCAATCCCCTGGATATTTTACTTTGCATGTAATTATATAAATAAAATTACAATGTGTTGATTCTGGAAACTTTTGTGAAACAACCATTTAAAGGGTAGAACGTTTCAACACTAGTTAATATGTGTTCATTTATTGTGAAATTACTTTATTTTTGACCCTCGACACCTTGATTTGGATTCAAAGGGTAGGTAATTTCAAACTACTCTCTGGGATTCAAATTCAAGATTCGAGAAAACCCATCACTAATTTCAGGGAAATTTAAACTAACAAATACACCCCTAAAAGATCCTGCGCAGATACGTCACCGGGCAGCCACCTGATTGGACCATCAAGGAGGGGAAGGGAGGTGGTTAGCAGCACGCAGCTGTCTGGTGGTCTGAGTTACATAATTTGATTGCTATAATAGCTTCTACTCTGGAAATTACATTCCGAATTAAATCGGTCATGCCACTGCATGGGCCAAGCACTTGAGATGCATTTGTGTCTACGAATACTTACTGGGTGAACCAACTGCAGGGCCTTTGAAGACAATTTTATCACTCCTATCACTGTCATTTTTATACATAAGCAAAATAAACATTATACAAAATATATCTACTGTTACGAGGGACACCGCAATGTTGTTATACAGATTTATCAGTGATTTACAAATATACAAATGATATGCCTTATTTTTCAAGTTTTCTTCTACAGAAATACATTTTCTTCATTGAATAGGAAATGTTTTGATACCTTCATGAAAAAAAAAAATGGTTGCCCTAGAAACCAATTGCACACGTACTGTTCGACCACAGTCGTCTTCAAATCTTTCCCCTCATATGCCTCCTTCAGGGAGTCACATGGCCTGAATATTGTCTTTATTGACGCTGGTCGTCGAACACTGTTACGGCTTTAACATTCCATTTTATCATCCACCATTTCGAAACTCCTGGGCCCCAATTGAAAACTTGGGCTTTGTTCAGAGTAGCATCACCGAACTATGCTAGGAGTTTCTTCTCAGTTTCACTCCATTTCATACCTTTTTTGGTGAGAAATTTAATAGTAACAGTAATGCATCACACAACTGACGCTGGTGCTCACAGAGACACTGACATAACGTGAGTGTGAGAGCCATGTACTGTCTGTCCCCTCTCCATTCTCCCACCAGCGATTCCTCGCTCAAGTCACTGCTTCAGTAGAATGAACCATATTCCAGTTCATATTATGTTAATAACCCATAACCTTTATATTTATTTGTTGAAAAAATGTAACCAATAAAAATAAATAAATACAATTTCCATGAAAAGTGAAGTCGCCAACTATTTGTATTTAATGTGCGACTATAAACTGAAGAAAGGCACAAAAAAAGTTAAGTTAGCAAAAGGCTGTCGGAAATTAAAATTTTGCGACTTTCAGCACCGTTGCTGTTTATTTAAGGACTTTTCATGACTTTCGTGACAAGTACTTCAGGTTTGTTACTCTTTTGTGACATTCATTATTATGATGACCTGTACACACCCTGTGCATAGTTTACAATGCTGCGACCCATTTCAGCGAAATTTTGACGTACAACGGTTGAACAACTAGTGATGCAACAGGTGCTTCAGTATTAACAATTGACCAAATTCTAGCAGAGGAAAAGGGAGAGAGCAAAGTCAGTTTGACTTTTTGCGCAATCACGTAATAAAACAGAGCACGGAGAAGTAATTAAAGCAGAAGAAAAATTTGACAGTTTTATTCCCTAAGAAAATTGGTCTCAATATTAAAGAAATTAAATGATATAAGGCTTTGCAAGAATAGGTTGATTTAAACTGCAGCATGTTATACTTAAAAAATTTTCTGCTAGAATTTAGCTGGAAAAAATGTCAAATCTAAGAGAAAGATTTTGGTTGAAAAGCCTGGATTGGTTGTTTGGAGGTGGTGCCATCTTGAACTAATACTTAAATTTCGTAAGACTGGTAAAATCGTAATTAATGTTGATAAAATTATGTTCATGCTATAGCACAGCACAATTTATTATTGGCAAATATGGAAATTGGCATCACAAAATTCATTGGGACAGGTCTTCAATAATTCTGCACACTGAATGGCTGGCTTTAAGTCATTGGTTAAGTCTGGAGATAATCATGATGACATCAATTTACAAACTTTACAATGTATGTAAGAAGCAAATTAGTAGTGCCACATCTGCCCGAAATATATATCACAGTGTTCAGGTAAATAAAAACCTATTGCATCAACCAGAACTGGTTGACTAATAACAATGACCAAAATCCAACTTTTTTTTTAAACGTAAAAACAAAAAGTGTACAAAATTCTGGGTAGACTTTATTTTGTACTACAGCCACCAGGTTGTTTTTTCTCATGAATTTCCATTGCACCAAACAGGAATGTTGTGTATGAAATAAATAATTAAAAAAAAGATGGTTTATTTTTTGAGGTAAATTCAATAAACATCTTACTTGACGGTCAGGTGGCCACGCCAGAAAAACTGTCAAAACCAAAACAGCAACAAACTCGGCCCATTGTTCACAACCACTGGCTTAACCGACTCGATATCAACATCAGAATCATCAGCGAGCACATCCATTACCAAACAATGTTCATTCCCCGTCGCTTCTCGCGAGGCAGACGGCTGAGGCTGAGGCGGATATTGCGCCTCGTTCGGTGGATCTTTGCAGTTACAGCTATCCTCATTACATTATGACTGCAAATATTAACCAAGTGAGTCAATGAGTCATGCAAAACAACCATGAGCAAATGTCTGCTCTACTAAGCTATATTTACTTCTACTCTGTAGTTTTCATAGTTTACTATGCGTTTTAAGCATGTCGAATCCTGAGCCGAAGTGTCACCCAACCCAAATTTAAGACTTCATGTTGCTGTAGGAAATTCATGTCAATAATTTTGATTAGTTATTTTTAAACCTTGTTTATATGCTTAGTAGTAACTTTTTACTCCTTTTTAAATGGTCTGAAGATGCACATACATATTAATGTTCTTTATTAGTACTTCGGGAACATATTGGCAGATAATAGTTATAACCCAAATTGAACTGTTCATCAGGGTGTCTTCAGCCATGCCTTTGCAAAGGGCCTTTAAAGGCTTTAAGGCTACATATTAATGAGTTAAAACCCTTATTGAAATGTTAATTCACAATTTCCAATCACCCTAATTAAATTAAACACAAAATAAAAATGTGAAAATGCAATGGACATAGTATTGTTTGGACAGGAATTTTAATATTTTGGAACATGAGTTGAGTTATAAAATGGGTTAGCTAATGCTGAAATGAATTCCTGAGGTACAACACAGATGAAAGTGTACATTCACCAAGCACCAAGCTTGCCACCCCTCCTGTCTCACAGCAGAACGGAAAAGGCTGTACATGCACACTAGGATATCAGAAAAAAGCTCTTTTGCTTCGTTTTTAAGGGGCCCCACCTACCTGGGCACACACACAAGAGTGCAGAGCTTCAGGGAAAAAAAAAAACATGATTCGAAAACTGCTTAATTCATCCAAATGGTTTGTTTACGAAAATCACATAAGAATTCGCTGTGGGCCGATAAGTAGTTTGGTTCCTGGATTGAGTTTTTCAACTGTATTTTTAGAAGCGTTAAAATAGCTAAAAGGTGTGTTTTCAGAGTAATTTTTTAGGCGTAAAACAACCGATACAGAGTCTTGAAAGTACTTAAGGGACTTGCATTACACCTTTACCTTCATTTCGTCGCAATATAATGCTACGGTCACCGCTCAAATTTCAGTTATCCTGTGACGACGAGAAGACTGCGCGCCAGTCCAGAGGAGACACCGCGCTAGAAGCACCAGCCTCACTAACACACACACCCCTGACGAGGTAGACCTGAATGACCTCTTTACTTTGTCACCTTCGTAACTATCAACAGGTAGAAAACCACTCGTAATATCACAAAAATCTCAAGAAAATAACAATGTTGAATAGTTAATGCAAAATAATAATAGTAATAATTTATGTGGTTGGTTAATTCAATTTTAATAGATAAGCCACCATTGTCTATAATTATTTCAGGAACACATTTAAAACAAGCAGTGTCTATTTAAACAAATTCAAAATGTTTTTATATAAAAATATATCACTAGGCTCGAAATTCACCACCTGTACTGGGCATGCACAAAGCGCTGTTTGCTGAAACAAAATAATATTAAATACCCACATTTATCTATAACTTGCAAGCTATCAGTTTTTATTAAGGATTTTTAAGGATTCTTAAAGAAATGTAAGACAGGCCCTTAATTAATTTAATACAAATTAAAGACTTTTAAGGACATTAAGGAAGTGCATGATTCCTGGGCCCTATTTCATAAAACTCGACAGGCGTGACATATGCGACAATTATGTCAAAATTTACAAATATGTCAATTTGTAATTACAAGTGTATGTTTCATATAAAAAGAGGTTGACAGGCAAATAATCTTAAATAGCTACAATTAAAAACAACTGTCTCATAAACACGACCGTATGTGACAATTAATTGTAGGTAAAATTTTTTTTTTAGTGATGTTTGTTTAGTGATCGCCCGCGGCCACGTGTATGTCAAAACATTATTTGGCTTTCAAGTGGTGCGTGCGATAATCGAACCCTGCCATACCTTTGCTTTTCAAGAACAATCGATTTGTACCACAAAAAAGTAAGCAGTAAAATATTTATGCGACATATATAACCTTCACACATACAGTACAATGAACAGTGTGGATAAGATAAGTATTTTAAACCTCATTCGTGAGGAAAAGGAGGTGTTGTTTGGAAGATTTTCATGCAGTTTGACACATGAACAGAAAATGGACACATGGAAACGCGTAACTGAAAAAGCGAAAGCCATCGGAGCCTTTACAAGGGATTGGAAGTATCTTAGGGATACTACATGGCAAAACTGGCGCAAGAGAACGATTGTAAGTATAAATTGTATGGGTATCAGATTATTAATAGGTTAGGTATGGACACAGGGGCATGTTATTCATGTGAATAATTTTTAGGTATAGCTAGCTACTCATCGTATACCGGCTAAACTATTGATAATAGAAGCAAGGTGTATAATGAAATTGCTTCTTTTGTTACGAGAGACAAAAAGAGCATGTTACAGATGTTTATTTTTTAGATTTTCGGAGATTTTCTAATTTCCACAAGCAAAAGAAATGTATGGACTTATAATTCGTACACAGATACTAACCTAACATCACATAATGTAACCTTACCAAAAGTAACCAAACCTTAACAAACTTAATGTAAGCATACATAATCTAATGTAAACAAACCTATGTTAGGTTAGGTTAAGTTAGGTTATGTTTGGTGATGTTATATTAAATTAGTCTCTGTGTACAAATTACATGTAACATTTGCTTGTTTTGATTGTGGAACAGAAAATCTACTAAAATCGGAAAAAAATAAACATGTGCCACATGCACGTTTTTACAGGCGACTCATTTTCGTAACAAAAGAGGCATTTTTCTTTAATAAATCTTGCTTATATTATCAATAGTTTAGCCGATGTTCAATGAGTAGGTAGAATTAACATTTACCTTCATGTGTTTGCAACAAGTAGCCGCTAATATAGTATGACACTTCATATTTAGCCTCAGTAGTCTAATTAATATGGTTTTAAGAAATAAAAATTAAAAATTAAAAAATTTGATCTTTTGTATCTGCCTGTGCTAGTAATGGAACATGCCTAAGTGATATAGGATGTATATTATAATTCAATTACTAAAACCTATGTAAATCTTTTTCATGCCCAGGAGAAAAAAGATAACAGAACAAAGACGGGAAGTGCAGGTGGGAAAAAATGTATTTATGATGATGCAGATCATATTATCATGGACATTATTGGAAAAGAATCACCTGTTCTTGAAGGAATAATGGCTCCTGAATCTTCTGGGACTGACATTGCTGCAATTACATTCGCATACCACGAGGATTTAGGAAATCAGACTGGAGAAGTTATTGTAAATAATGCAGATGGTGTTGCTGAACCAACGTGTTCAAATGCATCTGACAATTTGAGCGGTACTCATCAAACACCATCTGCAAGCACAGGTGGAACACAAGGAAAAGAAACATAAACTCTGCAAAGAAGGAATATGAATTGTTAAGAACAAAAAAAATTAAACTGCAAACGTTATTACTGGTACAGAAACTCGAAACAGAAAAACGAGAAACATATAAAATGGATCTAGAGTTACTGAAAATGGAGAAAGAAGCAGGCCTTCCGCCATCTGAATTTACAGCTCATTTGACTAATTCAACAATATTTCCTGTTAATACCGAAATGTTGCAATTTGGTGCTTCAGACAGTGTAATTGAAGATGCTATTGTCATTGTTAACAATACATGTGAAAATAACTAATATATATGTTCTACAAATTAACATCTGATGTATATAATCTTGTGTAATGACACCAAAATAATTAAACGGACATTTCAAGAGAAGCTTACGTTAATTTTCAATAGTTATGTATATTTTGTACCTAATTATTCGTTTCAGTTTTTGTAATGGTAGTGGATAAATATTTGTTGATTTAATTATAATGGAAATGTCAGTGCATGATACAAAGCAAACTCATTGATAGTATATGGCTAGAAACAAAGAAACTACTTAATGTTCAAACACATGTATCAGTTCTTGCAATACTGCAATAGCCTCTGGATCAGCTGCATCAACATACTCATCAGCTTCCCCATCCTCGCCTTCTACATTTTCATCGTTTTCATATGGTTCGTACACCTCTGATCCTAGGCGTTTTTCAATGTTATGCACAATTATACAAGACAAGATAATGTTACATGCTGACACTGGCTGCATTCTCAGATGATTAAGGCATGGGAACTTCTCTTTTAAAATACCAAGTGCATTTTCCACCAGTCGTCTCGTAGATTTAAAGGCTCGAAGAAAACTTGTAAGAGCATTTGTCCGAGGTATTTGTACTGGGATATGGGTGTAATAAGCCACTTTTTTAATCCATATCCACTGTCTCCCAGTAATATTGCATGTGGAAATGGTCTCCATCCATTTTCCCACTGTTGTGACAACGATGAACATCGTAGTACTCGTGCATCATGTACTGAACCGGGCCACCGAGCACTGGCATACAAAAATTCTAGGTTAGGTCCACACACTACCATTATATTGATTGAATGGTTGCCATTCCTGTCTACAAATGAGACTTCATTATCATGTGGGGCATCTATCTTGATCAATGACCCATCTACAACTCCAGCAACCCTTGGAATGTTTGCTACACTCATGAAAAGCTGTGGAATTGCTTGGACAGATTCAGTTGGCCAGCGAACCTCTTCTCCAAGAAAGGTGTGAACCAGTAAGTGACATAACTTTTTTACACATCGGTGGATAGTGGCTTTTGATAAGCCATGTGCATCTGCATTTACATGATATTGTGCTCCTGTGCCCAGCCAATGCAATGCGCACAAAAGTTGTTCTTGAACAGTAAGTGCATGATTTCTTTTTGTTTCTGTCCGCAACTGTGGCCCTAACCTATTTATAATGTATTCAGCTGTTACCTTGCTAACGCGGAATTTCTCTTTGAAGACAAAGTCACTGAAATTGAAGGTTAGGTTAATCCGTGGCCTAAAAACTCTTCGAATTCGTCTTTCTCTTTCTTCATCACTCCCGCTACTGCTACTGCTGCTACTACTGTCCATTATGTCCATTCACATCAAATTAACCCAATATTTTAACACACTATTGCACTGTTGTTATTACCAATCATTAAGTGACACTAAATGGTTTACCTGTCACTTCCACTCTGACAATTCTACAAATTTGTAAAATTGTTAAATACAATTTACATATCTGTGTTTCATAAAGCAGTATTACCTGTAAGATGTGACACATTTGTCACATTTTTACCTGTCAGCTTTAAACTTTTATGAAACAGTTATATGTCAAATTGTCATACATACATATTTGTCGTGACATATGTATAGACTAGTCAAATTTTATGAAACGAACATATGACGAATTGTAAATATGTCTGACAATTCATTGTCACCTGTCACCTGTAGAATTGTAACTTTTATGAAATAGGGCCCTGGTTATAGCCTGAGTTACAATTTTGCGTGTTACCTTATAATTATAGCTTACATCAAAATACAACAAAATTTCTAACCATAATTAATCACTGCCTCTTACCACAAACATTTGTTCAGTTAGCTACTTGGGTGTGCGAAGGTCAATATTATGCATGAAAAATATTTATGAACATAATAAAATTAATATACGTGGTTGGCATGTCCCAGTAAAACACCATGCAGATACAACCATTAGTGAAAACTTGTACCTTGAATTGGTGACAGTCAGAAACATGTTTTACTGTTGACAAGCTAATGAGAATTGTGTAGCAGATTAATGAACTCTTCTTTATACCTGTTGTGACCTTGTAACGATGCAAACTCAATAAATTTTTTTGTAAATTCAATATAGTTTGTATTCGTAAATTTGCTTAATTAGGTCACTGACGTAAACTTACAAAAATACTTATATCACTGAGGTAAAAAAAAAAAAAATAACAGCGCTATCTATTGGTTCTTTGGTGTACTAAGCCAAGATAGTCATGTCACGGAGGTAAACATTCAAAAACTTCTGTGAGCCCCTTTTACAAATCAACTAACGAAGCTCCATCTTTTGACTTTTTTATTTACTGAGAATACTTCTAAAACTTTAAATTAAGATTTTTTTTTCCGTGAGCATATTTTGATGAAATAAAGTCTATATATTGCCCCAAACTATGCTCAAGTTACCTGTAAATATCCCATGAAAATTCATCTAGTAGTTTAGGATAAGTATATTCAAACACCAAGTTTTTATAAATAATCTTATTGTATTCTTTTACACTACCTACATCACCCGCAAATAATTTTTTTGCCAAATATTTTTGATGTACACACATTGGTTCTACAGTTTTACTATATAATATATGAACATCTATTATTGTGAAATTAGCATTTTCTAATGCCAATTGTTTAAAACCTAATATTTATTTACATTCCAAATATTTGTTAACTTAATACTCCTATGTACAAATAACTGTCTAGTTTAGTTTTGTACAAAAACCACAATATTTTTAAGGTCTTTTTAATATGAAAATGATAAATAAATTTAAATGCTTATTTTATAGGAAAAAAAAAGTTTGCAGGTTTAATTCATAGAAAAAAACTGGATTAACCAGTTTTATTGTATTTATTTTATGTGGCGAAGTTAAGACGAACCGCCCTGTCCACCAACCACTTTGTTATATTTTGAAATTATCTCAGAATGTATGTAACTTTGCTGCATCACAGACATGGCAATATCACAAAGCACGTTAACAAAAACTACTACACAGAATGCTAACCAACAACTCATTAAATGAATAAAAGTAATTTTTGAGGGGAATGCCAAGTTTGTAGTATTGCTGTGGTTTACATCACATACTCATTAAAGCATTATGCAAGAAAACGCAGCATATTTTGTTTTCATGTTAGCGAACTGTACACCTTTCAAATTTCAGATGAGAAAGTGTGGCAAAGATGGTGGATGATTTGTTTTTTAAAATTAATAATGTTAATTCTTAAGTGACAAACATAATAATTAAAAATAATTAAATAATTTAATTATGCATGCACATGCAGCCTAGGCAAACAGCAAAGTAAAAATATAAGGTGTGGCAAGTCACTGAAAGTCTACGAGGCAAGTTTTTTTTTTAAATGTAGAAAAATAAATTTTGTATAACAATTTTTAAAATTGCCAAAATACCTATATGTAGCATTTTATAAAGGATATTTTTGCAAATGAATGACATTTCAAAATAATTTAGCAGAGGAAAAAAAAACTATTTAGAAAACTAGCTAAAATGCATCTGTAACAAGATGCTAATTTTTTCCAGCCCCTACATATGCAGGAAGAATTCTTATATTCTATTATTCTTTTAAGTTTTTTTTTTAAACAATGTGAATTTTTGGGTTGGATCCATATTCACGATAACTATTCAATCATAAGTTAAATTAAACATGAAAAAAGCTAAAAACCTTTTCACAGATAATTTCTACTGATTTAAGTGGTCAGTCTCAAAAATTTATATTCAATTGAGATGTAAAAAATTAAATTAGCAAGACTTCTGGAAATTAACGATTCATGACTTTCAACACTATTCCTGTTTATTTTGTGACGAGTCTGAAGTTATCCTTAATTTTTACAAAATAAATGGCCAAATTTTTTTTTTTTTTTAAATTTTAAAGTGTGGTTTAACTTCTTGTCAACAGCTAGGTTAGTTAAGACACAGTCAACTGCACAATTCAGAAATTTTAATGGAAGGAATTAACCACGGCCTACAGTATGAAAAAAAAACTTTGTTTGGTGTACAGGCGCAGGTGAAATTCGAAGTACCTATTTCTTCTGGAACATTCAGGAAACTTCTGGAACACTTCAATAACTTAATATACAGTAGAACCCTGTTATAATGTTTTTCAAGGGAGCACAAGAAAAAAACATTATAAGCAGGAAATCTCAATTTAGCACTTAACAATGTTCGAACATTGTACCAATGGACTCACCAAGCTATGTAAACAACTTTTATGTTAAAACCAAAGATAGTATACTTGATACATGAATTTTCTGAAACAAGCCAACAATTTTTCAACCTTGTTCCCTGGTTAAATTTTGTTTGTCTTTAAAGATACACTGCCACATTTTTTTGTAAAATTGTCTCACGATTCATGATGACAACATTAAGAGTGAGGTCTACTCCTTCGCCACCTGAAAATGTTTTATTTTGGGATTCCTACGTATGAATGAAAAAAAAAAAATTATTTGTAAGCAATAGAAAACACTTTTAGTTATGCCCTCGCTCAATGGTTGGCAACTTAAATATCGTAGGACTATGTACGCGTCTGAATACCCACTGGAATGGCAAGGAAGAGAAGAGCTGACTAAGGGTGCCAACTGACACGTAACTATGAACATTGTGGACCTTCAGTATATCGCATAAAATTGTATTTTAACAAATTTCATGTATTGTATGGCAGTGATTGTAAACATAAACATACATAAAGGTAACTTTTTTATCGCAAGTGTTGGAATAATTTGGTTTTAAAACATTTTTTCCCCATTTATTGAATCTTAGAAAGCAAACACTATAAGCAGGAAATTACACTATTTATGAACGTTATATGCAGGAAATAAATACATTGTCCTTATGGGGGAAATATTGGGACTTTAAAAATATGACATTATAAGCAGGAAAACATTTTATGCAGGAACATTATAACAGGGTTCTACTGTACATATCCTATAACGCTATAAGTTCTCCAACACGCCAAAATGATTGATTAAAACATTCCTAAAATTCCATGCAACAAAAAGTGTTGAATGGTTTAATTTTATACTATGCCTACTAAGGTATTTATGAATTTTTTTTAGATCAATCACTATATTTAATTTATTTTACTATTAAGTGGTACTATGAAAATCAAATTTGGACCAAGGTTTAAGATAATGTTTAGGTTTACAATAAGTTTAAATGATTTTGATATTGTACGTAATAAGGAAACTTTTAATTTTCTTATGTTTCAACCCCTTGCAGTAATAGCTTCTTTCATCAAAAATTATTTGGGCCAAAAGTATTAGACGACATAGGATTTTACCATTAAATTAAAACAGATTTGATAACATACCTACAAAGGAATTGAATTATTTGACCAACCATTGTTATTTCCACCCCTTAAAGTTGGTTGTAACAAAATTAATTCTAGAACAAAGATTTAGATAACACTTAGAATGTTCAAAATAAATAAGAACTGATTCATTAGTGTACACTGTATTTCAAACCTTGTTTTTTCTACTCTTTGCATTTATGTGGTTGGTAATAGCAATAATTTAATTGTTACATAATTTGTCTAACAAGATGCAAGAACTTCATACGGATGTGATGTGTGTCATATTAAGGGAGGTGTAATGATAATATCCATCTCTACCCCTTGTTATCAGATTTTGCTTATTAAAGAACTCTCTACACATATTACTCATCTTTCTATATTTTATTTATCAGGAAGTAATTTGTGCAAAAGTTATAGCAGTTATTTTGTCCACAAAAATACATGTGTAGAAATACAAATAAAACAAAAAAAAAAATTGTAAATCTTTTCTGGTAATTGCATTGTAACAGCTACAATACCAGGCAGTCATTCTTGAAGCTACCTAAAACCAACCCAACAATAAACTGGGAGACTGCAGTACACCAAAATCGTCTTAACCAAGAAATTACCCCGGGTCCTCTTTAGGCACAGTGTGTTACGACTGTCGTTACCTTGCTACATCAGAATGGCTAAAACCAAAAGGGAAATTCCACTCTCCCTGCATCTATAACGCCATCCCGATACACACACAAACTTAAGACAGAAAAGGATTAATAAAGAATGCCAGCACAAAAGAGTACTGAGAAATGCTTCAAACTGGTTTGGGGAACACACACTAACTACATTTTTGAAACTACATGTCTTCACTTTAAATCATAAGATGAAAATAAAATATTTAGAAATAAAGAAGGAAAAAAGGGACACTAAAAAATCACTGCCAACCCACTGAAAATAAAACCACAACAACATTTTTTAAAAAGTTTGTCAAAACATTTTTGTGAGAAATAATGCTCACTAAACCAACCTAGCACAAACAAAATTTAAAGTTTACAAAATGACTTGTCCCTCAGCCTTTTTGTGTAATATTTAAACTTTGACAGTGAAAAAAAAAAAAAAAAAAAAAATACTGATTAGTCAACTTAATTTACTTATTTTAAATTCAACCAACTTATCCTCTAACACAAAAAACTGTATTTTATTTTAAAAAATTGACTTCCAAAAAAAGATAATGTCCCTACCAAGTCTTAATTATTGTGTAGTGTACATGTGCATAGTGAAGTGAATACATAACTTGTTTTAAAAGAACATTGCTTCTCAGAGAGAAAACTTGCACAAAAAAACTGTGCAGCTTGTTAGATTAAATCAAACCTCATGGACAGAAAGAGCCAAAATAAAAGTCCCTTCAAGATCTTAAATATTTCATTTCACTGTATTTAACACAACTTCTTGTACATTAATTTATTTAATGCAATAAATAAACTGGCATGACATTTAAGCAGGATGTTTTATTACTTAAAAATGTACAGTAGCAAGCATCCCTTATTCCTGACTCGTGTCCACGTTCTCCGTCCTCAGGCCCTTGAACGACGGGACAGGCACATAGGTCACCAGCGTGTACAGTTTGTGAGGGGAGTCTTCGTCGTCATTGCGGCGCCGGGAGAGACGCACGCGGATTCTGAAGGGCACATTCCTGCAAGAACACACATCGTTCAAGTGAACAATCAAACATAAAAGAAACAGCAGTTTCAAAAACTAGTCCCTTAAAGAAGCCACGAGCCATGAACAAGAACACACTGAGATACGTACTCCACCATTAAGCTTTTTCATCACATGGCACATTTTTTAAATAAAATAAAAAAAACCTTGGACACTCAAAAATGTGTAATTTCAGTTACCACAACTCTCAACAATTTTTTTTATATCCTGCACAAGATAATGGATCTATACAAATTGTAATTCCATACAAAAATACATTACCATAATAGATATTAACAGAAAAAGGCATCAAAATTCTAAATAATCTGTTTAGTGTTGGGAAATTTTTCAAGATTTCCAGGCAACACCCCAGGTTGCGTAAATTCAATGTTTGAATGGAAGCACTGCAAAAACAATGTTATTCTAGGATTTAACCAGACACTGTCACAATCAAACTTGATGGCATTAACAGTCAGTGGGCCAACACTGATAGCTTTGAATATATATACTGTACAGAAGTCGCCAGCCCAGGTTAAAACTTCTAATACGGTTTTGAGGTAGTTGGTTAATTCACCGCCGCAATCGCCACCATCTCTAGGGCATCGACTTGTGGTGGTCCCTAGCGGACAAGTGTCGAACTCTTCAAACACCCCTTCCCCCTCCCGTTAAACGACGTTGAGCTGCAGTGAATGATAGGTGGGGGGTGCGGGGAATGACAGCGGGCGACAGTGCTGCGCTCTAACGTGTAAATAACAACTAAGACGATACAGGGCGTTACGGTAGCGCACTGCAGCGGTGAAGTTCCCAAGCTGCTCATCTTACGATTTTGAAAAACGTAGAGTAAATCCTATCCACTCGCGACTTCTATACAGTATATATATTCAAAGCTGATAGACACTGCAGTAATGATAACACATTAACAGTTAATATGGCCTCCAAAACTTTTCAGCACAGAAACACTCAACTACCGAGCTGCAAATACACATGTGTAAGTTAACTGACTTCCCGCTCATGGTAAAGCATAAAATAGAATATGATGTACTTTGTCTGTAAGATTAAACCCACATGAAGGTAATATTAAAATTGCTGCAGTTTAAACATTTTAATGTTGGTTTTCAGTGAAATGCTTCGATGTGATATACCTAATTAAAACCCTCCACACAATAAAAATACTTAATAATGGAAAATAATATAAAACAGAAATTAAAATGGAATGCAAAGAATAATAATCACAGGTTTAGCACAGCAAATGCTCTAAATTCAAGATTAACAGAGGGTGCACGTCTAACTATAGCCATCAAAACAATTAGTTAATTTATTTAAAGAAAGAGATAAATACTGTACTTAGGCGAATGTGCCCTCTCTCTCCGTGAAGAGAAAGAATGCATTTAGTGCTAAATACATTTAGTGCAATGTACATTCTTGATTTTCCTTAAAATGCTTTTGAAAAATTTTCTCTCTATTCCTAATTTATAATTTTTCCCAGATTTAGCTTTAGTAGGGCTAAGAAATTTTCTACAAATATTGAAATTTTCTTAAATGGATGAAACTGCACTATTTCTTTCTTCATAGCCCTTCCCAACTAGTAAGTTTTTCAGATTCTAGTTAGGATTTTTAAATTTACTTTTATGGTATATTTGTATAATTTAATAACATTAAAACACATTTAAAATAGGTTTGCCAGATTTAACCATTACATTTTGTTATAGTAATTTATGACATAACCTAACCAGTTTCATCTTAATGTGATAAAAAGTAAAAAGAAAGGATGCCTAATTAAAGAAACAGAAAAGAAAAAATTCACTACTTAAACTGCAAAAATCGTTATACGTGATTACAATTTCAATTTGATGCTGAGGATATGAGACAAATGATAAATTCAGTGATAAATCCAAACATTATACATCAAAATATACATTAACAAAAATGAGTCATAACTGTATGCATTCTACATCCTTCATACAGCCATAAACAACATTACAAAAATAAATATTAGCAAAATGAGTTTTTTTTTTACATTTTATTTTCTTGTGGTACGTTGATATTAGCCCCCCCCCCCCCCCCCCCCGGCCCGACCGTAAATGATTTTATTTCTACTTGTTTATGTTATCCAAACATTAACCACATTCAAATCAGAAAGCTTAATATCACAGAACATTCTACACATGACTGCAAATTCTGATAAAATGTTCCAGTGTCTTTGGAGCTCATGAATTTGCTGCAAACTTCAGCTGATTTAAGACAATTTGAATTTGATACTTTTACTTATGAGATGTATTTTTATAAATTTAAATTAATTTCTGTTTAGATTAGCTATATTACTTTGGTAAACAATTTGAGGTTAGTATCATTTGACAAAGTCACAATCATTTAAATTTCATAATGGCCAACAGGGTGTCTACAAATACCTACCTAAGTGAATAAAAACCAGGACTTTTTCAGGCTTTTAAATAAAATATTCTTACCACTTTTATTATGCAATAGCAGGGGTGCCACAACAGGGGGGGGGGGGGGGTGCAAGGGTATTTCCCCCCCCCCCCTTTGAAACCTTGAAGTGGGGGGCAAACGGGGGCAAAGAAAGTGTTGTGTAATCAATTTTTAGATAATAAAACTGCTTAGATAGCACCATTTTCCACCTTAAAATACAAATTTTCCCGGGGGAGGACCCCCGGACCCCCCGCTTCAATAGGGGGGATCGATGATTCTTTATAAAAAAGTATATTGCCCCCCCCTTTGGAAATTTAGTTGTTGCGCCCCTGTGCAATAGGACATATTTTGAATGCAATAAGGAAAACTAAATATAAACTAAATGTACCATTTGCAGGAACATGCTAATTTCTATATTAAGCATTCAGTTTTGAAAACTAATTTAGAAAGTTAAAATAATTTTACAATATATATTTAAAATAGTTAGTACCATAAAAAAATATATACCGAAGCAAGGCATAAAAAAAATGCAAATTAGCAAACAGAAGCTGCTGAAAATTAAAGTTTTACTATTTACACCGTGTTGAACACTTGAATTGAATATTACGCTCACAATTGGGCTTTCATTCAGTGGCAAGGAGTCCTCCCTTTTCACTCACTTCCCCTCCCCCCTAATATTCTCCACAGATCCTCTGCATCTTTCACCCCTACCTTCTCTCCATCCAGCCCATTCCACTCCCGCCCTGTCCTACCCATCAGGTTCTTGGCTTTTCAAAATATTGTTTTATTTCCTTTTGACATTTTTCTAAGATTAAACTATAAATCTTGCAGATTCCAGGATTGGGGAAATATACAGATGTAGCATCAGATCTGATTCTAGATGATGGAAAGGGGCGTTAAGCCAAAAGGGGAGGGGGATTTCAGTGCACTACTTGTACCAACATGGCAACCAGGGGTGCAACAACAGGGGGGGGTAAGGGTATTTTGTCCCCCCCCCCCTTCTGAAACCTTGAAGTGGGGGCAAACGGGGGTACAGAAAGTGCTGTGTAATCAATTTTTAGATAATAAAACTGCTTAAATAGCACCATTTTCCCCCTTGAAATACAAATTTGCCCGGGGGGTCCTCTTCAATAGGGGGGATCGATGATTCTTTATAAAAAGGTATATTGCCCCCCCCCCCCCCCTTGGAAATTTAGTTGTTGCGCCCCTGATGGCAACCTTTTTTTTTTTTTTTTTTTTTTTTTACAAAATATCAGCTGTACCTGCATTGGAGGTTAAAATGGATAAAAATGCCAACCCATATCATATTGGTATTATGAAGATTAATTTTGGACTTTTAATATATACAAACATATTAACCAGTTAATATTTTGATCTAATTTTCTTCAGAAAAGCTCAACTACAGTCGTTTATAAAATCAAACTAGAAGGGCTGATACAAATATTAACAACAAACATCTGCCATACTAGAATGTGATAATCAGAACGAAAAAAAAAAAATGGAGGAAAAAACTGCTTCACATCTGACAGCTAATGCTCCATGTGTATCCCTTCCTAATCTCTGGAAGATACACGTTAAAAATATAGGTATAAGTTTGTTTATTAAGGTCAGGTACATTAACAAAACTTATCTATTTAATAACAGTAAGAAAATTTTATAAATAAATTATGTTATAACTTAACCCAATGAACAAATTATTTTTACAATATTTTTAATTATCTAACCTAACCAACCAGACACGTGAAATTACCGGAATTATTTTCATACAATTCACACGTCCCTAAATTTACCCTGAATGGATGATTTCTTAATTCCTAATGTAGTTTGTGAAAAATAATATTTTATAGCTTGTAATACCATACCTGCATCAACGTAGACGTAGCTGCTTCATGGAACGAAAAACAAGAAAAATTGAAAATATGTTTTTCCAGTACTAGATACGTCCATAAATTTACCCTGAAAACTAATAATTCAAGAAAAATAATGGTTTAAAGCTTACATTACAATACCTGTTTTCACACAGCTGTCGCCAGTCATTGTTTACCTGCGATCGTCTATCTCATTGTTTAGCCTAACTGTAGCCAACTATGGAGAATTAAAAATTTACGCTAATTCTTCAGTTTCATATATTGAAGTTTATCCCTGGATTCTGATGACATGATCCTGTGGTACATGATGCTTGCTGTTCAATTCAGTATGTCAGAAGATCCTGTACATAAAAAATAACTGTCATATAATAATGAATTATGATTGTATGTCAAATAAAAAGGATTTTTCAACCTACAAACATAATGATTTCCTATTTTGCTATTTATTTTATAAACAAGATCTTCCGACATACTAAACTAAGCATCATGTACATCAGGATCAAACCAACAGGATCATACCATCAGGATTTAGGGATGAACTTATTCCTCACAGAAAATGAGTGACATTAACAATACAATTCAAATTTTTGCCTCCCGTTAAGACTTGTTCATTACGAGACTCAAAATAGTATGTACTTTAAATGCAATGTAACATTTCACAATACAATTACTTATTCTAATATAATTACAAACATGAGATATAAACATTAAAAATTCTTTACAATTGCACTACAGTTGTTATTTAAATGAATTCAATTATTACAAGTGTGAAAACCATGCTTACCAATTTTCTATCTTTCTGTTCTTAAAAGCAGCGACATACGATAATTACCATAAAAGGCTTAAGCTATTATTTATATTTTACTTGGGCTTGTCAAAGCAAAATTTAAGAGATGGATAAACCAAACCCACACTTCAAGGAACTAAAAAGGAATCAGCCATGGCCTATTACAGCAGTGAATTAATAAAATATGGTAAATATTGAATATCGCAATTTTTCAGCAATAAATAAAAATACTAAGTGTATTTAATTATTTCCTAACATGTTTTCTAATCATTTTGTAAAAGTGTATTGCATTCGAACATGTGGATTTCCCGTAGTAATTATTTTGAGTAAAGATTAGGATAGCCACATGTGAAAATAGTAATTTTCAGGTACACAAATTGTAAAAAATTATTGTAAACATTACCTGTAATGTAAATATAGTGACAAGTTTATGTGGTACTTTAACTGCAAAGAAAACACAGAGATTGTAAATAATTTGATATAAATGTGGGTAAATAAGTAGTGTACGGATTAGCGCCAAAAAAAATTGTAAAATATGAAATAACTTTCATTATATGCTCTTTTACGTCCTCTTTTCATAACCGCCCGCGGAGATAAGAAATTCCAAATACTTTAGGAGATATTGAATTTTTTAATTTTCATCCTGTGCACTTGTGCTGCGTTCATTGTTGCTTGTTTACAAGTATGATTTTTTTTGCAACGTATGTGAAACCTAAGATGCACATAAAATTCTGCCATCCCCGATTACACCCGAACAATTCACCTTCGGCCAACCTCGAGTTTATTTATTAATATTTATATTTCTCAACCTGTTTATTTTAATGTAGCTATACTTACCTAACTAACCGTCCATAGCGTTTTGCAATTGTTTTAATGTAGCTAACCTAACCGACCACTTTTAATATTTGAATTCATTTTTCCTGCGCAAAAATAAAAGAAATCCCGAAGTTGGCTAAAGGTGAATTGTTCGGGTGTAATCAGGAATGGCAGAACTTTATGTGTATCTTTGGTCTCCCACGTCCACGACTACATCATGTAAAAAGAAAATTACGTGAGTTCCGTCTGTAGTCATCTGTTCATCCTTTGTCCCGGTTTGTTAGGTCAGGTCAGCTACATTATAAATACTTTAAAACTAAACAACCATTAAAATTAATTTTATTATTTTTAATTTCCGTTCAGTTTCAAAGTATTTATAATGTAGCTGACCTGACCTAATCTACCTTTGTCCCGTTTTGTTAGGTCAGGTCAGTTACATTATAAATACTTAAAACTATACAAGTAAAATTAATTGATATTATTTTTAATTTCCGTTTATTTTGAATTATTTATAATGTAACTAACCTTACCTAAAGGAAAATTTGTTATTAAGGCATTCACGCGCACACGGCAAAATATAAAATGGCGACGGTCGAATGATTACGTACGTCTTGTATTGAAAAATAAGAACGGCGATATCTCCAAAAGTAATTGGAATTTTTTATCTCCGCAGGCGGTTATGAAGACGACGTAAAAGAGCATATAATGAAAGTTATTTCATATTTTTACAATTTTTTTTGGCGCTACTCCGTACACTACATATTTACCTAAATGTGTTATTTTCTTTCACCGAACAAAAATGTTAAAGTGTTGTGATTTATAGAATAAAAACATCATGACGTACAATGCACGGCTTGTATGAAATTTTCCAGAACACTTCTGTAACGATGGGTGGAAATGCAAGCAAAATGCACAAAGTTGAAAAGTTGGCCAATGCTCTAGTTGCAATTTTTCATGGTACACAGAATATTTAAAAACATTTTTTAACATTAATAAATAATAATATATCACACTTGGCAAAGAAGCAGCAAATACACAGTTAACATGACATTATTGATGTATCGATAAACAAATGCAAACAGATGGTAAATAAATTAAATGTACCAAACTTAAAACTGTCTAATAAAACCACTTCTAAGGTTAGCAAAATAAAATAAAATATTGATTTTCTTTTAGGCATCAAGGCTAAAATAGAAATTTACAGGATGTAACTAGCTACATGTGTTTTCATAGTTCAAAATAATCCATCTAACACAAGAAATGGGCGCAGGAAACAAAAATTCAAAATTAAAAAATTTATGGTTAAAAATTTACCTTATACCCTTCGACCAAACTTGTTTATTAAGACGAATGTCGATCCTCACATCCTGTGTACCCATCCGCTTTAAAGCAAACTTGCGTATCTCTTTGATGGCCCGAGGTGCCCTTTTCTTGAATCCCACTCGATGAAGCCTTTTGTGTAGGTTGATGGTATATTCGCGAGTGACCACTTCATTGATGGCAGATTTGTTTTTCTTCTCAAATTTTGGTTTTGCCATCTCGCTAAAGTAAACACACAAACACGTTACCTTGAATACATTTTAAAAGCAAGTAACAGACTGCAAATAATAACTGAAAATATACAATCTGCAAACACCAGAAATTAATAATAATATTTTTAACACGAAGGTTTTTGTTGTAATCTTTTTAAAAACCAGGATGATTAAAGATATATTTTACCTTTATGGTTACAAAACCACAGTGCAAGCGACAGAACCACACATAGAAAGTATATAAAAAAACATTTAAACCATGGAGGAAAAACATGTGACTTTATAAAGTAAGAAAACTTCTAATTCACTTATAATTTTAGATTGTAATATTTAAAAAATTTGTACTAGATTTTGTAATTTTTTAAGGGTACCTATTCATAAGATTGTCTTTTAAAGTCCATTCCATATGACACAGAAACGTAACTATGAAACACGGAATGACAAATATTTAAATTTCACTATTTGTTTTACATTTCCACACTGCGAAGAAACATAATACTTGACAGGAATGAGATGGCATTTTACAATTACGAAAATTATTTACTTTAGAAACATTATAGATGCAACAACATAACATGGCCAGTTTTACTAATACAAATAAAAATAAATCATACTGTTATGATGAAACACAAGTGTATTCATATTTATTACTTGAACAATACTTTCAGAAAGAAATACCTACATGGATTCTTATTTCAATGTTGGTGTGCCATACATTTTGTTTGAAATAGTCTCAAGTTGAAGCAGATATGATGGTCTTGATGAAGACCATCTTATGATAGTGCCATTATATTTTATTTATGAGAATGCATAATCGTATCTCACAGTCGTTGCTTGTGAACACTATCGCAGATGCATGTTTCATAGTCTCTTAGACCATGCTTAAGATCACGAATAAGACCATCTTTG
This sequence comes from Bacillus rossius redtenbacheri, assembly GCF_032445375.1. Classification (NCBI taxonomy): domain Eukaryota; kingdom Metazoa; phylum Arthropoda; class Insecta; order Phasmatodea; family Bacillidae; genus Bacillus; species Bacillus rossius. The sequence continues at coordinate 31,336,646 of NC_086342.1, read as the reverse complement.
CCAAGCCTGCTGCAGACCAGTCTCAAACAATAGCTTGTTCAGATCGCAGTGTATAAAATGGCTGATTTTCATGAACATTATATAGCCGTCACCCGCGGTCTCGGGATCGAGACCAGGGGTGGTCCTAGTGGTTTTCAGTGGCTCTAAAAAAAATCTCCTGTGGACGCCAGGTTAATTCGAGGATTAACCGAGGTGGTCGTGGGTTTTTGTCCCTGCGTGTTCGACTAGGATTGAAGGCTGTTGATGGTGGGAGTCTTTACTCCTAATAAGCACTGGCCCTAAACAGTATATTGTTCTGTTTTGAAAACTGTTTATTTACATTAAAATGCAATTACCACATTTTTAGGCCTTCAGCCCCTAATTTGTCATTAGATATTTTATTCAAGGGATGTGGAATGTTTTGTTATTAAGTTTCATATAAATTAGTTTTAGTTCTTTTACTCGGTTTGGCCGGAAGCAGCACCGTCGCTCCTCTCTGGCTTTTCTACTACCCGGCAGTCATCAGTCTTCATCAGGCCATGGTAAAGAGCAGATACATCGATCCGCCGGAAGCCATCACCGTTGTTTCATTGATTACAGTTCGTCTGATAATTAATGAATTCAACCTTGCTATCCTACCGCCTTCTGCTGTTAGGTGAATGCCTGTTTAGTTGCTTAGGGTGCCAACGGGCCGGGATTTACACACCTGCGGGCCCGTTCGCAGGTAGAGCACGATCGTCTGTCCCAGGGTATGACGTCGCCTTGTGGCATCAGCAGGCGTCAGGGGTGAGATTATGTGTCCTAGGACTAGTGATCAGGGCGGCTTCCAATTAGTACACACGGGTTCCTTTTAACATTTATTAACACGCTATGTTCATACATGGTGCTGCATGAGTATGACCTGTGTTAATTCAGGTTTGGCTCGGCACGGCATATCTATTGCGGCTTGCTACTTTATAAGGCCTGCTGACCCCGGGCATAATAAATATTCTTGACACAAAGTTACCTCAGTCCTGTAGCCATTCCCCAATGGATGTACAGGTTTACACAAATACCCCAAAACAAAGAAATTATACTGCGAACACGCGGGGGTTGACAATATGTAGTGACGTCGTCCGGCCGGAGGCCGATTCAAGCCCAACTTGCAACCGCCCGCCAGTAAACCCACCTCTTTCCGGAACAGACCTTTTTCTGAAAGACATTGTACATGTCTCCGACCTGGTGCTTCTATGGAATGTTAGTTCAGCCAGTGCCCATAGATGGAAACTATAATTTATACACATACATGACGCGCCGCCGGCGGTCTTATCTACGAGAGCCGTCGCCATGCGCCCCCCCTCCCAGCTTCGGAGAGATTGTCCACCGCCCCGAGCGGCCGTTTACCGGGCCGAGCGCCGGGTGGGCGCTCGACCCCTGGGCAATTCGGCGACCCGCAGCACAGGACGCTCCACCCTTGCCCGCAAGGGAGGCTTCCTCCGCCCCCCCTCTCCTTCTTTCATCCGGCTATCAGGTATAAAAGGGCCCTGCGGAGAGCCCTCAGGGAGAGTAGGGCGCTCGCCTCCTGACGAGCAGTCTCGCCCTTCGCGTACACGACCAAGCGACAACGAAGTCTATCGCTGCCGCCCGAGGCTGGGAACTCTCGTGTTCGTGCTGTGTTCCCGTGAATAAAAAAGCTGCTTACCAGAACGTGCTGTGTTAAGATTTCGAAACCCCGTCAGTTCCGCCACCCCTCCACAGCCTTCCTGTCTGAACCAAGGGGGGGAAAATCTCCGGACGACAGCCGTTCCCGGATTCACTCTCCACGCTACTGCGCGGGAGCTGGCCTTGGCAGGTAATTCCGCCATTCCTGGTTCCAAAGGGAGTTTGGGTCCCGGGCCGGTCAGTCTACTGCCTCCGAGTGTCTTCGCCGAGCGAGAGGGCTGGTACTACGCGGTTACATCGCGTATCAGACCTCTTTCCCCGGCGGAGGGGGAAACAGAACCGCCGAGAGAGCGAGTCGGGACTACGCGGTTACATCGCGTACCGATTTCCTCTCGCCTGGCGAGGAGAGACAACTACGCTGGTAACTCCGCGTGTTGGGGAAGGCCAGGGGGCCTCCGTGTTTCTCCCGCACTTGGCTTTAGCCTCCCGGCCAGGTGAAGTCGGAGGGCGGTTTTAATCGCCGTCCGAGTTTCCCGAGTCGAGGAAGGACAGAGGTCGAACCAGAGCCTCTCCCCTAGCCCTGTGTTCGCGCTCAGGGACCTAGGGAAGACACCCCCCCCCCACCGCCATTTAGAGGGATCGCCCCTCTCACCATCCCCCCCCCCCCCTTTTTCTTGTTCAGGTGTCAGACACCAGCTGGGGGAGTAAAAACCGAAGACCATCCCTGCCTCCGCGACCAGCCTTCCTGTTCGCCTCCCCTTAAATGCCGAGACACCGGGCCGGCCAAAAGAAAGCAGCGAAGGTGCTAGCGGCCAAGTTACGGGAGGAGACTGGCCCTAGAAATATCTATACGGTGCTACGATACGAGGCCGCCCGCGCTCGTGGGGGTCGCGTCCCCGCGCCTCTCGCAGTGCATAGGGGCCCACCGACGCAGGAGCGGTACTCCCCCGGGTGCTTTCGAGTACCTGCAGTGATCACCTCACTGCCAGCCTCACCAACGAGGGCACCACCAACAGCCGCCCATGTCGCAGCCCAGGCCATCAACCAGCGACCCCCGAGCGACCACCAAGGGGTGACCCCGCAGGCGGCCCTGCGCCAGCCGACCCGACCACAGCTGCGGCCTGCACCCCCACAGGCCAACCGCCAGATCATCGAGATCCCCCCCCGCTCGCGGCCACCTCCGAGTCGCCAAGTGGGAGCCTGTTACCCTCCAAAGGAGGCCACCTTCCCCTGCCTCTGAGGGCGAAACTCTGACAGTTCCTCCCCTCCCCCTTACCGCGAGGAACCCCCCTCCTTTTTTGTGCACTGGAGAGGGAGGACGTGCGTCATACAGACTAAACAATGGTGTGTCTTGGCCTCTATTAAACTGTGGCACCAATGAGCATTCATGTGTAATATAGTAATGTTGTAAAGTATTTGTTAAATTAGGGAAGTGTGCCGAGATCTTATGGGTAACTGTATTTTGCCTCTGTATGCCACTGACCATTGTACCAGGCTGGGGGATATATTACTCCAGCAATGTTGGCCTGGTGGGATCCTTACCCCAGAAAAATCTGGCGAAATACATCAGTAATATTGGATTTTTTTTTTACTGCTCTCCTCTCCTCTCCTCTCCTCTCCTCTCCTCTCCTCTCCTCTCCTCTCCTCTCCCTTCTCTCTCCCTCTCTCTCTCCTCTTCCTCCGGGGCGGCCTTCGGGATTACGCTCTAGCATCCTTCCTCCCCTGGAGCGGCCTTCGGGATTACGCTCAGACTCCCTTCCCACCTTGGAGCGGCCCTTCGGGGATTTCGCTCTAGGCTCCTGTCGCCCCCTCCTCACCCTAGAGGTGGGTTGTGACAGCAATTTTCGGTATCTGTTCCAACCTGATACTGATACAGCATTGTATCATGTTACAAGTTTCTGATACTTCTGTATCAGACGGTCCCAGGAGGCAACAAAGCTCCGCGTACGCAGACCGTGCAACCGGAAGGAAAATCTGATACATTATTTATCACGCCTGGTAATTCTCTACCTCTGATTTTCTCATGCCCGCCTGATACAACCAGTATCAATCAGTTCAACATTCACTGCAGTTCGTCCTGGCCGTGTATCACCATGTTGCGGGCTGTCATGCTTTGTAGTTAGTATCTTTATAGTGAAATAAGGAATGGATAAGTGCACGAAAAAGACTTCATTTGTGTGGAATTTTTTCACGGAAAATAATGAGTTTGCTAATTGTAATTTGTGTAAACAAAAACTGAGTTATAAATCATCGACTAATCTGAAGAAACATTTGAAACGTAAACATTGATATAGTATGCTCACTAATGTACCTATCTGTTTTTTTTATTTTTTATTTTTGATAAAATCGTGAATTTTTAATGTATAAAAACACTAGTTACTAATTGTTTTCGAAAAAAGAAAGTCCATATGTTGATTACATCTGTTATTAGTGTCAACTGAGAATTTATTTGCATTTTCATAGCTGTTAGGTGCACAAATATAAATATTATATCTTGTATTAATGTACTTTTTAATATTAAAATTTCATTAGTTTTATTATTGAACGAGACGGTGCACGCACTGTGCACTGAGCGTACTTTGAAGTAGGACAATAAACAAAACGACTTGTAACCAGGGCTGCCACTCTGATATTCATGAAAAACCTAGATAACCTACAAAAAAACCCAGACACATGGGTAAAAAACCCAGATGCGTCTAAAATGCTATTGTTGAAAATGTTTGCGTACTAATTCAAAAATATAAACATAACTGGTTTTAATATAAAACAATTAATTACCTTACAAGACTGAAAACGGTTAAATACAACCAATACAAGAAAATTACACTGCAGCAAAATGGCTGTATAAGTAATTCTTGGACCAGCACATATCATAAAAAAACCTACAAATATATACATGACAAAACAAACACCATCACTGCATTCTTTAAACCGGTAATTGTTTTTATAAAACTGCATCATGTACGTTAGTCTTTATTCAGAGTCTGATTCTACAAGATTGGTTTGAAGGTTAATTGTTGCATTGGTTTTGTGTTCTGCAAGCCTCTTTGAAGAATGTGTCTAATTTAATATTCGACTTAGCTTCTTGAAAACTAGTTTTGTGTTTATATGTATTTTTGTGTGTGAAACACATAGATTTGTTTGCATTTATCAAACAGATATTGCAACAGATACAGTAGCTACTACCTTTATTATTGTTTTAGGTATAAAAATAATTAAAATTATAAAAAACCTAGAATTGTTGGAATTCATTATTTAAAAACCCAGAAACCCAAACACCATTGGAAAAACCCAGATCTGGGTGGAAAAACCCATGAGTGGCAGCCCTGCTTGTAACAATATCGCTTTGCTCCTCTCCTTCAAGGCTTCAACGCCTTCCCCTGCGCTTCCTCCCCTACATTCTTTCCCTTCTTTATCCCTTATTCGTCGTTCCTGCTCCCTCCCTTTTCACAAGCTCCGCCGTGGTGTTGTTCCAGGTGAATTCTGAACTGATACTAAAGTCTCTGATACTTTTCAAGTGTACTCGTTTGCCGTTCCTGATACAGGCGTGTATCAGTGACAAATTATCAGGTAGATAATTTTAGACCCACCTCTACCTCTCCCCTATCTTCGCACATGCCCAGCAAGAGGGCAGGCAGACGACATTCTAGGCAGGGCAATCACCAGCCGGACTAGAAGGAACTTTTCGGATTTCGGTAGCGCCTGAACCCGCTACACCTCGGGGGTTTTCAACCCCACCTTAAAACCCTCCATCACCAACGGTCTCTGGCTGGGACACGTCAGTACTGGATAACTAGCTATACGAAAACCCCCCTCTTAAATTCAATCACAGCCGAAGGCCTAGTGGGCCACGCCCAAAACCTTTGGTTAGCGACTGTGCTAGCCTGGCGCCCACCGGAACATACCCACACACCACCACTTCCCACTAGGCCCCGCCCAGGTCTCGAAGCCAAGACCGCGGGTGACGGCATTAGTACAGACACTAAATGGGCACGAAGCCTTATAAGAGCAGTGGACAAAGAGGCAGGTCTCGAAAGTCCTCGGGCCGAATTAATAACATGATTACAAATATTACATTTAAAACAAAAAGCCCCTTAGAGGGTAAACATTTTAAGTTAAGCAGTGGCGAGCTCAAACCGACCGGAGGGTGTCGCGGAGTCTAGAGAAAGTGATTTGTAGAATTTACGCTATTGAAGTTAATGGCCAATGGAACAAAGGTTGATGGACTCCGCGGCGCGCGACGCAGCTTACCCTGTTAAGGCTTGTTGACGAACTGTTGTTCAAGACAGTGTCCGCATGCCTCCAAGGCCCTCCTTCCCGCTGAAACGTGCCATGTGCAAAAACAATGCAAGCCATGCTTTCGCCTAATCGTGCAAAGACACAATTTAATAATCCTTAAATTTAAGAGTGTTTCCGTGATAGAAATTGTTTCTTTGAAGCCCCTGCGAATAAAACATGATAAATGATATAGCGGCATATCAGTGACATCACTGGGCTGGTTGATCGTATTCGGAGCACCGCACGCACTGCACGATCCCTGCATTCACTATGCTGTATCCGATTACCCCCGCATTTCGTTGCACACGCACCCCAGAGAGGCGCCGAGGTGGCATAATGGCCTTGGGCGACGTCAACCTAACCATTTTTGCTAATTCTCCTATGTGAATCTAGACCATTTATGGGGCAGTGTATAACCCAGCCATCATTAGCTTCACCAGCCATGTGACTCTTTCGCTGTGTGGCTTCGAACTTATGACACTGGACGACTTATGAACATTGCTTAAATCACCCGTGAATTTGTCTGCCGGTTTTTCAAGTAATATTGATTCAGCCAATTTAACATAGATTCTTGGTGCTCACTACAGAACCCTAACTATGTGTTTTAATCACCCACACAATTTACAAAATATTGATGCAAGGACTAAGCATAGAAAGCCAGTATCTATAAGTTTTGTTCCATGTTATGTTCTGCTGTCACCCGAGGTCTCGGGTTCGGGACCCAGGATTAGCCCAGTGATTGCTGGTGGAGATTATTTAGTTCTTTTCTTTATGAGGGGGTGCCAGGCTAACCGTTGCGATTGTGTGGGTCGTCGGCCCCAGTGTGGATCACTGTTCTCGCGGCGATTATTAATTTATAAACCTTACAAAAGCTTCCAATTAAAGCTGGTTCAGGCACATGGTTCTTACACAGTAAATATGAGTTTTCTCCTACACAAATTACCCGTTGTTTGTTGTGGCAGCTGCAACACTAGGGTGGATGTCACCACACACAATTATCGTCTGTCGCCATTAGCATGCATTGTCGAGCGCAATCGCGAATGTTGTCATCCTTATCAAGATGCACAGTTAAGTTCTTTACCGCGGGACAGAGCGTCCGCCCTAGGCCGCGTTCTGTTGGCTACTGCAACACTACAGCATCGCAAACTTTCTCCGTGTGGGCCGCGCGAGGGATGCGTTCCGCCAGCGGGATTAGGTGCTGATAGGGTGGGACCGGGCTTTACCGCCGCAGGAGGTACGATGTCAGTTCTTTAAAGTGCTATGTAGTTTTTCTGGGAAAACTGTAAATCTGTAAACCAAGTCACGTATGAATAAAACCAGGGGTTTTTCAAATGTTTCTATCATTTAGATACATTTTTCAGCTTAACCTGTGACACGAATGTGTAGTGTCTATTGAGCTTCTAATTAAACTTCAGGCTACTAGCCTAGTGGACCCCGTTGGGGCCGACGACCTACTAGAAATAATCGGTTAGCCGCAAGAGCTAGTCTGGCACCCGCTCAGAGCAAAGTCAAACCTCATTTATACCAGCCTCCACTAGGCACACCAAACAAATTGAATACAATTGAATACAAGACTGCGGGTGATGGCAGTACAGTAATCAATATGAGGGAATTGTAGTGTGTTCAGTCTATAGGTTTTAACATAAAATAATTTACTGTTTTTTGTGTGTTTACAACACATAGTACCACTTTGATGCCAGTCGCCGGTGCTCCCTCTGGGTCACACAGGCCATTATGTACCAACATCACTTAGTCGAACTGCGTGTGCAACGAACACGCCCGAACGTGATGTGCGCCGCGACGAACAGCAAGTCGACTACAGCGCCCGGCCCAGTGTGGCAATGTGCTAGTGTGTAATTAAATAAGTAATTCCTTTTTTCAAAACCAAAATATTAATAATTAAAAGATACTGAAATAATATGAGAATTATGTGCAATTGTAAAGTAATCATGTAATACCAAATTTAACATTTAAGTCCAAAACTGGTCGGAGCTGTTTTCCCGCACTACAAGCATCTTGGCGCGAGGTCGCGTGGCGCTCGAGTGGCAGTTGTCTTCCGGCGCTCACCAGGGATGGTCGCTTCGCACCCTTCGCGCAGACATCATCGCGCCAAAACCAGCATCTAGGCGACATGACGTAAGAGCATCATAAGTAAGGACTTTTGTATGCGTAATCCAGTCGCGTCACGGCAATCTACAGTAACTATAATGTTTTAGCATTTATTATCAAGTTAGGCTTGTTTAGGTTCATAGTTTATTTAACATTATTATATTTAATTTGTGTTACGTGTTCACAATCCAGCCGCGTCACGGCAGTCATCAGTAACAGTCATGTCTCGCAGTATATTTTTACGTACATCTAAACGTATTTGTAATTCATCACGAACTTTGACTTATAAATATATGTAGTTGCATTCCTGTCTAAGAACTTTTGATTGTGTACTTTTGACATTTCATATTCAATTTCAGTTATAACATAAATTTAGTTGCAACTTTTCAGTGCTGCGATAATTTGCCACAGCCTTCGTGTTGTCAGTATCTGTCTCAGGATAGTACTGTATACATGTGTTTGCCACCTAACCTGTTCGCGCGCAACGTCGGTATGTGTTAAATCGACTGTGTAGAGACGGTCTGACAACAGACTCATCCAGGGTTGGACCAGCAAGTTTATGAAACCGTAATAAAGTGCAGTGTTTTCTCTGTCAGTTTCCTTTTATTTCAAGGCGTCTTTGGGTGGCCTGAACAGCCCAGGTAGTTTATAATAACGACGCGTTCCTGCCTGCAGCCACGAGGTCGCACCCCCGTTTTTGCCCCTTGATATCATTTTTAATTTAATATTTATTCAAAACTTAATCAGGCAGCGGTATTGGCGTCAACTTCCTTTAGGCAGTGTTCGTCAGACCATGGTCTGGGGTGGGCATTATGTTCCTTCGGGAACCTTGAAAATTCATTCTATTGACCTTTTCACTCTTATTACTATAATTCATCAAACATAAACGTTTGTTAATAACTCGTAACTTATACCTAGGTCACTTTGCACACTCGAACTCGACCATTTTAAATTTTGCCTCACGAATGACCCTGCCATCAGGTTAATCACTTATGGAACTGGTCAACTCTAGAATTACAAGTTTTAAATTAATAAGTCGCGCATGCATGTGCCACCATCAACTATGTCACTACCAAATATACCATAGATCTAGCATTCTGACAACCGAGCCCGATTCATTATTATATTTGTATACTTGGGGGATTGTCTGCCACCAATCAAACTTTCATTAATACTGCTGTTAGGTGCAATTTATTCGTGCAATGTGTATATTTTCTCGCTTAAGGGTCAACGACGTAATTTTTCGGCACGAGCCACAACTGTAGAGTGATTTGTGTGAATAAAACTATATTTCCTACAAACTGTCTTAAGTCATTTACCACTTATCATTAATAATATTAAAGAATCAACATACTGTGCTGGATTGTGATTGTGCACCTGTGAAACAGCTAATTATTTATATTCAATAATCAGCAGCTTACGAGTTTAGTGAACCATTCTTGGGCTACGACCCACAAACAACATAACTTTAATTGGACTCATGAGCTAGCCCGGAATCCTCCCAGACAATCAACACCTTAATTCACTCAGCATTCACTAAGCCCATTCTCGGCTTTCAACCCCGCGACTCGCCTAGTTCTCTGCACCGTCTGCAACCCACCCTCCATCCTTTTAGCGTCGGAAACGTTTCACCTAAGCTTCCAAACCCCCGCATGATAGACTCTTTCCTACTCTGTCCAACTTTTCTTCCAGAACCATCCTTGTTTCCTGTAACCAACCTGCTTGATATTAATGGATGAAATTTTGCATCCTACATGTAAGTGCATAGGGATTTCCCTCTCTCTATGCAGGTTTTACCTGGGCCCAACTTATCTAGTTTTAGTCTAGTATAGTCAGTGGCGGTCCCGGGGGGGGGGGGGGGGGGTTGGGGGTTTAAACCCCCTCCGAAAATGTGAAGAAAACATCTAGAATGGAAAAAGTAAAAACATTCCTAGTCCCAGCAAAATAGGTACGATGGTCTATGGGCAGCGCTCAATCTACCAAACTTTGTGAGATGTTTTCACGTCAGTGTATACATTATGGTGTTCGTATTACATTTGTAGTCTGCTACCGTGAATTACTTTAATTTTTTTACAAATTAGTTTGTGTTATTTAAAAACTAAGAATTGTTTGTGCGCTACGTTTATCTCAATTTTTGCATAATTGTGGACTGTATTTCTGCAGTTTTAACTAGACATTATATGAGTGAATTTTATACCCTTTGTTTTTACTCGTAGAGTTGCCCCCCCTCTCCCCGAGGCCGCTCTGCCCACCGACGGCGGCTCAGGCCGGCAGGCGCTTTCGAGTCTGGTTGTTAGTTCGGTCAGGTGTGTGCTCATCGCTCGTCTGAGGTCGAGCGAACCGCGGCAGCAGCTGCATGACGCTGCAGCGCAGTCCACCTTTGTCCGTCTGTCGTAGGTCGCGGTACTTGTACTGCCCCTCCCACTCATAGTCCCGGAAATAGCGAGGGGCCTTCACGCAGCGCGTGGACCGGCGTACCTCGGGCCCGTCTCCCGCGTGCACCACCATCGTCGTCTCCTCAGGGGGCATGTCAAGCACCACGGGCTGCGCCCGGTCCACGTCACTCTCCCCGCTGAGGAGTCGCACCGTCACTTCGTCGGCCGTCATGTCGCTCGTAGTCACCCGCCCGCCCCCCGGCCGTCGTTCCCACGGGCGGGTGCACCCCCGTCGGCGTCTCGTACCATGGTCAGGGGGGTCACCGTCGGGTCGTTCAGGTCGACCGGGTCCCCGGGGACGGTGTCGTCGGCGGACACCTCCTCGATGGTGACGTCTGACCTGCGCGTTCCGTTATCGTCGTCATCCCGGAATATCGTGTCCACGAGGCGCTCCAGCTCGTCCAGGCTCGCACCCCGTGGTCTCCCTCCGTCTGACGCGTCAGATGTCATCGCTCCCCCCTTTGGCTCCTGAATTAGGCCGACGTTTCCCACCTGGTCACCCTCAGGGATCGCCTGGTACTGCAAGGCCCGGTCAGGCTCTTCCGCTGGGTCGTCGGCGGGTACGGGGGTCGGTAGGTCGTCATCGTCGGTCGAGTCCGCCAGTCTGAGGTTGTCCCTGTGAACCTTCGTCATGCGCCCATCAGCGCGACGGACGAGGTACGTCGTGCTCCCCAGACGAGCGACCACCTCCTGCGGCCCCGTCCACTTGGGCGCGAGTCCAGCGCAGAACCCCCTGTCGCCCGACGACAGATGGTGGCACCGGACGTAAACCCACTGTCCTGTCTCGAGCCGACCAGGGGGCCGGGTCGTCTGGGGTGTTCGTCGTGCCAGGAAGAGCTCCTGGTGTCGTCGGGCATCGTCACGTAGCTCGTCAACAGGTGTCACATCGGTGTGTATGAGTGCTTGCGCCTCCCCGGGCAGGGCGAGGTTGCGCCCCTGCACCAGTTCGGCGGGGGAATGGCCCGTGACCACGTTCGTCCGTCGGCGCAGGCAGTACAGCAACGTCGGCAGGTGCAGGTCCCACTTGGTGTGGTCCTCGTCCAACCGTATGCGAAGCTGAGTCTTTATGTCCTGGTTCTGCCTCTCGGTCGGATTCGCGCGCGGGTGGTAGGTGGGCGTCGTGCGATGCTCCACCCCCCACCGCTCACAGGACATTCGCCAGTGTCTCCCCACGAACTGCGCCCCGTTGTCCGTCAGCAGGACCACGGGGTACCCGTATCGCGGGAAGAACTCGCGCTCAAGCAGGGCAATCACGGTGCCGGCATTCACGTTTGGAACTGCGAACGCCTCCGCCCAGCGGGTGAAGACGTCCGTGACCACCACGATAAAGCGCCGGCTGCGGGACGTGCGAGGGTACGGCCCCATGATATCCACCGCCACAGTGTGGAAGGAATCCCGGGGCCGTCGTGGGACCTGCTGCTCCTCGCCCTCGGGTCTCCGGGACTTCCGCTCCTGGCAACGCTGGCAGGCCCTGACATAATGACGTACCTCCGCCGCGTCCCCCGGCCAGCGGAACGTCCGTCGGATCTCCCGCAGTGTCTGCTCTGCGCCGGGATGTCCAGCCAGGGGGTGGTCGTGCAGGTACCACAGGGCCCACCGCCTGGCCTCTGGCGGCACGTGGGTCCGCCACCTGCCCGACTTGTGCGGCCCCCTGGTCTGGAGAATGCCGTCAAGACTCCGGTGGCCCGGTACCTCTTTCTCCCCGCACTCGGCCAGCCGGGACTGGGTGTCTGGGTCCCGGAGCTGCTCCGCCCGCACCTGCGAAAGCAAGTCGGCTAGCGTCTCCGGCGGCGTGTCTGGTTCGGGGACAGCGGGGCCAGGCAGCGCATACAACTCGCACGGCCGTGGCCCCAGGTTCTCGACGACGGGCTCGTGAATCGGGGGAAGCAACTCCTCCCAGCCCTGGTCGTCGCGGAACACACTCGTGGGATCCGGATTCCTAGACAGCTCGTCGGCCAGATGATTTTCCCGTCCCGGGACGTGTTCCACCGAGAACGAGAACTCCTGAATCAGCATGGCCCAGCGAGTGAACTTGGACTTCCGGCCCTGAGCGGAGTCCAACCAGCGAAGGCACTGGCTGTCGGTCCTAAGCGTGAATGAGCGGCCTTCGAGGTGGTGCCGATAGCGCTGAAGAGCCCAGACGACTGCCAGGCACTCCTGCTCGTTCACGTGGTACCTCTTCTCAGCCGGCCCAAACTTCGCACTGGCGTACTCAATCACACGCCGGACACCGTCGCCGTCCACCTGGTACAGCACCGCACCCATCCCCTCCTGACTGGCGTCCATGTGGACGAAGATGGGTTGGTCAGGTTTCAGTCGCGACAGCATGTGACAGTTCCGGAAACGGTCTTTGACCTGGCGCAGGGCCTTGTCCGCGGCGGGCGTCCACCGGAACTTGGCCTTCGGCGACAACAGGTCAGTCATCGGGGCCGTGATCGTCGCGAAGTCAGGCACAAAAGACCGCAGCCAGTTCAGCAGTCCCATAAGCTTTTGGAGCTGCTTCCTAGTCTTCGGCGCCTGCTTCTCCTCGATGAGTTCCAGCTGGGCAGGACGCGGACGGCACCCCTCCGCCGTCACCAGGTGCCCCAGGAACACGATCTCCTCAGCCCGATGTGACACTTGTTCGGGGCACAAGTCAGTCCATGTCTGGCCAGACTTTCCAGGACCAGCGCCAGGTGGTGCGCATGGTCCTCCCACGTCCCAGAATAGACGATGACGTCGTCCAGATAGGCACTGGCGAAGACGCCGATGTACCCGTCCAGGACGCGCACCATCATAGACTGGAACGTGGCCGGGGCGTCCATGAGCTTGAACGGCATGGCACAGAACTGGTACCGCCGACCGTCTGGCGCAGTGAACGCCGTCTTCGGACGGTCGGTGGGGCATACCGGCACCTGCCAGTAGCCCGAATCCAGGTCCAGCGTCGTGAAAATTTTTGCGTCCCCCAGCCCGGCCAAGGCGTCAGTGATGTTGATTTGCGGGGGGGGGGGGGGGGGGGAGCGGGAATCGTCAGTCTGTTGACGGCCTTAAAGTTTACGCGGAAGCGTAAACTCCCGTCCTTCTTAGTGGCCAGCACCACCCTCGAGTTGTATGGGGAGGTGCTGGGCTCGATGACCCCGTCGCGCAGCATCTCGTCCACCTGGGACTGGATCGCCTCGCGCTCCCGGGGCCCGAACCCATGCACCCTTTCAAACGGCGGGCGATGCGGCACCATAGGGATACTGTGCTCCGTCATCGTCGTGCGCCTTAACCGGTCCGCCGCCGCAAATACCTGAGGTCGGGACTCGAGGGCCCGACTGATGGCGTCAGCATACTCTGCCGGGACGTTGTGCCGGAGGTCCTCCAGGCGGGTGACTGACTGAGGAGGGGGAGGGGGGCTCTGGTGGATGCCGTACACCGTCCAGCGCCCGCGGGTGCCGAAGTGCATCCGTCCGGCCCGCACCTCCACAGCGGCGTCGACCTCGTGCAGCCATGGTGCTCCCAAGATCAGCCCCTCGCGCAGGTCGGGGACCACCCAGGCCTCGATGCGACTGACATGACCAACGATGTTCAGTGTTACCTGGGTTGTGCCCCTCGCTGTCGTGCTGGTGTCCCTGATGGCCAGCTGCACCTGCTCCGGGCGTGGTACCACCTCCTCCTCGGCGACCAGGTGAGCCGCGACGAAGGATCGGCTGGCTGCGGTGTCCACCAGGGCCAGCATCTCCCGGTCGTCGGCACGAACTGGTATCCGCAGCAGCTCTGGTTCCTCGGGTCCAACTCGCCCCAAGTGGACTGGCACCTGGCCCACCTCACTCGCGAGTACCATGTCATCCAGACGTGGGGAGCCCAGGAGGGGCTCTGCTGGCAGCTCCGGCACCAGCGTGTCGTCCCCTCTGTGAGCTCCTCCCCCACAGCAGGCCACCGGAGAGACACGTCCGGCTCCTGGACGGCTGGTGACGAGGCCGCGGGAGTCGCGGTGGCACTCCTCTGTCCCGATGGCGACCCCGGCACGGGAGCGTTTGGCTCAGACCGCGCCTGATCCACGCCGTCGTCCGACGGCGCTCGGTCCTGCTCCGCAGGCGGCGTCCGAGTCTCCGACGGATGCCATAATCGGTGGATTAGTTCTGTCGCTGGTTCCGCTGGTAGTTGACGCCCCGGGGCGCGGCGCCCAGCCGTCTGTCCGCCCCCGGCTCCGCGTTTCCCGCCGATGGCGCGGCTCCCTCGCGCGCTCCCTCCAGCGCGGCCTTTGTGGGGCACAAGCGGTGCCAGTGTCGCTCCTCTGTCGGGCAGTAACGGCAGCGTGGTGGCCGCTCATCGCTCTCCTCCCGACCCGTCTGGCGCCACGACAGGTCTGAGGGGGCCGACTGTGATGAGCCCCCTCCTCGTGATGGTCCTGCTGCGTCTCTCTGCTGCGGGGGTGGGCGGACGTAAGGCACGACAGCACGTGCGTCCTCTAGTGGCAAGGGTGCGGGTGGCGGTGCTGCATGCCGGGAGTGTACCAGGCCGCGCATGTACTGCGCGGCCTTGAGGTCCTCTTCTATTTCCCGTGCTAGTGCGAGGAAACTGTCTAGGCTTCCCCCGGCTGAATCCCGCAGAAACGGGCGTTTCTCCGGTGTTAGCAGCTCGACAATACTGAACAGCATGTCCCCAAACCGGCTGCCCGTCGCGAGGCGTCTGTGGAGGCGGAGCTTTTCGTGCACGAAGGCTTTTACGCTCTCGCCGCGGGTCTGAGCACGACAAAACAGTTCGCGCTGGCATCGCGCGCGCGCGAGAGAGTCGTTGAACCGCGACTCGAGGCGGTGAGTGAAGTCGCTCCAGTCCATGCCATATTCGCCCGTCTGCTGCCACGAGGCGTGGGCTTCGCCTCGCAATTGGCCGCTGACGCACTCCGTCCACTCGCCAGCCGCGACGCTGTAGCGCGTCAGTTTGTCCTGACACACACGTGTGTATAAACACGGGTCCTCGTGTGTCTGCCCAGCGAACTCTGGAAGAGTGATTGGTCCGCTTGCGATGCGGGAGATCGGCAACCCTTGTCCGTGAACCGCCTTGCTTGTGCGTTCCTCGCACCCTCCGCACATAAACAGGCCGTCACGAAAGTTCAAAAACTCTCGTGCGTCAGTGCATGCACAATGTTTCATGACGCCGCATTGGTGACAGCGTGCGGTCTCGTCGGGGCGCCCGTGACACTGTACTGCTGCGCATCGCGCACTAGCTCTGTCCTCTACTTTGTCCGCCTGGTGTTCGGCTTTGATGCGTTGCTGGCACATGCAGTATAGGTAACAATATTCCTCGGCCGGGCAGATGGCCGCGCGCGGTTTCCGGCAGTCCCGGCATATTTCCTCCATGGTAATAGTTATGTGCGCGCCGTCTTGCATTATGCGATTCGTGGTTCCGACCCGGGCGGCGGGCCGTAGCGTCGGCGGCGGGCGGGACAAGTCGGGAGGGAGGGTGAAAAAACTGCCCCTTGTTTGGAGAGCACTACCCGAAAAAAAAAAGAAAAGCGGGGGAAGAGCGTGCGGTCAAGTCACTGGAATGCCGCACTTTCACCCTGCAAACAAAGGGTGCGGGTTTTGCCGCCCCCTTCCGTTAGGCCGCCCCTATCGCTTTCCCTAGCGAAGCCGGGCGCGAGTCCTGCCGTACGTACTCACTACTCCAGCCTCCGCCGAGCTACTCAACGAATTTGGCGAATTTTAGTTACACCTTGGCCCCACGTTGGGCGCCATATGTCGTACCCAGGCCGTGGCTCCCTCCCGATCCCCGACGTGCGACTATGAATTTAGGTTGTAATTATTTTGGCCGACTAACTCAGTGAGAGGTGGGGGTTCGTGCCTACTGTGGCCGGGACCGGGAGCTGGGGAGAGGGGGAGGTGATGAACCGGGCAGGCGTATGGGAGTGGAGATCGAACCAGGAAACGTCTGCTGTTAGTCTACAAGATGTTTTATTTAGTCCTTTTCCCTGAGCGCGCCTGACCCACAACGATGTAAGGGACACGTCCCCCGCCGCGCCGTGAATGAACGCAAATTGCAGGTCATCCACGAAGGTGCACTACCCCGCGACTGAAGATGTCGAACATGGGAGCTAACCGAAACGACGGTAGCGTCGCTAGCAACGCACGTGGCAGAGGGCCTGCGGACTCGCAGAGCGCAGCGATACAGGACCTCCCTTGACGGCAGCCAAGCGGCGACTGACGACTCCCTGCCCCGTGCGGCCGCAGCGCCGCGCGAGAGGAGGTGGGGGGAAGGGGGGAATGCGGCACGGAGGGTCGCGTGTCCACTGCGGGCCAGGCGCGGCCTCTGTACAAAGCTACACGATTCAAACAAAACACATAACTACCATATTTGAATACACAATTATAAGTTAAGTTTTTACAAATAATTATACAAAGATGTCCGTCCTTGAGCGGTCCAGAAGCGAAGTTAGGGCGCACGCGGGTGCGTCCCTAGCACGGAGCACTCACTGTACTGCACAGGGGGGTTTGGGGGAAATAGCCCTCCTCAGGTACCCGGCGGTGGGCAGAAACGGCCTCTAAGTCTATGAGGGTACGACGACTGTTGTCAGAGTGAACTTAATTTGTGCGTGTGAATGCAGTAAAAAGCAAACCATCCTTGTCAGTGATTTAAGTTGCACAGAATGTGGACTTTAATGCATGCTATGATTCTCATGGTATTAAAATGTACTGATTTTGAGCGGACGAGGCCCTGGGTTTGATAAAGGTATTTTTGTTTGATTCTTGTCTAAAACAAAATTTAGTAACTTACTAAAAATTATTCTTTTTCTACCAGCAGTATATTCAATAATTAGATACAAAAACTTCTTAAATAGCACAAATTTTCACCTATAAATCCAAATTTTACCGGGAGAGGACCCCCGGACCCCCCCTTCATTATTTTTGAAACCGGTGTTCCTTCATAAAAAAAACAAACTTGAAACCCCCTCCAAAAAAAATTCCTGGGTGCGCCTCTGAGTATAGTCAGTGAGGGGAGTTAGTCATGGCGCAAATCGCTCGAATGGCTGGACAATCCCCCTCCTAGCACATGATGCATGCTACCCCTTCCTGAATGGCTAATCCCCTGCATGATTAGAGCGTATAGACTTCGGTCTGAGACGCACTTAGTCTCCCTCTTTAACCCGGAACCCTCCCAAATACCCTTAGTTTTAGTTAGGTTAGGGGAAAAAACATAGCATCTATTTAAATCAATATTTCCTATTATAAGAGTCTTTAAAAAAATTTTTTTTTCTTTTACGATTTGTCTTTAATACTCCAAAATTAAAAAGCAATACGATATATTATATATGTAATGATACATTTGTTGCTTCCATTACGAGACACATTTTTACATGGGTGTACAGTCACTAATAATTAATTAATTTGTCTACTGTGTAATTTAGGCGTGAATTCTATATCAATTTGTAGTCTGTGGTGTAATGTAAAATTCGCTCTACGCTTTGAAATTGACGAAAAATCATACGATCAAAGGATCGCTTTGGATTGGCTCGCAAAAATGGCACGAGGGACTGGGATTGGCTTGTGAGTGTCGTGTGATTCTCATGCCAGTAGCGTAAACATGGCTGGATCTGGCGAATGGGGCGATCATGACAAGGGCAATGATTTTTGTGATGATAAAATTTTTGGCTCTGCTGATACATTTAATATGACAGAGTTAAGTGAACTTGATGGTAGGTATTTTATTTTATCACTGTTATTGTATATACGGTGACTAAGAATTGTTGCATGTACGAACCAGGTGTGTAGGTTATTGTTTACAGGTAGAAAGTGTCAAATGTAGTGTTTTTATTTATTTAATTTTTAATTGAATGTTGTTCTAAAATCAGAAACATGGTTTGATTTCAATTAGGAAAATTAAAATTTATTAAATATTTTGTTTTGTTCAGTACAAATATATAGCATCAGCCAAACTAATTGTTAAAATATTAAAAACAAATACTATAATTGTGTGAAAAAATATGATTTATATCCCGAAGTAATGTTTAATGGTGTACCGTTAAGAATTAACCTTTATATACTTTTATTTATAACAGAAATGATTTTTGTGATAGGCCTAATGTAAATTTAGTAGTATAATAGTGTTTGCTGAAGTTACCAACTTATCACAAAATAATGTAGTAGATTTAGAGAAAATACAAAATGCACTCCTGAAAACAAAACACAACTGGTTTTCTTGTAATAAGTTGACTTGAAATATAGAAAAAAACAAATTTCAAACATTCTTTATGTTATTTTGGACCTATGTTATTGCTGTTTACACTGTGTGTCATGAAATACCACAATGGACAAAAAAATGAAGATTTCAAAAAAGTTGACCATGCAAATACAGAAAACAGGCAAATCGGTTGATATCAAAAAAATTAAAATCATTATCATTACAGAAAATTCATTGTTAGGAATGAGTCAAAAATTATTACAGAAATGACGGACATACTAGGCTTCAATGTTGAGACAGTAGAAACAAGGATGATAAATAGACAAAAAACGATCTTTGACCACATAGTGGCAAACAGACAAACCCAATGATGATACTAAACAGTGTGGACACAGGGCCGGCGCGTCCATATAGGCGAACTAGGCAACCGCCCAGGGCGCCAAGTAGTTGGGGGCGGCGCAGGACGACACATTACAGCTGATATAATTATAGTTTTTACCTTGCACCGGCCCTGTGTGGACAATACGACAACACAAATATACAGGCGAACCCAGCAATCTGACAAAACAGATATTCTGGACACCACAATGATGAAAGCGTAGATGAACACAGTAGACTTCCTAAGAACAGTTGTGAAGTTTTGGGAACTGAGATCTGTTTCGTGATTTTTAATTATATACAGTGGAACCAGCAATAGTTCTATGCTATGATTTTTTTTTATAAATATGTACACATTTGATTTAAAACTATTTCACTGATTCATTCACATACCTATTACAAGCATAAACAAAACTGGTGAGCGTTGCCACCACTTTTAATGCAGTGCATGTTAGATGAGGAAAGCAATTCAATAAATTACAGGACGTCTTAAAGAAATATTTTCTTCTTCAAATCTATCTTTACTACACAGCTGATTATCTCAAAACAAACTGTTCACATAAATACGTTTCACTTAACACTTAATAAATATTTCTTCTTATGAATATTATTGGATTGTAATTAGTATAGCCTTATATAATCTTTAATAGATGTATCTGTATTACTTTTTCGGTTTCTTGTCTGTGCATATTTGTACTAATTATATAGAACTAATAAAAAATATATATACTTACATGTGATGTTTCTGATACCATTATGTTAAAACACTGACATGTATTAAAATTGATTAAATTTAAAAAAATACCTAATTATACGTACTAGTTATAATCTAGCAGGACTGTAGTATATAAATTTGTAATGATTATATTTAACTGTGCAGTTGTACCGTATATAAGATAATCCCAAAATTAAATGTCCTTAAATACGCATATATTTTGATCATTTTAAAGCAACAAAGTTTTATCTTTTAATGCACTTGGATGATGTAGCCTATATTAAATATTTTATACTATATTTTAAAAATTTTAATGTTGTTTCAAACCTCTTATTGTGATTGTTTTGAAAATGTAGGTTTTTCACTTTTTCATACTTATGTTTATTTGTTTTTCAGAGATCATAAGGGATTCCGATATCTTCTCAAGGTACGGATACCTACTCAGCGATGAAGCAATTCTATCGCAGCTCGATGAGAAAACAATGGAAGTGAAAGAGGATTTCTTGTATGAATTTCCTAGTGACGTACAACCACTTGACAGTGAGATGCCGATGGACACCTCGCAACTCTCGAAGAACTTGAGCGCGGAGAAACAGTCTCCGGATGTGTTCTTCCCGGCGGCGAACAGTTTCACGGCACCGCAGAAAGCGGTGGGCCTGCTTCCTCCGGCGGGCCCCGTCCCTCAGGGGAGTCCTGTCGCAGCGACGCCCGCGAGCGCCAGGGTGCCGTCACCGCCCCAGGCGGTCGCCCGCCCGAGCACCCTCGCCCCTGGGGGGCCGGTCGCCCAGAGCCCCGCCACGTTCCTCGTCTGCCCGGGCGGGGCGAACCCCAAGCTCCAGAGGAAGAAGTCACCGCAGAAGTTGGGAGTTGGGGACCAGCCGGCGGGGAACGCCCGGGTCCGATTGCAGTTGCCGAAGCAGCAGCTGCAACAGAGGATTGCCCAGCAGAGCCCGGCGTTCGCGACCAAGGAATCTGAGCAACGTGGCAAGGAGAACGTGCAACAGGTTACACATTATCCTTTATAAATATTATTAATTAGGGTGGCTAGCAAAAATCAGGGGATTTTCAGTAACAAGGAAAAGTCAGGGATATTTTTTTAATGAGGAGGTTACTGAAAATAGATATAGTGGAGATTTATTTTGATTTGTTTGGGTTCCATGTATGCATCCCATACAACTAAGCCACATATAGGTATATTCAGTTAGTTTCTTATTTTAAGTTATTATCAAAAAGAAACACTAAGTAAGATTATTTGTCCAGATCAGCTGAAATGCTTTATATGTAAGTATAGAAATTTTTTTATTTTATAAACTAACAAATAAGTAACACATTTCCACCAGCTACCTGTTGGTTAGTATCCTTTTTGCATCATTGAGTAACTTAACTAATTTTTTTCATCACAGATTTTAAACCGGGACTGTGATCTTTCAAGTCGTCATTATCATGTTCAATGATTGCTGCAGTGATCATAATTTATTTAGACTTCTCTCTATACTCGGTACATACTGAATGAATGTGTGTGTGCGTGCGAGAGAGAGCATGACATCACAATAACATTTTTAATTTATATTTTAATGTTTTTAAATTTTTAAAACCATATTTAATATGTTTTAGGTTTGTATTTAATATATTTTAATTTTTTTAAATTTACTACATTTTATATGGTTTATGTTAGTACTAAACTTGAATGATTCATCATTAAATGCTGTAATTTGTAATTTGTTAGTGTGTAATTTTGTGTTTGATTCCTAGATATAACTTATACTATGTTGTTTGTCTCATGATTCAGTGTAAGATAAGGCTTGCACTCCTTAACTGCGCCAAACTGAAGTATGTCTAAATAAATAAATGAAATAAACACAACGTAAAATTTTACATTGTATCGTTAACTTAAACTTTCTTGGCTTGCGGTTAACTTAAGGGGGTGTATAAAATTTGCTACATCTGGCAGTACAAATGTATTATTTAACTTTGATGCCAATTTTTTGGCCCCAGGGATGTTATGAGCAAATCCAGCATATGATTAATGTGTAATTCCAAGTGCATCAAGTGTTTGTTTTCTATTTTGTATATATAAACTTGTAGTGGTTTCAAGTGTCAAGTATTTAGCACGGCAAGAGTGACTGCCGTTTCCTGGGCGGACCCCCTCTGTTAGCTTCTCCGGCAGAAGGAGGCAGTTGTTCAGGACAGTCACATAGTTGCTCGCTTCTGGTGACTACGCCCGTACTGCCTCGTTCATCGAGAGCACACACTCGTGCAATGATAAGTTTTGTATTTAGTTCTTATTATAGCTTCACGATGAACTCTCACTCAGTGCCGCAGCTACCCAAGTGTGTAGTCTCTGTTTTCAGTCTCTGTGACAACTGGATGGGTTAACCAGCAAATAGAAGAATCAGTATCCTTTAGGCTTGTGCTAATACTGTTTTTTTTTCTTTTCATTCAAATCAGATATCGCAATATTCATGAATATCAAATATTTTTATAATTGAATTTTTCTTTCACACTTCACAGGAGTCCAAGAATAATTTATCCAAACTACAGTTATATAAAAAAACAAAAAAGAGTAATATACATGTAACCATTACTAAGAGGTGTAAAGTAAAGTAAATTAAAAAAAAAAACTGGCAATGCATTTTCTTAAACCAGTAACTTTTAAGCTTGAAAGTTTTTTTGTTGATCTGATTACCTACATGAAATAGAATACCTATTATTAATAAATATAAAAAAAATGTATGAAAAATGTTGTACTACAAATCAAAATTTTTCAATAAATCGTCTTAGCCTCAAACATTTACATTTTGTTGTTTAATGTTTTTTTTTGTGAATGTGTCGGACATGGTGTAGGCCTATCTATTGGTAACATATAATCAAAAAAAATATATATAGAAATGTTGAATTGAATATTAAACTATTCACGAATATAGGGTATTTATAAGGTACTATCTGTGTACATAATTCTAGGTCCAGAGGCCTCGAGTTAGAGACCAACCCCGTACCCTCGCTGTCCTACTACATGGCCCGACCCCCTCTTCCTCGTGCTCTACTGACTGAATGTGCTCACAGCCTTCCTAAAACCAGATTGGCGCCCATCCGAGCTAGTTTTTATTTAAAGCAAGCTGTACAGCGACTACTTAATGTCTCAAAAATCTACAGGTCCTAGCTTTTTAACCCTTATGGCCTGGTGGAACTATTACGTCAACTGAAGCCGCTCACGTGAACTAATAGGTGATTTTTCCTCCTCCCAGTTGAGATTATCATAACAAATCTTGGTTGGAATGATATTACTTAATGGCATGTCATGTCGTGCCATAATCGGGATAGAGATATCAAATTGATTTTTAAAACAATAAATTAACTAGTCTAAAATTGTAGGTCATATAACTTAATCCTATTGAGCAGTATACCAGGGATAAATGTTTGTGTTCTCAGTGGCAAACTGTAATTTTCTTTTGCAAAGGTGTTCAGGGTATAAAAATACACTACCAGTAAGGCTGCTGTTTGCAAATAGTAAAATCTGGTGGTGTTCTCACAAAAAACTCTTTCAGTTACTCAAGATTCAACCCTGAAACCAAAAATAAAAAAAAGTAAATTGTGTGTGGTTTTGCCTGCAGATTTTTGTGAAAACACAGCTGGTCAGGTCGGAAGCCCAGGGGAACCCGCCGACTGCGACCGTCGTGTACGCTGGCACCCCGATGGCCAGGGTCACCTCGTCGCAGGCCATCTCCAAGGTCTCCCAGCAGCCGTCCATACACACCCTCGTCAACACTGCTCACGGGACCATCTTGACCGCGGGTGAGGGTGACGCATCACGTTGCTTCGACCATTTACACCAATCCCTCACTTGGCATGTTTCCAGAGTGCGCGAATGCATTTAGCGTGATGTTAATTTTACTGCTCCAGTCTTGAATGGCACGTCTGCAAATTTCAGTTAGCACAAAATTGCTATACGCAAAAAAAAAAAAAAATGTTGGGCGTAACGTCATGAAGTCTGCTTCAACTCGGTAAACAACAGATGTACTGTGACATATAGTCGGCCATACGAGGGGAGAAGAGAAGGGCGCGCAGGTCTGACTACGATATCGGCTGTAGTACAAACATCAGCGATGGCAAGTTAAGTTGTGGCTATGGAGTGTAAAAGGACCAAATTTTTTTACCTCCGCGTGTATGCCGCCGTGCCGTACCGTTGTCTCCCGGCCTCGGACTAGGCCATGATGAACTCAGTCCAGCCAGTGGCAGGGAACTCGCACAAACACAAGCAATGTCTGCCTATTCGTCTGCCGGTAACTTTACGTATGTAAGCACCTGCAGTTGATCTTAGTGGAATCATGGCTTCGAAGTGAGAGCATAACATCTTGTTCAAGTATTGAGACAAAACTATAAGTATTACTACGCACAGATTGTCATGAAGACCACGTTTATGTTATTTGCACTTTCTTTTTAAGCATGTCAACTGCGCACAATCGTATGAAATAAGGACTCTTACCAAAAGTTTATATAAGTCTGATGATGTTTTTACTAGCGAGAATATATTTGACATTAGATACCGGAACAGAAATGAACAGATGATTCACGTGGAAAAGGTTGTTAAATGAATGTTGCAATGAAAGAAATAATCATTGGCCTGTCAGGATTGGTGTGAACCAGGTGCTGATACCCAAATAAGCACTTTAATTTTTGAAAAATTAAAATGTAATTATCCGGAAAGTAATATCAGTTTCTTTGTCAGTAAAGGATGGTTTGGAAAGGTACACTACATGAGTTGAAGGACACGCGATGGGAGGCATATAAAGAGAAATGATGTGACATATTTATAGTTGAGTGTTATTCAACCCATTTATATTATGTAAAGTATATTTTCCTACACAATATTGGAACACATTAAATAAATTAGCCTTGCTATTTATGGAAACTAATGGTTCAGAATACACAATTTAGAATAACATGAGCATTTGTAGGAATGAATTAGTCGTGCTAAGTGAGGGATAGGTATGCAGTGAAACTTTATTAATATAAACCCTAGTAATACAAAACACTGATTAATACCAATACATTAATACAGTTCCTAGAAATTACATGAGAGTTACAGGGCCAAGTAATAAGTTTATTACAAAAGTATAGTTAATATTTACTACAAAGTTTTTTTTGTTGAAAGGGTAAACAATTGCATGTAGTAAAGGATAGTTAGTACAAATATTACAGAAAAATGTAAAACAAATAATGCTTGGCTTTGGTTCAGTGTAGGCAGGAAAAAAAATTAGAAATTGCATATTCTTCACAAATTAGCCATTCTAAAATGGAATTTTTCAATCCTTGAAAAAAGTACATTTGGTGTTGTATACAATTGTGTGCAAGTTTCCTTAGAGTGTGTTCTGTTTATATTGGTGTACAGTACACTCCCGATTATCCGCAAAATTAAGTGGCAGGGCCACCGCGGATAGTGAAAATCGTGGATAATCCGCAAAAGAGCCGAAAATGGGAAACAAAAAATGAAACATTAATTTCAACTTGAAAATCTAAAAATTTATATACAGTAAAAATTATTAAATGATGCTAAAATTTTAGTAGTTTACTGAATAATTAACATACAATACATATCAGTAATGTTAACATAAAAGTGCTCGTACTTACTTCGTAACAAGGATACAGTACATACTGTACGTACTCAGAGACTTCATTAGACACTAAAAAAAAAGCACAACTCTTTAAATTTACAATTTTTTGAAAAAAAATCAGTCACTAGTTTTTGTTTCTTGCTTTGGAAACATCTTTTTTTAATTCATTGATTGAATTTCCGCAACATAAGTTTTTCAGCCAACTGCGCATCGTCGTCTTGTTCCTCTCAATAGTGAAGCAGTCCGACGATTTTTTGCAAAGCCACTGTCGTGAGTCATCTGCGCCTTCGCACTGGGATCGCCTGTGGCGTTTTACTGTATACTGCACACAATGCACTCGTCAGTAGAGTTCAAATTTGCTCACTTGTAATTAAATAAAGATTTACATATGTGCTGTTTTTTTTCGTAGCATGCGCGGAAATTAGGGAGTTTACCGTACTTGCATGAATTAAATGAGAAAATATTTTAAACTTTATTTGATTTAGAAATTATGTGAAAATTGTTTTATAAAGTGCATTAATAGTTTGGTTAATACAAACCTGGTAATTGCAAAGTGACAGAATGATGGTGCCTTCAGGGTTGTGATATCGAGGTTTGACTGTATTGGGAATGGGACAGCGGCAAAGCCTCCCAAGCCTCGGCCTTGTCCCGGCAGGCATACCGCTGGTGCTGGACGGGGACAAGCTGCCCATCAACAGGATCACGCTGCCCCAGATGCCCAAGGTTAGGGAGGGGAAGCGCAGTGCCCACAACGCCATAGAGAGGAGGTACAGAACCAGCATCAACGACAAGATCATAGAGCTGAAGAACATCATCGCTGGGACGGAAGCAAAGGTGTGCTGCAATCTAACCTTGTTTATTATTAAATTATCGTATTTCCATGCCATAATTTTTAGCAGTGGGAAATCCTATTGGCCTGGCTGGTTAAGGAGGGAAACCCTACCACATATATCGCAGACTTCACCACCACCTAGCCGCACCCACACCAGGGCCATTATAAGGCCTCACCTCTGCCTGAGAGGCCACCAGCAGCCCTGTGGTGGGGCAGCACTAAAAGAAGTCTGCCTGTATGTTTGACTCACCCCCAGGATAGGGCTAAGAAGTGTGATAAAATATTTAACAATAAAACGGGAGGACCAGAGCAAGGTCACCGAAAACACACTAACTCACCGAGATGCCATCTAGTATAACACTGCTTCATGGAGGATGTCATGTCTGGAACTAGTTGTGTGCACCACGTATTAATGCATACAGCTGCCATTTTTTCATGTGTCCG
The DNA here is from genome assembly GCF_032445375.1 of Bacillus rossius redtenbacheri. NCBI lineage: Eukaryota > Metazoa > Arthropoda > Insecta > Phasmatodea > Bacillidae > Bacillus > Bacillus rossius. The sequence goes on along the minus strand of NC_086342.1, from coordinate 31,310,081 downwards.
CAATACATAACATTGCACATTATGACACCCTTCTTTTAAAAAATTCAAAACCAACTTATAATCACAGAAATTTTCTTAGCATCTGTAATACATAATACGTAGAGACCTGAAAAAAGTGGGGTTATTTTTTCTCAAAAGTGGTGTTATTTCCCCCAAAATTTGTGATATAAAAGCGAGGTTATTTTATTTAAAATTTATCTTTAATTTGACATCGTGGATATTTCAAATGAAGTATTCTAAGTATTCTGAAGTATGTCTGATTATTTGATTAAAAAACAGTGTTATTTTTACTTTTGAATACATATGCTGATAACACACAATTGCATAGAAAATAACAAATTTAAATCATCATTTAACAAATTAAGTACTTACTGAATACAAGAAATTTCACTAAGGAATTTTGTTATAGAGCACTTTAAAAATGGAAAGGCTAGGGTTAGTATAATGCTGCACTATTCTGATAGTGATAATAAATATTTACAAAAAAAATCATACTGTAAGTTACTTGTTAATTTTGGTCACCAAAAGAAAGCATGGTGAAAATTTCAATGTTTTTTTCTTTAAGGTTTTGTCGTCTGTCTGTTACGACATTATCGTAATGACTAAGCAGTTGCTCACTGTCTACATTGTTTGTGGGTTTCCAGACATCATGCAGCACTGCCAGTGCAAATTCACTGGACTTAGCACTCAGAGCGGTCAGAACTTGCACAAAATCTATACTCTTTTCAGTCTTGATTATTTCTTGAACCTCTTCTCTTAAAGCTTTGTAGCCCTTAAAAAGTTCTGTCTCTTCAATGTTCTTCATTTCAGTGATACTTTTCAAAGTGGAAATAACATTTTCGGTCTGGTTCAGGATTATATTTTTTGGGTTGAACAACTTGCTCAAAGTTTTGAAAACTGGAGCTGAGGGGTCACCATTAAATAACATTTGGAGTTTATCCATCGCAAGTGCTGAGGCCTTCTGGCATTCGTGTTTGACGTGAGCTTGCTCACTCGTAGTCAACTTACTCATTGCACTTTCTAGAGATGAATGGAAAATTCCCTTTGAATTAGCTTCAAACCCGCTTTTTACACTTTCCACATCTCCATACAAGGTGTGGGCAGTGGGATACTTCGCTCCTTCCAATTTATTTAGCAAGTTCACAAGCTCTGATGCATGGTGCTTTATAAAAATACACTGAGCCAAAACTAACTTTACATCTTTATCAGAAAGCGAGGACAGGTATATTATCCCAGCATTGCTAGACACCTGGTCAGACCCCTTGTAAATGAAATGATGTGAATGAAGTAATCTGCTAGGTAGAACACTGCCTTGAACCAGGCATTCCACCGGGTAACTACTGGCATAGGAAATGGTGTAGCGGGCTGTGGGGTTTCTTCTTCCAGATACTGGAGGTATTGGTGCTTTCTTTTTCTAGTATTTAGAAAAGCCGACTTAACATTCGACACAGCATTGTTAACATCTGTAAGTTCACTACTGAGCACATTCCCTACAAGAGAGAGTATCTGAGCCCAACACTGAATGTGGGACACATGCTCACCAAACAACACTTGTAGACTTTTGATACATTTTGTCATATATCGTGCTGCGTCGGTGACAAGTCCCATGATGTTTTGGTACTGAACACCATACTTCCCCACACCTTCTGTGATGACCTGAGCGCAAGTTGTAGCATCCGCCTTCTTCAAGAAATTAACAGACGCCACTACAAGTTTTGGCGGTGCAAATACATCTGTAAACACTTGAAATAATACAACATGCAGTCTGTCGTTTCGTCACAGAGAATGTAGAGACGATTGTCAGATACTACATCTTTGACACTTTTGAAGTGATCTGCTGCTAGTTGGGGTGTGTATTTTTCCCATAAGTTTTTCACACATGGCAAATCTCCACCACCTAAAACAAAATGAAAACTTTGGGGTAAGTAATTCTGAAGAATAGAGACTTTTGCAAAGTTGGGCTCACTGTCTGTAAAAGGGTAGGCCTAGACCTACAATGCTAAATCATTTTATTGCATTAGGATTTATTTTTACATTCATTCTGCATTCCAAGAAACCAAATAAGTTAGTGTCAATGTTTGTGGGGTAAAAAAAAAGTAACCTAACCTGAAATGCTACAGAAAAAGTAAGTTGGGCCTAATTACTTTAATACCACAATAGAGTGGCCTATTAACATCAAGGAAATTAATTCACACACTTTTTGTAAAGAAATTGCGATGACATATTTTTGTACTTTGAGTTTTGTCTACTTCGAAGCAGTAAAAATACTAAATAAAGTAGGCCTACAAGTTACCAACTTGCCACCATATTTTTACTAAATAGGCTTAAGTTACATTAAGTTACTTTACTAAACACGTGTGTATCACAAATATAATAAATATTTGGTGAGTAATTCACCGAAATAATTTTAGGAAACACTTTTAATATTGCAGGTATGTTGTGTACAGATCGAGGTGGTGTTTTCACACATTGCAAAATGCAAAAAAAGAAACGAAGGAGGGTGGGGAATGAGTTGAGTTATACCCGGCCTCGTGAAAGAAAAAAAAAATTGATGCCTTCAGCTTTTCAATGTGTATGGACATTGGCATTATTTTTATTAAAACAGCGAGTTTCACCGACTCTCCGACATGGTTAGTCCTATGTACTGTAGGACCTAACAATACGTTATTTAATGACCTAGAATTAATAAATACAGAAGAGCTTAACTCAGAATGCAACGGGGAAAAATCCTACCTTCAACGAACTCATTTAACCATGACTTTAAATGTGGGTCTTCTAATTTCTCCAGCGGTATATTTGCCTTGGCGAATGCCTCTGTCGTTTTCATTGCCATGTGTTCAATGTCGATTTTACGTTGATTTACGCTGCCGAAATTCTCGACACCAGACGTCTGGATTTTCCTTTCAGAAGAACCACTCATGTATTTTCTTTTAGAGATGACATGTTTTTCACTTTTTATGTGTTTTAAAACGGAATCTTTCCTCTCAAATGCCACTCTGCAGTTGCAGTATTTACACATAAGCGTTGACGCATCTGACGCATAAACACCGGCACTTTTAAATTCGTCGGCTCGTTGCCGTACACTGACTGGAAGTTTTGGCATCTTTAAACTTATAATAACGGCATGAAACTGTAGATAAATCACTCGTATGCGAAAATCACGTCAAAACCCAAGAAGTGAAATCTGAAATGGCGAACGTTTCGCGTCGCGTGTGGATGGTTTACTCCAAATCGATTAGTAGAACTCATTTAGATACAGCGACTTAGAGAACACGTATATCAAAAGAAAACAATAAATATCGATGTATTCAATAGGAAATATCGCCAGCTCGTAAATTCGTTAAATTAATCGTGAATAGTTCTTTGTTTACAACAAATTCGCGTTATTGACTCAAAACATAAAAAATCGCGTTTCTACTGTGAAATAAAGAAATTCGTGTTATTTTTTGGGTTTATCGCCTTTGCGAAATTTTCAGGTCCCTAATAATACGTTACTCTTGATAATGTCAAACTCATCACTGATGAAATGTTGGCAGTCATAAAAATTAAGTGGTCATAATAATTTTTTTATCAAATTTAAGTAACATCTCTTCACTTATCTATTGGCTTTTGAATAGATGGTAGACTGTGTTTGAGAGTTTTTTCTAACCAGGACCGTAAAAATAGTTTAGGTACTCGTGAAATGCCATTTTGGTTTACTCATTCTTAAGTACCCTTTTCCAGAGATTTGAAAGTAAGATTTGCACAGATCCATCCCTAGTAAAAAGTCAGAAAAATATGTATAACTAAAATTTTTACCTTATTAATTGTGTTGTAATCACTCATTTTAAGTTCATTTTCTGTTTATTCTAAGTGGTGTAATCAATACAAAATATCTTGTTGGGTTTCGTTTTTAAATAATTCTTAGAAAAATGTGTAAAGCAAAAAGAAAAAAAAAAACAGAATGTAGCTAAGCATGAAGTTGTCAGTAGGCACAGATTTGAAAAATATTTATTGATGATTTTACAATGATTTTTTTTCTTTTTTTTTTTTTTTTTCCTCTTTCCATAGTTGAACAAGTCGGCTGTGCTTCGCAAGGCCATAGACTACATCAGGTTCTTGCAGAACACGAACGCAAAGCTCCAGCAGGAGAACATTGCGCTGAAGATGGTGGCCAAGGAGCAGAGCCTGAAGGAGCTGCTGGTGGGGCAGCCCTCGCAGCAGCAGCTGTGCGACGAGATGATGCTGAGGGAGGCTGTCGGCCCAATCACCCCTCCCCGCTCGGACGTGTCCTCCCCGTCGTTCTCCCCGTCTCACTCGGACAGCTCCCTCCCGCCGTCGCCGAGCAACTCCTTCAAGGCGGAGGTGGGTCAGGACTCCCCCCCCCCCCCCTCGGGGAGTAACATCTGAGGGGGTGGGTGACAGTGTCAGACCAAACATCTTTCACAGGGTGGTTAAAAAATATAAAAACGGCCAAGAAAAGAAGTGCGCTGGAGCGACACCATCCTTTGTTAATAGCTTCAGAATACAACACACTAATAATTTAACTAAATTTAATCACAGATAACCCTAAAACGGGATAATCTGGGCCCGGATAAATGAGAGTTTAGTGTGTAAAAACGAAGTCTACAGTTAAGGTTTTCAGAGAAACAACACAAGGTCTGTTAATATTGCATATTGATTTTTTATTTGCATTTTTATAACTATCTCTTTAACCAAGGAACATTTCAGAAAAAATATTAATTTTTTAGTTGGAGTTTTTTGTTTAACTTAATGTGATTTACCAGAAATTGTTGAAGCAGTTGATCAATATAAATGTGCTTGATATGTACTTATTATTACATGTGCTTGAATTTTTAATGATGATAGACAAAAGCTACTATTTTTTTATGACATAATTTTCTTTTTTATAACACCATACAATGTTGGCTGCATGTGTTGACCTGAAAGTGCTGGATGAGTGTCGAGAGTGAACGGCCGGAGCTGGGTTGCCCAGGTCAAGGATGAGGATGAAGACGGTGTGCTCACTGCCACGCGGGGCATGATGGACCACTCCCGCATGGCTCTCTGCATGTTCATGTTCGCCGTCCTGGCGTTCAACCCGTTCGGCAAGGTGCTGGACAAGTTCTCCGACCTCCGCGGGGACTACTCGGAGTCTGTCATGGGCGGCAGGACCATACTGACCGTCGATGGTGAGACACTTTCATTTCTAAAGATAGTTTCCGATCTTCACTGCATATTACATTAGTGCCGGGCGAGGATACAAATTTCCGAACCAAACAGAACAAGTGGATTCGGTTCTATTTGTCATGTTAATGAGTTAAAATTGAATGTTCGTCTTTAAATTTGTGTCTGCCTCTAACTCTAATAGTAGGCCTGATTTTTCTGTTCCTTCAACTTAACCAACCTGGAACCGACATTTGAAATCTTTCATTTAGGTTATTTTTGTATGTTTCTCTTATTTTTCACAATATGTATTTTATATTCACGTAACATTTATTCTACTGTAAAAGTAAACACTCATTCATTCAGTATCACCAGCATCTAAGGTATAAAAACTCTCAAAATGTTTATGCCATAGTATATGGTTTATCAGACACAGTATGCAACACACATAAAGTTGGCAGTAATGGTGTTTATTGATTGGAAATTTATGATTTCTGGCCAATTTTTACTTTCATAAGGCCAAAACAATGTAACAAAGTATGCAAGCAAGACATAATTATTGCATTGACTATTAAACACGAAATACATTAGAATTTTAAGAAAAAAATATGTAAATGAGTATCGATAATGGAGCCATTCCATTTCAATTCAGGCAGGAGCGTGTCAGGTCACCATCTCGGATTTGCTTTAAAAAATTACAGCAGTTACAACCAGTGCAGACAAGAAGTATGCCAAAAGGATTTTGTCCCAAAAAATTTTTTTCCCCATGTTATAGCCTTTTGAAGTTGGTTCGAAATCAAAAAAAGTGGAAAAAGGGGTGTTTTTTAAATGAGCGGCATTTCAAAACTATTATACTGATTTTGTTGATTTTTTTTTATTTTGTACCTATTATAGTGAACTACAGAGTGGAATAGTTCCAATGAGCCCAACGACAATATCTTTAAGGGGGGGGGAAACTAAAGAATTTGGCAAAAAATTTGAATTTTTTTGAATTTTCAAAAAAAATTTTTTATGTGGAATAATCAATTTTCATAAAAAGTAATTCTGGTAATATGTGGACCTATTACAGTAGTTTTACAGGAAAAATTGTTTTTAATTCTATGATGCATGGAATTATTAAAATTTAACTTAAAAATTTTCAAAATTTGACAAAAGTGCCATTTTTGATTGAAAATTACTCAAAAATCCCATATTTTAAAAATCTGAAAATTTGTAACTTTGTAGTCCTCACCTTTAGTAATAGCATGCACTTTGTTGGATAGTGTGTTTTTGCCTGTAAACATTTCTAGAATTTTTTGAAAATGTAATTTTCTTACATTTTCTAAGGTCTGCACACTCAATTAACAAATGTTTTGTTAGTTTCCAAAAAGTGAGATGTAATTTGTAAATTGGGGAAACCTTGGGAATTACAAAAGGAGAGTCTGTGTATACATTATCACATTAACATAATATGCACAATACATAAACACACATATAATACATATGCATACTCTTTAACTTGCATGAAAACCAAAATTTCAAAGTAAAATTGAAACCAACAATATGTACCTATAATTAATTATATGTAGACTGCTTACCCTTCCTCAACTATATGTAACATATATTGACAAACTTCCTAAAATATTATTTGGCTGATTAAAGACAGTAGATCTGCTGGATCTTCATCAACTCAGCTTTGTCGAAAGTGTGGAGTCTTGCTGATTGTCCAAGTGGAGTAGGATTGCTTACTGCTAACAAAACATTTTGTAGTGGCACCGGACATTCATCCTTCTTCTTTCCAGATTCCTGTGGCCACTTAAACCCTTTAGCTGGACCATGGGGATGCATAAAAGACACTGTCATGTCGTTCAACTCTTTAGATATACCAGTGATCTGTCCTATCCACCAATTCTGATCGTATACACAAGCAACGAACTGGCCTACTTGGAAATCATTTATTGAATAATGTGTTTTAATCTGGTTGGATTGTACAACTATTTCTATTTTATCTTTAATTGTGCGTCCCATGTATGTCTCATTTTTAATCAGCCAGTAATGTTTAGATTGTATTCCAACAACTGGTTTTACAGTAGCCCATTCTTTTTCCTTAGATGACCTATACGTTTGAATTGTTTTACTTTCAAGAGCCAATAGAGTTATCTTTGGTACAAGGTTACCTACTTCCAGTGGCGGATCCAGGATTTAGGTTTGGGAGGGGCTTGACCCAGCTGAGGCTAGGCTTTATCAAGGCAAACACTAAAACAATAGTGGACCCAGATGCTTTTGGAGGGGGCTTGAGCCCCTTAGCCCCCCCTCTGGATCCGCTACTGCCTACTTCAGCAACAAATGAAGCAGAATCTCTAATGGCATTAACACACTCTGCCCGAAGATTGAACTTAGTTGCAAAGTGTTTACACAAACCACCTATTGCATCACATGCACTTTTGCCATGCCCTGTAGCAGAAAAAATCCATTTTTTTTCAACAGTTTGAGTATTTTTACATAGTTCATACAGCTGAAACCTATTTTTGAAATGTCCAGCTGCCCCATCTGTAATGTACACTATTGAACTCAAAAGTTCTAACTGACAAAATTTTGAAATTTCCAGTTTTATAACCTCTAAAGCACAGAGAACGTGAGCAGAGTCGTGAGCTATATCATCAGATACTATAACAAAACTTCTTATTTCCGCACCAAAGTATGCAACACAGGTAAACAGTGAAAGCTGATCAGTTTGCCAGTGGTAAGTTTGGATTTCATCAGGCAATACAACTGACCAGTTCTCAGCAAAATCAAAATGTAAAACAAGAGCATTATTTTGTTGGACAGAACTTCTTGCTTCAGCTATTCCTTCCCTTTGTATTTTCCTAATGTAACTGTGAGGAATAGCTTTTTTAACCCAATGCCTTACATGTTCCAGAAAATTATTTACAGATACAGTTTTTTTTATGAGGTCACCATGTTCCCAAATCGCAAATGTAACTTCTTCCCCTTCATCCAAGCCAAAGTTTTCAACAGTTAATGTTTCTGTGCCAGGACAGTCACCACACTCCTCGAGCCAGCAATCTTCATTCCTTGTTTCGTCACACAAACACTTCAGTAGAAGATAGTCTTCATCAATTTGGTTATTTGTTACATTTCGAAGAGCTACACAGATAAGTTGCATGTTACTGCAGTAAATACAAGAACACACAGTCTGTTCTGGCTGAATTTTCACCCATCTTGGTCGTAAGGCATAAAACTTTGAAAGACTAATTTCTATAAGAGGATTATCTTTTTTGAATGCTTTGTATGCCTCTTTGATGGACCTTGTCATGAATCTTTTAACCTTTTTTACTTTCTCGCCATTACCATCCTTAATGCAAATAACATCTTTTTTGTTTGGACTTTCCCTTGAACAGTCTTTTCTATCTTCTAGGTAATATGATAATGCTAGATATTGTACCTGTGTAGGTAAAGGATGTCCACTATAGGGGTCAGGTTGAGCATAAATTCCCTTATTTTTTATAACTGTGCGACATTTATCAATGAGGTACTTTGACACTGAAGGTAATTTTTCCTTCAATACAGTTTTACTAAATGTTTGTGGTACCAATGTTAGTAGCTGTACTTTTCCATTGTAGTTACAAGTATGAAGAGCTGAGTCAATATTCGAAAACCATAGACTACAATTGACACACACAGGCATTTCATCATCAGACTCACTTGAAAGATGCACGTGATATATGTCTTGTAATTTGTTCACAGCAGAAGTTTTTAACTCATCAACTAATTTTATCTTCTTTTTCCTCGCATAACCTTCTCTCCTATCCAATCTCACCTCTGAAGGGGATTTCAATGGTGATACTTCTACATTTAATGTTTTAATGAGACTGCTATTTAAAACACTTACTAGTTCATCCTCCGGAATAAAATTCTCTGATGTGGATGTTTCTTCTGCATCTTCAGCAAGTTCCAGAAATTTCTTTTTATAAAAAGTAACACAGTTGCTACACAAAATATCATTTTTATTTACTGAAACAGATACACCCACAAACTTTTGAATATCATCTGCTAAATCATTCACCTTACACATCCTCACACATTTACTTTTATACACACTTTTTTTGTGCCTTTTAATGTAGTCCACACATTTAATTCTCTCCGTACTATGAAAGTCAGACATGATTTAGTTCACTAGCTGAACATCACCCATGAACACACACAACACAACTGTAACAGCAAAAGTTTGGGAATTCCCTTGTAGTCTTGTAGTTGATTCCCCCTATGGTCACCAGGGATTTCCCTCAAGCTACCAGGGATTCCCCTTACAGCAAGCGCCTGGGAATGTTCAGATAGGGACTCCCCCTTCATATTTCCCAAGGTTTCCCCTCATACAAAACCAGTTACAAATTATCACATACTATTTAGATACCAACAAAACATTTATTAATTGAGCATGCACAACATACAAAAGGTAATGACATTACATTTTCAAAACATTCTAGAAATGTTTACAGGCAAAAACACACTATCCAACAAAGTGCATGCTATTAATAAAGGTGAGGACTACAAAGTTACAAATTTTCAGATTTTTAAAATATGGGGTTTTTCAGTAATTTTCAATCAAAAATGGCACTTTTGTCAAATTTTGATAATTTTAAAGTTAAATTTTAATAATTCCATGCATCATAAAATTAAAATCAATTTTTCCTGTAAAACTACTGTAATAGGTCTACATATTACCAGAATTACTTTTTATGAAAATTGATTATTCCACATAAAAATTTTTTTTTGAAAATCCAAAAAAATCTAAATTTTTTGCCAAATTTTTTAGTTTCCCCCCCTTAAAGATATTGTCGTTGGGCTCATTGGAACTATTCCACTCTGTAGTTCACTATAATAGGTACAAAATAAAAAAAAAATCAACAAAATCAGTAAAATAGTTTTGAAATGCCGCTCATTTAAAAAACACCCCTTTTTCCACCTTTTTTGATTTTGAACCAACTTCAAAAGGCTATAACATGGGGAAAAAAATTTTTGGGACAAAATCCTTTTGGCATACTTCTTGTCTGCACTGGTTGTAACTGCTGTAATTTTTTAAAGCAAATCTGAGATGGTGACCTGACACATTATCTTGCTAACTGCCTGAATTGAGGTGGAATGGCTCAATGCTGAACTGGAAGATGTTCAGGATCTTGAATCCAGCAGCGATTGACCATGGTTTTAGGTTAGCTCAAACATACTTGAATAATAAATTTTTAGGCTGGCACAAAGAGCATCTTCATCTATTCTTCATTGTTTAATTACCATTTCCAGTTGCTGTTTTATGACCAAAGAAAAATGACCGACTTCATCCATAATAAAAACTTGTTATGGTTTAACGTTTAGGAATAAAAACTTTTTTTTTACTTTTATAGTAATAGAAACAAGAACAACAAACTGACGTTCTTCATGCCAAACTAATCCATAATACTTTCTGTGTTTGCGAACATTAAATATTTTATTAAGGTTCATTTAAAATTAGAGCCAAATATTATTTAATGGTTTCAGTTTAAAAAAATTTCCACTTTTTCGGTTTAGTTTGGTTTCAATCTAAAAAAAAAAGGTTGGCCTACCTCTGTATTATATTTTTTGAAAACCCCTGATTGTTTTGAGGTGGTATCATTTTTGTGATTGTTAAAATTTTGAAATAGTATTACAGGGGAAATCAGGAAACCTTGAATTAGCTGGGATTTTTTTTTTTTTGGCCATGAAAACTGTTGGAAACTTATACATTTTTGAAAGCTATCTGTAATTATTTGTTTATAAAGTTAAAAAGAGCACAGTGTTGATAAAACTGCACATTGTTCTTACAAACTACATCACTTATGCCATTTATGACTGCTATTCACATCATAGTTAAAGAAATTTATGCTGTACCTGCAAACTTCTTCACTTGCCATTTACTGGCGAGCCTCCGCAACAGATTTGGGGAATGCGACTAGCCAAACGGGGGAGGAAGTCTCTATTCAATTTCTTTTCTTTCTTGAGTGATGTTTCTCTATTAGTTTTACATCTGAAGAATCAGCCTCAACTGAAAATTATTACCTTGTTTGTCACGTGAAAGCTAGAGGCTCTACTGCAGAATAAAATTAAAAAAATAATTTCCAACGTGGAGGAAACTATACTAGCCGATGTGCCGTAATTCTTTTTTTGTTGAGTGTCTTAATATATTTTTTAAGGGCTAACATAAGAAAAGGACATAAAGCATTTTATCATAATACAATGTTTTATTACATAATCATTTCACATTTTATACTAAAATCAAGATTGAAAAGTAGGGGTGCCATTTTTATGTGAAAAAAGCATTTCGTTAGGTAAAGTTATTCATAAAAACAAAACATATTCGTAGAAAGTGCCTTTATTTAAAAAGAAGAGTATACAAAAGCGTGACAAACAATTTAAATGAATAATTCATGCAACAAAAGCATTTTGTTCAACTTTAAATAGAAACATGAAAATCGTGACCCGAAAGTAAACTAACAGAACCGGAACTAGCTGGAACTAACTCATAACTATAATTTTATAAAGGTATACGCAGACCTGCCAACTCTCACGATTTTGGTGTGAGGCTCACGATTTTAAGGTCCATCTCACGCCCTCGCGCCAAATTAGTATTTCCTCATGATTTTTCGGGGCCCCAAGATTTTGTTTGTAAAAGTTACAAAAAAAGTTTTACGAAAGCTTACAGTAACGAGTTTCCATCAATACTCGAGTCACGTAAATGAAGCAATTTTGCGTTTTGTAGCGTGTGCCGTGCTGATTTTTCTATCTCGCATAGTGGAAGAGGAGAGATTGTGAAACATGTCGCTACAAAAAAAACACAACTAACACGTGGTGTATTGCTTCCAATAAAAAAATTAATTTTACTGTGAACTGTGATAATAGTGTTAAACGAGCAGAATGTTATTTTACATCTTTTTTTAGTTGCGGCCCTGCATGATCACTACACGACAGCGCTAAATTATGTTCAATTAAATTAAATCTGCAACATATACCGTATTCACTCGCGTAATGTCCGCCCTCGCATAATGTCCGCACCCTTTATTTATATATCCTTAAAAGAAAAAATTTAAAATTCGCATAATGTCCGCACCAGTCGTCTACGGCGGGCAACACAACTTTGGCAACCCCTAAAGGACGCAGTACGAATGGAAAGTTGACGGCTCTGTAAACAAAGACGTCACCTTGAGCTGTCCTTTCTCTCCTGTCCTGAAAGGGTGGGGAAATTCGTTGAACTGAACAAAGCACGGTAACGGTAAACACAGCTGACCAACACGCACGCAAGTTCAAGGCATGAGTTTCGCGTCGAGTTTTGTATTGTAGAGTACAGAATGGGTAAATATAAATCCTTCACTGCGCAGTTTAAATTAAGAGTTGTTCGTTATGCTGAAGAGCATGGGAACAGGGCTGCTGAAAGGGAGTTTGAAGTGCACGAAAAATGTGTTCGTCAGTGGCGGAAAATAAAAGAACAGTTACAGTCAACAAATGCAACACGGCGTGGATCAGTCTTGTTTTCTGTTGAGGTAATACACGCAGCGCAGCGTAAAAGAAATGTCAACTTTAATTAGTGTGTACCCTGTTTTACGTGTCAGGACAGAACAGAACCCCTCTTTGTTTACATTTGGTTGGAATCCCTCCCTTGGCCATTCTCACGCTCTAAATGTTTCCTTCCCCTTCCTCCTTCTCTACGTCACGAAGGCCATCAGATTTTTGGGAGGGGGGGGAGTACAGAGCGCAGCAGATGTGGAACTGGTGAGTCACTGCACTGTTGCCAGCTCGCTGGTTCCCTACGCGCCGCACGTAAGGATATGGTACGGCTAAAATATTGCAGCCGTGCCGTTAATAGCCGTTTTAATCCATCACATATTAATCACATTAATAAGGCACACGTAACCACACTTATTTCAGTGTAGCGCGTATTTTTTTTTAATGTTCCGGCGGGTGCGAGACAGTTACCGGTGGCAAATACAGCAAAGTAAACATGGTCTAAGCCGGGTTGTTTGCAAGCGATCCCGCAGCAATATTCTTTTAAAATAGCTAGTGAAATCCAAATTGATTTTAGATACCTTTTGTGCCTTTTTAGTAATAATTAAGACACAAAATTTTGTATTTTTTATTTTTCCTCGCATAATGTCCGCACCCCATTTTTTTGGCCAAAAATGTGGTCAAATTACTGCGGACATTACGCAAGTGATTACGGTAATTTGTTGAAATAAATTTTGAAGCAGAGACCATGTAACATATGTACAGGTATGTCACTTAAATTTATAGATTCTCATTTGTTGTTTTTTATATCTAACCTGTATTTATGGGCCTGAAATTTTTTATTGAGGACCTCATGATTTTTTAAATTTGAATGTTGGCAGGTCTGTATACGGCAGTGACAAAGACGAACAGATTAAGGCTATAACGTTTTAAAATGTCTTTAAAAGAAAATTTTACGCATCAGACAGCTTTGTATTTCTGTTTATTAAATAAGTAGTTGTAATATTCTAATGAATATTAAATTTAAACTTTAAGATACATCATTTTGTACGGTAAAACTATCTACACAGAGCGCTCAGAATCTAAAAGCAGGACAGAAAAAATCATGCGACGTATGCGAGAAATTTTTTTCTCCCAAACATTTGATGTCCTAAAATAACACTGTGATGATTATGCAATAAAACACAGTAATTAGTTTTTAGAAACATGTGTTCTACAGTCAGAATTAAAGTGATTTTTATTGAATAGTAAAACAATAGGATGTCTAAGTGATACTTTTACAACTCAAAATTCATAATGTGCAGATTACTATAATAGAAAGATTCTCTATAAAGAATTTAAAGCAAGGAACATGTTTTTATAAGCTCAAATTTTAAAAATACTGGTGAGGATTGTAATTGTTAATGTTAATATTTATTATATTATTGTGTAAACTTGTGTTATAATACTTTTTTTAAATTCCTTTAGGCTGCTGAAGGAATTTTAGTTGTGCCCTTATGGTTTTGCTGTATTATTTGTACCAATGAAGCTTTTCATAAAATTTGGCTGTTGATTGCTATGTAATAGCTTAAAAAACATACAAGAGCTATTAAATAATTTTTAGGAAATACATTTTTGTTATAGAAGTAAAGTCTCACAGAAATAATTCTTTTAATGATATTTAATGGTTGATATTTAACATTAACAATGTTTCAGGAATAAAATTTTTGATTATTCACATAGTAGTTATTTTGCACTGTGAAGCGAGACATATTTAGATGAACTCATAGTTTTTAGTGTATTATCAAAGAAATGCAATGGATTTTTTTTTACTGTGGAAACTCTTGTTGCAGGTCACGACAGCAACATGTGGCAGTGGGCTGGCTCGCCTTTGTTCCTGTGGTTCTTCAACATAGTTGTGCTGTTCGGATGTCTAGTGAAGATGTTAGTGTATGGGGACCCTCTGCTGCCGGCAAAATCCAAGGCTGCCGTTGCATTCTGGAGACATCGCAAGCAAGCAGAATTCGATCTTTCAAAGGTCTCAATGAAATATACCGTATTGGCCCGAATATAAGGCGACCCCGAATATAAGGCGACCTGCAGTTTCAGGAGGCCAAACAAATGTAAAAATAATTTTTGGTAGAAATTAATGTGAAAATTCATTAGACATACATTTTGTGTTGATAAATCGTTTTTGCATTTATGTATAACAATTAATTTATATTTATCACATTACTTATTTAAAATAAGTTTGAATGGCCTACCCTAAAAGTCAAAAGAAAACAATTAGAAAATATTTACATTTTTAAGTATTACATTAGAAATTTTTTCGTATGTTTACTCTAATGAAGCTGCATAATTGTCATCTTCAGAGCTGTTTATTTGTCTAGAGCTCGTTCCCCGCCGTTCCACCGATGTGTGATTGTGTGATTGTTCATTTTTCACAGTTTACTGTATCTACGAATTTAAAATTTTTACAATGGCTATTAATCACTCTTAAAATACAGCATTTAACTTTCCGTTTGACTTAAGCTACGTATTACCACAGAACAAGGCGTATTACTATTTAGTAGTGTGTTAAACGTAAAAAAAGCAAACAAAGAATGCATCTTGCCGGAACAAAACAAGTGGCTAGCAGACATGATGAAGCATACGGCCATGAATAACTCGGTTACGTGACCGCGTATATTTGTCCATATTACTCTCTGACAGAGAGAGTCTGTTCTATGAATTTGAAAGAATAATCTATTATAATTATGAAAGGTTTTTACATAAATAAAGAGTGTATTATTAAAATAGCTTTTGAAGCAACGTACCAAATTCCTGTTAATATGGCGTCTTCGTGCGTGTTCGGCAATGTTCGTTTTACAACAAAGAAATATTGTGGAAAGACAGTTGGCAGCCGTGAATTTCCAAACATTACATCCGAAATGTTTGTAAACGTAAAAATCGTTCTGAAAATAACTTTGATATTTTAGTACAAATATTTCCGTTAAAAATCTGAAGATAAATTACCGTAAATGTTAACACGCGATTGTACACAAAGTACAAATATGAATTGTGAAATAAAAGGTTGCCATTTTGAGATGCTTCAACATTCACGTTTTTACTCAAGAACAAATATTTTAATTTTCAACTTCAAACAATTGTGAATTACTGCAATATTAGGTGGATTTATCGTTTTTCCCCGTGTGAGGTAACAAAGTTTTAATATAAAAAATTGTGAACGTTTTGTTAAACAATGTTTCTACTGTAGCTTTCAGCTTGGAACTAATGTTTGCGGTTCTGACGTCTTGGGTGCGAAAATAAGGCGACTTCCAATTTTTGCATCTTTCGTTTATGTAAAAATGGTCGCCTTATATTCGGACCAATACGGTATATATTTTTGAGTGAATTACAATAAAACACGCTTAATACGTTCCCGCATATGATCACTTCCTTACATCCTTATGTTAATTTTTCCCATTCGTAATGTTTGCATTAATAGATGCTTCCTGCCTATAACGTTCAGCATTTGTGGGGAAAAAAAAATAATAGTGTTTATCATTTAACTTTTAAACTCTATTTATCATTAATTAAAAAAAAAATTAACTGATTTCCGAATGTTAATGAATTAATTTGAACTTGCACAAGACCGTCCTTTTAACACTGTACGTCATAACATGCAATTCAAGGACTATTCACATCTCAATTTATGTTTATCTTTTAATGACCTTGTACTCACTGCAATGAAACTACCGGTTTCATCTCCGGGCATATGGATTTCCTCATTGCTGTATCACAGCCTTTCAGGTTGTCTTGTACACATATCCCTCACTTAGCACAACTAATTTGTTCCTAAAAATGTTTGTGATTTTTGAAATCGCTTATTATGAAGCATTAGTTTCCATAAATAGCAAGGCTAATTTATTTAATGTGTTCCAAAATTGTGCAGGAATATACTTTACGTAATAGAAATGCGTTCTATAACACACACCTATAAATATGTCACACCATTTATCTTTATATGCCTCTCATCGCACTTTGTATGACAAATACGACGCTGCGTAATGGGAGATATGTGGTTATGTACTTTATCGTCAGTTGGCTGGCTAACTTGCCCGCCCGGGCGTGACCTTCAACTCGAGTCACGTACTTTTCCAAACCATCCTTTACTGACAGTGAAACCGATATTACTGTCCGGATAATTATAATTTATTTTTTCAAAAATTAAAGTGCTTATTCGCGTATCACCACCTGGTTCACACCAATCCTGTCAAGCCAATTTTTTTTTCATTGCAGCATTCATTTAACAACCTTTTCCACGTGAATCATCTGTTCATTTCTGTTCCGGTATCTGTCAAATATATTCCCGCTAGTACAGACAACAGCATCAGAATTATATAAACTTTTGGTGAGAGTCCTTATTTTGTACGATTGTGCACACAGTTTACTTGCTTGAAACTTAAGTGCGACCAACATAAGCTTGGCCTTCATGACAATCTACGTGCGTAATACTTCTAGTTTTGTCTGAAATACTTGAACATGATGCATTAGTGATCAAGCACGTACAGTTACCGGCAGCTGAATGGGCAGACGTTGCATTTTTTTGAGTGAATTTCCTGCCACTGGCTAGACTGAGTTCACGGCCCGGTCTGTGGCCAGGCGAAAACGGTACGGCACGGTAGCATACGCGCGGACGTAAAAAAACATTTGGTCTTTACACTCCATAGACGCAATTTAACTTGCCACAGTTGATGTTTGTACAACAGCCGATAGCGTAGACAGACCTGCGTGCGATTCTCTTCCACCCCTTGTTTGGCTAAATGTATCCCACGGCACATCTGTTGTTTACAGAAGTTGAAACAGACTTCGTGGCGTCGTGCTCGACTTTTTTTTTTTGCCTGCCGAGATTTTGTGCTAACTGAAGTTTACAGATGTGCTATTTGAGCCGGGGGAAGTAAAATTAAAATCGCGCTAAATGAATTTGCACAATATGAAGCCGTGTTAAATGAGGGATAGGTGTACTGCAAGCAGAAGTTCATCATATGACTCCATGGACATCCTTGTGTAGTTGAAAAACTTTTCTTTTTGGTTGTTTCGGTTTATTATAAAATATTGCAAACATATCCTTTACATCGTGCATTTGTAGCAAAGGATGTACCCATACTTTTTTCCTTCATAAATTATGTTTTGCTGCTATTTCTCGCTGCATGAGGATGAAGTGTGTTGATTGACATGTTCAATTGTGCACTTTTTTTAAATTCAGCTTTGTTTGAAAGCTTTTTTCTTAAATTAAGTACATGGTATGCAACAATAGAAAGAGTGAGGAAAAAATTATGGCCTTTTAGCATCCTCACAGCTGCTACTTGCTCCGTGTTAAGGGGCCCGCCTACCTAGGCACACATACGGTGTGCAGAGCTTCAGGAAAAACAACGCGATTTCAAAACTACTCAAGATATCCGAGTGGGGCCTATTTATGAATAGCATTTAAGAGTTTGCTGAGGACCGAAAAGTACTTTTGATTACGGATTAAGTTTTTAAACTGTATTTTTAGAAGCGTTAAAATGCCTAAAACGCGTGTTTTCAGAGTAATTTTTAGGCATAAAACAATCAGTACAGATTCTTGAAAGCACTTAAGGGGCTTGCATAACATCTTTATCTTCATTTCTCCGCCGTATAATGTTACGGTCACCGCTCAAATTTCACAGTTATCCTGTGACAAGACAAATGCGCGCCAGTTCAGAGCCTTGCGCTTAGAGGCTATACCGCGCTGGAAGCACCAGCGAGCGTCGCGCTTATCACCCCGCCTCACTAACACACATACACCCCTGACGAGGCGGGCCCCTTAATCGTCAAACTGTGCACAACCTAGTCACGTGGCCAGGCCACGGACATGTCACCTGCATTTTCAAATTAAAGTCAGTAAGCTTCGATTCGACTTCGACTTTTGAAGCTCGAACACCCCTACTTAAGACTGCTAGTAATTACAGCATCCTGAACCTCCACTTGGTTAAAAAGCTTTCTGAACCTTGTCTTGAGAAGAGGGTTGTCAGGAGGCGTGACTAGACGAGACAAGGTAATAGTTTGGAATGCAGCTGCTAGCCACGGCACTCCCTCCCCATCCTCTTCTCTCCTTCCCGGTGACCATCATTTATAACAGCATTCTCTGCTTTATCACAAATGGCTAATGAACTACAGTCATAAAACTCTTTTTCCTTACAAGTGCTAATTTTTTTTTTCCATTTGTGCTGTTCTGTTTCAAACCCAAAAAGTAGCACCAGAAAAGCTGTTCAGATATATTGTATACATTTACTCATTTAAATATTTTCTAATTTCTGTGTGTTTGAATTGTGATTTTTACCCCACAAATAGCGACTGGAAAAATTCGCGGATTCATTTCACGACATGCTGTAATGCAAATAATTATATTTTTATGCAACGTCTGCCATTGGTTCACTATTAACCTGGAGGACTGTGGGCCAATTGTAGACCCTCAGTCAAAGCATTATCCAATCACGAGTCTCCCAATTTGGGACGCCTCACGGGTCAGCAGCCAATGGACAGGTGACGTTTGCCCGGGTGTGCACAGGATCGTGGAGTCTATCCTGGAGGTCATTGAACCCACTGAATTTTTCCAGTCCCTACCCATAAAGTATTTTTCATAAAAGTCTCAATCAAAACGTTTGGGGTCGCACTATGTTCAGTGTGTCTGTATGTTGGGGTGATGAACGGCGAGGCTAGACGTGCCGGGGTGCGCGCAGGGCGACGCGGCGGCGGCGGAGCTGGAGTTGAGGCGCTGCCTGCAGGCGTACGGCCGGCCGCTGCCGTCCGGCCGGCTGGAGCTGCTGTCGGCCGCCGCCTGGCAGGCCGTGAGGCAGTGGCTGCACCGCTGCTGGGTCGGGCGCTGGCTGTCGCGCCGCGCCGGCGGCTTCTTCATCGGCAGGTGCCAATACCCCAGTCGCATTACCCATAACTGTTGCACTTTTTTATTAGAGCAAATAATTATATATTCTTGCATTTAAATTGCAATATGTTTTTGGTCCCACTTTTTAGATTTTGAGCTTTTCGTGTAGGGATTAAACATGACCTCACCAAAGATCACAGGACTAAGTACCGTTCTACATCAATGGGTTTTTCTTGTTGCTGTCCGGCAGTGTGGTGGTTGTAATGGGAAAATACTGTAATTGCAATTATAAGTAAAACTCGTTTAAGATGTATCAACACAACACAATTTCCCGTCCAACACAGTAAAATTTTTTGGTCCCATCATTTTCTCCATAAGATGTAGGTTTTACCCCTATAAAATAATGTATTTTGAAGTTGAAATCCATTATTCATTAGGATATCACCGCTTACTTATTTAATTAACAGATAAAACAAAGTTGTCAGATGTGTAAATTTTCTTTTAAAGACATTCCAAATGTTGTTCATAAAACTTGGCTCCAAGCCTCAAACATTTTCCGGCCGTTCTTACCTAGTTTCGGGAGAAATATGATTTTGATTCACTGCTCTTCAACAAGAAAAAGCTCGTGCTGACGACATATGTAAAGTAGTCAATTTTGAACAAGCATGTGACAATCCAAGTGATTCGTCGAGAAGTCGAGCTGACTGGGTGTGGTGGGGATGGCCCAGAGTGGAAAGACTGATCTTGCCCCCCTTACCTACAAACTTTCTGGACTAAACTCTTCAAAATATCATTATTTCTAAGTAATAAAGCTGTACCTTAGTAAAATACAGTAGAATCTCGTTATAGCGAGCACGGTAATAGCGATAACACGGCTATAACGAGGTATTTTTGAGGAATTTACGGCGTGATCGCTTGAAGCGAGTTTGTTATTTGTCTGCTTTATCAACACCCCTCTCGCTCGCCACTAGACATCTTGCCGTTGACGCCTGTCACATTCTTCAGCCGTGCAGTCGCCACCTAAGTGCGTGGCTTTAAAAATAGAATCCCATCCTTTCTTTCTTTTATCAAACTTCCGTTAGTTATCTGTGCCGTGTGTAGACAAAGTTTGAGATTGGAACAGAAACAACGTAAGAAAGTATTTTTTACAAATTAGAAATATGTGTTTTTGTTTTTATAATCACGTATTTTCACGTTTTTTTTTTTTTTTTTTTTGGTTGCTATCTTAAAAGAGATAATACTAAAAAGCTGCTCTAATGAGATTTAATTGTTTCTTGGTTAACAAAAACTATTAATTACCAAATATTGTTAATTGTTTATATTCTATTTATTATTATTTACGCAACGTCATACTGTACGCGAACGTGTACGCAATACGACTGGATTCGTTGCTGCAACATAACATAGCATGTTATGCGGTATCAGAAGTAACGAGTAACGTAACGATAGTAACGAGTACTAATTGTTATAGTAACGAATACATACGGGTACACATTTTTTCGTTACTTTTACACCTCTAGTAGGCACTACCGTATTTATTTCCGAATCGCTAGGACAGTTTTCTTGTAACTTTTGTTTTGGTCAGTTGTTGGGGTATCTGTCCGGGAAAGGGGTGGTGATGGTTTGAGTTTAATCCCTAATTTATTTTCTAAAAAAGTTGACAGGTTTCTTTAAATGAAAAAGGTATAGTTTTCCAGCGATTATTACGTTTGAGGTGTACGTGCGTTGCCGCAGCAGCACTCCTGCTTTTTTGTAAGGAATTAAATCGTCGCGGTACACTAGCACCACCTGAAAGCGACATCCCGAACCAACATGGCCGCCAGCAGACAGCCCGCGTCGAGAATAGATAGCAGGACAAAGGACAATGCTGCATCGGCCGCGGGCTGAGATGCTATACTTACGTGGCGTGGTAGGGTATTCTGGTTATTTTGACGCAATCGGTGATTGCATCCGTACTTATGGGGTATCATTTTAAAGAGAATTCACACATAAGCTCACAGAAATTAAGATTTCGTTAATATAACCTGTTATTTTCCAATTATACAGGTTTAAACACAATTTTTATGCCATTTTCGGTTTATTTTTATTTTTTGGGGGGCAAAATTTGTCTAATTCGGTTATAGCGAGGACATGGTTATAGCGAGGATCAAACCCGGAACCGTCACACCACGCTATAACGGGACTCTATTGTACTATGTATTAAAAGGATTTTTGTTAGATAACAAAAAAAGTATTTTGACAGCATTAAATTTATGCATAGCACAATGCTTTGACTAATTAACAAACACAACATTCAAGTATAGTTAAAGTACACAAAAATTTGAGTAAAAGATGCCTACGATACTATAAACAAGTAAATAGAATATTGGGCGATACCTGAATGAATGAAATTCTAACTTTTTTTGTGTGTAGTGCTTTGTATAAATATCGGTTGGAAATGATTGCTTCGGTAATCCAGAAAATGTTTTAATATCCTTCGATATTTGTGACTGAAAAGATGACATTGTTACGTTACAAGATTGAATGAACTGGAAAGTGGGCAGAGGCGTTGGCTGTGCGCAGCGCGGCGAGGAAGGAGGCGCTGGGCTGGACGAGGGAGCTGGCCTACGTGTGCCACCAGCTGCACCAGCTGAGCCTGGGCGGCGGCGGCGGGGGTGCCACGGACGGCCACGTGGCGGGCGTGGCGCTGGCGCTGGGAGCCGTCAACGCGGCGGAGGCCTGCGCCGGCGCCGTGCCGCCCGACCACCTGGGCGACGTGTACGTGGCGGCCGCCCTCCGTGTCAAGGCCTCCTGCCCCTCGTTCCTGCTCTTCCTCAGCAGGTGCCCCGTTACGCTCATTGCACGCTTGCGCCGCATCTATCTCTGTTTGGACTTGTGTATGTTTGGACTTGTGATGTTTTTAAATTTGTGTAAATAGTTGGGACTTTGAGATATTCCTTATATCAAGACTGTGTTTGAACTCCCGCGCTACTGGCTGCGGTAGCGCCACTAGCTGGCAGTGCCGGCAACTAGTCAGTCTTTGTTATCGCGCCGCCGCAGTAAGTCGTTCCGTCAGGAAGATGGTGTTATCAGTCCACAGTCAAAACATTTGGTCCTCCGGGCCGGATCTTGCCGGCGTGTTTAGTCTCTCAAGTAATAGTTTCGTAGGTGTTTAGTTTACTTCGTCGGCGTGCGTCGATATGCATCGTTCAGTTCGAGTGTGGTCCGTTGACGTCTGAAGTGCATTGATCATATTTGTTTTGTACTCTGATGAAATTAACTTGCTCGTGTAAATGCATCAGACGTGAAGCACCTTATTGTTGTGTTTGTCACGGATTTGGAAATTATCGTATTTGTCCTGAGTGCGCCGCGCCGCGCCGTGACTTGAACCTCTCCTTTGTATTACGCCGCCGTCCTTTATCATTGTTCAGGGTCCGTGACCTTTCCCTTGTTCTCGTCTCCTTTGTCCATAGTGTCTCGTCGCTGCCTTTGTCCTTTAGTATCCTGTCGCTGCCTTTGTCCTTTAGTGTCCTGTCGCTGCCTTTGTCCTTTAGTGTCCTGTCGCTGCCTTGTTCGCCGTATCCCGCAGTTGCCTTTGTCCGTTGCGTGACATCACAGTTCTTTGTGTCAATGAATAAAGATTACGTGTTTTGACACAATAACAGTACATCATGGCAGACGTTCGGTCGGAGTTATTGCGCCTTAGACTTGCTGAAGACCGGGTTAAACCTTGCGGCGGACCTTGCACACACTGCGGCGGGGGACCCGAATAAAAGGGGCCTATTTCTTGCAACGGCTCGTGATCTTGCTTCAGTGAAAACTGGTTTTGATGCAGACTATCTCGCTGTGGAGGCTGCAGCGGACCCAGCTACGGGTTTCGATCCTGAAGCCCATGTAGCTCGCATAATCTCATTTGAAAATTACTATTATTCAGCGATGGCCGTCGTGGAGTCCTTCACTATTGAAGAGAGGGCTAGAGACTTAAAGGAGCAAACAAAGAGTATTTCATCCGGGAATTCTCACGTTGCTCTACCAAAAATAGTGCTGCCACATTTCAATGGCAACCCTAGGGAGTGGATGAATTTTGCCAACCTGTTCACCACTCTTGTGCCAACCTTACTGAGGTTGAGAGACTAGTGTATCTCAAAACCGTACTAAGTGATTAGCCACTTCAGTTGATTCAGTAGTTGACAATCACAGACGTGA
The DNA here is from genome assembly GCF_032445375.1 of Bacillus rossius redtenbacheri. Classification (NCBI taxonomy): domain Eukaryota; kingdom Metazoa; phylum Arthropoda; class Insecta; order Phasmatodea; family Bacillidae; genus Bacillus; species Bacillus rossius. The sequence goes on along the minus strand of NC_086342.1, from coordinate 31,286,398 downwards.
ATTTTAAAGTAGCCTGGAAATTACTCACTGATCGGTATGACAACAAACGCTTAATCATATCTGTTCATGTTGAAGCCCTTCTGCAGGCACCTTTTGCATCTGCTGATGCACCAGCATCACTTCGACATCTTTTAACGGTTATCACGGAAAATGTGGCAGCATTGGCCGCACTTGATGTCCCAGTCAGTCAGTGGGATTTAATATTACTTCCTATTCTCTGCAAGAGATTAGATGTGGTACTTCAAACCCAGTGGGAAATGACACTCACCGGTCAAGACCTACCATCCTTGGCCAAGTTCACCGAATACCTGGAAAAGCACTGTCGTGCTCAAGAGGCTGTGATATCATCCAGGGGAAAGGTACCCACAACACAGATCACTCGGCAGAAAAATTTCCCCTCTTTTGCACCTGTTCGTAAGTCTGTTCTGCCTAAATACCATAGTGCAAATACCTTCCTTGCCAAATCAGAGGCACACTCCTGCCAAATGTGCAGCAGTGCTCACTCATTGTTTCAGTGCTCTAAATTCAATCAGCTTAGCCCAACAGAGAGATACTCTGTAGTCAGACAACACAGACTATGTTTGAACTGCCTTAGATCATCACATCAAGCAAAAAACTGCCTCGTGGGTTCATCTTGTCGCCATTGTGGTTCGCGTCATCATTCACTTTTACATTTTGAGGACGAAACTTGTGAGGATGTACAAGGTGATGCTGCTCCCGACTCTGCAGAGGGACAGTCGACTGTACACGACGTAAATCCAACCTCAACATTATCCACTGTCACCTCTTGTAGTGCTGTGCACTCAGTGTCAACAGTCCTGTTGTCGACAGCCCAGGTTCAGATTCATGACGTGCGTGGAAACCCACATACGTTTCGGGCCCTGCTAGACTCTGCCAGCCAGGCCAGTTTTATCAGTGAAAGATGTTTTCAGTGTTTGAGTCTGCCTCGCAAAAATGCTCACCTACCTATAGAGGGTTTATCCAATACACCAGTGAATGTTGCCAAGTCTTACACTTCTTTCGTAATTAGTCCAGTTGGTGAAGACAGTCCTCGGTTTGCTCTCGATGCCTTCATCCTTCCACAAATTACTAATAGCTTGCCCAGTGTTCAGTTGCCTTCTGACACTCGTCAGTCTGTTGTTCACCTCAAGCTAGCGGATCCCTCATTTGATATCCCTGGTGCTGTAGATTTGCTTCTTGGAGCCGACTTGTTTCCACAATTATTGACCGATGGTAAGTTAGAAGGCTCTCCCATGGCCCTCAACTCAGTACTGGGATGGGTCCTTATGGGAAAAGTGGAGACAGCATCTTGTAGAACTGCAACCTTTGTCACATCCATGGTGACCACCATTTCCCCCTTGGAGGAAGTAATGAAAAGGTTTTGGGAGCTGGAGGAATTTCCACACACACACACTACCTCTCCCAAGATGACACTGTATGTGAAGAACTGTTCAATAAAACACATTGTAGAAGTGCTGAGGGGCGGTATAGTGTTGCCCTGCCGTTCAGGAATCCTGAACCCGAATTGGGAACCTCTCGATCCCTTGCATTGAGCAGGTTTGAGCGTTTGGAGAGGCGACTGAGTGACAATGTTCCACTTCATGGAATGTATTCAGATTTCATGAAGGATTATTTGATGGCAGGCCACATGGAAAAGGTTCCAAAGTCACAGATTGATTGCTCTACTTCCTTTTACATTCCTCATCACTGCATAATCAAGCCAGACAGTTCAACCACCAAACTTCGTGTAGTCTTCGATGCGTCAGCCAAAGGTTCAACTGGAGTATCTCTCAATGATGAACTGCTCACGGGACCCAAGCTGCAGCAAGACATTGTTAAGGTACTAAGTAACTTCCGCTTTCACCCAGTGGTGTTTACCGCTGACATAAAGCAAATGTACAGGCAGATAGGTGTGCACAGAGAGCATCAAGATTTTCAACGAATTGTGTGGCGGTTAAATAAATCGGAACCAGTTGAAGATTATCGACTGAAAACCGTGACGTATGGAGTGTCCTCAGCACCTTACTTAGCAATTCGCACCCTGCATCAACTTGCTGCTGATGAGCGGGAACAGTTTCCTACTGCTTCAAGGACACTCTTGTCAGATATCTATGTGGATGATGTTGTGACGGGAGCTGACTCAGTAGATGCAGCCTTGGAACTTCAGCGAGAACTGATGACACTTCTCGATAAAGGTGGGTTCATGTTACGCAAATTCATGAGTAATAATCCTGTGCTCCTGGAGTGGCTCCCTCCCGATGCTGTTCAACTGCCAAGGCCATTCTCCATGGACCAAGATAGTGAAGTAATAGTAAAGGTACTTGGGCTGCAGTGGAACCCACTCTCGGACACCTACTCGTACTATGTCCAGGCTAGCTCTGAATCACCAACTAAACGTTCTATCTTGTCTAATTTGGCTCGCGTATTTGATCCTCTTGGTTTCCTGACACCCTTGACCATATTCGCGAAGAATTATGGCTGAAGAAACTGGATTGGGATACAGTTCCACCGCCTGAGATTGTAAGAGTGTGGGAATGTTTCAGTAAAGACTTGCCACACTTGTCGTCCCTTACAGTTCCCAGACATGTCAAAGGCTGTTCAGATTGCTCTTAATGAACTTCATGGATTCTGTGACAGCTCTGAGAAGGGTTATGCAGCTGTTGTGTACCTGCGTGTGATTTGTAAGGATGATGTGAAAGTACATCTCTTGGTTGCGAAGTCAAAGGTCGCACCTGTTTCATTGCCTCGTTTAGAGTTATGTGGTGCTTTAGTGTTGGCTCGGTTACTGCAGCATACTCTGGCAATTTACAAACACCATATTAAGCTTCAGTCCATAACTGCCTGGACTGACTCCCAAGTTGTTCTGGCCTGGGTCAATACTGCGCCACATCAGTTGAAGACTTTTGTGGCAAACAGAGTAAGCGAAATTCAAGACTGCACTGAAACCTCCTGGTGGCAACATGTACGTTCCGAAGACAACCCAGCAGACTGTGCCTCTCGAGGCTTGCTTCCCGTAGACTTGCTGAACCACTCGTTGTGGTGGTGTGGTCCACAGTGGCTAAGACATCAACCCTCTCAGTGGCCTGTCCAAATAGCATTTGATGACATGGCACCTGATTCAGTGGTGCTAGAGAAAAAGAACCTCACTCTCATCAGTGTTGTAACACCTCATCAGTGTGATCAACTGCTGGAACGATGTAGTCGTCTGTCAAGACTGCTTCATGTAACGTGCTACGTATTGCGATTCATTCACAACTGCCGTGCCAAGCAGGCGAAGTTAGTAGGTCAGATTGGTGCTCATGAGATAAAAGGGGCAATGATGTTTTGGGTCAAACGAGTGCAAGCTATTGTTTTTGAGGGTGATATTACAGCTCTAAAAAATGATAAGTGTACATCCCCACAGCTTCGTAAACTGGTCCCATTCCTCGATCCCTCTGGAACGGTCAGGGTGGGCGGTCGATTGCCTCAGTCTAGTTTGCCCTTTGAGCACAAACATCCCATTCTGTTGCCAAAAACTCATCGATTCACAGATCTCAACATTAGTCATTACCACGAACTTAACCAGCACCCTGGACTACAAACTCTGCAAGGCATTCTCAGAGAAACCTTCTGGATCATCGCAGACAAGCAAGCAATACGTCGTCGTTTAGGTCGTTGCCTTAAATGTTTCAAGGCTAGACCCTCTACTCAAGCCCCATTAATGGGTGATCTCCCAGCCATGAGAGTTCAACAGGTGAAGCCCTTTTCCAAGGCAGGAGTGGACTCGGCCGGTCCTTTCACCATAAAAATGGCACGTATTCGTCGACCTACCCTATTAAAGGCCTACATGTGCATCTTTGTATGCTGTACAACTAAGGCAGTGCATGTGGAACTGGCATCAGATCTGTCCACTGAAGTTTTCATTGGAGCTTACAAGCGCTTTCTTGCTCGCCGGGGCCGATCATCAGACATTTATAGTGACTGTGGGACAAATTTTGTCGGAGCTCGCAATCATTTGCAAGAATTACAGCAGCTGTTGTCGTCATCAGAACACCAGAAAGGTGTTACAGAATCTCTGCAGCCACTTGGAGTGACATGGCATTTCAACCCCCCGTCTGCCCCGCACTTTGGTGGGCTATGGGAGGCAGGGGTGAAGTCCTTCAAGACACACCTCAGGCGAGTTATTGGCGAGCAGACTGACGTACGAGGAACTGTACACGGCCTTGGTGCAAGTGGAAGCGATCCTAAATTCAAGACCACTATGCCCACTGAGTTCAGATCCAAATGATCTGAAGGCTCTCACTCCAGGTCATTTTCTAACCCTTGAACCCTTGATCACGCTGCCTGAACCCACCTTGGAAGCCATCCCCATTGGCCGTCTGCAGCGTTTTCAGCTGGTGGAACGTCTGCACCAAGACTTTTGGAAGCGTTGGCACCAAGACTACCTCCACACGCTGCAGCAGCGTGGCAAGTGGTCTCGACAAGACAGACCTATGGTACCAGATCAACTAGTGCTGCTCAAGGATGACAGGATCCCCCCCTTGCAGTGGCGTTTAGGACGCATCATTCAACTGCATCCAGGAAATGACAATATTCCTCGTGTTGCGACTGTCCGCACCTCTAATGGGATGGTCAAGCGTCCTGCTGTAAAACTTTGCCCCCTACCAGTTGAATTTTGAAAACAGTGTTTCAAGGTGGGCGGTTATGTTTGGACTTGTGATGTTTTTAAATTTGTGTAAATAGTTGGGACTTTGAGATATTCCTTATATCAAGACTGTGTTTGAACTCCCGCGCTACTGGCTGCGGTAGCGCCACTAGCTGGCAGTGCCGGCAACTAGTCAGTCTTTGTTATCGCGCCACCGCGGTAAGTCGTTCCATCAGGAAGATGGTGTTATCAGTCAACAGTCAAAACAATCTCTCTTACACTCGATTCGAACAACCATCCATTTGACTTTTTCCGAAGCACATTAAACCTTGAAACACTCCCATTCCTTTCCTACTATTCCTATCATCGTCCTATCCTTAACAGAATAACGCAGACTGGAAGAAGTTAAACAGCAAACATGTATAAAAGTTATAGTTAAAATAATCTGTTCGTTAAAGTAATAAACATATTTGAATTAATGAGTGCAAATAAAAGTAAATTTATCAATTAAATTGTAGATTTCATTTCACTCCTTCTTTGTATCCATACAAAATAGTGATAATTCAATAAAAATGATTCAGTTTTATTCATAAAAGTATGCAATCATTTCATCAATGTTTTGTTATGACGTCACGTTATACTATCGTCCGTAAACCAACTTTACAGACAACCAATTATTTATTAGTTAATTGTTAAAAAATTTTGTTATTTTCTGGTAACAAACATTTTCCTATTCTGTTAGGAAATTCCAACTCTGACTGTTTATTTTTAAAGTAAATTTGTTTAGTGATTAAAAAAAATGGTTTGCTATAATGTGATAGGAAGCAGAAGAGCCTTCTCTGATTTCCCTCAGCACGACAGTCTCCCCCTCCTGCGGCGAGCCAGGATGATAGGGGTGGAAACCAATCATTGCACTTGAATAAGCCTTATGCAAGCAGCAATGTCATAACTCGTGAATTTTTTTTTCCCCTCACTGTTTTGGTAACTTAATAACATGCTCTCTCCAAACATGAAAAATAGTTAGTTTGGGATGCTACATTATTTATACGTAATGTGACACATGAATTTATAAGGTAGCTATTTTAACTACACGCATTACTATTATGTGTAATTTTAATACAGTAAGTCCTCTATTTACGTTTTACCGATTTACATCATTTCGGATTAACGTCGCTAATGTTTGAGTACTCATGTTTCAATTTAAGTTGTCGCCGATTCACAATAACGTCGTTTACAATGACCGTAAATCTTTATTTTAACCAAAAAACTGTATATAATTCGTTTATAATTCTTTGTTTCCTTCGGTAGTTAATTTATGCTATGTAGCGTAAGCTATACGTTCACCGCTTTATCTTATCATACATCATGAGGGACGCTTCCTGCTCTCCGCGCGGTGATGCAATACTACCAGCCCGCCCGCTGGGCCACCCACGTATCTCGCACGTAGAAGTGTTATCTACTTCCCGCAACGACACAGCATTTTCTCCTACCCCTTTTCGTCCAACTCCTTGGCACTTCAGTAGAGGTGTAAAAGTAACTAAAAAAAGTGTACCCGTATGTATTCGTTACTATCGTATCGTTACTCGTTACTTCTGATACCGCATAACATGCTATGTTGTGTAACAGGAACGAATCGAGTCGTATTTCGTACGCGTACAGTATGACGTCGCGTAAATAATAATAAATCGAATATAAACAATTAAAAGTATTTGATAATTAACAGCTTTTGTTAACCAAGAAACAATAAAATCTCATTAGAGCAGCTTTATTATAATATATCTTTTAAGATAAGAACAAAAAACGTGAAAATACGCGATAATAAAAAACAAAAACATACATATTTATAATTTGTAAAAAATACTTTCTTACGTTGTTTCTGTTCCAATCTCAAACTTTGTCTACACACACAATACCTTTAATAAACAGTAAAAAACTTGGACGACGAATTTCCAAATTATACTTTTCTTAATAAACAAACATCGTTCTTTGTAGCGTAAAACATACGAAAAATGCGAATAACAAAATGCATTCGTGTGTAACGTTTCGTTACTCGTTACTAGATGCCGCACCCGTTACTCAGTAACAAATACATACGGTTTGCTACAGCTCTACACTTCAGTCGCTATGATATCATTGAGTTGGCCGGAGTTTTAAACGTGCCGTTGTTAACTTTATCGTGATTAAATGCGTTTGTAGTAGGCCTACAGTATCAGCTCACTGCAATTTATGATTTTTTCTTCATAAGATGTCTTCCAAACGACTATATATCTGTTTTATATTTCAATCAATAAAGGTAATAAAGCAGCTGGTTAAATAAACATTCTATAAAGCTGAGAAGTACTAGTTGGACTTGTTTCCCACGCTGTCGGTTGTAATTTGCTGATAAAATTGCCTGTTGTCACGTCTGTATGCCAGCGCTTCCGGCCGACCTTGGGCCGTGGTCGGCCGGTGGCATGAAACATGGCTCATTTTGCGTCGTTTCTATTTACGTTGCGGTTTTCAGGAACGTAACCCCGACGTAAACCGAGGACTTACTGTATAGCTAACCTTTCAAATAATTTTTCAGTATTTCTAATGTAGCCAAACCATCTCACCATTTTATTGTAGCTAACCAAACCTAACCACGCTTTAAAAAGATGAGCTACTGGTAAAGTAATCAATGTATCAAAACACTTTGTTAGGAGGTTACAAAAAAGAATTTTGGGTTTTTGTCCTAGAAATGATGCTCTTTTATGAATTACCACCTAGGGAAATTGTAGGGTTAAAATCATTTTTATATAGAGAAGAGCACTGTTTATGCTATTATTTATATTTTCTCATATTTAAATCACTTAACAGAGAATTTTAATTTTGACTGCAAAGGCTTTTGCATCTATTGAGTTTTCCAGAATCCAGTGGGAACTAAATATTTAATTTAAAAGAAATTATATATTGATATTATTGATGCTTATATTTTAGGTTTTACTTGACTCAAAGAACTCGCTTGTTAAAGACAAGTGAAAATGAATATATGCTAATGGTAAATTAACAAACACCAGGAACATAAATGATATATTCTGTAAAATTGCTGCAATTTTTTTAAATTCAGCTTTGTTTGAGAGCTTGTTTTTTAAATTAAGTAAATGGTATGCAACAATAGAAAGAGTGAGGAAAAAATTATACCCCTTTAGCATCATTGTTTGTGAAATTACTGGATTAATCAGATGTAGGTCAGAGGTGGACTGGACTTAAAAATTATCAAATGTGGGCTCAAGTCGACTCTAGCCAAAAATTTGCAGACTCAGCCATCTCTAAATAAAAGTGTTGTAGTTTGTGGTATTTTATAGAGGGTATTTTTAATATAAATGACATTTGAAAATAATTTAGCTGAAGGAAAATTTATTTTGAAATTAAGTTAAATTATAATCTGTCAGTAATTTGCATGATACAATAGCAATTAAAGTGTAAATTAGTAACAAAAAAATAGCATCTGTAGTAAGAATGTAATTTTTCTGGCTGCTGTTTGGTGATGTGTTTTAAAAGGAGGAGGTGCTTGCAGGTTCTACCTGGCCCTGGCGAGAAGCGCCTTCGCCAAGAGCTGCGGCAAGGGGCCGTCCCGCCTGCGGTGGCTGCTGACCCCTCACGGCCACAGGTTCCTGGTGGGCCACCACTGGGCGGCCTGCAGCCCCCGGTTCAGCGAGCCGGGCCCCCGCGCTGACCCGCTGGCCCACGTGGCCCGCCAGTACCGCGAGCACCTGCTGGGGCGGGCGCTGCAGGCGCTGCTGGTCCCGGGGCTGCCCGAGGAGCGCCTGGCCCGCACGCAGACCCACGACGCCCTGGCCTGCGTGCGGGAGCTGGTCGAGTGTGCGGCCTGCGCCGGCGCCGGCCAGCTGCCAGGTACCAGACCCCTGCCACCAGTGGCGTAGCCAGGATTTGTGTATGGGGGGTGTTAAGAAGCATGGCCCGTATTAGAGTGGGGTCCTCCCCTGGGAAAATTTGGGTTTTTAGGTGTAAAATAGTGCAATTTTAGCAGTTTTCGGTACTTAAATTTAAATATTGTAATGGTAAAAATTTTATTAATTTTAATATGAAATTTGTTTGAGTGATTAATAAGAAATCAATTAATGATTTGTAGCTGGGGGGGGGGGGTGAACCCATAAACCCACCCCCCCCCCCCACCCCCCCCCTCCCCCCTGGCTGCGCCCCTGTCTGCGACTCCAGGTAATTGTGTAGGTCATTATCAGGGGCTACGAAATCTCAAGAAATAAAGCTAACCATTTTTACTTTTATGATTACCGTAACTTTTAAACAATAAAAAGACGGATTTGGTGAAATATTGAAGAAGTTGGTTCATTTTTACTCTTTCAACTCGAATTATTTACTCATTTTGGTTACACCAATCCCTTTACTTAAAACTTAAAACGACTAATGTGTTCCTAAAATTGTCTGTGTGTTATTGGAAATTGTGTATTCTGAAGCTTTGGTCTCATAAATAGCAAGAGGCTAATTTACTTAATGTGTTCCAAAATGTGTAGGAAAATATTCTTTACGTAATATAAATGCGTAGAATAAAACTCAACTATAAATGTCACACAATCTATCTTCATAAGCCTACCGTCAAATACTATGTATGAAAAATACAACACTGCGTAATGGGAGATAGGCTTGATGATTGCTTTCAAAAATTCACTGGTTTCTTGCACTAAAATGTACTGTTTTAAAATTAAGTTTTTTTTTTTTTTTTTTTAAAACAGCACAGTGTAGTTTGAATGGTGAGCTGCAAAAGATTAACTTATAAAGCTGATAAGGGGAAGCGTGTGGAAATGTGAAACAGGAAATTCTTCCAGCTTATCAACCAGGTCATGGGCAAATATTTTCTAACGGGCAGTGCTTCTGTTGCTCTTGTCACAGCTTTTCCACCTCTCCTTTCTCTCTTCCGTAAAGGTAAGATACTGGCGTGTATTTGTGAGAAGTTTATGAATTTTAAAAGGAGGGGGGGGGGGGGGGAGGCAAGAAGGCAGAATATGTGGCACCTTGTTTTTTTTTTTTTTTTTCACGTGAAAAATGTCTCAAATGTGTTGGCCTATAAAAAAATACAAGCAGTTGTTAGTATAATGTTCCACATGCTGTCCACAACTAGAAGTCATCATAGAGATAACAGTTGTGTATGAAAGGTGGGCACGATTAGACAGCATGACAGGCATGGGAGAGGTGGTAGCATAAGTTTAAGCAGCAGCCGCAGCGCAGAGTAGGGTGGGCAGGCAAGCGAGGGGCCGACTGTCCGTGTGGCGGGGGGCTGGTGGGGAGGATCAGCGTGCATTCCATGTTCACATGCTGCAGCCGGAAGTTTTTTTCGTTGCAGTAATAGTCTTTGATGTTTCATTGTACAGTGGAATCCCGTTATAGCGAGCACGGTAATAGCGAGAGCACGGCTATAACGAGGTATTTTTGAGGAATTTACGGCGTGATTGCGTGAAGCGCGCCTTGGTTTTTTGTCTGCTTTATCACCACCCCTCTCGCTCGCCACTAGACATCTTGCTGTTGACACCTATCACATTCTCCAGCCATGCAGTCGCCACCTAAGTGCGTGGCTTTAAAAATAGAATCCCGTCCTTTCTTTCTTTTATCAAACTTCCGCTTGGCTTCAAGGCCAAGGTATGCTCAACTCGAATAAACCAAGCCTTTGAATGTTCATATTTCTTATTATTTACAAAATAGACAAAATATATTTTTTCCCGCCAATAAACATAACAATGCGCACTTTTTTTTAAAATATAAATGCTCTTCATTAATTTGTTGGTACATTTTCATTAACGAATAATAACATTGTTTATAACTATGTTAGGCCAAGAACGTCAGAGCCGTCTTTATTTTCTAAAAAAGTTGACAGGTTTCTTTAAATGAAAAAAGTATACTTTTCCAGCGACTATTTCGTTTGAGGCGTACGTGCGGTGCCGCACTCCTGCGTTTTTGTAAGGAATTAAATCGTCGCGCTACACTAGCGCCGCCTGTTCGCTACATCCCGAACCAACATGGCCGCCAGCAGACAGCCCGCGTCGACAATAGATAGCAGGACAATGCTGCGTCGGCCGCGGGCCAAGCCGAGTAATCGATTGCGGGATGAGATGCTATACTTACGTGGCGTGGTAGGGTATTCTGGTTATTTTGATCGCATCCGTACTTGTGGGGTATCGTTTTCAAGAGAATTCACACATCTGCTCACAGAAATTAATATTTCGTTAATATAACCTGTTATTTTCCAATTATACAGGTTTAAACACAATTTTTATGCTATTTTCGGTTAATTTTTATTTTTTGGGGGCCAAAATTTGTCCAATTCGGTTATAGCGAGGATCAAACCCGGAACCGTGACACCTCGCTATAACGGGACTCTAGTGTATTTTATTTTGTAAGATATTAAGATCAAATACACACAAATAATACCAAATATATTTGGTTCAAAGAGTAAACAAAATAAAAAAAAATTTTCCTCAGGCAGGTGGGAGTCAAAATGAGGCACCCCAAATTTTACGTATGAAATCCGTGGAATAGTGAGTTTATGTAAAATAGGGGTTCTAATGTGTGTCTCACATAATTTTCATTAACTGCAAAAGCCTTTCCATCTACTGAGTTTACCAGAATCCTGTGGGAATAAAATAATCAACTTTTAAAGAAATTATAAATAAGTATGATTGATGGTTTCATTTTATATATGTCCTTGAAATAATGACTTACTTGTTGAAGTCATAGATAAACTCTAATATAATGATAATGATAAATTAACATAAACACCAAAACAGAACATGTATTGAATCAGGTTAAGTGCAGTGCTTTCTTTGAAAATAGTTTGTTAACAACATGTTGGATACATAGACATGTCTACTACCAGAATGAAATCAGGAAACGTAAAAATAAACATTTCAGGAAAGTCACGCTCCCGGTTTTTCTGGAAAAAGTAAGCTCCCACCCAGCTCAATATAATACTTAATGTATTTATAATGTTGCAGAAAGCAAAACAAAGTCTTGGCTTCATTTAATTTATTTGTAAATCTATCAGAAACAAATATTAAACATTATTTTTAGTGATGGGTCGAATCCCATTTTCCCGAATCAGAATCTTGAATTCGAATCCCAAACAGTACCTCGAATCCACCCCTCGAATCCGAATCCAGATCTCAAGGGTTAATTATAAAATAATTTATAAGTTAAGAGAAAAAATTAAACATTATGCAGAATTATTTAACCCTTTAAATTTTTATTTAAAAAAACAAGGATTTTGACACAGTCTGGATCAAGACGATTCCGTTTTTGGTCACATATGTTTCCTGCAGTGCTGAACAAACGTTCAGAGAACACTGTTGCAGGTGGTGAACACAAATATTTTTTGGACAGTTTATGTAGCCTGGGTGAACACGCAGACTGAGTTTTCCAGTATTCGAGAATGTTTATTTCTGGGTTAACTGTAGGATCACGTAAGAATCTGGTCACTTCATCAATTGCTGTAGAATCTGACTTGGTGGATTTAAGGCATTCAGGCATTATCTGTGAGTACAGTGATTCATGTGTCCACAGAAATCGGAAAACGAAATTCAACATCTGATGGAACAATATTTTGTAGTTACCAACTTGACATTTGTTTAAAGTGTCAAATGAAGATAAACGCTTTCCTGAAATATTTAATGGAAATTGAAAGGCGCCATCTTGGCTTAAATGGTTTTGGGCCATAAGAAATATTGTTGTGCGTCTTTTAAAATTAAGCCTCATTAAAGCATAGTGATTAATATCCCTGAAGTTAAAAGTGACGTGTTTTCTTTAGTTTACCCATTAAAATTCTTTATAATAATATTAGTTATTTTTTGTGTTGCTCAAAATGATTGGCTAACAAATTCATTGGTCGGCCATCATGGAATTCTCAGATAATACATATTTTAACGTTGGTAGTCTACAGAAACCAAACTTGGTCCTAAAAAAATTCATTAATAGAACGTGTATCAGAATATTTAAAATTGAATCGTGATTAAAATAACAATTGTATAATGTATCAATTTTTGTCATTCATTATTTCATTGTTATTACTAAATGTGCGACCGAAACTTGTGATGAAAGTCGGTATTATTGTTGTATTACTAAGTAACATATTTCTCGGTAAAGTTATTTAAAAAAAAAAAAACAAGATTCATATTACTAGTCTAGATCCTAAATGTGCTTTATTTTATTTATTAGCATATTCTAAGAATACATCTGTGATTTATGCCTTATTTAATGCCAATGTAGCGACAATGCATCCATGTTCATGAATATAAAGTAAGTTTCCCAAATCAGTAGTACATGCTTCATATTTTTTTTATATAGTAATAACAAATTAAAAGTACAATACAGTAGAACCTCGTTAATCCGTGATGCGCTAATTCGGGAATCGGATAATCCGAGACGATTTAAAAGAGCAGAAAATAAAGAGAAGTAAAAATTGTCAGCGCTTAAAATTAACGTCACGCGGGCTGGCGGTCGGCAAACACTGCAAGCCATCGCGTGGGTCGCCAAACTCTGCAACGCTGTCTGTACAGACCCTTTGTGTGCCCCCCTTTCAGCTGTCACATTTGTCACACTTTAAACTTGAGGGGGATGTCCTGACTTCTGCTTCCCGTCTCCCTTTGTTTGTTTCCACCCGCCAATGCACGGCAGGCGCCTGGCGAGTGACGTGTTTGGCAGGCATTCGGCTGTATGAAGGGTGGGGGGGGGGTCTACCCAATATTTATGTGTACAAGGTCAACACGATCAATCTTTTCTTTCTCTCAATCAATATTTTCTTTCTCTCTTCGGCTGTTGTAAATGACCGTGAACTAATGGCTAGGCAGTGCTGTATTTTTTTAAGCCCAGACACTAATTCGAAGACGGCCGGCCCTTACCGTGAACAGATTATCCGAGTTTAATTTTTTTTTAACAGTATTTCAACCCAGCTGCACTCCGGTGTCTGAGAAGCTTGACAAGACCTTCCGGGCTTTTAATCGCTAATCCGTGAAATTCGGTAATCCGTGATTTTCTCTGTCCCGACCATCACGTATTAACGAGGTTCTACTGTACCTCAATAGGATGTGTTCCAAGGAAAACGTAAACAGGCCAAGTAAATTGTAAGCATTTAAGTTTTTAAAGTACTACATTAACATCAATATTTTTCCTCGAATCCCGAATCTTTTCCCTCGAATTTCGAATCTTTAGAATACTAGAGATTCAGTGGGATTCGAGGATTCGACCGCCCCATCCCTAATTATTTTTATTTGAGATGTTGAACATGGTGTTGAACGCTGGCAGACCTGTTGCAAGCGAGGGGGGGGTGATGTGTGTGTGTCCCAGCGTGCGAGGATGACGTGGCGCTCTGGTGGTCGGCGGTGGTGGGCGTGGCGGCCCACTGGCTGCTGGGGGAGGACGCCCAGGCGGAGCGGCTGTGCCCGCGGGTGGAGGCCCTGCCCGACGCCCTCGGCAGGGACGCGCTGCCCCGCGCCGTGCTGGCGGCGTTCAGGGGGCGACGCGCGCTGGCAGGGCGCGGCGGCGCCAGGGCCGTGCTGCGCCTGTGTGCCGTGGCGGGGCGGGCGCTGGAGGAGAGCATCGCCTGCTCCGGCTGCCGGCAGCCCTCGGACCTCGACCTGGTGAGCCTCGCTGTCTTCCCGTGCAACGTTCCTCTGTTACCGTATTTAATCGCATAATGTCCGCCATCGCATAATGTCCGCACATTTCTTTTTAAATACTTGAAATGGAATTTTTAAAAATCCGCATAAAGTCCACACCAGACAAAGCAACCTTGGCCATCCCTGAAAGGCACAGTAACGGGATGGAAATTTTACCAATGCTGTCAACAGTGCTTTGACCTTGAGTTGTTCATTTCTCCGGAGAGAGGGTTTGTAGCGTGGTGAAACCGTCCGGACTCAGAAACTCGCACTCTACTGCGCAGCTGCCTGCGACGTCATGCGAGTTGCAAGGGGATGGTCTATATGTAGCACAAGCCAGTATAGCTGCAACTCACACTACGTCACAAAGTAGGGGAGGTAGCGGAGAAGTGGATGGGGTACATGCGCACGGTTTCACCTTCTCAATACTCCCACCATGGTTCGTTGGGAGAGGGAAAGGGAAAGGTCACTGGACTACTAGGTAATAAAAATAACTGTAAACACAGCGGACCCGTGCCGACGTAGTTACTTTAAGGGCAGGAGTTATTTCAAGAGTATTTTTAGTGTAGGTATGTGATGGGGAAGTACAAGTCCTTCACTGCACAGTTCAAGTTGCAAGTTGTTCGTTTGCTGAAAAGCATGGAATATTTTTTCATGCAAAGCGTTTATTTTGTGTATGCTGGCTGCGGCTTCTGAACGTAATAGCGCACACGCGCGTGAGAGAAGAAAAAAAAAATGAATGGCGTCTTCCACTAATTGCCGGCACCCAATTATCTCGACACCGGTCACATTTCTCACCTCCGCTGCGGAGGGACGCCAGTAAACCAGCGCTCTGCGAAGTACTGTGCCGCCGTTAATATTTTTCAACTGTGCCGAGGGAAGGGTGCCAATTTTACGAAGCAGCGATTTTACTAATGCAATCCGCGGAACCGTGAGCATACGTAAAATCAGGGTACTAGTAAACTAATTATGAGAGAACAATATTTTTACTCTACACAAAACATGTAAAATTTTGAGGAAAAAATTTTTTTTTTCGGACGTCACCTCATAATGTCCGCACCCCATTTTTTTTTTGTGAAAAATGTAGCCAAATTACTGTGGACATTATGCGAGTAAATACGGTATTTCTCGGAGGGTTGGGAGTAAGTTAAGTACAGACAAAATATTTTTCCCCCTGAAAAAATCTACCTATGGTTTTAGAAATAAGGGTGCAGATGACATAACACTATGGCTGGTCTCATGCCTGTGAATATACCTCAGAAGCTTTGTTTGAGTGTTTGAATTGCTGTCGCAACAGGTGAGTTTGATGTACTGGATTCCTGTGGTGCATTGTAGTTGCATTGCACGTATCGTTAAAGAGTGCAATACTCCTGCAAGGCAACCATGGTATTCTAGGTGACCGGCGTGGGTTCTGCAAGTTGAGCTGCGATACCGATGTGGTTGTGCTACTTGATGCTTTGTATCTGTTATAAATGCCTGTACTTACTAATTTGTAAACTGGAAATAAAAATGATAAGTTAGGTACGGTAATGTGAATATTTCTGTGCAATTGCCATTGGGATTTTCTTTTCACCAGTTTTGTTTAAAAAAAAGTGTAGATTTTAATTTTTATAGTTGGTTGTACACAGATGGTAGAAAAATATTGAGCAAAATAATTGGTAAGGGGAACAATATTAAGTTCATAAGAAACAGTACAATTGAGATTCATAGATAAACCTTGCTGGTATCTTTTCTTCATAAATTTAACAAATTGCCAGAAATTTTTTTGGACTTTTCTTAATGTTATAGTTATTGTTAACTTTTCATGCCTCCAGAATATTTTATATCTTATTTTAATTAACACCTATCCATAAGGCGTATTACGGAAATTTTTTTTGATTTTCTTAAACATATTCACTTGTTCAATTATTAGCAGTGTACAATTACTAACAATTCCTGTTTTGTAAATTTTGTAATTTTTTTTGCTTGGTAAAAAAATACTTTTATTACATCTTGTGTTGATGTGCATATATATATATATATATATATATATATATATAAACCTTAATAATAACAGTTGAGAGGAAGTTTTATTTAATGTCTTGAAAAAGTTCTGAAATTTTTTCACCAGATAATTTTGTAAATAAGCGGTGTAGGATACTTCTAGCATCCCAGAACACCCGGATGAAAATCACGTTCTAACCATCCTGTTTTAAGAGTTTCATCTTTGCCAGAAATCATTATATGCAAATGCTAGGACAGTTCGTCACTGTGTTCACATGTTTCTAGCTACTCCCTTTACTCCCACCGAAGCATGCCTGTGTTATTATTAGAGACAAGATTTTATGGTTTTATGTTAGTCCAGTTTTGTTTTTTAAGCAGAGGATTTCAGTGTTACTGTTTTTATTTTTATAAAAGGTTTTTTATGCAATACTTAATCCACCAGAATAGTGGTAAAATGTGTTACGATAACGTAATTATCAATAAATTGATAAAAGAGATACATTCAGAAAAATAAAATAAATTACCAAACTATTGTGGTTTAAAACTGATTCAATATAATGGATGCACAATATAAAACAATCAAATTTATTTTTTCAGATTCATGCACTTAGTGCAATTTTTTGTCCGAAAATGGCATTCCTTGAATTTCAAACATTAAGGGTAGACCTTACTGAATATCAGTTTTTTTTTAGTTAATATAAAATATGAATATCAAATTATTTGCGAATAAGAATATTGAATTAGAATATTAAGAATAAGAATACCACAAAAAAAATTTTTTTCACAACATGTAACAACTACTGGAAAATTAAGACAAATAATACTAACGTGAAAGCTTGGTTAAGTCAACTACAATAACTATATGGAAAATTTTAAAATTATGTAGCTAACCTAACTTAACCTAACCTACTTACCTTTCATTTCAGTTCCTATTCGCCTTATTTTCCACAACCTGCATATTTATCCAGAAAATGTTTGCGAACCTCAAAATATTTTAGGAAAAACTTGAATCTTTTTATGAAATGTCGCATTGAATGAACTCAGATGCACATATTTAAACCCCAGTTATTCAGAGTTTTCCTTGTTAATGGCTGCCATGAAGATTGTGTTTTATTTCAGCAATACAGTATTATAAACCAAAATTTTTGCTAGTTTCATGTGGAATCTTAAACCATTATTTAAGTTTTTTTTTATGTATTTTTGAGTCGTAATGTCTGTATCGTCATAGATGTATACAAGTAGGCTGCTGCTGTATCATGGTGTTCGATTGATTGTGACTATCAATTTATACGCCATTGAAACTATAACGATTACTTCTTTTAGTGCCAATATCAACAGAGTGTCCATGTTTTGTATATCTTGGTTTCCACTTCTGGTGCATGTGATGAAGAATACAAGTACTATTTTGTTTTAAAGTTTAAAATAATATATATACAGTGTTTTGAATTGTTGCAGTATATTTTTCTTTACTGTTTAGTGAGATAGTAGTGAAAAAAAAAAACTTATGCATGTTTAAAACATCGCTTATTGTTAGGTTTTTGATTATGAAGGTTCATTAAACATCAAAAAAGTGCAATTACATCGCACAAATGACTTAACGTTGGTATGTGACAAACTCACGAAGTGTGCCGTGTCAAGTATTCGTAAGGAAACAAATATTCATTATTTTGAAGTGTTAGTATTTGAGATCAAATGAAATACAAATAGTTTATTATTTATATTTGTAATAAATATTTCAAATATTTACACAGGCCTAGTTAAAAAATTACTTTTTTTATGATTTACATTAAGTTTTGGTTAAATACTTCTTAATTCCAAGGTAAAAAAAACTTCCATTTAGGTGCTATGTGCTTTATTAACTTGCATTTTGGTGTTATAGAGTGGTTTAACATGCTTTTGGGTGTTATTTTGGTTTTATTACAGTTCACCGCGTAATCTTGTTCCTATTTATTATGTACTCATTGGCTGCAAGTTGTCCTCAGTGGCCATGATGGCTGACACATGATATGGAGTGTAACAACATTAGAGTTCAAGCATGATCTTGAGCCATAAGCTGGTTTGATTGTCATTCGACCACATTCATTTGTACATTGATTTTTACATATAAATCTTGCCTGAAATACACTATTTTTTGCTTAATTCTATCAATAAAAAAAAATTGGGTGTCTGTAAAGTCGGTTTACGGACGATAGTTTAACGTGACAACGTCATAACAAAACATTGAGGAAATGATTGCATACTTTTATGAATAAAATTGAATAATTTTTATTTAATTATCACTATTTCGTATGGATACAAAGAAGGAGTGAAATGAAATGTACAATTTAATTTATAAATTTGAAGTCATCCATGCTAACCACACGGCCACGAGACCATATTGAGAATAACTGTTTCAGATGGTATAAATTAATAATATTCCACGCACGATATTTGTTTGAATTTCTTTTAACTAGCATATTCTCTGTTGGACTCGAAATATTTACACGCTCGTGGGCTCCTAACTATAATACGGTGTGTGATTTAGTTGATCAAATAATAACTCGTGACAAATAATTACCAATGTCAAACTAAAGCGTGAAAAGTATCATACCAGCAATAAATATTTAGTTATACAGCTGAAACAATACTCATACAACACTGTTTAAATATACTGATTTACACTAGTAATTAAAATAATACGTACTTGTAAGAATGCCATTTCCTTGCGAATATACTCCCGTGGCGCGCTGCACAACAATAACCTTGAACCAGTACGCCGCCACATGCCGGCCGAGTTCTCTGTACCATCCGCAACATACCAGAGAGATGCCACGTATGCGTAAACACATCCATAGTGGGACATCCGTAGTGGGACATCCGTAGTGGGACAATTTTTCGTGCGTGCAGCCAGCGTTCATCGATTTATTAGACGTCACGTTAATAAACTCTATATACAAACACATGAATCACCGTGCTATCACATATGAGTCGTGAGCTACACAGAATAGAAAGGAGCAAGAGCACTGCTTTTGACCAATCTATGCTGTTCCCCTTCCCTGTCAACCTGTCCGCCCGCAATGCAGACTCAATGTCGAATCAGCGAGCTGACTATGCGTTAAATAATGACACTGCACTTACGTCTCTGAAGACTAATAGTAAGGGTATTATTAAGGCAAGACCATATTGACCTTCTCGTTATTACATCTACTTTACCTACGTTTAATGTATGCATAAATGTGATTTGTAATAGCATGTGCAAAGCTTGGACTAAGCGAATCAGTTGAAGCTCTATTTATTATTTGATTTGACTTATCCAGGATATTTGCTAATATTCATTTTATGTGAAGCTTTAGTTGTGATGCAAAGGTTTGCGTTGGATGTGAAGCTTCACGTTTGTTACAAACCTTTAAAACATTTGAAGACTAAGGTTCATTCATGGAAAAAATTTTTTTTTGTGTTGTATATGTTTTGGTTAAGGGCGCGGTTCAGTGATTAAAAATCACTACTCTAACAAATATTTATGTTTTGGCAAAAATGTGAATAAAACCATCAAAATCAACTACCCGACCACTCCGCCCGGTCAGTATAAGTGTCTGCGTAGCTGGGAGCAACGGTCATTCGAGTCAGGCTCTTCAAACGGAGAGGGTGTGTTTCTCCTCTCTCCTGGCCGGCTTTAGACACGCAAAGACGGTTGGCTGCCCCCCTCCCCCTGAATGTGCGGGTTCTACCCGCGCATGCGCAGTACAGGGCTGATAACCGCGCTGTTGCCAGTTCTTCTCGACCCTTCCCCTTCTTCCTTCCTCCTCCCGCCTCGTCATCCCCAGGACTAGACCCTGGTCGTGTTGACATTCCGCCGGAACAGAGACAAGCTTGGCTGGCGGCTTGCGGGGATACACTTCACACACTCCAGAGTTCACACATTTTAAAAAAAATACATTACCGTGTTGTACTTAATAATTGGAGTTAAATTTGTTTAGACATAAAACAATAATACACAGTGTTATTCACTTTATGACGTGGCGTCTTATAAATCGATGAACGTCGGCTGCACGCACGAAAAAGTGTCCCGTTACAATGTGTCCCGTTATGCTCATTGTACGCTTGCGCCGCATCTATCTCTCTTCCACTCGATTGGAACAACCATCGATTTGACATTTTTAAAGCACATTAAACTTGAAACACTCCCATTCGTTTCCTAATTTTCCTATCATCGTCCTATCCATAACAGAATAACACAGATTGGAAGAAGTTAAATAGCAAATATGTATAAAAGTTATAGCTAAATTAATCTCTTCGTTAAAGTAATAAACATATTTGAATTAATGAGTGCAAATAAAAGTAAATTTATCAAATTAAATTGTAGATTTCATTTCACTCCATTGTATCCATACAAAACAGTAATAATTCATTAAAAATGATTCAATTTTATTCATAAAGTATGCAATCATTTCATCAAAGTTTTGTTATGACGTCACGTTAAACTGTCGTCCGTAAACCGACTTTACAGACAACCAATTTTTATGTAAAAACATTTTAATAAATTTCTACTAGCATATCAATTTTGAACGCTGAAAACAAAAGTTAAAACAAGCGCAATCATACCACAATTTTTAATTCTGTCTAGGTAACCTAAATTTTGAATGTCTGATAGTTATATTTTACTTATGACTCGCATACAAGAAGTCAAATAAATCGGAAACACAAGGTCACAATAAATATATAAGTAGCATTAATGTCAGATATCGTCATTATGTCACTTAAATGTAATTAGTACAAT
Organism: Bacillus rossius redtenbacheri; assembly: GCF_032445375.1. Taxonomy (NCBI): domain Eukaryota; kingdom Metazoa; phylum Arthropoda; class Insecta; order Phasmatodea; family Bacillidae; genus Bacillus; species Bacillus rossius. Next base: position 31,265,394 of record NC_086342.1, on the reverse strand, counting down.
AGTAGAATGTAAAATTAGAGGTATAACAATGAGCCATTCCACCTCAATTCAGGCAGTTAGCAAGATAATGTGTCAGGTCACCATCTCAGATTTGCTTTAAAAAATTACAGCAGTTACAACCAGTGCAGACAAGAAGTATGCCAAAAGGATTTTGTCCCAAAAATTTTTTTCCCCATGTTATAGCCTTTTGAAGTTGGTTCAAAATCAAAAAAGGTGGAAAAAGGGGTGTTTTTTAAATGAGTGGCATTTCAAAACTATTTTACTGATTTTGTTGATTTTTTTTTTATTTTGTACCTATTATAGTGAACTACAGAGTGGAATAGTTCCAATGAGCCCAACGACAATATCTTTAAGGGGGGGAAACTAAAAAATTTGGCAAAAAATTTAGATTTTTTTGGATTTTCAAAAAAAAAAATTTATGTGGAATAATCAATTTTCATAAAAAGTAATTCTGGTAATATGTAGACCTATTACAGTAGTTTTACAGGAAAAATTGTTTTTAATTCTATGATGCATGGAATTATTAAAATTTAACTTTAAAATTTTCAAAATTTGACAAAAGTGCCATTTTTGATTGAAAATTACTGAAAAAACCCATATTTTAAAAATCTGAAAATTTGTAACTTTGTAGTTCTCACCTTTATTAATAGCATGCACTTTGTTGGATAGTGTGTTTTTGCCTGTAAACATTTCTAGAATTTTTTGAAAATGTAATGTCATTACCTTTTGTATGTTGTGCATGCTCAATTAATAAATGTTTTGTTGGTATCTAAATAGTATGTGATAATTTGTAACTGGTTTTGTATGAGGGGAAACCTTGGGAAATATGAAGGGGGAGTCCCTATCTGAACATTCCCAGGCGCTTGCTGTAAGGGGAATCCCTGGTAGCTTGAGGGAAATCCCTGGTGACCATAGGGGGAATCAACTACAAGACTACAAGGGAATTCCCAAACTTTTGCTGTTACAGTTGTGTTGTGTGTGTTCATGGGTGATGTTCAGCTAGTGAACTAAATCATGTCTGACTTTCATAGTACAGAGAGAATTAAATGTGTGGACTACATTAAAAGGCACAAAAAAAGTGTGTATAAAAGTAAATGTGTGAGGATGTGTAAGGTGAATGATTTAGCAGATGATATTCAAAAGTTTGTGGGTGTATCTGTTTCAGTAAATAAAAATGATATTTTGTGTAGCAACTGTGTTACTTTTTATAAAAAGAAATTTCTGGAACTTGCTGAAGATGCAGAAGAAACATCCACATCAGAGAATTTTATTCCGGAGGATGAACTAGTAAGTGTTTTAAATAGCAGTCTCATTAAAACATTAAATTTAGAAGTATCACCATTGAAATCTCCTTCAGAGGTGAGATTGGATAGGAGAGAAGGTTATGCGAGGAAAAAGAAGATAAAATTAGTTGATGAGTTAAAAACTTCTGCTGTGAACAAATTACAAGACATATATCACGTGCATCTTTCAAGTGAGTCTGATGATGAAATGCCTGTGTGTGTCAATTGTAGTCTATGGTTTTCGAATATTGACTCAGCTCTTCATACTTGTAACTACAATGGAAAAGTATAGCTACTAACATTGGTACCACAAACATTTAGTAAAACTGTATTGAAGGAAAAATTACCTTCAGTGTCAAAGTACCTCATTGATAAATGTCGCACAGTTATAAAAAATAAGGGAATTTATGCTCAACCTGACCCCTATAGTGGACATCCTTTACCTACACAGGTACAATATCTAGCATTATCATATTACCTAGAAGATAGTAAAGACTGTTCAAGGGAAAGTCCAAACAAAAAAGATGTTATTTGCATTAAGGATGGTAATGGCGAGAAAGTAAAAAAGGTTAAAAGATTCATGACAAGGTCCATCAAAGAGGCATACAAAGCATTCAAAAAAGATAATCCTCTTATAGAAATTAGTCTTTCAAAGTTTTATGCCTTACGACCAAGATGGGTGAAAATTCAGCCAGAACAGACTGTGTGTTCTTGTATTTACTGCAGTAACATGCAACTTATCTGTGTAGCTCTTCGAAATGTAACAAATAACCAAATTGATGAAGACTATCTTCTACTGAAGTGTTTGTGTGACGAAACAAGGAATGAAGATTGCTGGCTCGAGGAGTGTGGTGACTGTCCTGGCACAGAAACATTAACTGTTGAAAACTTTGGCTTGGATGAAGGGGAAGAAGTTACATTTGCGATTTGGGAACATGGTGACCTCATAAAAAAAACTGTATCTGTAAATAATTTTCTGGAACATGTAAGGCATTGGGTTAAAAAAGCTATTCCTCACAGTTACATTAGGAAAATACAAAGGGAAGGAATAGCTGAAGCAAGAAGTTCTGTCCAACAAAATAATGCTCTTGTTTTACATTTTGATTTTGCTGAGAACTAGTCAGTTGTATTGCCTGATGAAATCCAAACTTACCACTGGCAAACTGATCAGCTTTCACTGTTTACCTGTGTTGCATACTTTGGTGCGGAAATAAGAAGTTTTGTTATAGTATCTGATGATATAGCTCACGACTCTGCTCACGTTCTCTGTGCTTTAGAGGTTATAAAACTGGAAATTTCAAAATTTTGTCAGTTAGAACTTTTGAGTTCAATAGTGTACATTACAGATGGGGCAGCTGGACATTTCAAAAATAGGTTTCAGCTGTATGAACTATGTAAAAATACTCAAACTGTTGAAAAAAAATGGATTTTTTCTGCTACAGGGCATGGCAAAAGTGCATGTGATGCAATAGGTGGTTTGTGTAAACACTTTGCAACTAAGTTCAATCTTCGGGCAGAGTGTGTTAATGCCATTAGAGATTCTGCTTCATTTGTTGCTGAAGTAGGTACCCTTGTACCAAAGATAACTCTATTGGCTCTTGAAAGTAAAACAATTCAAACGTATAGGTCATCTAAGGAAAAAGAATGGGCTACTGTAAAACCAGTTGTTGGAATACAATCTAAACATTACTGGCTGATTAAAAATGAGACATACATGGGACGCACAATTAAAGATAAAATAGAAATAGTTGTACAATCTAACCAGATTAAAACACATTATTCAATAAATGATTTCCAAGTAGGCCAGTTCGTTGCTTGTGTATACGATCAGAATTGGTGGATAGGACAGATCACTGGTATATCTAAAGAGTTGAACGACATGACAGTGTCTTTTATGCATCCCCATGGTCCAGCTAAAGGGTTTAAGTGGCCACAGGAATCTGGAAAGAAGAAGGATGAATGTCCGGTGCCACTACAAAATGTTTTGTTAACAGTAAGCAATCCTACTCCACTTGGACAATCAGCAAGACTCCACACTTTCGACAAAGCTGAGTTGATGAAGATCCAGCAGATCTACTGTCTTTAATCAGCCAAATAATATTTTAGGAAGTTTGTCAATATATGTTACATATAGTTGAGGAAGGGTAAGCAGTCTACATATAATTAATTATAGGTACATATTGTTGGTTTCAATTTTACTTTGAAATTTTGGTTTTCATGCAAGTTAAAGAGTATGCATATGTATTATATGTGTGTTTATGTATTGTGCATATTATGTTAATGTGATAATGTATACACAGACTCTCCTTTTGTAATTCCCAAGGTTTCCCCAATTTACAAATTACATCTCACTTTTTGGAAACTAACAAAACATTTGTTAATTGAGTGTGCAGACCTTAGAAAATGTAAGAAAATTACATTTTCAAAAAATTCTAGAAATGTTTACAGGCAAAAACACACTATCCAACAAAGTGCATGCTATTACTAAAGGTGAGGACTACAAAGTTACAAATTTTCAGATTTTTAAAATATGGGATTTTTGAGTAATTTTCAATCAAAAATGGCACTTTTGTCAAATTTTGAAAATTTTAAAGTTAAATTTTAATAATTCCATGCATCAGAGAATTAAAAACAATTTTTCCTGTAAAACTACTGTAATAGGTCCACATATTACCAGAATTACTTTTTATGAAAATTGATTATTCCACATAAAAATTTTTTTTTGAAAATTCAAAAAAATTCAAATTTTTTGCCAAATTCTTTAGTTTCCCCCCCTTAAAGATATTGTCGTTGGGCTCATTGGAACTATTTCACTCTGTAGTTCACTATAATAGGTACAAAATTAAAAAAAAATCAACAAAATCAGTACCTATAATAGTTTTGAAATGCCGCTCATTTAAAAAACACCCCTTTTTCCACCTTTTTTGATTTCGAACCAACTTCAAAAGGCTATAACATGGGGAAAAAATTTTTTGGGACAAAATCCTTTTGGCATACTTCTTGTCTGCACTGGTTGTAACTGCTGTAATTTTTTAAAGCAAATCCGAGATGGTGACCTGACACGCTCCTGCCTGAATTGAAATGGAATGGCTCCAATAATCTTGTCAGTTAAATGGTACATTTTTATTACCTATCTAAATCATTACAAATGCTTTAAAAAAAAACACTAATAACACGGATATTTAATCACATAAATTGGTTTCTATTTACAAGGGAAACAGAGAAACCAACTTTTACTTTTATATATATATATATATATATATATATATATATATATATATATATATATATATATATATAATATTAATATACATATATATAATATAAATGTGTAGTTATTTTTTAGTTAGGCATTGTGGAATTAGGAATTGTTTTAAATTGTAGTGTTACTCAGAATTGCGTAGGAATTGTTATAATAAAAGGTGGGTATTTTAACACTTTCTAATTCTCATAGGCCTAACTAAAAAATTATGACACATTTTTAATTTAGCATTTTTGATGTAGAACCGTTATTAATTAGCCTATAAACTGTTCTCGTTGAGTTCTGAAACAATCTTTATGATTGCAAAGTACATGATAATTCATTGGCGACCGATGTGAGCTGCAGGAGAGGAGTTTGCCAGTGCGCTGTACATTCACAACAAGCATAATACACCGATGACCACAATGCCACAGAGGAGCCAGCGACTACCAACCAGTTACAGCCACGCTGATCAATATTTCGGTGGGCGATGCGTCTACTGGAAAGAATTGGAGTTGGAACACTGCATTTATTTACTAGTTAACACAGTAACAATGCGCTACAAAAACAATAAATTACAATAATGTTGACAAAATACTATTAAAATACCTTGTATATGATAGTAACTTAGTAACCTCGGTCCGGAAATGGTGTCGTCTGGTTGGCGGCGACTGTGGCAGCTAATTCAAAATGCCGCTCCGTAGATAACCTCTGCTTTCTCAACGATTAAACCCACAGATTACGATGTCAACATAATTACACTTACTTTTCTGATGAACTTGGCACTTTTAATTATTGTATGCACACTACCTCTGTCGCTGACTTAGGCACACCTAACTTCTAGACTCTCATCTCAAAGACTGTCTTCTGGGTAACTAAAGCTATATGCTGACTGCTGCCCCGTCGCTAGGGCAAGGTCAACAAGCATGAAGACATTTATAAAAATTGAATGAAATAAATGTGGCATAATACGAGAAAAAATTATGTAATTATGAAAATGAGCATGAAAAGCCACCCGAGAATAATAAAAGCATAATTATATATCACTCCTTAGAGTTACTTTTAAACAAACTGGTTAAAGAAATGCTAAGAATCTTGTTACATAAAATATGTATATTTTTAGGAGTATATTTCTTTTGAAACATTCTGTGAACTCCTAGAAACGTCTTGAACATCTTAAAGAACTTACATTAAGTTTTATCGAATTTGATACTACACATAGTAAGGAAGTTTTAATTTTTTTTCAACCCCTGTTATTACAACCTCTTGCAGCATATTTTGTCTCTACAAAAAATGTGTCAACTAAAGTATTGAATAGTGTTAAGATATTTTACAATAAATTATAATGGATTTAATAGTTCACCCCTTAAAAAAATTAACGATTTATTTCAACTTCGGCCCTCGTTATTTCGACCCTTGTATTATTGATAAGTGGTATCAACATTTATTTGAGATGAATGTTCGAGATAATATTTATAAATTTTTTAAATATATAATAAACAATTTGATAGAGTACATCGCACGGAAGTTATTTTTCGACCACTTTCTGCAACGGTTTGTCTTATCAAAAATTTATTCAGAAAAATGCTATAGATAGTATGTAGAGTAGAAATAGATTTGATATTGTACCTAGTAAGAATGTTGTGAAATTTTTATCCTTCACCCTGACTTTCCACCCTTAGCAGCAATGGTTGGTTGTATAAAATAAAATTTCAGACAATATATTTTGATTATATTGTTGGAGATACAACCTGAACGGATTTGATAGGTATTTATTTACTTAGGGAAGTAAGATGTAACAAAATAATTTGTTTAAAATTGTAGACAATCTTAAGAAAGGATTTTATTATTTTTAATACATATTTAATGTCTTTATTTTAACCCTTAATTTTCCAAACTCTTAGAGCAATAGTTCTTATCAAAAAATTGATTCAAATAAAATTTTTAATATTATAATAAAAATTGGATTTACTAACAACTCGAACGGATTCGAAGGTATGCCTACTAAGGGAGGTATGACTATTTTTGTCCTCCAACTGCGGTTTTTTCCACCCCTTGCAATTATGGTTGGTCGTGTTTTAAAAACGTTTTTGGTATTACTCAAACGATATACAGTTACTTCATACGGATACGATATTTATCATACTAAGGTAGTTGTAACAATTTTTTTTTAATTTTCCCTATTTCTCTACTTTCATTCAGATTTTTCCCAACGAACTCGACCAAGATTTTCGATTAGGCCTACTATTTTTATTTTATTTATTAGTTCGGAAGTGATTTGTACAAAATAACGGCAGTTATAGTTTTCATAAAATTGTGTGAGTGTGTGTATATATATATATATATATCCTATGGTTTTAGGGTCCATGAATCATGTGTAACACCCCTCGTGCCTCAAAATTGAATTATTTTAAAAGGAGCCTTGGAAACTGCTGGGTAAGAAAAATAAGTTAAATAAAATGATTTACCAGAGGCGGCGCGAGGTGGGGAACAAACAAAAATTTAGGAACTTCCTGTAACAGACAAGGAGGAAGTTGGTGGATCGTTAAAATCAATAAATAAAAACTACACGATTAACTTGATCTATAGTTTCCCTGTTTTATTTGCCCTGATGAATTATCTTGTTTCCATTACATTACATACAAAAGGTTTTAACAAGTTTCAAAGATTTAAGAAAAAACAAAAGAAAAACGAAAAGGGGCCGGCCCGCGATTATTTAAAACAAAGTACATTCTTAGTTTGAAATATAAACATTTGCATTATGAGTTTCACACCCAAAATTGGATGGATCCTATGATTACATTGATAATTAGTTCTATTCGTTCTACATGTTCTTGAGGAAAACACTGGTCGCTGGTGGGTTGGTCATCCGCTTAAGATAGTTCGTAGCTAGGTAAGGGGGAAATGTTGAATTTACATTACCACCCGGGGTCTTCAAACGATCACGTCGTGTAGTAGAAACGTTTCTTCTAATGTGACCCACGGAACAGGAGGGGGGGGGGGGGGGGGGTGGCCACGAGATGGGAGCAATCAGTCTCTCCCCGTCATCGACCCTGTCTGCAAAAGTCCAAATCAAAACTGATTAGAACTTGTATACAGGCAGTCTATGGGGCAGAAAATGCCCAAAAAAAATTTAAGGGAAAAAAAAGGGGGTCGCGAATTATCACTCACCAAAACAGGGGAGTTGCCCAGCACGCTGCAGTCGTGGAGTCAGCCAGGGTCTGGAGCTCGCGAATTGCGCGGCAGGACGCGGATGATTTCTTCATGATAACATTTAAAAGAAAAAAAATTTCGAAGGCAAATAATTAAACTATGCAGACAGACTAATCTACTAGGATTGACTTGAGGGATAGCATCCCTTATACAAAGCGACTACATAGTCGTTAGTGGTCGGATGAAGTCTTGCAGAGTCTGCCGATTCGCCGATACTCGCTGGAGATCTGTCTGCGGACGCGACGCGAGTTGATCTGTGTCGCGGCAAACCGCGTCTCGTAATTAAAAGTGGCCGCCGGCTCTTACAGGTGGAGGGGGGTCTGGGCCGCCGAAAGATTCCGAACTTGCCCGAATGCGGGCGGAAAAAACTCTGGCAGGAGTTTTGAAGTTGGCATCACTGGGCGACAGTAGAGAATTCTGTCGGAGGGGTTTGAGTTGAAAACAATCGACTCGCCCACGGCGTCCATATAACTCAAGGGAAAGCAGGTGCTGCTCTCTGGCACACTAGAGGGTAGGCTAGCGGAGAAGTTCGCGACTTGGTCGCTAGGTAGCGCTTGCTATCAGTTCTGGCGCACTCGTTTTTGCGAGTAGACCTTGGGGACGGTCACTGTTGTCCAGGGGGTTATGACCGGTCATTGGTCTTACTTGGAACTGAGAAGGGGGGGGGGGGGGGGAGGGTAAAATGCAACGCTGCTGGGAATCTACGTCCCGTCGTGGCTGCAGAGGAGCGAACATAACACTAATACGTGATGAAAAAGGCCAATCTCAGCTCGTCTCTGAGAACTGGTCGCCTGCAAGCTACAGGCTTGTCTATGCAGTTAGGGTCACGAAGAGAAATGATATTACAGGCTTGAGGCGTGACTGAAGGCGGGGGAAAAGGTAAGCTGTCTGCCAGTCAGGGATTAGGCCAGCAAAATATCCGATACGCCGATGGGAAAGGGGCTTCAGAGCACTGAGACAAAGTTTAACTCAGTGGAGTACACCAGACTAACAAAGTAAAATCACACTATAGTAGAGCAAATAAAATTTCCACACAAAAAAATTTAAAATCATAATAAAAATTTAAAATATATCGTGTTGAAATTACTAATTAACGGCACATACTCCCCCGCTTGAATGCGGAGCATATAGGGAAAATAAAAAAACAACACTTACACTGCTCAGTAAAACTAGTACCAGGTTCGCCTGTATCCTACTACTTATAAAAAAAATATGTTGATCAAATCGAAAGTGTATATAATTATTTAAATTACCCTTAACGGTGAATGATGTCATGAGGAAAGTTGATCTCAGATGTTGGGAATGATGTCACGTGACAAAAACTCTAAATATGGGCTCTGTGAGGCGGGCCGAAAACACTGGGCCGGAACTGGAACTTGGTCCGTCGGGTGCCAGTTATGAAAGGTGGGGATTTGTGTACCCCTGAAAATAGTCTTTCCATAAGAAGCCGAAGGCATTGGGACTCAGCCCTGCACAGTCAGGCGATGGAGAAGACAGTCAAATTTGCTGCTTGCCCGAAGGCGAAACAGAGCCTCAGTCCCAGAGTGACACAAGGCCTAAGGGTGGTATTCCCTTGGCGGAATTTTAAATGATTGGGGATGAAAACCCCAACAGATCAACAATCCGTAGGAATGAATGTAAAAATATTAAATATTTGATAAATTAAGAAATTTCAGCGCATACCACTCTGATGTTTACTAATATTTATTATTTAAAGTATTCTGGAAACAAAACGATAAATTAACGACTCTTCGCACTCAAATTTAAATTATTTAAAGAAATGTAAAATGCAATAAACCAACAATTATAAATCAAAAAGGGATAAATTATAATGGAGCGGTTAGATCTTCCATGACTGCTGATAGGCTTCGCACTGCCTGAGAGGGGGTTTGAACATAGGCCGTCCAAAGATGAGTGGTGGGAATGTAACCCAAAGAACACTCGAAAATGGTCATGAGATATTTCACTCAGAGGACCTTGGTCATGGCTCGTTGGCTCAGAGGACCCTAACTTTTGCGCCGCTCGGTGGCTAGCTTGACCTAGCTCCTATTTTAGAAAAACACATAAAAGAAACCAGTTTGCCGTCTGGAAGTCACCTAGCTCTTACTTAAATAAACAATCTCATCGATAACGATGTAAAACAAATACAACTTTGGGGTAGAATGCAAAAGAAAAAAGAAAAATGGCTAGATGTGACAGCTTCAGTGCTCAGACTCTATGTACGTCACTGTACATCACATTTACGTGCAAGGGAAAATAAAGAAATAAACATGTACAAGTATTAACGCAAAATCAGTACAAAAAACACTACAAACATATTCTTGCTTACTTTACGAATTATGGTTATTAAAAAAAAGGAACGTAATCAGAAATTAAATATATGAAATCGTGGAACAAGATTCATGAAGATTCAAAAAATATCAGAGAGGTATTTCTGAGTAAAAAAACATTAAAACTATTTACGTCAAGTAGCTTGTTAAAGACTGAACTTACGTATGTAAAAATTAAAAATTAAAATATCTTAAATTACCTAGCTTGTGATAGCCTAGAAACGGGATGCTCAAACATACCCAAATTAATTAAGTGCACCTCTCGTTGGGGGTTGAAAGTATTTCAGTACTCTCGGTGATTACCTTAAATATTAAAATGAGACTAGTCACCTCGTAGCTGCTTAATTTAGGGGGAATGCTTATTTTTATATGCGTGATTATATTATTATTATTATTGAGCAAAAAGAAAAATAAAAAAATGCCTGTTGCCCTACTACTTGTAATAAAGCAGAATTAATTCCATGACCTTTGACTGTAACATTTCATGAGTCAAACACAAGGTTGATAATTAAATAGGGTCCATTTAAACTTGGTTTGAATTATTTAAAATAAATCCTTAAAATCATTTAATAAATAAAAAATTAAATTTAAGGCTTAACCTTAAAGTACCTGTAAGCTTACAACTATTTATGCCGTTGTTATATTAATGAAATGAAATTCATCCTGTTGATCTCAGATCTTGGATATCGTGTAGGAACACCAAAATGGGCGCTGTGAGGGAGGCCGAAAAGCACTGAGGCCGAAACAAGGGAAATGCGTCCTTGAGCACTCAGTGACTAATGGGGATTGTAACCCCTGTAAATGGGTATGGTAACCCGTAACTTACAAACTAAATTTGGGAATATAACCCCTGTACATAATTGTTTCGCTGTCCATAAGAAGTCGAAGGCATTGAGTCATAGCTCTGCACAATCTGACGATGGATCAGACGAAATAAATGAATTTAATACTTGCTTAAAAGGCGAAGTACACCTCTGTCCCGGATACCTACATTTATTAACTCACATAGGCTCAATATGTTCAAGCTCTGACGGTTGATCAGACCATCAGGCTGAAGCAGAGAGACCTACGAGGGAATTTCACCCCTGAGTTAGTTCGGGTTCGAAACCCGAAAGATCAACGAATTTGGATGAAAAATGGATAATGAAAAAAAATTTAGATGTTTAAAATTACATAGCTGTACACCACCTTATAAAGGAAATTAACACCGATCCAAAAAAATATAAAAGTTAATAAATTGTTTACTCAAAATTCATAATTACAAAAATATTATTTATCCTTTACTTAGTATTCTTAGATTAATTGGTAAATTGCTCATAAAAAATTCGACGTTAAAAAAGGTATAGTACTCTATCTTACAATAAATTCCTCACCTCATGGCTAGCGTAAAAGGTATTGGGGATTCAACCCGTGTATATAAACAATTTAATTCAGGCCTTTTCTTAAAGGCATGAGTGATTGCACCTCTCGTTGGGTGATCACTAAATAAATCTAAACAAAAGCTAGGCACATGGATAAGTGTGGTGACACAATTAAATGGTACATCGAAGTATATTCACGTAGCTTGTGAACGATTAAATAGGATTGGAGTACTTGAGTATTTTACTTAAGAGCATATTCTTATTTTATATTACTTAATGAATGGACCCTTTTTTAGATTTATTTTATGTATTATTAAAATACTTAATCGTTAATTTTAAGATACTTAGAAATAGTAAACAATGGAAGTTTCTTAACATTAGCTAAAACAAAAGGTTTATATTATCATATTATTTGTATTGTTAATATTATTATAAGGTATATATAAAATTATTATGTTATATTTTAGTAACCCTAGATTAAGAAAATACCTTGCTGCTAAATTTAAGGTAGTATAGATTATTTATAGTGCTTGTTTTGTGACATAAAAATTATATTATTATTAGGACATACAAAGCATGGGTAGTTTGTTTACAAAATAAGTGTTACGTGGGTGGAGTAGAGAAGAGTTCCGCGCGGTTGGCGGCCCTGTCATGTGGTGAAGAGATAACATGTCGGCGCACGCAAGACGCCGAGAGACAAAACAAAAAATACCACGATGTCCGAAAGGACTTCTATGATTAGTTTTTTTTACAAAGATGGCCTGGTTTGCAGGCTAATGTGTTATAAAAAAAACACAGATAAAAGGAGGAATTTAGACAAACTCAAGGCACTGTCGGCCGTGAGGAACAAACTAGATTATAACGCATTATTACGCTGCCGGACACGGGTCAACGGCATGACCTTGTCTCCACCAGCCGGTGAGGCGGGCAGGGGAGGGGTGAAGAGGATGACAGGGAGAATGACACGCGCGCCTGATAAAGCACGCTGCCTGAAGGACATCGTACCGACGGGGCCGCGCGGTGGCTCGCCGCGCGCAAACACAATCACAGTGGGACGTAAAATTCAAAATAAATTTTTAAAATAGAAAAGCAATATAACTACCGGGTGTACCAGCGATCAGTTTACAATATTATTACAAAATTGCTATTATCAAAAATTAATTTAAAAAAAAAATTTTTTTTTTACTTTTATTTTTATTTTAGATATGCTTATATTATTCAGGTATGCCTATAGATCAAGGAAACCATGCTCTGCTACCAAGTTGTAACACCCCTCGTGCCTCAAAATTGAATTATTTTAAAAGGAGCCTTGGAAACTGCTGGGTAAGGAAAATAAGTTAAATAAAATGATTTACCAGAGGCGGCGCGAGGTGGGGAACAAACAAAAATTTAGGAACTTCCTGTAACAGACAAGGAGGAAGTTGGTGGATCGTTAAAATCAATAAATAAAAACTACACGATTAACTTGATCTATAGTTTCCCTGTTTTATTTGCCCTGATGAATTATCTTGTTTCCATTACATTACATACAAAAGGTTTTAACAAGTTTCAAAGATTTAAGAAAAAACAAAAGAAAAACGAAAAGGGGCCGGCCCGCGATTATTTAAAACAAAGTACATTCTTAGTTTGAAATATAAACATTTGCATTATGAGTTTCACACCCAAAATTGGATGGATCCTATGATTACATTGATAATTAGTTCTATTCGTTCTACATGTTCTTGAGGAAAACACTGGTCGCTGGTGGGTTGGTCATCCGCTTAAGATAGTTCATAGCTAGGTAAGGGGGAAATGTTGAATTTACATTACCACCCGGGGTCTTCAAACGATCACGTCGTGTAGTAGAAACGATTCTTCTAATGTGACCCACGGAACAGGAGGGGGGGGGGGGGGGTGGCCACGAGATGGGAGCAATCAGTCTCTCCCCGTCATCGACCCTGTCTGCAAAAGTCCAAATCAAAACTGATTAGAACTTGTATACAGGCAGTCTATGGGGCAGAAAATGCCCAAAAAAAATTTAAGGGAAAAAAAAGGGGGTCGCGAATTATCACTCACCAAAACAGGGGAGTTGCCCAGCACGCTGCAGTCGTGGAGTCAGCCAGGGTCTGGAGCTCGCGAATTGCGCGGCAGGACGCGGATGATTTCTTCATGATAACATTTAAAAGAAAAAAAATTTCGAAGGCAAATAATTAAACTATGCAGACAGACTAATCTACTAGGATTGACTTGAGGGATAGCATCCCTTATACAAAGCGACTACATAGTCGTTAGCGGTCGGATGAAGTCTTGCAGAGTCTGCCGATTCGCCGATACTCTCTGGAGATCTGTCTGCGGACGCGACGCGAGTTGATCTGTGTCGCGGCAAACCGCGTCTCGTAATTAAAAGTGGCCGCCGGCTCTTACAGGTGGAGGGGGGTCTGGGCCGCCGAAAGATTCCGAACTTGCCCGAATGCGGGCGGAAAAAACTCTGGCAGGAGTTTTGAAGTTGGCATCACTGGGCGACAGTAGAGAATTCTGTCGGAGGGGTCTGAGTTGAAAACAATCGACTCGCCCACGGCGTCCATATAACTCAAGGGAAAGCAGGTGCTGCTCTCTGGCGCCCTAGAGGGTAGGCTAGCGGAGAAGTTCGCGACTTGGTCGCTAGGTAGCGCTTGCTATCAGTTCTGGCGCACTCGTTTTTGCGAGTAGACCTTGGGGACGGTCACTGTTGTCCAGGGGGTTATGACCGGTCATTGGTCTTACTTGGAACTGAGAAGGGGGGGGGGGGGGGGAGGGTAAAATGCAACGCTGCTGGGAATCTACGTCCCGTCGTGGCTGCAGAGGAGCGAACATAACACTAATACGTGATGAAACAGGCCAATCTCAGCTCGTCTCTGAGAACTGGTCGCCTGCAAGCTACAGGCTTGTCTATGCAGTTAGGGTCACGAAGAGAAATGATATTACAGGCTTGAGGCGTGACTGAAGGCGGGGGAAAAGGTAAGCTGTCTGCCAGTCAGGGATTAGGCCAGCAAAATATCCGATACGCCGATGGGAAAGGGGCTTCAGAGCACTGAGACAAAGTTTAACTCAGAGGAGTACACCAGACTAACAAAGTAAAATCACACTATAGTAGAGCAAATAAAATTTCCACACAAAAAAATTTTAAATCATAATAAAAATTTAAAATATATCGTGTCGAAATTACTAATTAACGGCACACATGAAACAACAAACTATGTAAATTTTTCCTTGAAATTGCACAATGGTAATGTTTAGTCCTTCTTCTAAATCTACCTAAATAGCTGCTTGCCTCTTGCAACAGTGGAAGTTGTTTTCTTTTAAACATTAACCTTTTTTCTAAACATGTTTGTGCTTCTAAAATGTATCGTGGTTCCCTAATAGATTTTTCTTTGTTACGTTTGGATCGGCTAACTATGGTAGCAAACAATTTATATAAAATCTCTGAAGTTTGGTAAGCAAATCTTACGTCCAAATAGCACCTAAGAAAGTGTTACATAAATCACTGCTTTCTACTAATTCGTTCTCTTCTCGCCAGCCGCGAACAGAACGGGCAAAGGAACCGGGCGGCAACACTGTAGTGTCGTCCGCTACCTGCTGGACCGCCGTTCCGTCAACAACACTCCCCGCGCATTCTAGTGAGCGAGAACAGAACTGTGTTTACCATTGAGGCACGCCGAACACAGTTTGTTTTAATTGTAGTGAAGTAAATTACCATGGTAACGAAACACACAAAATATCTAAGTAATCCGTAAAACTTGATTTACTTCTTAGCCTACAATATCAGCAGTATTAATACTTCTTTGCATTTAAAAGTGTCGAGTTTGTCATAACATGTATTCAGTATAATAAAGAAAATAATTATTTTCTAAATAATGCAGCACTCTGAACAAATTTTATCTGTGATAGCCTTCGCGAAAAATACTAAAGAAAAGTTATGCATTTAAATTTTTGGATATCATGCATAAATGAAAAGTTATCTATAAATAACTAAATTGTGAGACAGCAGTTTTGACTCATGCTCTAAGTACTCTTTTAAGTGCTAAAAATATTATTATCAAATTAGTAATAGCTTTAACTGCAAGAGTAAAGATAGATCTTCGAATAAGCAGCAATAGACGTTTTCACAATTTAAAATAGATGATCAGTGAACTATCGCAATGAGAGAACATTTTCAAAACACCAAACAGCACCCTTAATAAAGCTGGTTACTCAAAAAAAATACAAAAGGTGTTACTCTGTTTGTTTTTACGAGTGCTCAGTATTAATATTATGCATAGATATTTTATAATTTTTATTGGGTGTGATTGGTTAATCACTGAATCAGTTCAAACATTACAAATGTTAAACCACTTTTTTTTTTTTTACTTCAATCTTGTATTTTGTTAAATAAGTTTAATAAAGCTTTACTGAGATATTTATTTGCATTTCGATTAGACTTTGTTTTTTATGTTCGCTTCGCATCAAAAAACTAGTATTTGCACAGCCCTGGAAGTGCCACGAATATTGTGTTTTATTTCAGCAATATTATAAACCAAAATTTTTCCTAGTTTCATGTGAAATCTTAAACCATTATGTAAGTTTTTTTATGTATTTTTGAGTCGTAATGTCTGTATCTCATAGATATATACAACAAGTAGGCTGCTGCTGTGTCATGGTGTTAGATTGATTGCGACTATCAATTTATACGCCATTGAAACTATAACGATTACTTCTTTTAATGCCTGGATGGGGCAAAGCTTGATTGTGTGACATAGAACTCCGCTGCATGTGTCGACAGCTGGCGCAGTTGCTGGTGTGCGACTGGCTGCTGGAGACGAGGACGCAGCTGTGGGAGGAGGAAGCGGGGGGTCCGGATCCCGCCGGCGGCACGGCGTCTCAGCAGCCCGTGCCGGCCGCGGTGCTCAGCGCCTTCCAGAGGGACGTGGCGTCCCTGCGCAGGCTGGCGCAGTTCATCCCCGTGAGTTCCCAGCCGTCTGCGCGCTCCTTGTTTCTGTGTGCCCATAGCTAATCCGAGGAGACGAGGACACCTTGTGGCTTCACTCTGAAGCGTGACGGTCTGGTCTAGCTACCGGCGAACAGTCTGCCGAGTCGACGCCAAGTTGGTAGTAGTACAGGAAGAATCCATCATGTTTGAATGGTGTCCCGCTGAGGTTTCCTCCAAGGCCCAGGATTCTTATTGGGTAGGACTCGTACTTGGTAGTGGTGTTCCGATCGCTTGGAGCAGACTCCAAGGGTTCCCTAGCCCTGTGCGGAGTCGACGTGTTGAGCAACGACACAGCTCCGGTACTAGCCTGGACAGCTGGCAGAGGTTGGATAGGCCTCCACCGGACCACGGGTTCACTGGGTGTTTTGAGGGGTCCCAGTGTGATGTAGGCACCAGCAGTGCCGATATTTCAGAGCTTAGGACGCAGCACACTGTCTGGTTAGCTGAGTGAGGCAGGGGGGCTGCGGTGGTGTCTATGCTGGGATGGGTAGCCTCAGCCTCTGGACATAGCTGCACCTCTAACACCTTTCCGGCTTGCGTATGCGGCGTGATCCGCATCCACGCCCGTGGGGGCCCCGGGGCGGCAGGGCCGTGAGGCTAAGAGCGCCGGGTAATAAAAAAATCCCTGTGTCATGAAATCATGTGTGCCCATAGATCACACAAGTTTTATACACATCTTTACAATGTAATGAAAATTTTTAAATATATTTAAAAAATTACATTTTATAAAAAAAATTTTGAAATGAGAAGTTCTTAAATTAATATTCTTGTTGTATTTCATCATGAGCATCGTCTGATTATACATTTCCTACTTCTAAGAAAATGTAACTGAAAAGACACATTTAATGCAGTTTTTTGTAAGTACACCATTGCAGTTTACACTGTTTGTCATGGAAATTACTGAATATAAAAAAAAATTTAAAAATATGAAAATAAAAAAATTCACAGAAAACAAGACTGAATCAGCTGTCAGACAAACGGAACCAACGATGAAATTTTAATGAAATTTAATGTGATGAGCAAAATCTGTAATTTTTCACTAAATATGACAGAATTGTGAAATATATGTAAAAGTAACTTTTTTTTGCAAAAAAAAAATAGGTTTATTCATTCTGAAACATGCACAAAAGTTTTTTACTGTACAAAGCTGTTATACGCAAGATGCCATTGACTACATATTTTGTTTTTCTGCAGCACCCATAGAGTAAAGTTTTGACGATAAACATCATAACTTCAGCCACTCATGGAAAAATTTCAGTTGGCGTTGGTATTTATGAAATGTCAATTATTGAATTGGTGGTACCGAAATGTTCTACGCGTTTATTTAGATGAGTGCGTATCTGTCGACGTTAAGTGGATGTAATGTGTATCTCTTCGGTGTTCTATGATCTTTTCCGTTAAGGCGTTAATGTTTTGTGGCATGTTAATAAGTTTATAAAATGCCAAAAGTTGTGTTTTCAAAAGACCTAAACAGTATGAAGAGGAAGTATTTTACAAGTTCAATAAAGAAAAAGGCATTGTGATGTGCAGGTTTATACCTAACGTGCTCGTCGATTGCAAAAGAAAAAACATGTGTAAAACATTGTAAATTTTGAGCATTGCATAAGGTGAACAAAGGTGCCAAGCATCGGGTTCTGGAACAAAGTGTCAAGTTACTTTAGAAAAAAACTTCTCTCTTCGCGCAAAAAAAAAAAAACTAAGGACGAGAGAACTAATCTAACTGAAGACACTCTTTTGCGCTTTTGTAAAGTAAATATACCACTTCAAAAACTTAACCATCCAGCCATAAGGGAATGGGTGATAAAAATAAATTGGCAAGTGTTTATGGGTTTGAAAAAATGTACATCGTAATGTAAACTTGCTAACAGTTGCAAGATAAAAAGAGTAAAATTAATTTTTTTCCATTTCTATTTAACAGTACCTGTATTTTGGTACATTCATTAATTTTGATATATTTTATATATTATATTTTAATATATTAAAATATAATGTTTTTGGTTTTGTGCCAAGTTTTGATTTAAAATGCTGATTAATTACATGATTTGAATTTAATTTTGGTGTTATATGGTATATCTATATTGATATGCTTTTCAAAGTTATAGCTGTTTATTGCAATTCACCATATGATCTTGTCTCTGTTAATTAGTAACCTTAAATTACATTATGAAATGAGGCAATAGTTGTGTAATAGTGACTAAGTTGTTTTAGTTACTAGTAATACATCACTTGTTGATTTAAAGTAATTAATGTGCTCTTTGGAGTTTATATGTTACTATTCTGGGTTTTGGATTAAGTCTACGATTTGGCAGTTTAATTCCTGTGTTTATTGTTTTCCCTTTTAAAGTTTTTTTCTTTTCCTACTAAACAGTTAATACAGTATATTTTTTTTTTGCATATAAGAACCTATGGTTTTTACTAATATCTTGAAATCAGAATCTTACAGATCATACATGGCAAGGCCAAGGAATAGGCTATGTTTTAAGTTAATAAATATATATTTCATATGTGTGTGTGAGAGAGTGTCTGTGTGTGTGTGTGTGAGTGCGTGTGTGAGTGAATGTGTGAAATCCAGATGTAAAGGTTTTGGTATGATTTCAGTACCATTAGGGTTCTTGAAGTTTAGAAGGAATTATGGAAATAAATTTCACTCTGAATCAGTGTTTTATTTCAAAAACATGTGTATCATTTTTTGCGAAAGAAATTTCATAATTTATGTTTTTCTGCCGGAATATTGCTAACTGTTTTATTACAAAAAGTTGATGTGGTAGTAATATGATTGTGTAGGTAAGTATATTTTTAACAGTTACACTACCAAGTTGAGTAGTCGTCCAATGAGAATGGGCTTTCAAATGTGTGAATGAATGAAAGGTTAATGTCTCTTCATCATCAAGGTCATTGGAGACGAGATGAGTATCTAACATTGATCGGGTTTGTTAGGAGCACCCTGAGGAAATCTACCGGCTCACTGCGACACCTGCCACATTTCACGGTTTGACCATGCTTGGAATTGAAACAGACCGCCTTGTGGGCAGAGTGATGATCGTGCCATTCAACCACCCTCGCTCATTTGAAAACATTTTCCTGTAATGTGTGCACGTTTTGCCTCTAAGACATGCTCATGCTTCCCCAGTCGGCGCTGCCTCGAGTGTTCCTGTACGAGGCGACGGCGCGGCTGATGGCCGGTGCCGCGCCGGGCCGCACACAACAGCTCCTCGACCGCAGCCTGCGCAGCAGGAACAGTCGCTCCTCCATCATCTGCGGGAAAGGTAACTGAGACTTGCACGACTTCCTGCCCAGCACACTTTTCCCTGGTAGGACAAAGTAATCTTGATATCTTGAAATTTCTTCCTGCGTATTGATGTCGTCCAGGGCTGTGCCCATCTGAGCCTGATGTGCCACCACCTCCCTCCCCTCCTGTTAATCCTCCCGGCTGACATCTTTTTAATTAGCGCGCCGCCGCAAGAGGGCGCTGTAGAATCAGTGCTTTGCTCTCCAAGAAATAATAATACTGTGCAAATCTTTTGTTTTGTTCCCCAAGTGCCATGTGTTTTTATATCCAAATTGATTGTAATTTTTATGTATTTCGTATACTAACCACGTCCGCGGCACGACGGGAAACAGGGTAACTGTTCAGGGCGCTTGGCGCCAAACACCCCCCTCCCCCCTCCCGCTACCTCTGCGGCCATTGCTCGCGCAGTCGCTTTCCGTCGCTACCTGAAGACAGACGCTCCGCTCCGGCTCTCCGAGGACTTCGCCTTTGTGCGCCTATCGAGGTGGTTGGACCATAGCTGTGCCTGTCGTGCCGCGAGGCATTTTTATAGAGTGATGGTGTTTGCGTCCTTAGAGTGTTGTCTGTCGGCGTGTGGGACGCCCTGAGATCCCACTGCGTGGTTTTTATAAACAGCGTGCCCGACGCTGAGAGCGGGCAAGGTCTGTGGTTAAGGTAATTGCTGAAGGGGGAAATGAGTCACGCCGCCACACGGGCTACGTCACGCCTGAGACAGAGTCTTCCCGCTGGGTCCGTGCCCCGTAGACACGGTGGCGCCCACTAAACGTACGATTTAATTCTACCAAATCCCCCAACCATGTCAGTATTGACGAAATTTCGTCTTTGTCTGGATTGTGTTGGCATATTATATTTTCATTTAAAATAACACTTAATAGTTTGGTGTTAAAGGGTGGTGTTTGGCTTACTGAAATTTTTGTGATGTTATTTGGAACAGAACAATTATGATACGTATCAGGCTGAACTCTTTAGTACAAATTCTCTCCCTTCAAGTGAAATTTTTATTGCAACACTGCCTTTTCTCAACAACCAAACTAATTTTTTTTTCCCCTTCTGACGCGTATATGACTTTTCGCGACAGTTACTTCTACGTACAGCAAGATTTCCCATAACTGATTTTTAAAATCATTTTATCATTTTATGTTTTTCCAGCAACCATAAATGATTGCAATGTAGACACACATACTAACCACGTGCAAGATGTCTGTCAACTATTAAGCAGTAGCACTTTAACCAACCTTGGTGTTTGACTGAACTTGTGCCATGCGGTGTGGTCAAGTTTTGAATAAGATGCCCACCGTTGGTTTTTTTTAACACACGGTTCGTGAAAAATTCTGTGCTGTTTATTGAGGTGAATACGGTAATACAACACTGTATGTTAGACAGATAAGGTCAGGTCTCTCTTTGGGAGATAAATTTGGACTTTCATGGACCACTTTAAAGGTCTCATGATCTAGGGAACATAAGTAACATAACCTTGCTTATTCTTATGAAGTATAAAAATTTTGTATGGCATTTTATGATTATTATGCGAGTGAGGAGAAGCTGTAAAACAATAAATTAGTTGTGCTCGCTCTCAGATAACAATCAAGGAATTGATACTTGTGATGGTGGAAGGGAGGAAGGCAAGATTTTTTTTGCTCATTGCACCCTAGTATAAATATGGAGAGAATGCTCTTTGCAATAAACTGTCATCCACAGGTTTTTATTTATTAACAAATTTCTCCCTCTTAAAATAAGTATTGGGTTATTTAAATAGCGAAAACATTACAAACACAAAGGTATCATATGTTCTGTGAACTTCTAATACTTCATATTCCTGGATGGGCATAAAATAGAGTTAGACATTGATACAGATAAAATTAATTTGGATAAATTTTAATTTACACTCTTTATAGCTACCAATCAAGAGCTACTTTCAACATTACCAAAATACCATCTGTGCTAGTAAGTGTCAGCATGGATTATTTATTTTGACACCTACTATTGTAATATAATACATTCTAATAAACTACTTTTGTAACTACTCTAGCTTGGTTGGATTTTTTTAGGCTTATTCAAAAAAAAATTAAGTCTGGACTGCAATTGGCTGATTGCAAATAATGGATAAGTTTGGGCATTTTAATGTCCTTTTGATTCAGACTTGGCGGCATACAGCATTTGTTTCGCGCAGAGCAATTTCGGAATATCAGGGTCACATGATTAGAAGTAACTTATGTTTTTAATTCATTTTCAGTATTTTGTTTTGTACCTAAAAATCTGTATTTTTTTTTTTGCCTTACTTTGAACTTATAAAGTAAATGTAATAAGTGATTAAATTAAATGTGAGGGCTGCAAATTTCAGAGATTTTCAGAGGTAATAGCAAGAATTGAATTAACCAACAAAATTAATTTTTGTGCATGGACTATTCAACTTTTTTGGGAGGGGATTTTTGGGACAATACCTCTCGATGCAGGTGATGGCGGTGAAGTAAAGTTTTTTGATTGCACCTGAGAGTATGGATTGCGATAAAATTGAAATAACACCGAAAAGCACGTTCAAACACTCCATAACACCGAAATGAAAGTTAATACACCATATAGCACCGAAATGCAAGTTACAGTATATCATGGTATTAAGTAGCATTTAACCAAAACATAATTCAAATAATAATAAATAAATAAAAAAAGGAATCTTTCAATGTTTTAAATTCAAGGAATGTCATTTCCGAACAAAGAAATTGCTCCAAAGTGCGTGGATAAGAAAAATTAATTTAATATGTTTTATCGTGCATCTCTTATTCAATCACTTTTAAACCACAAAAAACTCGCTAATATATTTTTTGTTGTTCAGAATGTATCTTTTCAGCCATATTTTTTTTTTTCAAGTTATTTTTATTGTAAAAATGGAATATATAAATTTTACCACCTTTTTGGTGGAACAGGTATTATAAACCAGCTTTTATAAAAATAAAAACGATAGCACTAAAATCTTCTGTTTTAAAAATGAAATCCAAGAGTCTTGTCTCTAGTCACGCCGGACTGCCGGCCGACAGACGAGTGCGAGAGCGGTGCCTGCCCGCAGACAAGTCGGAGGAAGGCTCCGGGGAGCGGGAGCACGCTGCGGCCCTCTACCTGGCGTGCCGGCACCTCCCCTCGCCCCTGCTCTCCTCCCCGGGCGAGCGGGCCGGCATGCTGGCCGAGGCGGCCAAGACCCTGGAGCGGCTGGGCGACAAGAAGCGTCTGGAGGACTGCTACCGGCTCATGCGGTCCCTGGGCACCACCTCCGTCACCAACTGATTCTCATCCCCGCCATCCATCATTTAGAATTTTACCTGAACTTATGGCATGGCATTGCATAGTAAAATCATATTGTATGGTGAGTACTATAGCTAGGTAACTAAAAGTGTTCTTTTTTTTCTTCCGAGAAAAATGCAAAAATTTATGAATTTGTGACGTATGAAATTTTGTTTTACAATTATTTCTGAATTTTAAGGTTCTAGCGTGTTGTGAACCTTGCGTGTTTGAAATCATTGTAGCATTTAATTTTATTCGTACAATTTTGTATTGTATTATAATGCAGTGTTTTACCTGCGGACAGGTCGGCCCTTTTCATGGATGGCATCTATAATATGGGCCACATTTTCCCCAATGAGGATCACCCTCAACTATGGTTCGCACCATATATTTGTCTTCCCTGGAGTACCATGGATACGAGTGAAGTCTTTTTGGTCCACGTCTCGGCCTATTGGCACGTTATAGTACTGGTGTGGACCCTCAGTCCTTTGTCTGCTCTCTGTCCTGCTTTTTTATTGTGTAGTCCTGAGCTCTATCGGCCTTCCCCCCCCCCCACCCAACCCCTTTCTCACTTCCCCCGCCCTGACCCCCTACCCAAACCCTTTTTATGGCCCATCAATTATCCACTTCCTAACAAAAAGACAAAGCAAAAGAAAACTATTTTTTTTTTATATTTGTGGTTCCCTTACCCCTTAATGTTTATTGTTTTTACTCGTGCCTTTCCCTAAGAAAGGAAAGGCAATAAGTTACTATTTCTTGTCAGTTCCTTCCATGCACGCAAAAATCAGTGAGAAAATTGTGCTTGGTCAAGGGAATACAAAAGCTGTACTTCAAAACACCAACGATGGCTGCAATTTCATCATGGCAAGTTGCAGTTGAAAGTGTGAGGAATCTCGTTCAAAAACAAAAAATGTTGGGGCACAGTTGCGTCACAAACACCTACGGAGATAGACACGTGAAGATTGTTTACCATGCCAATTCATGAGCAATGTAGTCACGAGAGGGGCAGGGACCATTAGTACTGCTACATGGCCACACGCACTCTCAGATTGCACACACTCAAACACTGGCTGGATTATTTTTAGATTTTCCCCTCCTCCAGCCAGCCTTTACACACATTGCCGAGGTACAGTAAACTCCCGGTATACCGCGCCCCGATAGATCGCGGAATCGGGTATATCGCGGGTCAAACCATGTCCCCCAATCATAAATGAATAATAATAATAATAGTAGAACCTCGTTAATTCGTGATGGTCGGGACCGAGATAATCACGGATTACAGAATTTCACGGACTAGCGATTAAAAGCCCGGAAGGTCTTGTCAAGCTTCTCAGACACCGGCGTGCAGCTGAGGCCAAGGTCATGTGACGTAACATCTACCGAGGCTTACTGCGCCTTGGCAGCAGATGGATAAAAAATAGTAAACTCTCCATTATTCGTGTTAATTGGGACCCGCCGATGCCCGGATAATTAAAATCCTGTAAAAAAAAAGTAATAAACCCGGATAATCCGTTCACAGTAAGGGCCGTCTTCGAATCAGTCTCGGCTTAAAAAAATACGGCACTGCCTAGCCATTAGTTCACGGTCATTTACAACAGCCGAAGAGAGAAAGATAAGATCGAAGAGAGAAAGATAAGATCGTGCTGAACTTGCACACATAAATTTTGGGTAGCGGCCCCCCCCCCCCCCCCCCCCCCCATCCCACTCATCCCACTTCGTCCAGCCGAATGCCAGCCAGCCAGACACGTCACTCGCCAGGCGCCTGCCGTGCGTTGGCGGGTGGAAACAAACAAAGGGAGACGGGAAGCAGAAGTCATGACATCCCCCTCAAGTTTAAAGAGTGACAAATGTGACAGCTGAAAAGGGGGCGGCACAAAGGGTCGGTACAAACAGCGTTGCAGAGTTTGGCGGCCTATGCGAAGGCTTGCAGTGTTTGCCGGCGGCCGGCCCGCGTGCCGTTAATTTTAAGCGCTGACAATTTTTACTTCTCTTTTTTTTTCTGCACTTTTAAATCGTCCTGGATTATCCGATTCCCGAATTAGCGCGTCACGGATTAACGAGGTTCTACTGTAATAACAATGGAATAAATGGTTGACAGCCGATTAGGATAATTTTGCGTTGTAACTCACAAACTAAGCATCGGGCAGAAAAAAGCCTAGGCGTAGAAAATGTCCGCAGTGAAATTCTAAACAAGATATTTCCGTACATTATTCCTCTATCTTGTAGTGTTTTAAAATTATGGTCCAATCCAGCCCAGTGTTATTTTCTGAAACACTAGTTCTTAACATTTTTTTTAACCCACAAATAAAGCATCGGACAGGGGACCCGATAAAGCCCACCGTCCAGCGACATTATCCAGCGTGACTCGGCTGGGGATTGATTTTGGATAGGTTTGGTTGACGGCAAGCGCTGGGAGGGGAGAGGCGAGCCGAGAATATGCGACCAAGACACCCGGGTAGACGGGAGGAGTGGAATATAAGCGCCAGTGATGAGAGGGGCGATTAAGCCGAAAGGGGGAAGTCTGGTGACCTTGAGTAGTTCACTCATTTCCGTCGGCACACTTCTCGTGTTCACGTGTGTTGACAAGCGGAGACATATAAATGTTTTGTTATAACTTGAACCTACAGACGTAATTTTATTCGTTGTATTATACACGTTCATCTTTTTACTTTGGTATAATGTTTTAACATTAAATAGTAAAGTAAATCAGCTAGCGTATTTTTAATCTTTGCCGAGGAATTCCCAGTGGACCAATACTTACGTGAACCATACTGTACCACTTTTGCCGTGAGGTAGTAAACAAGCCCCGGATATGTTTATGTGTAGCGGCCTCCCGACCTTTAACCAGAGGCTAGGGAATATAACACTTGCTGATCCGAGCCACACACACTCAGCAACTCGACACAGCGTTTGATGGAATAAGTAAAGACAACGTTTAACAGACTTTTTAATACGGCGCCACTGATTGCGCTAAAATTATTTTGGCGCAATTTTTGTATCCCACATGTGACCATTTATAATTTAATGTAAGCATGGATAACAAAGTTTAACCACTTTACACGATAGACGATTCTTTATTTTATATTGTACGAATGCTAGAATCGTTTTTCACGTATCTGCTGCATACTTCTGCAAAAGACACGCTATCTGTAAGTACGTAAATCTAGAATTTTTATTTTGTCAATCAAACTCGGTACTTTGCGATTCATATTCGGTTTGAAGTATTACTATGGCCTTTCTATTTAGAAGACTTTGACCACAGAATCGTGTGTAACCGCACACACTGCCCTTACTTTGTTACGGACACTCAGACGAAGCAGATACTGTGGCTGACACCACGAGACTGGCAGCAGCTTGTGTGCCGCACGTGTGTATGGCGGCGTGTGGCGCGCTCGTTGGCCGTGCGACAAACTGTGCGCGGCATGCGGAAAAAAAAAAATTCAACATTTACTATTTATCTTTAAAATTTATTATTTTTATTTTCTCACCCGCGTTTAGTGAAAACTGCGGATGCAAAGTCCGCACAAAGGCGGGCCGTCTATACTGTGCGTGCTTGCCGACCTATTAGAACACAGGCGGTGTTTTATGCCTTTTGACCTTGGTCACATCGAAACATCGCGGTTATACAACAACGCGGGTAAAAGTTATGTCCCCCGACAACCGCGTTAAATAGGGAGTGTACTGTATTTTAATTCAACAAATCATACGTACTCACGGGGAGGGGCACAAATCTGTAGGATTCTTCAGGAGGGTCCCTGTAGAAATTCCTGGTGTTTTTTGTGGTGGTGGGGGCAGAGAATTTTGTGTTTGGGTTTTAACCTACACGAGTTTATGTTGTACACTGCCGATATTTTGGTTCATTTACATACAGTATGCAGAAATCATTTACAATATACTGACATTTTTTTCATGAAAAAACCCTTTTGAAGTTTATTTTTATCAAACCAGTTTCACAGTTATGACTTATGATTTTGCAAGTACAAGTGGGCCCCCTCAGTGAGAAGCTTGTTAATTCCACTGGCAACCCTCCCCCCTCCGGGTTCCACGTCTATGCTTATTCTTAATATGTTTTTTAATAACCGACATAGGATAGTTATTTAAACACATACACAGTGCAATGCTAAAAATTTAATTTTTTTTACTGAAACTGAAAATCTAGCAAAAAAAGGTAAATTTTTTTTTTTTTAAATCAACATAAAATCTATGACCAATACAGGGATAAATACTGTATTGTATTTTGTTTTTATAATCAGGTGTTTTCTGACAGGCTCCTTTGTAGTGCTGGGAGGAAATACGTGACTGCGTAATTTATTTCACAACTACCTCAGACTTGATTTTTAACATGTGCTCTATAAGTTAGGTCCTGTTCCAAAACAAACAAAAAATAAATTAATATGGTAAATTAATTGCAGACACTGACAAAATTTTGAAAATCCAAGATGGCGGGGCCTTATTCTCTTGAAGTTTTTAGTCTTGTTGCTTGTGGTTAGAATTTACAAAGTGAAAGCCTAAAAGATTTTTATGAGAGTTGATGCTTCTCATATGCTTGTTTCGTTTCATTTACTCCATGAATGTGATAAACAACTCTTTAAAGATTTGATTCTGTGTGTGAGTCATTACGTTGTACATTATCGACTCACTGATGGTATTGCAAATTTGTGGTGTTACACCTTTCTTCAGGAAAGGCTAGGTTTTTCAGAACATCAAGACCTATACATATATTTATTAATTATAGTTGATTTATTTGTGTAATGATCAGAATTAAAATTTATTTAAAGTAATAGTTTAAATATTGTTAATAATTCCTTTGTACTAGCCAGAATATCTTAAATATTTAATTTTTTTTCTTAACACCATGGAAATAACTGTTAATAGTTTTGAGCCTTTGTTGGTTTGGTTTGAAATTATATTTATGAAGACAAAATTACTTAAAGTGAATTTTTTTTTATTCTATGAGTATAACCATGAATATTTTAAAAGTTTGATATGTTGTTAAATTGTTTTGTTTATTAATAATACAGTTTGTTTTGATCTTGTGTATTCTGATGGGAAGGAATAAAATTTACTTTTTTTTTTTTTTTTTGTAATTCTGGTAATTCTGTTAGAGCTCTGATATTTGTTATTTTTTTCTGTGCAAGTTTTTATTAAAAAAAAACTTAAAATATAATAAAAATTAAACAAGCCACGAGTTAATTTATTGATGACTACTGTCATTTCCTTATCTTCCTCTTGAATGCTATTGCCACTTCTTATTTCAAAGGCCATGGTATCTGTATGGAAAAAACACACACCTTCCATTGATCAGGTTTTATTTTTTAACATTAAACTTGGATTTTTTTTTTTTTTGCAATGTTTAAAGGAGCATTGCTGCTAGTGTTCCATCACAATGTGGGAATTTTAGTAGCATGACTTGAGGTGAAACCTTTCGTTGAAAATTAGTGGGTATGGCAATATATCTCTGCTTGCCACACTATTGACCTGCTAGTTCTTTGCTATTGCAGAATTAATGCAAGAAGCCTCTTTGTGCAGGAATATGGTATGCAAGACTCAATGCATTATCCACAACCAGCAAACATTTTGTACACATGTGGATATTTCTTCCATTATGCTGCTGCTCTGATTCTAGGTCAAAAGTGATGATGGGGGAGTGATTTCTTCTAACAGTTTTCAATGAAAACATTTGGTGTTAAATAACACATTTTCTTAAAGCACGATTCATAGTTAAATGAAGGTCTAAGTTGATAGTGGCTATCTGCTAAAAAACATTATATTCTGTAAATAGATTAATGTTGAATAATTAATATTTTATTTTTGGAAATGTCTTACAAATAAGATATTGCTAATAGACAATAACACATAAAGTTGAGTTGTGTGGCCTAAAGACTCTTGAAATCAGTTTCCTGTATATCACTTAAGAATATCCCACCCTGTTGTCACCTCAATACATAGTTACATTATTTCGCATTGAGCTGCCAAATTTTGTGTGTGGCGTACATATTATACATATTATATCCACCGAAAGACCATTACATTACATCACATCATACCAAGGGAACTAACTGCCACATGGGGCTTGAATGCATTACGTTTAACTGTTGGCGAGCGTGAACCAGCCGCGGAGGTAGTAATGGAGCCTGTAAAAAAAATTTAATATTGCAGTGTCGGTTGATTAGCACAAATAATGACTTGGTGGCACGGTGGTGTTCACGTTTCTTTTTAATTAGTCTTAGGCTTATGTGTGTCTTTGGGGCTTGCAAGGACTAAGCTCCTAGTAATGACCCATTCGAAACCACAACCTATAACCCGGCGACACTGAAAAGACCGCTCCCCACTTCATCCAGGGAGAAAAAAAATCATTAATTTCCATTAATTCCTTTTATCTTAAGATACCCAGAGCATAATGATTTTGTTAAAGCACAAAAATATTGCTCACCAAATTGATAAAGGAAAACACAAATGTGCTTTTAAATGAAGTTTTAATGGGTTAAAAATAATTTACAAGAGATATAGCAATATCATTTGATAAAAATTAATCAACAATGTGTGTTTTACATTGTTTTTTAAATATTTAAAAAAAAATATAATTTACCTACTTGTAATGTTGTACAGTAAGCCAGTGTGCTGCCTACCTGTGCCAGATTCACTAGAAAAAATGTTGAGCTTAGTACATGTAGACAATATTGTAATTTTTTTTTTTAAGATATACAGTCAAACCTATCTGAAACGACCCCTCACGGTTCCCAGGAATAGGGTCGTAATAGAGGGTAGGGTCGTAATAGATGTTTTCCGAAATTTTCAGTTGTTTTCAACCCCCCCCCCCCCCCCCCCCCTTTTCACACTCGCTAAGAAACCAGCCGTATATATATTCAAAGGCCGTACAATGGCAGGATGCTGTCACTCACAATGCTAGACAGCTTTGCTTTAAACCCACTTCAACCTTCATGACAAGTCCGTCGCCCTACAGGCCACCTCTAAGAAAATATGTCAATATACAGTTTATTTTTACTGGTTAGTTTACATGTACGTTTTCTGCTTGCCGTAGTTAAATACACTAGAACCCCGATGTCACGAACCCCGGATTTAACGAAGCAGTGATTTTACGAATACATTCTCGGGAACCATCAAAAAATTGGACATTTTGACCAAAATGTGAAAATCAGAAGAAAAATAAAAAAAAACGAAATGAAAGATCATTAAAATCTGTTAATTTTAACACACAGCGTATTTTTGTGTCTGCTTTAATACTTCCAATAATGTTCATGTAAGAATAACAAAAAAATAATAATGTTACATTTCTTTTAAAAATATGGCAGCGGTAGGTTCTGCAACGCGAGTGAGCGCACACGAAGCTCGCCCGGCTGGCTGGCGGCAGCGGCTTCATGACGCATAAGCTCACCCCTCCCTCCCCTCGTTCATATTCTTCAAGGCTAGCTCATCCCTCCCAGACACACAAACCATCTAGTGTCCTCCCTTGTAACACCCCAACTTTGCTTCCTTTGAAAAACCTTCAGTGAGAAAATGCTCATTTCACCCTCTCTTCTCCCGTAAAATTGGGCTATTATGAATGGGGTACTAAAGCGGTCAAGGAGGGGTCAAAATATGTCACTTTTCACACCAAGTTCGAGTTCAGTCATCTCTGGCAAGGAATATACAAGCTTTCAAACTTAAATATAAATGTATTTTAATAGCAAGGGTCCTATGAAAAGGAATATACCGAATAAAATCAAGCTGCTGTCACCAAACAAAGCATAAAACGGCCCAATGCGTGGTCGCTTCGTAATTGGTTATTGCTCGCGCGAGAGGCGAGACGTGGAATGTTAGAAGAAAGATAAATGCGGGGTAGACAGACGGCAGCCAGTGTGTTTCCTGCGCGGGGAATAAGTGGCGTAGCCTTTTTTTTTTTTATGCTGGGTGAAGCGACCTTTTTCTATCAACCCACGGGAAAAGATAATTGCTTGAGCTGTCAAAATAAACATCGCTGCTGCAGTTAAAACAAGTCGAGGCGGGCGTGCATCCAGTCAGTCGCTGTGTATTGTCAACCGATAGTAATCAAAATCAAGAGAAATACAGCAGGTAGCTTTGCCTTAACTGCGTACCACACTAGACACTCGCAAAAAGCTAAACGTAAACACGTTGCCACAAAAACCTTTATCTGCACCCTGCCGGCAAAGGGACGTGGAATAGGGGTTGTTAAGCGCTGACAGCGGTCGACAGGAAGTACTCGGCAAGAGAAACGCAACACGCTACTCACCACAAGAAACTTATTTTCTGTCCGATTTTCTTCGGATTTTCGGCAATTTTTTCACGGTTCCTCCAAATCGGGTTGTAATAGAGAGGTGGTCGCAATAAATGGGGTCGCAACAAAAAGGTTTTACTGTATACAACTTAATGAAAATTTATTTTAACAAACTTTTTTGCTTTGGGGAATTTGAGACTTTATCACTAAAATTTAATTAAAGTGGGTTTAGCAGCTGCAGAATTGTTTGAAGCAACAGTCATTAAAAAAAAATATATATTCTTTTACAAAGAAAATCCTTGGAAACTTTCTGCTCAAATAATGTCAGGGTACTCGAACTCGAAAAGAAACTGTTTTATAAATGAAAATTAACTATTTAACAATCAGTAATTGCAACAAAAAAAATAAGTGGTGTTCCACGGGAGTTTGTCCCCGATGGTGGCCCAATCTGGACTGAATTGGTTGCTTCAGGAATGCTGTTTCCAAGTGCAAGGTGGTGCATGACTTAACACACAACAACCATATTTGAAACATCTGTACCAGTCTGTCTTGTCTTCGGTTACATATACCGATAATACCACAGGTATTTACGTCCATCTTCCATTACAAAATAAACCTGAACAAGCATACTCACTAGCATATTAACGCTTCAGTGTCTGACACCGGCTGTGGACCTGATGGGTGAATACCGCTAGTGTGGCGCACGGCGGACTTTACATGGGACCCGGCTATTTACCTATATGCCAGCCCAGTGCAATATGTCATTTTGTTACAAAACTATGAAAATAATCTTTAAAGCACATGATGTGGCATGCATAATGGGAAATAATGTGTTGGGCGGGTGGGCACTATCTATCTCCCAGCATTTCACCTCACTGGTGGGTTGTGTTAAAGTGCAGTATAATGGCTTCTAGGGTACTCAGGGGCACTAAAGTTATAGGCCAACAATTGATTGTGAAAGAGAAATGGGATGGTTATCCTACTGACACCAACCATCTGTGCTCCAATCTGCACAGACCACTATGGCATGTTGCCACCTCACCAGAGCGAGTGTACCTGAGTGTGCGACCCTAACACGCCAGTGTGCAGTGCAGAGCAAGCAAGTGCAGTGCTGCGAAGGCCAGCCACCGACATAACTACAATCGCTCGAGCAGATATTGACCAGTGTTGTTTCTCCTCGTTCTGTCATAATATAATCTAGACGATGTTTACATTCTATTAATTTTGGTTTGATTACCTAATGATTTATCACAACATGACGAATCAACAATCACAAATTATTAAATTTTACAAACATTTGCTGTGGCCGTCCCCAAATAGTCATCTGCACGGCACAGACAAAGTTCCTAAGGGCAGTATTCCAGGTAAGGTAACGAATAAGCTTTACCTTGTTGGAATACAACTGTAACTGTAACATAACTTTCAGACGGTATTCCAGAACATGACCAAACCCAATCACTGTTTAGTAATGAAAAATCAACTGTTTTAAAAAATTGTGTCCTACACGAGGCTAGAAACTGATAACAATCCAATCTAGCATTTGTTTGTCAACCATTGATATTTTAAGATAGTATTACTATCGTGGGGATTAAATTGTGTAATTTTTATTTACTCATGTTCTTTTAGAATTGCGATTATTTGTTATGACCATTAAAGTGTACAAAATGTACCTATTCCAAAATAGTTTCACTATCATAAAGTTTCACTTGGCACACCAACAAGCTTGGTATGTCCCTCGGTGATGGCGTTTGTGGTGCGACAACCAGTCGGTTTCCCGGGGGACTGGATCTGCCCCGTGCTGCCGGGGTCGGTTCGCGCCGACATGCGCGGTGGAAATTCCGTTCAGTGTCCCGGGCCTCCCGCACGAATACTGAGACATTAGTGGGGTGGCAGTTTGGCAGGAAGGGTTGGAGTTCATCCTTCACTAGGCTCGTTATGGTAGGCAGTGCCTGGGTGGGTTCCACTGCTGGTGCAATGCGGTGGAACAGCTGGAGCTTGTTGGCGATGAATGGCTCTACTGCTTCTCCTTCTCGCAGGCGAGCTCCATAGAATTGCGCCAAACAGTCGACTAGAGGCGAACCAGTGTCAAACCGACGTATGAATTCGTCGGCGAACTCATCCAAGGGCATGGCGAACCTCTCCCACATGCTCCACCACGCTCGCGCGTCTCCGCGCATCTGCTCACTGGCCTGCTCCGCCCACTCTAACTGATGGTTGTGGCACTGTGCCAGGCGTTCTTCGCATAGCTCTAGGAACGTGTGCGGATCCTCGTGCGGGGCCCCAGTGAACTCTGGCAGGTTCGCCCTGCGGGGTGGTAGGTCCCGTATGAGGTTGTCCTGTGACGTTCTCCCGCCCATGGACACCGTGGTCTCCGGCGCGTGCGACGAGCCTTCGGTCCGATGCCCCGCTCCGACAGCAGGTGTCGTCCATGGCGTGTCAGCTGTCAGGCGGGTTGCTGTAGGTTTCTCCCTTCTCGGCTCTGCGGGTCGGGCCTGTCCCGCGTCGGTGTCCCATTGATTTCGGGAGGGCTCAGTTTTCACCTGCGTTTCTCCGCCTCCCGGTGCACACTTGCACGTACGTAGTGGTGGTCTCCCCCCGGTTAACAGGTACCTGCCCTGAGGCCAGAAGCAGATCTCACACGTGCCGGTCTTCCGTTGATAGGCCATCTCACTACACGGAGTTGCGGTGTTTGTTTACGTCCGCGCGCACGTGGCCGTGTTGTTCCGCTTCGGCGAAGTTTGCTGCGCGCGCTGATTCAGACAGCCGGGTGGAGGGGTTGCCCGGACAGCCGCACACAGCGGAGGCCGAGAATGGCAGTGTTTGTGCTGCGCGCGCCGATCCAAGTCTTGGGTGGAGGGGGTCGCCGGGACCGCCGCGCGAAGTGAAGAGAGGGGGCGAACGGTGGGCAGAAGGAATGCCCGGACGGCCGCACAAAACGGAGAGCGAAAACGGCCACTGAGTAGGGGGGGTACCGAGTCGTGACGTCGCCCGCCCGCGTCGCAAGTAGGTCGCCGCGGTGGAGGGGGGGGGGGAACCCTTTGTCGGCCTTCTTCGTCGCGCCAGTAAGTCTAGGCCCTGCGCGTCCAAGATGGCCGTTCACCTTCGTCCTTTCCTGTTTATTCTACGATTTTTCTGATTTTGATTTTGCTTGTTACGCCACACGCAGGGGCGCCATTTGCCGCCACCCGTCCCTATGGAATAGTTACGGGTAATGCCTAGCGGGCTAAGGGCATAGCTTTAGATTCGTTGTCCGGTGGGCGCCAGGCTAGCTTGGAAGAACTAGACCGTGAGGAGGTTCGTGGGTTCGCTGCCCCAGCGTGCCCCGCTAGGTACGTCGGCTTACGGTGGTGATTGGCTTACTGAGTGGATACAGGATGCGCCCTAGGCAGTGTAGGAGACTGCATACCTATACATGTGACACTGAAATTACACACGAGTTGGTCTGAATTATTTTAATAATGCGCCGTTATGCACGATTGACACACAGCACTGGTACACGTTTATGACATATCACTACATAGCACTACATGATTACGTGACTCAAACTACCATAATCTCCGCGGCAGTCTCGCGGGTCGGTATGCTTACCGGAGGCGGCCAGTACAATGAGTTAACCCGTGACGAGGTTGCGCGGGGTGTTTGTTAAGGCAGTCGGGATAGGCCCGGCTCTGCCGAAAATGGTCCGGGGACACGTGAGCAGCAGTAAAGCGAGGTTGTGATATATTTACTTACTGAACATAAAGACTTATCGGTGCACTTAAAATGAAAGCTACTCACGGGACACACGTCCGCCCCGGCCGCGAGTGTTCGGAGACTGCCGAAGATGGCCGCCACGCGGGGGTGGGAGGACTTGTCCCCCCCCCCTCCGTGCCACGCACCAACACCTTTATTTTATCTTAAAGTTATAATTTTATATAATACATCCTTCCAGGTACTTAATTAAAAATTAGTACCTGGAAACTGTTTGCTGAGGGCTTAATATTTCTATCACTAATAATTAACTGTTTGAAAATATAGTCACATGGACGACTGTTGTTTACAAGCATTAAAACTGATGAGATCCTGGATTTCATTTAATGGCACTGACAAATATCCTTGTAATTAGAATCTTATGTTTTAATTGTTACGTCACTTGACTCGTTCCGGATGTGGCTGGGGCGCGCTCCGAATGGGAGGGTCCCTGATCGGGTGAGAACCGGCTAAAGGTAGCGTCGGTACGACGTCATGGTCAGCACGCCAATGTGCCCGCGCTTCACGCCATAAGACCTCTGTCAGGAGATTCAACTTTGCCCACGCGGGGCGGTGTTGAGCCAAATGTGTACAGTGACTTTTAATAACGAATCAGTTTCTGTGACGTGCCGCGGTCGCGAATGAGTTTTCCATGCCCCGGTACCGCCGTGCCCGCGCCCAGCATTCGTGATCTCCCGCCACTACGAAGACGGACTCTTAGTAATTATGTTAATCTACCTGAACTGTATCTCCGTATCAGATTCCTTCCGATCTGCAGAACACTTCCATTTTATACTTATCCTACGGTATTAATTCTAGTCTTGCCGTCACCCGACCTCTGTGAAAGGCCCGGAGGGTACCTGACGGGCGCTACGGGCGTCGCGATGCTCTTGTTGTCCGGAGGGGCGCCAGGCTAGCGGGCTGCTAGGCCGTTGGTGTGGGGTCGTGGGTACTCTGCCCCCGCATGCCCCGCCAGGTACACGGCTTGAATGTAACCTGAATGGTTCTACCTTGACTGTGAAGGCCGCTCGGCCGTGTGGAGGACAGGGAATTACGGAAAATTATATACGAGTTGGCGAGAATACATTTAATTTGGGAGTTTCACCGGGGGTCCATGTGGGTACACGGTACACTCTACAAGTCCGCTCCGCGGTTCATTCCCGCTACAAAAATTCTTACCAACACTAAACACAACACTACGTAACAATGGTTACCGCGGCAGTCTCGCGGGACGTGGGTCGATGCTCGCTGGAGACGGCCAGCGCCGAAAGTTAACGGGTGCAGGGGGGGCTCTATGAGCGGGCTCCTAAATTCGGCGAAACACTTACGTGTGTGCAGTCGGCAGGCATATGCACGGCGTCCTTAAGTATAAACACTTTCGCTGGAGTCGGCCAGTACCGTACGTTCTGTGATACGATACGTCGCGCGGTATCACACTGAAGACGGTCGGGTTAGGCCCGGCTCCGCAAAATGCGCACCGAGTCGACGTGGGCAGCGGTGAATTAATAAAAGGTTTTAAATTTAAGGATTTAGTACAGAATAAAATAATCAAAGAAAGAAAACTTGGATGCTGCCCACGTACACACGTCTGTTCCCGGCGCGGAGTGGTTGGAGACTGCCGAACATGGCCGTCTCGCAAGGAAGAGAAACTTTCTCTTCTTTGTGAGTCGACTTCAAAAAACTTATATTAATTGAATTTTCTCTATTACCAGTTAAAACATGTTCCAGGTGCCCAATTAAAATGTAGCACCTGGTAATTGGGTGCTTAAGGCTTAACAATGGTTTTAATGTATTTAATTATTTAAATTGTGACATCAAGTTGGCGACTGTAAATTTACTAACATATTGTCCCACTGTGAATTGTTTTAACGGGATTTCTCCTATTCTGACTTGATCATAGTCACGGGCATTTTAATTAAGGCCAGTGGCCGCAGTGACTGTTAATGAGGTTTGTTGTCTGCTCCGTGCGTGGTGTACTCGCCTGGAGTGGCTACGACGCACTTATTACATGTCGGGTAATTAGTAATTTCGTACTAATGGCTTTTCCCTTAATTGAATTATGGGTTCGA
This sequence comes from Bacillus rossius redtenbacheri, assembly GCF_032445375.1. Classification (NCBI taxonomy): domain Eukaryota; kingdom Metazoa; phylum Arthropoda; class Insecta; order Phasmatodea; family Bacillidae; genus Bacillus; species Bacillus rossius. The sequence goes on along the minus strand of NC_086342.1, from coordinate 31,228,386 downwards.
GCCTCCGGGGTTCCGTACCTTTAAATATCATTATGTCTATTGGGGTCACGCCCGAGGCGCTCGCCTGACTCAATCCGGCTGGACAAGGGGCGCGCTCCGAAAACGGGATACGGTACTGGCGGTGCGGAGCAAGGGCTTAACGGCCATGGTCGGTACGACGTCAGTCTTAGCTTCAGTAATCAGCCACGTGTATTTCCTACCTATGCGTAGGCCTTGCTAGGTGCGGAGATATCCGCCGCGTATATTTTAACTCCAGTTTTCACCTAGGTTAATTTATAATTTTTTAGTTAGAGTCATTCATTTGTTTCGCCGTCCGGCGCATCCTTACTCGCAGCCTCCAGACGCGTCACGCGCCTTCATCTCCACTACCGCTAGTCTCAGGATAGCCTGCAACCTTCGATGGGGTATCTCCGGAGAATTCCACAAGCCGTGATATAGTGCTGCCATTTGAGGGCTGTGTGTGCGAAGACGATGATACGGCCAGTTACGTGACGGCACCCTGTACCATGTGATGTAATGTACCGTGTGATGTGCAAATAAATCCAGTTATATTCACGTGTTCTTTTAATCGTTACGGCATCCTGGGTGGCCTAAAAAGCCCGGGGAGTCCTTTGTAGAAGTGTCCCTGCCTGCAGCCACGAGGCACAGAACCCTGCCCTCGAGTCAAAATTCTTGCTTTCACCATTTAAATTCACTAATTCTAAGACAGGCAGTGGGGCCGGCATCAAGTTCCGAAAATTATTTTTAATTAATAAAAATTACTAGTAAGGAAACATTGATAATAATAACCTTCTTTGTATTATGAGAGTGATAATGGATAAAAAAAACTGCACAGAATGCTTGAAGATAACATTTTTTTTAAAAACAATCGATTCAACTTCTCTAAAAATCAATATGTCAGTTTGGTTGGTGTTCGTAACGTTGAACTTGAATGCCCTGCACTGTATGGAGGCACGTTCGGAACGCACATGCGAGTACACACGCTTAGACGAGGTAGCAATGTGTCATGGTGGTATTTATGTTTTGGAGGAGCATCAACAGTAGGCGTCAAGGTTTGTTTTAACTAGCTGGAAACATTATTTCGGATAGCTGTTTCACTTGCTGGAAATTTTAAGCATGCAAATGTTTTACTCGTGGGGGCAAGATGCTCTCAGGTCACGCTTTCGATCCTCCTCTTTTCGAGGAAATGTGACGATGGAAATTTGTTTGCTGGTTGTTTCGGCGCGAATTTCTTCTCTATTATTTTTATATAATAATCAGTGTTTGTCTTTCAAATTTAGGAAAATAATAACTCATGATGCCGTCACCCGGCCTCTGTAGAAGGCCCGGGAAGTACCTGACGGGCGCTATGGGCGTCGCGGTGCTGCTGTTGTCCAGGATAGGGGGCGCCAGGCTATTAGAATACTAGGCCGTTGGTGATAAGTCGGGGGCCCTCTGCTCCCGCGTGCCCCGCCAGTTACACGGCTGGGAATCTACCCTGAGACTCCCTACTTGGCTGTGAGGCCGCTCGGTCGTGTGGAGGTCGGAATGGTGCGGAATAATAGTAGACGACACAGTTTATATTAAATTGGCTTTAAATCAACGGACTTCTCCGGTGGTATGCATGGGTACGCTGTACTCCCTACACATACACTATGCGGTGGCAGAACCGCTACAAAAGCTATGATAATGCGCTAGGCGGCGTCTGAGCAGTGTACAATTACACTAACTACACTGATTACAAAAAAAAAAACACACTACACTAACATAACACTGTGAATTTGCTGCGGCAGTCTCACGGGGACGAGAAAACGAGTTGGCTGGAGTCGGCAAGTGCCATAAATCACGTGGTCCGCGACACGGTGCGGAATCACTAAGGAAACAGTCGAGATAAACCTGGTTCCGCAATATAAACGTCGAGTCTACGTGAGCAGCAATGAATTAAATGGTTTGGTTATTAACTCAAGTACAGAGTGAACGATCGGTGGAACAAAATTGAAGGCTGCTCATGGACACAGTCTTGACCCGGCGCGGAGTGATTGGAGACTGCCGAACATGGCCGCCTCGCAAGGGAGGGAAACTTTCACCTCCTTTGTGAGTCGGTGCCAAAAACTTATATCAACTTAATGTGCTCTATTATAAGCTAAAAACACGTTCCAGGTACTCAATTAAAAGGTAGCACGTGGTAAATGGGTGCTTAAGGCTTAACAACTTTTTTATAGTATTTAATTATTTGAATAATTGTGGAATCAAGTTGGCGACTGTAAATTTATTAACATAGTGTCTCACTGGGAACTTTTTTGTTGGATTTCTCCTAATCTGACTCGATCATTGTCACAGGCACTTTAATTAAGGCCAATGGCCGCGGTGACTGGTAATGAGGTTCGTTGTCTACTCCGTGTGTGCGGTGCTCGCACGGAGTAGCTACGACACACTTGTTTAATGCCTGTGAATTAATAATTGTGTCCTAATGTCTTGTTCCTTAATTGTTTTATGGGGTCGTGCCCCTGGAGTTTCGTTCCCTGAAGTTTATTTGAATCTAGTGGGGTCACGCCCAGGGCGCTCGCCTGACTCATTCCCGCTGGGCTAGGGGTGTTCTCCAAAAATGGGATCTGGTACTAGCGTTAAGGAGCACGGGCTTAGAGGCCATGGTCGGGACGACGTCATTGAATAATGTTACAAATTATAATGATGATTGTATTTTTTTATTTCATGATATTTCAAACCAAGAATTTTAGTTGGATTGCCTTTAATTAATAACTACAGGTTATGTAGAGTATATTCGTATTGGCGATCTACTATATAACACTTACAACATGTTGACGTCGTCCGACCGACGACCATCCCTAAGCCCGACCTGCACCCGCCAGTATACTCTCCCGCTAACGGAACGCACCCCTGGCCGTGGCCCACCCGAGTCGAGCGAGCCACCGAGCCGAACGGCCAAACCAGACATTATTATTATTATAAAGCACACTAAATCCGAGTGGACTAGAGACGAACCACACCCATTCCCCCTCAAACAATTAATTACGAATTTTGCGACCTTAAAGTCTCTTCTAGACGCAGTCATTTAGTTTTTAACGTAATGAGGTCAAGCTTGGCGCGGCAGGGGCCGACGCGCCACTGGACGCCATGCCAGTTCGGCAGTTCAACTCGACTCGCGGACCGGGACGGACCTACGTCCCACGGAGAGACCACAACCATTGTCTTCATCGCAAGTAACGTCCGGTAAATATAGTCATTTAGCATAAACCAAACCTTTTTCTATTCACCTCTCCGTGCGTGCCCGGTCCGTTTTTTACGGTTCAGGACCTAATCCGACCGCGTAAACGTAAAGACTCCCCGCACCACACCTGGTGCGCAGGGTCGCTCTTCAGCATACGGCACGGGCCGCCTCCCGCAAACCACAGAACTTTTCTTAAGGCCACGCGCCTTCGCGCTGACCACAAACCCGCAAGGGAAACTTCGCCAAGTTTAGTGGCGGTGCGTGTACCACCCCAGTGGGCACGGCACCCGCGTAGAAACAATCGCTTACGGGACTGGCCGACTCCTGTCACCCACAAACTCTGTGTGCCACGTCAATTGTGCGTGCCTAATTTTCATTAAGTGTACTTTGTTAACGTAACTTTGCGCCACGTCATTCGTGCGCGCCTTATTTTCATTAAGTGTACTTTGTTAACGTAACTTTGCGCCACGTCATTCGTGCGCGCCTAATTTTCATTAAGTGTACTTTGTTAACGTAACTTTGCGCCACGTCATTCGTGCGCGCCTAATTTTCATTAAGTGTACTTTGTTAACGTAACTTTGCGCCACGTCATTTGTGCGCGCCTAATTTTCATTAAGTGTACTTTGTTAACGTAACTTTGCGCCACGTCATTTGTGCGCGCCTAATTTTCATTAAGTGTACTTTGTTAATGTAACTTTGCGCCACGTCATCTGTGCGCGCCTCTCATGCATCAAGTGTACTTTGCCTGCATACTGTTACCCGAGTAACCAGTGCCACGAAACATTGAACATGTACCGGCCTGCACCTCGAAACGGACAAGTAGCCCTCCGGGGCATGTCTGTGCTCAGTAATTGTATGGTGTGACGTCAACCCCTTGAATAAAGGCACGTCGCTACTACGGAAATCCCACGCATTCTTCTTTAACGTAATTTCCCAGGCAATACCGTCGACCATTCTAGCGGACCACGCTGGGGCAACGAACCACGAACCCCCCCCCCCCCTCCTATTGGTTAGACACCGAGCTAGCCTGGCGCCCTCCCGGAACATAAAACGTTAACCAGACCAGCCACCCCGCTAGAACTCGCGCCCGGACTCGAACACGAGACCGCAGCCGACGGCAATGTTTTGAATTAATCTCTAATTTCTTTTGCAGGGTTACATGTATTGCCAATATAAATTCATTTTTAGACGTATCTTAATTCGCATTTGTAGTTTTAAAGCTCTGTTATATTGTAAAGGAGAAAAAAAAACGTTGCTAGTTCTTTTTTCTTTTTATCTTCTTACTTTTTTAACTTCTGAGAAGAAATGAGATGCCAAAAAAACTTATATGTAGTGTAAAAAATGGCCAGTGTCTAGAACATGTAATTGTTTATGGCTTTATGTTTTGTGGCGGGAAAGAGTGGGCAAACAAGGCCTAAAGAGTAGTGATCATAGATAAGGGAGGGGATAGTAATTGTGATAGTAATTGAACTAAAGTTGTATTAGTGTTTCTTTAGAGTGTAAATTTTCAAATAATTTCTGGCTAAGGATTCATTTAAGCTCGGTATGTACATACCGTTAAATTAGTGAATTTTTCATGTTTAAATGTGGCCCTTCCATTGAATTGAATTTTGTTATTACGTCCGCAATTGGCCTTTCACCCGGTGGCAAGCTGTCATCCCATTTCACTCACTTCCTCATTTTAGTTTTCTCCTCATATCCCTTGCATTCTTCACCCGTAGCAACTCATTATCCAGTTTATTCCACTCCCTACCTGACCTCCCAAGGAAAGCGTTCCTACCCTTTTCTATTCACCTCCATTTCCTGTAGAGCTTTCACTCGTGATCTGTCCGCCCTCTTTACCCACCGCTGTGCACCCTATCCCCCAGCTGCCCCCAGCCTCATTCTCCTTTATTTCTATACGGTGGGACTATCCTTCTCCTACCTTGTAATGCTTCCCACTCCAGCTTCTTGATCATCTCAGTTGGACTATGCATTTTCCTTTCTTGCCCTTCCCTTCTCCACATACCCATCACTCACTTTGTTGCTCTACGCTGCACCTTCTCCAGCTCCGTTTCCTCAACCACTAGTTTGGGATCCCAGAATACAGCCACATACTCCATCACTGGTCTGGCCAGTGCGGAGTCTGCCTTCTCCCCTACTCTCCTCCCTGCTCTCTGTAGGGTCCTGCCAAGCATTGGCAAGGTCGCACCCATGTACTGATACTCTTCGGCCTTTATCTCCTGCCCCTTCCACTTACACACTTCCCTCGTTACCTTCCACTTCCCTGTGAATCCAACCATCTTCATATTTTCAACATTCAGCTATGTACCATTCTCCTACATCTATCATTCCAGTCTGCTCTAGTCACCTTGCGGACATACCTCTTCCCCCACCACCTCATACACTACGCAATCATCTGTAAATACTCTCATCCTGGCTTCCATCCCCTTTCCGATATCATTCATCATTATCATGAACAACAGGGGCCCCAACACACTCCCCTGCAGAACTCCTGATGTCACTTCCCCTTCTTCAGACCTTTTATCACCCACCCTCACGATCTGCCTTCTTTTCCACAGGAGGTCTCCTACGCAACTAACCACCCTCTCATCCTCCACCGACATTCTCTCTTCTCCATTATCCTTGTCGAATGCCTTTTCAAAGTCTGAAGATTGCATCCATCTGCTTCCCCCCATCCACCACTTTCATCAGATTCTCCAGCAACCCCGCCATCTGTGTTTCACACGAGAACCCTCTCCTGAATCCATGCTGTCTTATCGTCCACCCAGCCGGGATCATTCATTACTCCCACCACACATCTGGCCTCCAGCCTCTTCTTTACTTTCCCTACCCAGGACGTTAGGATGACTGGTCTGTAGTTAGCCGGGTTTGTCTCATCCCTACCTCCCTACTGCTTCTTTCCATTGATTTGGCAACTTCCCCTGCTCCAGGGATTGTTTGAACATCACCGTTAATTATCTAAATACCTCCTCACCCCCCAACTTAAGGTGACTGTTCCCTCTCCCATTCGGCTGAGATGCCTTCCTCCCCTGCAAACTCCTGACCCTCTTTCGCACCTCTTCCATCCTTATCTCCAAACCTCTCCATTCTACCGTGTTTGCTACTTTCCGACACTCCCATACCTCGCCCCTTACAAATGCAGATGGGTACTGCTCCTGTAGCAAATTTGCCTTTTCCCTGTCCTTCGTACAATCCTGCCCTTCTCTTCCCTTGAGCACCTCTATTCCCTCCTCTCCCTTCACCCTCCGCCCCATTTCCTTTCCCCCTTCTCCTATTAGCTTTTCCATGTACGCATCCCTTGCCTCCCTTGTTTTCCTCTCCAGTTACTTACTCTGCTCCTTCATCTCTGCCTTTATTTCTCCCCCCCCCCCCCCCTTGTTCTCCTGGCCCTTGCGTGTAGCCTCCTACACTTATCTCCCATAGTCGGGAGGATCACCCCCTTTCCCAACCCTCCTTCAAGGCACAAAACACTCCACCATCTGCTCCAGTAAGTCTTGCAAGGCAGCTTATTTTTCGTGAAGTCCCCCAATCTTTACCCCATCTACAATAGTCCCTTGTCAGATATGCTTTCGCCCCCACTTTATCCACTCTAGTAAGTAGTAGTAGTAGTAGTAGAAATAATTGTTTTCATGAATAATTGTACCTGATGGGTGGGAAACAGTCTTGGTCCCGGCCGTAATGTACTGACATTTAACATCCCTATTGTTTTGAAAACTGCTTCTGCTACACTGTAGTCCGGAGGATCTCTGGAGAACCACAGGCTCAAGTTGCAGCGAGTATCAAGGTGACAGCAGGGCGGTGACAACAATCAGGGGCAAACTTAAATTTTATTCCTTTTTCCGTAATATATATATATGTAAATATATATGTATATGTGTATGTATGTATGTGTGTGTGTGTGTATACACACACACACACACACACACACACCACAAATTCCAACAATGGTGTTCTTCAACACTACAGATGTTCCTCATTTTTACCTGAAGAGAGTGTTTCAAAATTTCTTCTGGTTTCTGTGAAAGGTAACACTTGGACAGTGCAGCTTTCCCGTACAGTAATAATAAAATTCCGAAAATACTTTAAAAAAAAAAACTAGAGATGTCCCTGTATTTATCCTTTAACAGTATTTCTAAATTTCTACTGGTTTCTGAGAAATTTACGATGATGGGTCACATGAGATAACCTACGGACCTATGTGGTGAAGCGGCCGTCGCCATGTTGTGCTTTAATTGCATTGCCGATTCCTGGGGTTTTCCGTACATAAGAATGTGTGTATTTTGTACATATTTGGATGTAGTGATGAAATGGTAGATAAATAAAAATAAAGAAAACATTAGTCTCTACTGTGCATCCAAACCCAATCATTAACACTTTTTTTTAGCAGCATGGAGGCGCTATGTGCCGACTTTCTACGTGCAATAGCACATAATCTGATGCGTAAAAGGAATTGTCTTTATGTGTATCAAATGTAATAATTCCTTTTTGTATGTGCTTTTGCATGTAACAAGTCGGTGATTCGCACCTCGATACTGCTAAAAAAAATCAGTGTCAAGTATTGATGCTTGGGTTTAGATGCACAGTAGGGACTAGGTTTTTTTTTAAATTTCTTTTTACTTTCCACTGTGTCACAAAATCTAAATATAAAATATACACATACTTATTTATCGAGAACCAAAGAATAAAGTTGCTGCACTAAAAAAACAATAGGGGCACCCACCTCATATAACATAGAAACTATAAAAATGACGGCATATGCATCAGTGCACAGGTATTGTAATGTAATCAATAAGCAGTGATTTTCAGAAACCAGTAGGAATATAAAGACACATTTTCAGGATAAATACAGGAATGTCTCTAGTGTTTGAAAAAAGTATTTTCAGAATTTTATTATTACTTCATGGAAAAGCCACGCTGTAAGAATATTAGCTTGTAGAGAGAGGCAGCCATTGTCATGTTGTACTTCATCTTTTATTAGCGTAGCTGAAACTTTTTTCCAATAGAGATTGGCCTGATTGTGTGTTCTTATTTTAGTGATTTAAATTTGTGTTGTTCATTAATAGTGTATCCTTGACGGGTTAATTTTTCTATATCACGTATCCAAAGCTACATCCGAATACTAGCCTAATGGATCCCTAAGTTAAGGGATCCACTACAAGTGCATTGTAGTGGATGCGACCATCTTTGCTTATAAGGGATGCCAATGCATCCGTACATGCATCCACTAAACTTGAGGTTTCTAGGGATGCGACACTTGCAAGTTTATCACAGAAATAAATAGTACAAATCTTTAAATGGCCAGATGATTTGGAAGGTTTGCATTTGGAATTCTGCTTGTTTATCACAGAAATAAACAGTACAAATCTTTAAATGGCCAGATGATTTGGAAGGTTTGCATTTGGAATTCTGCTTGTATCACATGTGGGAACTGAATTAGCCACATATCTGTTGATCTTCCAGAGCAGAAAATGTGTTCGTGGTCCATAGCGTTCTGGGAGGCAAACACGGAGGAGTGTCGTCAGCACCTCAAGAGCGACGATGCGTGGGAATCGGTGAGATTCACTTGTCCTAATTGCACCGTATTGTGAGTTGTGTATGCCTGGCCGTGCCTGTCAGTTAGCAGTAGACATTTCTTTCCTTCTTTTCTTTTTCTTCAGATTCCGTTATTATGCCAGGTGCCCTCCGATGAGCTGGTGGACGGACAGTTGATGCGGTTCCGTGGCATGATCCAGGACATGTACGATCCAGAGTTCTACCTGAGCCAGTACGAAGTGGTCAGCAAGGCAGATGGATGTTCAAGTGTGCGCTCTGGGAAATTCAAGGAGACCATTGCTTGGGAGGTGGGTATTCTTGTTTTTTTTTTGTATTTGATTTAAGTTTAATGTTTTAATGACATGGGTACACTCAAAATTATATTTATTTGATATTGTAAGAAAGTTGAAGTATACAGGAAGAATACCAAGGAGGAGGTGGTATTTCCCAAAAAAAAAATTTAATGGGATGGAAATAATTTCCTTTGTGGTTTATGGAACAACTTGGAAGTGTATTTGAATTTATATACAAAATTTTAATCATAATTACTCTTATATAAATTATAATTTTAAATGCCTCTCAAGATGCCATCAGATTGGTTAGCAGTTTGCAAGATATGATTTATATTAAAAATAACTCTTGGAAATTTGGCAAGGTAGATGAATTTTGTGTTATATTTTTCCAGTGAGTGGGTCATTAACTAATATTATGTGCATACAATAAAAAATATATTTAATGATGGCAATAGTGCCAGGAAGGTTCATCAACATGCATGAGTGAAAAGTCTCTTCTTTGTGTGCTGTACTATATTAACATGGACATGTTTCGGCAGGCCAATGAGGAGTTCGTCCAGGATTCCGCTCGTAACGTCCACAGTGAAAGACACTCGTTCTACTGTGTGCCAGTACCTGGGATCAACCCTTGGGTGCACTCTGTATCCTTTCCAGCTCACTGACCGTAGAGGCAGGGGCTTAGCTGTTGCTTCAGCTGTGTTGAATTAAGTTTCTTTTCTTGTTACTCAGTCTTTCATTTAAGAAATTTTTCATTACATCTACGACAAAGTAATGCTTTTACATGAATAAAAATCCCAGGAATAAATAACTAGTACAATGAAACTTAAATATGATTAATTATTTTAAATAGGATCTACAGGTTGTTCAATCCTCTTCAGCAGAAACACTCTTAGAAAGTTTTAAGAATAGTCTTCATGGCATCCGATAAAACAGTATTCACAATGAAGCTTAGAAGTCTATTGAAGATCAAGTTTATGTCAATTGCTGCCAAATCTGTTGCAGACTTCAGTTTACCTTCATGTCACCAAAGGGGGTCCAGTGATGCAGTCAGAGAGCTTAGTTACGAAACAGCAGCTTTAGAGAGGCATGTAAATAACGCTCCCAAGCAAAAAAGTCGTAAATGAAAAAAATTAACAACATGGACGACGGAGGACGGACGACGGAGGACGACAACAATAAAGACTACAAACGGACATAACCAACATGGCATGCGGTGCAGAGCCATAGCTGCCTGTATATTCATAATGAAAACTAGTCTATATGTATAGTAGGATTAAAAATGTGATCACATGTTTCTACATGCATCTATGAATAGTTTTTGAAGGGAACTGTTTGCACATAGCAGGTTGTTTCAAAACTAAGCCAGATACGTCTCCATTAAAAAAAAAAAAAGTTTGTGTCTTACGTATGTGCGTTAGAACTTATACTTCCTTGGCATAATAAAATTTTAATTATAATTTTGCATGCATATAATTAATAGAAATAAAATAATAAAAAAAGTTCTGGAGTGATATTATAAATACGTTTGGTATAATATTGTAACCAGTACAACTGTTTACAGTTATATATTATTATTTTTATTATGATTGTAATATTAATTGTATATTCCATGAGCGAATATTATGTATTTAATTGTTTTGATTGTAAAGAGGACAACCAAGGCATAACAAATATGACACATCTTATTACCATAGACGACACACTTTCAACTTCAGGGTCTTCTAAGAATTATTCCTTGGAAACTTTATTCATTTGGTCTTAGTTCGATTCTTTTACACTCCAACATCCACGTTTTTATTTCACTATGCAGCTTATTCTGTTTGCTGATATCGATAGCTCCTTGGTTGCTAGGGAGGCCAGTAAATAGATATTAGGAAGAAGAAGGGAGACGCCATCGCCATCTTGCGGAGAGAAGACGTTTCTCGGGCTGGGGCGAACCAAAGCCTTGGTTGCCGCCCGAGAAATAGAAGATTTCGCGTCATCCGCGATCGTGTCCTGCTTAGCATTCTCCTCTCTACGAGTTGAGAGAATTGTATCTGGATTAAATAAATCCTAGATAGGGAGTATCGGCGACTTCGAGTGCCAACTTCCGCGTCGGTCCCGTTTTCGTCTCGTAGTGGTTCCAGACATCTGAGGGCAGCGCCAGCTGAGATTCGACCACGAAGATTGGTGAGACCAATCCATAATTCAACCAGACTTTCCAGGACGAGAGGGATGTCGAGTCTTCAGCTGATACCCGGCGACCTCAGCACCTCTGTAGTTCGCTAATTACAGCATTACAGCATCCAGAGTTCCAGTGTAGCAGCAGACCACCTGGAGGTCCTGCGAAGAGAGCCTCAAGCCTCCGACAACTTACAGCTAGACCCGGCAGGATATTCAACGTGTTCTAGTGACGTCATTTGCATCAAATTTCCAACACCTAGATTTGATACCTTGGTTGTTTCTCAATTAATCTCATTTTAAACGTAACTTCACACCAATATTTAAGAACCATTAAAATCATATGTTTTTCAATTATTATTATTTCATTTATATGCAAATTTCCACTATTCACGTAACACCACTAAATTTACTTTTTATAATTACTCTCCATACAGTAACCCAGGGCAGTGACGTGCTAGCTGGACTATCAGTCTGGGCAGACCATCCAGCAGTAGCGGTTCTGGTATTTACTGCAACGAGGGTAGGCGCCAAGAACCCCATGAGAACACATCAATACAATAGCAAGGAGGTTTATTACAGTGGCTACCACAAGCTAGGAGTAGCAGCATAAAGCATAAGGTTTTACTTTCAGTGGCGAGCCAACTTAGGGGCATCGACGTGGGTCTACGCTCACTGGACCGTCTACCAAAAGTGAAATTGTGTTTTTTGCTGTAGCATAGCATACTAGTACGTCGGAACCACAACAAGATGGCCGACGAAGGTATGTATTTCCTGAGGCACAAAAAGACCAGCTCCGACAAGGAGGAAACGTCAGTCGAGGGCCAGAAAGAAATGCTAGGCTGTGTGGAAAACGAAAACAAAGAGGATACACCCACGCTAAGCGTTGAGGCAGGTCAAGAAATTAGCTTTGCTACCGAACCCACGCGCATAGAGGAAAGTAACACTTCCGAACCAGTTGTGCAGGCAGCTAAAGAAAATGCGAATAATATTTCCATGGAGGATTTGATGCGAGCCCTGAACGAGGTTACCAAACAAAACCAGTTACAGTTAGAAAGATTAACTAACGAAATGGCTAGACAAATTAATACTGCGTTAGAATCCCAGAGGTCGGAAGCGGCAGAACAGAACAGGTTACAACACCTTGAATTGATAGACAAAGTAGAAGCTAAAATTGGTGACGTAACCAGACAACTAGCGACACAAATTCGCGACACGCAGGAAGAAGTTCATAACATTCGTGAAACAGTAATGAACAGATTTGAGGAAATTGACGCGCAAGTAACCGAGTTACAACAACACGTAATTAACACGGAAACTACGTGCATAGAGGTTGCAAAACGTGCTGCAGAGGAACAGTTCAACCATTACGTTCAGCTTAGCGAAACACAATTCGTGAACGTAAATACAGCGCTACAACGACATGAAGCGACTAGTGCAGACGACATTCGAACCGTGAATAGAAAATTGATCCAGCTCGAGAACTGCGTGCAGCATTTGTCATTGTCTGGAGCGGCCGCGCATACGCCGATAAACGTTGACACTACAAGCGCGTCTGCGGCGGAAATGATGACGTCAGCGCAGCGAGATCCGTCCGCGTCGTCACACCAGGCTACTCCTACTTACCGTTCACAAGACGTGATTACCAACACTGCAACCGGACAACAAGTAATATTAGTGGATACAGCAGCCTTAAACCACCCTGCTAGGCATTGGTCAGAGGAAATGCCTGTATTTTCCTCAAAATCCACGGAAAATCCACGTAAATTTATAAAATTATTTGAAGAATACGCGGAGAGATTCAATCTTTCGGACACAGAAAAATTGCGATGTTTGAACAACTGTTTGAAAAGTACCGCATATTATTGGTGGGAAATTCACCAAACTTCCATATCGTCATTTGGACAGTTTAAATCAGCTTTCCTACAACAACACTGGAGCTTAAAAATTCAGGGGAATTTACGCGCTCAGTTACACGGAGAAAAGTATGATCCTAAGAAAAACAAAACACTCGAGGCTCATTTAAGCGACATGTTCGAGCGTACCCGCTATCTAGACGTTGTCATGAGCGACGATGAATTCGTGGCAATGATTTTAGGCCAACTTCCGATGCGCTACCAATTACACCTGACAGGTAGAAGCTTTGACGGGATAGCAGATTTCCGGGAACAGCTACTCGCATATGACAGGCTAGACCGTCAGAATAGAAGTAGCCAGCGCGAGGAAACGGAAAGATCACCGGTAAACAGACAACCACCGCTGTATCAGCCTTGGAATCAGCGGCGTAATGAAAATTACCCGGACAATAACCAACGTAAACAGCCGCACGTGAACAGTCTAATTTGGGGCAAGAATAAGCCGGCCCATAGACGAAACACTTGGTATTCAGGCCGTGACAACAACGATGTTTACCATAGAGGTTCGAAGTCACGCGAGTTTGAACGCTCAAAACACAACCGCTCGTGGCGTAACAGCGAGGAACGCGGAGAATACAGACGCGGAGGAATTATTTATAATTCAACGCCTAGGCGAGAAGGCAGGGGCGAACAGTCTAGAACCCCTCCTACCTCACCGAGACGGCCACTCAGGTCGCCGCGCTATAAGGACGACAGACATTCGCCCAAATATTCGAGTAAAAACTACGACAACTCGAAACATTATTACGAAAATCGAGGAGAAGCGAAGTCATCCGGTAGTCCGCGGAACCGACAGCCACACAAACCAAACTCCCCTAGCAAGTTATCGGTTAACCAACTGAGAAGTGAAGCCGCCGGTAATGAAGCTATTCAATTTTCACAGAATACATTCCAGAATCAACCTTCATCGTCATCACAGTACGCAGGGTATTTTGCGAGACAAGAACCCGTCAATCCTATCACCTACTATGCAAATCCACAAGGCATAGAACCGATACTGGCTAAGTCTACGTCCAGTACCGTGACGTTTAGCGCCGGTAATAGCCAGGAAAATAGAAAGTTAAACTAGAAGAGGTCGGTGATGGTACGCCCCGAGCACCGATCGTGAATAGTAATAAGGGGTTAATCCTAGTCCAAGACAGTAAGAGTATGTGTACAATAGTTATGCATGAAAATGAGAGAGATTTCTTGTCAAACGAAGATGACATTGTTACTAAAATTCCAGAAGCATTTTGTCCGGAATTAAATTTAATTGTTTGCGGATTACTCACACCTGTGTTATTGGATAGTGGTGCTGAGATAAGTTGCATTAGCGAAAGTTTAGTATCTGCAATTGAAGATACAGCTTTTAAATTACCTATATTACCCATTTCAAGTCTCAAGATATTAGGAGTCACATCTAGAGCAAGCCCAGTAGTGAATCGACAGGCAATGATTACTATAGAAGGATTGGGACACACAAAAACAGCTAACCCATTGATCGTTAGAGGTCTAGCTAAACCAGTCATTCTAGGAACAGACTTCTTAACAAATTACGGCATTATACTAGACTTTGGAGGCTGGTTAGTAACTACTACTGACAGCACAGTACCAAACACTACAACAAAATGGCAGTTATCTGATAAATTAGTCGGATTGCTACAGCAAGAGATAAGGCTACACCAGATATCTAATGTGAGTGAAGGAAAATCTTTATTGGCCACATCCGAAGATTTGTTGCAAGCCGTTTTAGAGGTAAAGACGATCGAGAATAATCAGAAGCAGGAGTTGTATAATTTATTGGAAAATCATAAAATTGTATTTTCAGATAAACCAGGTCGGAACAACTTGTATGAAGCTAAAATAGTTGTGAAAGCAGGAGAACCGTTCCACAAGAAATCGTATCCGATACCTGCGAAGTATTTTCGGGAAGTCGAAGAATATTTAAATTTAATGCTAGACTGGAAAGTAGTTCACAGAGAAGCTAGTCC
This sequence comes from Bacillus rossius redtenbacheri, assembly GCF_032445375.1. Taxonomy (NCBI): domain Eukaryota; kingdom Metazoa; phylum Arthropoda; class Insecta; order Phasmatodea; family Bacillidae; genus Bacillus; species Bacillus rossius. The sequence goes on along the minus strand of NC_086342.1, from coordinate 31,213,304 downwards.
ATTCGCTAATCCGATGGTCTGCGTAAGAAAGAAGGATGGTAGTGTAAGGCTATGTTTGGACGCGCGAGAAATAAACAAAATAACTGTAAGAGATCGTGAAAGTCCGCACAACACGAGCGATATACTGAGATTATACCAGGGAGTCAAGTACTTAACTACTCTTGATTTATCTGCAGGCTATTGGCAGATTCCGCTCAAACGAGAGTCACAGCAGTACACCGCATTTCTATTCAGAAATCATCAATACGTGTTCAAAGTCATGCCATTCGGACTTTGCAATGCGGTGGCGGAGTTCACTCGTTGTTTAGATGCGACATTGGGTCCGGAATGCAAGAGTTTTGCACGCGCATACGTGGACGACACATTGATAACTTCCAGTACGTTTGAAGAACACATGCAACATCTAAACATGGTAATATCGAAACTGAGAGCCCTAGGAATGACAATCAAGCTAAAGAAATCGCTATTTTGCAGGGAAGAGGTACCTTTCTTAGGTCACATACTCACACCTTCAGGTATTAGAACTGCACCTGATAAGCTAAATGCTATCGTGAATTTTCCTACACCGAGGAATGTAAAGCAGCTCAGAGCTTTTATCGGAGTGATAGGTTTCTACAGAAATTATTCTGATCAAGTTGCTAAGATCGCATTACCACTTTTTGCATTACTTAAGAAAAGTAAAGAATGGAATTGGACTGAAATTGAACAGCAAGCGTTTGAATCGTTAAAAGCCATATTTTTGAAAGAACATGTAATTCACCATCCAATCCAAGGGCAAACGTTTATTTTGTACACTGACGCATCAGCGTATGCATTGGGCGTGACACTAGCGCAATATGATGAATTGGGCATAGAGAAAACAGTTGCTATGGCGAGTCGTACTATGAACGCAGCGGAAAGAAATTATACAGTAACCGAGCGAGAAGCGTTGGCAATCGTCTGGTCTTTGCAGAAGTTTAGAGATTTACTCCTTGGCGAGAAAATTAAATTAATGACAGATCATCAGGCACTGACGTGTCTAAAAACTGGCAAGACATTCGGTAGCAGATTAACGCGCTGGTGCTTACTGATCCAGGAATACGACATTGAAATACACCACGTGAAAGGTCAAGACAATATAGCAGCTGACTATTTGAGCCGAGCTCCGGACATGTTAGGCGAGTCGTCAATTCAAAACAGAAATAGTAAGGAGTACCTGGTAGCGAAATTAATCACGCAAGCCATAGAGGAAAATCCTAAGTTACAGGATATATTTCACAATATTAAGGGAGCGCAAGAAACGGACGAGTTTTGCCAAGCTGTCAAAACTAAATTATTGGAATTACCACTAACTCACAAGATACATCTATTGTATAGTATATCAGAGGAAGGAATTCTCTTTAGGAATAACGCACCTAAAACACCAGTGGAAAAGTATTGGAAACCAGTGATACCAGCTAGCATGCAAAACACTATAGTTCGAGAAATACACGAATTGGTAGGTCACATTGGTTCTCCTAAGCTCTACGAAATGCTACGAAGACAAGTTTACTGGAATAATATGCCGAAGTGTATATTAAAAATAGTGTCTACTTGTGACCTATGTCAGAAATCCAAACACTCTAACGAAAGTATGGAAGGGACATTTCAGCCAATTTTACCTGAAAAGCCGCTACAGCTAGTCTCTATTGATCTGTATGGACCCTTACCCACATCCAAGGCAGGCGTAAAATACGTTGTAGTAATTATGGATATATTTTTTTTTGCTATTAAGCAAGCAAACGCTGAGACCGTGTTAAGGAAGATGAAATCATTCATTTCGCAAATAGGAAAAGTAGAGTGCGTTTTATCAGACCGTGGAACGCAATTCACCAGTGCTAAGTGGCAGCGAGGTATGCAAAGTTTAGGGGTGATCCCTACTACTTCTTCTGTCCGTCATCCTCAAAGTAATCCTGTGGAGTGGCAGATGAGGAATCTAGGAAATATGCTTAGGGCGTATTGTCACAATGCACAACAAAGTTGGCGAGATTATATACCATTGGTAGAATGCATCCTTAATCATACAGTACACAGTTCGACAGGATTAACACCCCATGAAATTATTACTGCGGAACGATCAGAGGCGTTACCGATTACCATATTACCCGACCACGATAAGAACACGAAAGAACCGGAAACGATAAGCGAAGATATGAGGGAACAAATAGAGAAATTTGTTACAGCTCGTCTACATCTAGCTGCAGAACGTCGAAGTAAGCTACAGAAGCCGAAACGAATAACGAAGTTAAATATAGGAGACCTAGTGCTTAAACGAACTAATCCTGTTAGTGACATGTGGAAACAAGTGACGAAGAAGTGGTTTTTATTATACGAAGGACCATTTCAAGTTTGTGAACGAATAAATGAGAACTGTTACACTCTCAAGGAAACTGACAGTGACAAGGTCATCGGAAGATTTAATCTAACACAGCTAAGGCTTTATAAGCAACCTAAGTCTTAGATACGCTGATCTATAACGTATATTTAAGAGATGATGTTTGGTCAAGTCATCAGTGACATTCGACATGAAGTAGATTTATTGTTTGGCTTTAATTAATGTTTATCCCAACAGTAAGGGAACAATATGTTGCATCGCTAAAACAAGCACGCATGCTTGAGGCTAATTTAGTGTCCACTGTGTCGGAGTACCAGTGAGGACATTTCTGTGCGTAGAGCACTTATCGACAATTTCTGTTGTCCACTGAGCATGTAGGCCAGTGCGGACATTTGTCGCGGATATGCGATTTTCGTCGTCGATGTTTGTCACACCTATAGGTGGTGTGAATTTTTATTAGCCCGTGCGTAAGATTTGAGCCATGCCATATAATTATTTTATCTTTGAAATTATTGAAGAATTTGATATCTACTATATGTCTACGTCATGGAAGATTTGAAGATCATGAAGATAACTCGTTAAGATCCAGTAGCGTTCGTCGAGAGGCGTCATCTAAGAGAGAAGAGCCAGCTGTTAGTCAGGCGAAACACGTCACTGTCACATACACAATCATTAATACCTGAGATTCTTTTGAGAGATAGTTCACGTTACCGTTCGTCCTTCAACTTACTTACATATCTGAACACCGTTCTGTCACTATTGCACTGACACATATACTATTTCGTTTCATTTCTCCTAGCTTCGTCTTTCATATTATTTTCTATTTAGGAATTGTTCCTACCCTACACGCTAAGCTAAACAAAGAGATAGTATTTCATTACTCTGGTTATAAATATATGAATCTGATGAGATTTCATTTAATTGAATTTGTCATTTGGCACATGCTTATTACCAAAGAAAAAGCTTGTCTTATGAGCTAATTTTGAGAATCATTATGCTCAACCATTAGTATTGAGCTTATAATAAAGACATTTCAATACTATTATAAACAATTTTGCCTAAGCAGAGAACAACCATTTATTTAAAATATTTTTGTCAGACAAACTAAAGGAAGTGAACACTAGTGAGTGCATTTTCGTCGACAACGAGAAATTGTTCAAGAACACGAGTGTGTATACGTGATAACTACGTAATGTTTTATTTGTGATTCATAACTTCGTGCATTATCTGAACGGAAAACATTGTCAGATATTTTGTCAACGATCTACGAATTTGTCAATAACATTTCTACGTACTTGTGTCTATTGTACATGTTTATTCTCAGCTACAATATTTTGGTAATCTTTATCTACAAAGGAAAACAAAAACACTAAGTCACTTTATTCAGGACTAGATACTGATGATATGTGATATTGTGTATATATAATATGAGAATTTGATTTGTTTTAAATAATTAATTGATGTTGATTGAAAAGATAACAACATGTTACCTATTAGTTTAAAACAAGGGATATTTTTAATTTTATTATCTTGAATATTATGTTAATAATTATTACTTTTATGATATGCTGAATGTAACGTCATGAAATTTATCTCACACAGACTCTGATAGACTTTCAACGAACAGAAGTGAGAAATTTATGAATTGTTATTCAAGAAAAACATAGTCATATTAACTCAATGTATATTTAGAAAGTTTATTTTGATTTTTCTGGAAGAAAAGATCACAACAAACATTGAAGCGGCTCTGTAACCAGTACAACAGATTATTATTTTTATTATGATTGTAATATTAATTGTATATTCCATGAGCGAATATTATGTATTTAATTGTTTTGATTGTAAAGAGGACAACCAAGGCATAACAAATATGACACATCTTATTACCATAGACGACACACTTTCAACTTCAGGGTCTTCTAAGAATTATTCCTTGGAAACTTTATTCATTTGGTCTTAGTTCGATTCTTTTACACTCCAACATCCACGTTTTTATTTCACTATGCAGCTTATTCTGTTTGCTGATATCGATAGCTCCTTGGTTGCTAGGGAGGCCAGTAAATAGATATTAGGAAGAAGAAGGGAGACGCCATCGCCATCTTGCGGAGAGAAGACGTTTCTCGGGCTGGGGCGAACCAAAGCCTTGGTTGCCGCCCGAGAAATAGAAGATTTCGCGTCATCCGCGATCGTGTCCTGCTTAGCATTCTCCTCTCTACGAGTTGAGAGAATTGTATCTGGATTAAATAAATCCTAGATAGGGAGTATCGGCGACTTCGAGTGCCAACTTCCGCGTCGGTCCCGTTTTCGTCTCGTAGTGGTTCCAGACATCTGAGGGCAGCGCCAGCTGAGATTCGACCACGAAGATTGGTGAGACCAATCCATAATTCAACCAGACTTTCCAGGACGAGAGGGATGTCGAGTCTTCAGCTGATACCCGGCGACCTCAGCACCTCTGTAGTTCGCTAATTACAGCATTACAGCATCCAGAGTTCCAGTGTAGCAGCAGACCACCTGGAGGTCCTGCGAAGAGAGCCTCAAGCCTCCGACAACTTACAGCTAGACCCGGCAGGATATTCAACGTGTTCTAGTGACGTCATTTGCATCAAATTTCCAACACCTAGATTTGATACCTTGGTTGTTTCTCAATTAATCTCATTTTAAACGTAACTTCACACCAATATTTAAGAACCATTAAAATCATATGTTTTTCAATTATTATTATTTCATTTATATGCAAATTTCCACTATTTACGTAACACCACTAAATTTACTTTTTATAATTACTCTCCATACAGTAACCCAGGGCAGTGACGTGCTAGCTGGACTATCAGTCTGGGCAGACCATCCAGCAGTAGCGGTTCTGGTATTTACTGCAACGAGGGTAGGCGCCAAGAACCCCATGAGAACACATCAATACAATAGCAAGGAGGTTTATTACAGTGGCTACCACAAGCTAGGAGTAGCAGCATAAGCATAAGGTTTTACTTTCAATATAAATGCAATTAAATGAAAAAAATAAAAAATAAAATAAGTACTCAGTATTCATTATTAATACAAACATGTCTATAAAATTAATTATGTAATTTAGTAAAATATTTTAGATAAATTCTAATTAATATTGAAAATCAATACATACATGTATTGAATGTTTATTCTAATTTATTAATAATGTTTATTAATAAAATAATGTATGAATTTAAAATCTAAATAAATTATACATACGGGAACATAACCCCACTTGTATAAATAGTATAAATACACTTGATAAAGTTTGTAAACACAATTTATTTCACTAATATTTACATTAAATAAACATTTTTAATAATTTGGACTAGTATTCAATATTAGTTATTAAAGTATATAATTTAAAAGCACATATAATTTTTATTTAATATTTTTTCATCCTGTGGAAATTTTCTTATATGGTTTGCGCATCTTAAATATTCACTCTCGTAATTTTTTCATAGCGTACCTAAATAAGTATAACTTCAAGAATGTTCCTTATCTAAGTGGATAGTTGCATCGAGATGCGAACAGCAAGCCGGGAGTGCAACTACCAGTGCAGGAGGCCAATACGAGTGAAGCCTGCGCACCTGAATGCAGCAAGGTTTCTCCTCCGAAGCGCGTGTGTCTGGACAGCAACAGCCAAGCTCGGTTACGTAGCACCAAACAGTCGGACTTGAATTTTCCCCTCCCAGGCCAAGAGGGCACAGTGTGCATGTTGAAGGTACGTCACGTCAGAACAACTATCGTAGTAATTTTATTAACCTGTGTGGCACAGTTTACGTGTTTTGTGTTCTTTACTTTGTAAAGAAATTATAAAAAAAATTTGTGTGGTAAGGGAAGTGATGAATTTTAAATGATCGGTGCTGAGATTTTTGTTTCAAGGGCTAAGTCATTAATGATGCTGCAGTATCGGTCCATACTTGAGGTAACAGGTGTTTGAAATAGCGTACTAGCTAATAACAGTTGGTGCAGTGGGCATAAATTCCAAAGGAGGGTGTGTGAGATTAACTTTGGGGGCCCACTTGTGGGCTTGCAAAATCATAACTGTGAAGTTGATATGTAGACTGTAATACCGCGAGCCCCCTGGGAATCTTGCATATTTTTGCCCCTGGTGCTGTGATGTAAATTAAGCACTCTGTGGCATGAACAAAGCCAAATTTTTACGAATTAATAAAAAAACTGACAAGTCCACAGAGAGTTATTCAAAAGAATCAAATGATGTAGCAGCTAAACATATTGCTGGTTTTTCACATTTTTTTTAAAATGAAAATTTTTTATTTGAATAGATTTTAAAGTTATAGTTTTTATTTATTCAACTTATGGATTTGTCTTTCTACGATTAACGTCTAAAACCCATTAATAAAAAAAAATTAATATGTAAGTCTTATTGCAGCAGAAAATTCATGAGATAAATAAGATGGTGTATGAACTGATTTGTCGTGTGTAACTGGTAAGCTTCTCGATGAAGTAAATGTAGTTTATCGTCGCAGTCTGACTGTGCTGCAGGTGTACGACGGGGAGAGGTTCCGCCTGAACGACGTGGTGGAGGTGGTGGGGTTCGTGTCTGCGAGCCCCGCGACGGGGGAGGGCGACGCCCCGTGCCCGGGAGTCCCCGGGCTGCACTGCGTGGCGGTCAGACGGCTGACGCACTGCAACCCCCTGTGGTCGGCCATCGCGGAGCGGGGTGAGCGGTGGCTGATGTATCAGGGTCAGGGGCGTAGCCAGGGGAGGGTTTTAGGGTTCCATCCCCCTCCCCCCCTTAGCACCTAATCTTTAATTAATTTCTTATTCATCACTCAAACAAATTTCATATTAAAATTAATAAAATTTTTACCATTACAATATTTAAATTTAAGTACGGGAAACTGCTAAAATACCACTATTTTACACCTTAAAATCCAAATTTTCCCAGGGGAGGACCCCCGGACCCACCACTTTAATACGGTAGGGGGCTTCTTAACACCCCCCCATACACAAATCCGGGGTGAAACTCAGGGAATTTAAAAGCCAAAAGGTGTATTCAAAACGGGAGAAACATAGGGTTATTGACCTAAAGTTAGTAACTGAAGTATTAATTTTTAATACCACATGTTATCGCATAACCGTCGCACATTTTATGCTGAATTCAAGTTTGAAAAGTAGGGGTGTGATTTTTATGCCAGAAACACATTTTTGTTGATTTCAAATTTTTCATATAAACAAACATGTTGTATGGAAATTACTTTTAATTAAAAAGCAAAGTATGTAAAAGCATGCTGTACAATTTAAATTTATTAGTCATGCATAGGACACTGAAATTTTCGCGAACCGCGAAATAAAGCGAAATAACGCGAAATGTTAGCAATTTTAATTAAAACACGAAATTCCACACAAAAAACCCTTTTCGCGAAATTGACCCGAAATCTGCTTTAAGGTAGATGTACCAGTAGTCGTCATGCTAAGAAGAGTTTTATAAAAAAAAAATTGTGTACATAACCTTGTAGGTGTATTACTGCCCCTACATGTTTGTTTTTAACCTCAAACTTTACTCTACAATGCTATCCAACACTCTTCGATAAACACAAATTATTTTTGTAGATTTATAATTTTGAAAAAAGTGTGATTTCGAGCCAGTAGTCGTCATGCAAATTTTCGTGTTTGCCAGTGTTCGTCACGTGTTTGTGCCAGTAGTCGTCATGTGCGATTTCGGCTGCATTAGTTTTAATTCATGGATCCAGAATGATAGTATTGTACTATTTGGGCTTCAAATTTTATTTGGTACTATATTTTAAACATCAAAATGGCATTTCATAAAGATCGTTCAGTAATATAATGAATAATCCTCATTAAATTTTGAATTTACTTACAGCACTCACGGAACAAAGAGGGACAGCACATAGAGCTGTAGCAAACCGAATGTATTCGTTACTGAGTAACGGGTGTGCCGTCTGGTAACGAGTAACGAAACGTTACACACGGCTGCATTTTGTTACTCGCATTTCTCGTATATTTTACGCATGCGCGCTCATATTCAATGAATTTACGATACAAAGAACGATGTTTGTTTATTAATAAAGTATAATTTGGAAATTCCTCGTCTAAGTTTTTTTACTGTTTATTAAAGGTATTATGTGTGTAGACAAAGTTTGAGATTGGAACAGAAACAACGTAACAAAGTATTTTTTTACAAATTAGAAATATGTATGTTTTTGTTTTTCACTATCGCGTATTTTCACGTTTTTTTGTTCTTATCTTAAAAGAGATATAATAAAGCCGCTCTAATGAGATTTAATTGTTTCTTGGTTAACAAAAACTGTTTAATTATCAAATATTGTTAATTGTTTATATTCTATTTATTATTATTTACGCGACGTCATACTGTACGCGTACGCAATAAGACTCAATTCGTTGCTGCAACATAACATAGCATGTTATGCGGTATCACAAGTAAAATATAAAAATGAATCAGGGCCCGCCCATCTTCCTACCCAAGGGCAATTTGCCTTTGTGTTTATCGGACAATGTGTTCCTTGGCACACTATTTTTTTCCGCTGCTCATTTTATACTCATACCATTCGCTACATCTTTAAGAGCAGCTTCCATGGCTGACTCTTCATACAACAGTATTTTCCGTTTTGGCATTTTGCCCTGTAATTAAAGAACGAGACACATTACAATGTTTAGTTTACTTATTAATGTCAAAATATATATCGAATGACCCCTAAATTAATGTAAACAACAATGCCTACACAATTTTTGCAATCAATAAAGTAAAGTAATTTCCGACCCAGAAGTCGTCATACACATGCATCGGAAGTCGTCATAGGTGACGACTACTGGATCTGATCATAATAACGTACTTTGTCTATTAACAACAAAGAACCAATATTATTTAAGAACTTTAGGGTGTAACTTAGCACAACTTTAAATAAAATATTAAATGTACCAGTGCTCGTCAGGTATGACGAACACTAGCAATACAAGGTTTTTATTGATCCAGTTTTCGTCACCCTAACTAAATCATACAAAGAAAACGAATTTTTTTAAATAAACACTTCCACCTCTTCAAGAACATTTAACTAACACATTCAGCACAAAACATCACGAATAAACATGAAAAATTACAGAATTAGAAGTAAAAATGTGCACTAACGTCCTTAGTGTTTTAGTATAGGAATTCCCCTATTTATCTTCACTGCTCTACAAACTTTTGATGCACGGACTTTTTTTGATTGAAAATAGTGTTTGTTCCGAAAACTATTGTGGTAATTTCAGCTAGAACGTCGACCAAATTTTTGTCAATATTTAAGTTGGCGATATATGGAGCTACTTCTCTATTATTTACATTTGAAGTTGCTAGTGACGACCATTGGAGCAGTGACGAGTACCGGTGCACTTACCTTAATTGTACACGATTTTTTGACCGGAAAGGTCAATTAAATTAATAACAACATAGACAACATTTTAAAATCAGTACAGATTCCTAAACACAAATTTCCCACTTAAAGACTACTTTATTAACCACTTTTCATCTTCGTACATGTATCAAAACAAACATAATGGCTTCAGTAGCAACTGTATGAATACGACTTTTGCGAGACGTTTTGAGTTCGAAAGTATCGATTCTAGAATCAAGTTGTATACTTCGCTATTACGTTTATGCTTAAAATCATAGTTTTCTTCCTGTATTTCATCAGTTTAACATTTCCATACGACTCGGTCCCATTTACGGTTTATTTAATATGAGAATTGATCCCTTAAAATGAAATTACCGCCTGCGAAAAAGTTTTGTAAAACGTGTGAGTTAATCTCTGGCTGCACAGATTACTACTACGGCCATGCCACGAGGAGAATAAGAACAAAGGCAAATGTGTCTTATGTTATTGTTTACATAGATCGTGACACTTTCGTATAAAAGAGATTTTGTGTAAATGTAAGCCTTGTATGTTCAAAATGCCTAAAGTAGTGACTGTTTTCGATCGTGCACTCGAATTTGAAAGTGAAGGCTTCTACGTTTTTGATAAACTTAATAAAATATTGATGTGCAAGTTTTGTAACGTAAAAATTGAATGGGCTCGCAAAGACACTTGCATCAATCATGTCCGTGATAGTTTAGTACACAAACAAAAAAAAGCATCCTCGGCATCTCAAGCCAGCACGAGCAAGAGACAAATATCTGTAGGAGACAGCTTTCAGTTGGCCAAGAAGACCAAGGTTGACAAAGACATATTTGTCACTTCTTTGACAAAGGCCTTCATGGAAGCAAACATTCCTTTGGAGAAACTAGGCAATCCTGCAATAAAAAGTTTCGTGGAAACATTTGTTCCAGGTAAGGCTGTTTTGCTGTACAAATATATATTTTGATTGTTTAGTTTTGGTTCTGTTCTTTCACCCTCCCTGGCCATATTTTATTGTTTTAAAACATATTTGTTTACAGGAGGAGGGCAGTTACCATGCGTAAAAACCTTGCGTGAGACCTATGTACCTAAAATCCAAGCAGTGGCTGAAGAAGAGTGGTGGGAATCTATCAAAGATCAGGATGTAGTGATTCTATGTGATGAGACCACTGATAAAAAGGGACAGTGTGTTTTTGTGGTCCTTATAAAAACATTGCAATCAACAGACAAGCAAACTCTTCTTGTGGGTGGAGTAAACGTTCTGGAGAATGCAAATGTGAGTGAGTGCTCACGAGCAATTCTGGAAGAACTGACAAAATACCAGGTTGAACATACAAGAGTAGTTGCAATAGTGTCTGACAGTGCACGTTACATGACAAAGTGTGTAAATTCTTTGCAAGTTATTCTTTCATCCGAGGATAAGAATGTCCTTCACATACAGTGTTGGAGTCACAAACTTAACATTGTACAAAATATTTGGCCCCAGTCCCTGCCAGAGTTGAACACTTTTGTAAGCAAAACAAAAACTGCATTTCTGAACACACACAAAAGGAAATACAGATATTTATGTTTTCTGAAAGAGCAGTATCCTAGCCAAGAAAAACCACATATTTTGTTTCCAACTTCAGTTCTTACCAGGTGGGGCTCATGGTTCGAAGCTGTGGGATATGAAAACACTTACCTACATTGGTGACTTGGTGACCTACCTGAAATCACTAGAAGTAGAGTCTGAAGCTCTGAAGTATTTTGCAGACTTGTCAAGGGAAGAGATCAGTGTTATTCAGTGCCAAGCTCAGTTTCTTGTAGAACATGGATGTGCTTTGGTTGAACTGACCAAACAGCTGGAGGGATCAAACTACGCCATGGCTCACTTGATCGGTGGAAAGCTTGCCGATTTATCAAAAAGCTTTCAACTGTTGGAAGGTTTTTAGTTTGGCTTGAAAACAGCCACATGTCTTAAGTCATTGTCAGATGTGAAACAAGGGTTGCTTAAGTCCCAATTTCAGTCATGTGGGTTGAAATCACAAACCAAATTGTTGAAATTGACTGCTGAAGATCCTTCCAAACTATTTTTCAAAAAATTAGGGCAGCTGTTTAACCCACGTGATGTAATGTTAAATGAAGTGAATAAAGATTTGGCCAAGGCAGGAAATTTTCTTCCATTTGTTTCAACCATCCCAGACAGAGAATTTTTGGAAGGATATTTAGTATTCAAAGAAATAGTGGCTGAGAAAGTAAAAAATTGTGAAGGCAGTGTTGACATTATTCCAATTCTTCTCGCTTTGAAAATTGACCATCCAGTTTTTGCAAGCAATGCACTGAAAGCTGTATGGATACCTGCATCTAATGTTGACTCTGAAAGATGTTTTTCTGCATACTCCGACATTTTCTCAGATAAAAGACGAAGTTTGAAACCTGAAAATTCTGAACTAATGGTGTCATTATATTTTGGCAGTAAAATATAAAATGGTGAACAAATGGACTTGGACTGAATTGTCAATTCTGGAAAAACATGTTTTTTGATTCATGTACATAGGCCTATTCTTTTAATGATTTTTAAACTCTGATAGTGTTAAAATTACTTTTATGGAACTCAAAATCACTAGTATAATTTAAGGATTATGATTGTCGTATGGTTTATATTTTTATGTATTGGTTTTGTATTTTTACATTTTTCCCCATGATTTTAGAGAGCAGTTTTTTTATGACGAAATGAGACTATTTTTATGACGAAATCAAGATTTTTTTTATGACAAAATCTGTTAATTTGATTTACCATGAAAGTGGGGCCCTAGTCATGCAACAAAAAAAATATTGTGTGAAACTTAAGATAGAAAAATGAAAACCGTGATTCGAACATGAGCCGAAACCAACAAAGTGTACCCATGGTCACCATGTTTATTGATGTAGTCCACACTAACCTTGAAAGAGTAAGGGCTATTAAATGTAGTTTACTCAACATCAGACAGAGTGTGCGCGTTGCATGCAATCGGTGAGCTATTGATATTCGACTACAAGCGCACGCTCTATATGGGCATCAACGTAACCAACATGAATGGTGCCAACTAGAGCTGGCTACATTTTTATACGTGTTACACGGCAGAAGTAGTTAATGGTTATAATGTTTGAAAATGGCTTTTAAAGAAAATTTATGTAACAGTCAACTTTGTATTTATTAATTAAATAAATTTCTGACTCCATTTCTAGCTGTCTACTCCCCAAAAACCCTCTTTTCCCTCTCTCCCGCAAATTGACCCACCCAAATTATGTAGCTAGTCCGCCCTTGACTACATTGCTCTTTTTTATTAGCAGAATCCCATAACATATTTCAGTTGTTATGCCCACTTGTGACTGTTAATGATAGACAATGGCTTTGAAATGGATTAAATTTCGAGAATGTTATATGAATGTTGTACCGGTTTTGTGGCACAGAATTACAACAACCCTACTTACGACGTAAGCTACGTGGCTTGTTGACTGCCGTGTTGTGAACGCATGCGGTGTGTGTTGCAGAGGCTGTGTTCGAGGGCGCGGAGTCTGTCAGACAAGAACTGCACATGTTACTGTCGGGCCTCTTGCTGGGCGACACGCTTGCCGCTGAGTACTTGCTGTGCCATCTGCTGTCCTCCGTGTGAGTGCTTGCAGTGTCGTCGTGTTTGTTGTGCAGGCCTACAGTTGCTCGAACCATAAGGAACCTCAGTAACTCGTTTGTAAGCATGGCCAAAGGTCATGAAAGTAACGAAACTGGACTGCTCATGAAAGACGAAAAAGTCTCGAAACAAGCAATAAAAATGCCTAAAGTTACAAACTTCAGTTTTAAATAGCACTTTACTGACTGGCTTTTTGATTTTTGATGTCTCACTTTAATTTATAGTCACACATTAAATATAAACAGTTGGAGATTCTGCTTTAACAGGGTGGCCACTCACCGGGAAAACTGGGAAAACCGGGATTTATCAGGAAAATCACGTTGATCGGGAATTATCAGGGAAATGTCAGGGAATTTTTTTAATAACCGGGAATTTTTTGTGTCATGTATATTTCCGCAGAGCTTCCAACCATTACAGATTTTCCGTAATTATTACGGATTTAACACGGAATTACGGAACATCGCTGGTTTATTACGGAAACGAGGCTTTGTGCTGCTTGGTAACGTAAAAAAAATTCCGTTTCTGGTGTGCGTGTTTCGTGAACGCAGTTCGAATACATCACGAGGTTGCGCAGATAACGGAACTAATAAATGTACTGTCGAAATAAGTAGATTAATTCTTGTGTTTTGTAATATAAATGGTACGGTATTACGTCCGTTGTATGATACAACTAGTACATATTCTCGGACTTTTCGTTTGTTAGCTACTTACATCACCCATTTTTTTCATCAAAGTGTTTTTGTCGTGTGTACAGACGTGAAACCTTTTTATGTTGTTCGATAGTGTTGTGTTCTTCAGTCCCGGTTGTAGAAATGAAGCGTGTGACAGAACAATGTGTATTTGAGGCAAAAAAAAAGAACGTTATTCTTCAGAACTTTCGACCAAACTATTCAAAAGAATGGCCATGATTGTCATTTTCAAATGTTTTGGAACGCCACGCACTTTGTAATGTATGCACATGTGACTTTTCGATTGTGCATGGTGGAAGGGATGACTGAGGACGGCATATTGAATCAAAGAAACATGCAGAACATTTTAAAGCCGTGACGAGCAATAAATCTATATCGTCGTTTTTTGCTACATCTGAAGAAACGAAAGTAACAAACTCAGAGTTATTGTTTACAAGTGTTTTGGTATAACACAATTTACTGATGGTAGTAGCCGATCATTCAGGTAATTTGTATAGAGCTGTGTTTCCGGACTCAAAAATTGCACAGAAATACAGCTGTGCGAGAACAAAACATCTGCATTAGTGGAGTATATGGCTGGTGAAACTAAATTGAAACTGTTGAATCTTTAGTAAGTTGACCATTTGCTTTAGCTACAGATGGGAGTACTGATTGTAATGCAGTGAAGATTTATCCATTAGTTGTTTCATTTTTAAATCAAACACAAGGTAAAATTTGCACTGTACTGTTATCCCTTTTTGAGAGTACTAAGACTAAGAATATTTTACAACTAGAAATGTTACACTTCAAAAATGAATATAAGAACAGTTATCAAAAGTTGTGTGAAAAAATGTTTGAGCGCTCGCCACTGAAATACCCCATTACTAGGGACAGGAAAAATTCGCAGGTTCAATGACCTGTAGGATGAACTCCATAGTTCTGCGTACTCTCGGTCAAATGCCACCCACTCATTGGCTGCTGTCTTGTGAGACGTCCCAACGTAGCAGCATGTGATTCGATAAAGCTTTGGTCGGGTGTTTCTCATTGGCCCAGAGTCATCCAGGTGAGTAGTGAGCCAATAGCAGAGGCAGCACTCAGGTATAACTATTTGAATTTATCCTATCGCGAAATAAATTCGCGAATTTTTCCAGTCTCTAGACATAAAACAAAACACAGACTGCAGGTCATTGAAAGGGACGCTATAATGTAAAGTGACATTTTAAATGTATTATGTTATTAAATGAACTTCCGTATGTATATAATGAAGAAAATACAGCAGGGTGCTAAAATGTGAGTAATCTCTTTCTATAATATTATATTATTTCATCAAAAGTATGTGTTTTTTTTTGTAATTGTAAATATCAGGGAAATTTAAATTTTTAATCAGGGAAAAATCAGGGAATATATTTGGTGACTGTGAGTGGCCACCATGTTTAATCATATGGAGATTATGTTCAAAAAGGTTTCAGTTTTTTATTAAAACAGTAATTTATATAATCATGCAAAAAGTAGATTTGTATGGTATTATGTTTAATTTTTGCTTATTTTGTGTAAGAAATTACTCTGCAGTAAAAGGAAATTTGATTAAAGGTTTCTGAAAATGTTTTGAAATTGGTTCACCGGGTATTTGTAGACACCCTGCTGTAGCATCATCAAACGTTTGCACTTGGTAGTTTGTTTCCAAAAGTACAGTGGAAGTGTTTAGTAGGCATGGTGGAAGCGTTCAAAGCATAATCAGATACATGATCAGATGGCACTGGGACGCAGACATAACTTTAAAGCCAGGGCTTGGCCCGAACAGACAAACATATTGTCATTTCACAATCTTGGTACAACTGGAGTAATAAAACCGTACACGAGCAAAGATAAGGCGTGCTCTTGTCGATCAACTTGTCAGGTCGATCTGCCCCTGGTCTCGACCAGAGCACTACGTGTATCGTACGAGCATGCTCTGTCCCAACTCTGAGGTGAAGAATACCATGTCCATGTAGTTGACACCATGTCTTTGATGGACATTTTTTTCTCTATGCATTAGTATTAGATCACTCATACTATTATCTCCAAAGTGGATTAAATGATAAAAAAACTATTGTAAATGGCTATTTACATTAATAAAAACTCAAAAATAAATACATATTTAGAATGTTTGTTTGTCCGTCTGTTTGTTCCGGCATCAGTTGAAAACTATTTGACTGATTTTGATAAAACATTTTTTTAGCAGTAAGGTCTTTGGGTAACTTCAACTTTAGGCTATATATTAGTAAAGAATTCTACCCCTAAGGGAGTGAAAAAGGAGTTAATATGGTTTTAACATGATTATATCTCTGAAGCTAATTAAGCGTATGTAGAAAGATATTGGGTATCAATAATAAATATACTAAAACTATCTAACACAATTTTACTGTTTCATATAGTTTAACTCTTTGCTTGGCAAATCTAATGATTCGATAGTTGATGTTCCTGCTCTGGCAGCGAATTCTAGCGGCGGGTGTGGAAACTACGTGTGAATCGCGCCAAGAAATGTAGTATGAAATGCAATTTTTTTATACTTATCACACTCCGCATTATTTTAAAAAATTCTATCATAATTTTGTGTCTGAGTTTTGTATTATAATTACATTTGAAACATGAGAACACATGAAGTTGCTAGTTACCGAGGTTGTTTGTTGCACATCTCTGGTGAACACTTAAAGACTCGCTCACTTTTTTTTTGTGTTGTAATTAAACATCCCTTCAGCTTATTTGTAAGGTATTATTATTTTTTTAATGTTTTCAAATGTTTGTGTTATTAATATTTTGGACAGTAATCATTCTGTACAAGCATTTTTAAAAATTTTATCAAATGGCAAATTGACCTTTTTTTTTTTTTTAAATTTCAACACTTTTTAGTGATTTTTTTTTTCTCTCAAACCTTTTTGATATCATTTGGTCTGTGCTCATGGCAAATACTGTACAACTTTTGTTTAGCTCAGTCAGTTCCTTATTTTGTTCCAGGTATCTGAGGAACAACACAATGGCTCTTGGGAAAATGTCCTTGAATGTCACCAATGTCCCAACTGGTTGTGATTATGCCAACAAGATGTACAACATATTGTCTCTGCTCCTGCCTAAGAGTCATTTTCTACCCATGACTCTCGACAATCTCAACAAACAGACCTTTGTTCCCAAGTAAGTTTTCAGCTACTGCACCTTACGGTAGGTGCACATTTTTTGCAGTCTTTGAAGTCATGTTATTGTGCTGAATGCTTTGATAGTTAACCATTTTAATCAGTATTTACTTTCACTGAAAACTTTAAGTTTAAAATTTAATTTTCAAATTTCAGTATCACAATTTTTAGTATTTGAAATTTTAGTTTCACATTCAATTAGTAAAATTTTCTCTATATATATTTTTTCCCTGGCCATACCGTTTGCACAGTGGTGCAAGCCATGGAACATTAATTTCCATAAGGAGTAAATAATTTTCCAGGATAATTTTTAGTGGTGCATTTATTGAGCTTTTACAGGAATTAAGTTATTTTCTCTGCTGTTCTTTAAATGTGTGTATCATTCAGATGTGTGTTCCAATTGCAGGAAAGATTATTCAGAAAACAGGTTGAAGAGTGGAGTTCTGCAGTTGAGTGCCCACACTCACCTCGTACTCGACGAAACACAGCTGATGCCTGGTCAGCTGGACGCGTGTGGTGAGTCAGAGTTCAGAAGTGCGAGAAGCAGGTGGTTACATAGATAGGGTTGAAAACCAGAAAAAAGGTAGATCAAGAAATGGGCTGCGAAGTTGTGGAACAGTCTTAGAATGTGTGGGAAAATTCTGGAAGTTTATTGTGTTCAGAATAGCGATGGCCCAACTTCATGATTGTGTTCATGTCGCCATTGGATCCTTTACCTACCCTAAATAGGCCTGTTCGAATACTAGTTTTTTGATGCTAAGCGAATATCAGTTCAATGTTTAAAATATCTGCGTGCGAAGTCGAATATGATTGCGAATATTGTTTTTGGCAAACCTGTATAACACTTATTTTATAAAATACTGGATTAAAGTAAAAAAAAAATCATTAAACATTTTTAATGTTTGAACTGATTAAGTGGTTAACTAATTGGGCTCTCTATATAACATCATTGAACGAAATTATAAAATAACAATGCATTATACTAATATTTAGCATTCATAAAAACAAACAGAGCACCTTATTTTTATTGTTTAAGTAACCTACTTTATTCAAGAAAAACATGTAGAACACCAAAAAAAATATCTATTAATATTTTCCTGAGCAAATCTTAAGCTTCTAGTGTTTAAAAGCTTTGCTTAAAGTAAAACGAATAGCCAGTTTCCTGGTGAAGTCAAGTCAAATATTAAAATAAGAGCTCTGATTGATTTGCTTGGTCGAAGCTTTGCACAGATCTAACCCTAATCTGCGTGAACAGAATTAAATTGGGTGCTAGGTCGTGCAGGTAATGGACCGTGGGCAGACTCTTGTCCCGGGGTGTGGTACATTCGGGCAGTGTGCGAGCTTGATGGTCAGAGGGGGGTGCACTGTGATTGACTTCAGGGAACGGGAACACTCCACAGGATCCGGCTTAGCAGATTAAAAATGTTAAGTCCTGTCCAACCTTTATTTGCCTTCTGGCTTGGGGTTGTCTTCCAACATGTGTGGGTGCCTTTGAAGCTTGCTCAATAATTACCACAGTTTACACATACAGTACTCCGAGAGCGAGTAGACAGCTCTTGTGAGCTATACTTGTCAGTCACATGATCTCATGGGGAGGATGTATGCAAACTGCTTCAGTCAAGCGACTGTTGCACTATATGAGATTTGAGTGACATGACTGTCTGTATTGATTCGGATTCTGTTGCATACATGTTCTGTCATATTTCTCACTTTAAGTGTATATATTTTCAGGTCCTCACAAGATGTTTTAAATGTAGTAACAGTTCAGTACAAAGTACTTACATTACTAAATACAAAAAAAGGTGGTTTTTTTTTCAGGTACGTTGTAGTGAGAGTTATCTGTATTTATTAAATCCATTCCAGTTTTGTTTAAAGTAGGGATGGGTCGGTACTGGTTCTCGGTTCTCGGTTCCTACGGTTCCCAGCATTTTAACCGGCACCGAGAACCGCAGCTAAAATGTCGGTGCCGGTACCGGTACCGGCAGTATAGCAAAACCCTTAACGAAAATAGTCCTTCACTACAACTTAAATGCAGCATGAAATGGCTCAACTCACGTCCAATTCACATATGAATTATTTATTTGGACTTCTGTGGATTAGTATTCATCTATAACTATAAAATAATTTACACGTGAAAATATTTAATATTCTCGTCTATCTGTAAACAAAGTACGTTTTTCAATAAAAACATAACAGTTGAATGTGCCATAGATGTAGTTCATCGATGTGTGCATGTTTAAAGTACTATTCATAATATTGTATTACAGACATAATACGTAAATGGGAACATGGTGTGTATGAAGTGGATCCAAAGCGAGAGCCATATGATTTGGAAAAACTCGGATGTGTGATGTTCACTTCTGCCATTCTTGCTTCATCAGTTTGGCGAAGGGATCTTTTCTTTAAACAATTTTTTTTTTTGTAATGTAAACTTTTCCAAGTTATTGTGCAGAATAATTAGTTGTACTGTAATAATAAGCCATAATAGGTATTGGAAAAAATGGGTACAATTAGGTTTTTAAATTTATTATTATGTTTTTAACATCTTTTTATAATTAAAATGTAAACAATTTGAGATAAAAATACAAGCAAATCTACCTCTTCTCCTAAACCTTGAGGTGACATTTTGTATCTTTGGCTTGAAGTAAGCAGGCAGGCTTAATCAATCTTTTGTAAATGTATGTTATGTGTTATGAGAGTTGTTTCTGGGTGACCATTGGTTGGGGCAGAGGGTCGGGGTGCACCAATATATCGAAAAAATAGTTATTATTGCAGCCTTTCTAGTTTCATCAGCTCCAACAGTTGATTTTTATAGATCAACAAACAGAAAGTGAATTGAGGTAGCACCTGATGAGTAAAACTTTGTGTTACTGGCTCATCATACAAAAAAAATAGAACCTTTTTTAAGATCCTCTGTTAACAGCGAATGAAAGCTCAAAATATCTGTCTCGATGTATCCGGATGATTTAGGCAGTGTTCCAGTTCAAGAGGGTGTGAGCTGAGGCGTTCAACTGTGACTGTGCCATTAGCAAACATGTGTACAAATCTGTTGGTAGGGACAAGATTATACAGTGAATTGCAATGAAACCAAAGTAACACTGCAAAGCATTTCAATAGAACGTATAACACTGACATACAAATTAATGCACTATTCAGCACTAAAAACATGTAATCAATCAGCAATTTTAATAATTAACTAAAATTTAAAAAAAAAAGTAATCTTTTATCATGGTAAATTCATTGAGTTTTTATAGGTATTGAACATGGATTTTGCATCAGAATGCATGACCTAAATGGATTAGAAAAAAAAGTATAGTTTCTTTGAGCATGCATTTGTTACATTAGTAGTAGTGAGTGAACAATTTTGCTCACTTGCCTTTTTGCCTTCGCTCCTGCAGAGTGGGACAGCGAGACAGGTTGCTAGAGTGTGTGCTCTTTCAGCGAATGGGGACATCGCCTTAATATCAACGTAATTAAAAATAATTTTAAGGTTATTTGCTTATTGGTAGAGACAACATTTTTTTGTTTTATATTCAGGCCAATTTTGTTCATAAACAAATGTATTTTTTTTCCAAACAAGTATGACAAAATGTTTCTTTATTCTGAATTCACATTATTATAATCAGCACGTCAGAAACATTTACTCGCAACAATAAAAATAAATCGGCAAGCATTAGCGTGTTTGTAAAATTACATACTAGTATCAGTAATGTGAAAATAAATTATCAAAAGTTACAATATAATGAAACCAGGAAAATTTGTTTATATCTAAACATTCAGTTTATACATTTCAAACAAATCAGGCTAAATAAATTATGCTAATTGAATTAAATTTATAATACCAACCTTAAAACGTAGATTAAGTTCATGATTTTAGTGCTTTTCGGTGCTGTATGGTGTATTAACTTTAAAGTCAGTGTTTTATAGTGTAGTGACATACTTTTGTGTGTTATTTAGGATTTATTGCAATTCACCATAAGATCTCTTCCCTACTTATCAGTGACCCATATTTTTTGCAAACAGTGATTATCTACCAGCGATAGCAGGGTAATTCCGGGTGCTGCCGTGTAGTGCTCAGTCGTGCGCATGTGTGTGTGTGTCAGGGGTGCAGAACGTCACGGCTCTGGGGATGGTCGTGAGGCACCAGAAGCTGGACTACGACTTCAAGTACTACTCGCTGGAGTTCGAGACCGACATACCTGTCCTGGTGCTGTCCGAGGGCAAGTCCCTGCTGCCTGTAAGTGACTCTTATTTTTCAAGTGAAACTTCTCGCATGAGGGGCATGGTTAGGTATGTGGTGGGGGAACGGTAGAGGAGGAGAGTGCATAAGAGGCAACGCCACTCAAGCGCATGCGCTAGAGGTCGAATGGGAAGATGACAAGGGGATAGGTACGTAGCATAGCATGCTGTATGCTAGTTGTAACGGCCGGATGGGGAGACGGCAGGGGAGAGGTAGAACTGACGCAGCAGCGATGCTATGAAATTCTCGTAACAGTGCTTGCGTTCGTCTACTCCTCAGTTTACGTAACGGCTAAGATTACGCTACGGTATTAATCTAATTTAATTTTTTTTTTCATTTGATATCATACCCACATCCTTTCTATTCTCAGTTATTATCTCTTGTTCAATAAAAAAATACTAATAAATGATCTCTATCTATACTTAATAAGCAAGAAGTTTCATTTCTGTCATGGTTGGACTCCACGGACACACTTTTTTTATTAGTCTTAGTCATTTATGTTAATACTTTTGTATTACACGTTTAAAAATATTAAAATTAATTCTTGCACAAAATTTATATTTTCTCAAAAATTATGTAATTTCATCTTAGATCAGTGATTTTTAAGGGCAGAAAATTATTTTTGAATCTAATCTGAGGGCCTAACACACATGAATTAATATAAAATTTATTACAACAATTTTAATGTCAAATTATTTTGTAGAACAACCAATAAATATAAAGTGGGGCATGTGGTGAAGACGTAGTTCTCTTGAAAATAGTGTAAAGAAATTACAAAAAAAAAATGGAGGGGGAAAACTTTTTAATATAATGAGCATTACCACTAAACAACACAGATATTACAAAAATATAATTTTTTTTCTTCATATTTTTGTGAGATCATTTTGGCTTCCCAACATTGTCCTGACAAATTATTCTACATGTATGAAAACAAATATGGCTTATATTTATTTTTTGAAAGGTTATTTGAGCGGGCCGCATAAAACAATGTCGCAGCAGGGCTGTAGCCAGACTTTTTTGTAGGAGAGAGTCCAGCATAGCTATTAAAACATTTTTTATGAGTAATTTTTCTTTTTAATTGAGTTTTTGAAGAAAATTGTCACACTAAAATCTCAGGAAACAGTAGATTTTTATAAGTCCAATGTTTGTACATAAAAATTTAAGTAATGTTTTTGCTTGAGAAAAGAAAACTGAACATTTTATATAGTGGTTTTTATTTATTTGACTTTAATTTAATACTTTTATAAGACACTTTTTTAATTTTTTCATTAATACAAGTAATAAATACATATATATTAATGTTATTTAATACATGAAACACACATGTCAAGTTTGTATGAAAGACATGCTTATAATTAACACGTGTGCAAACCGGCAATAAATATAGACTACTAGCAAACAATTCCTGCCGCTTCTGTATATGAGCCGAGTTGGGCTAGATGTGGGAGGAAATGCATTTATTACAATAAACTGTTACAATAATCCTTCCACATAATGCTCTCTGTAACATTATGTAGCTAAGATGCTGTAATTTTCTTATTCTGTCTTCACTAGTTTTTTAAATTTAAATCCGTGAAGGGAGGGTCCGGAACCACGGACCTCCCCCCCCCCGGCTGCGTCTCTGTTGTGGGCCGTATCCAGCCTGTGAGCCTCCAGTTAGCCATCTCTGTCTTCGATGGTGTTACTAAAATAATTAAAATAGTAGGTGAAGTACCCGGCATTGCCTGGGTTAAACACCAGTTCAACAAAATTGACTGTCAAATATCAAGCCTGTAGACATTGGTACTTGAAAAACGGGAATTTTAATCTTGGACACCCCTGCAATCCACTTGGGAGTTGAATTTTGTAAAATCCTTTCTTAGTGGATGCCTATGTAGTAAAATAAATACATATATGTACATGCATAATTTCTATCTGTAGGTCTTAACAGTTCTGTAGAATTCATGATGAGCGAGTCAGTGACTGGTATTTCGCTTATATCTAGGAACATAAAATCAAAATTTTGGAATTCGTTAAATCCACTAAGAATGGATTTTACAAAAATCAGCTCCCAAAGGAAGTTCCAGGGGCATCAGAGATAATTCTATTTAAGTACCTATATGTCCTACAGACTTGAAACGCTGCAGGAGTGAGGTTTTCCGAAAATCAGCTCCAAAGGTTGATTTAGCCCAAGTAATGCCAGGTACTTAAGCTGATATATATAAAAATTAATGTGTTCCTATAGCTTAAAGTTGTTTGTGTTAAAATATGCAGGCTCATGCATATATATTTGGGCTGTGGTAAGTTAAGAGTATGTATGTAATTGATTTTCTTCTTAAGTTTTTCATATTTGTTTGAAATACCCCTGACTAGATCATTTCATCATTTTTGCTGTAGGTGGTGATAGTTTTATGATTGCTTAAATGTTTGTGCAGAGCTTGTTGAACTGCACCTTTAAATTCAGGATTTATACCCTTATAACATATTATGAGGATGCTGGTAGCCTTATTTAATGTTCTTCTAGCAAAACCCACATGATTTTTTGGGTTTTGATTTTTTGGGTTTCTGCGAATCCTGTTATTATACAAAAAATATCTAATATTTTTCACATCATATCTAAAAATATAGCGAATGTTTCTTTTTCACCCTTCACAAGAGTCCAAGAAATAAAATAAAATGAAACCATAATAGAGTGGTGTAAGATGCCAGAAAGAAAAAGAAAAAAAAAAAAAACTTTTATAAACCAGTAAAATTTTAATTTTGAAAAATTTAGGTGATCAAACTGATTATATACATAACAATAGAGTGAGTGTTGTTAATAATTTAGGTAATCACAGATTACTTGTTACATATAAAAACAAATGTGTGTATGTATGTATGTATGTTGAGTGCCCGCACCACAATCAAGGGGCAATGACGCTAGTTTTCCTCTGTAATGCCCTACGTACGTACGGGACATTGCTGACGCCTGGAGACTGGGAACCCTCCACACGCCCAGTTGCTCCCAACTCCTCCAGACCCTTGTAAGGAGGGGTTCCCAAGTGCATCGACCTCCACCATAGCCCTTCATCCCTCCTTCATCCCCCTCCTGCCAGGACGCTATAAAAGGCCATGCCCAAGCAGCAACCACCACTTGTTGTAGGCCCGCGAGCCCTACAGAGCCTCTTGCACTTCCACTGCCCGAACCTTCACGTTTCGCACCACTTCCACTGACAGCAGCCTCCAGACGCTGCCGCCGCTACGTTCCAGAGATAGGGCAGTTTGGCAGTATGTGCCATCCAGGGCATATCGTAATGAAACTCTCATCACTAGCTTCATGCCTACCTCTTTTCGATAGGGAAACTACCTCTTTCTAAACTGACAGTAAGCTGTATCTCTCCTGCCTAGGCCCTTTGCCGGCATCTTGCCTACCCCGAGGGAAGGGACACGTAACACAGCTCCCTTGCGACGTGAACGCGTGGGTAGGCCCGGAGGTACCCCACAGTATTGGCCTGCCACCAGTCTAACCTGAGGACAGGGCAGTTATCAGGAACTAACACCACAGTATTGCACCAGGCCTGGCCGCCTGGTGATAGAGCAGCCACCAGCTACCTTTCAACACCCCTCTTCCTTGCTCCTACCCGCACGGTGTTAAGCCATGGTGTTAGCCAGGCTGGCTAAAGAGGGAAACTTGTACATACTGAATCATGCAATTGAGCCATCGTCCAAGCGCAGAGAGCAAGACCAGAGGCACTCCAGCCTCCACGCAGGCCGTTGTTCACACCACAGAGTCGACCTGCCGTCTGTAGGGGGCAGTTCTCACGGGTTGTCACCCCAGTGACCGACTGCCACTGACACCACCCGAGAAGTACCCGGAGGTCCGTCCCTCTGTGGGTACCACCAGTGTTCCGGAGCCCTGCGGAGGGGATTCACTCGGGTACCATCACCTGTGACGCTACTGCCACCAACTACTCCACCCAGGCGACCTCAGATGCTCTTCGATTGGTGGCCCGAGCGTAAACCTTCTGCCCGGCCCGCGTCCCCACCAGGCTGGTAGCCAGAGCCTAGGCATGTGGCAGCTTCTCTGTGGCGGCTTAGGAGGGCGGCAATGATGCAGAAAAACCAAATACAAATTTTCAGTAAATCTTATTAGTTTCATAATTTTATTTTATAATTTATTTAAATATCAGTGAATGAGCCCCATATGGTATCTGTTGGAAAGGAATAATAATAAAAAAATTTTTTTTGATTTGAAACTTAGAATCAAATATCAACTGTTTCATGAACATGTAATATTTTTTTTGAATATTCACAGATCCCTTATAATATTACCTATTTGTATGTGTTTTCTTCTCAGAGTGATGTGGTAATACCTCTGCGCGCAGACAGCCCTCATGTGGCCGAGACGTTCGAAGCGGCAACGCATTACTTGAAGGAGCCTCTTCTGGGGAATGTGAGGGTGTACTTGACTGCGATGATGCAGGCCAACTTCACAGTTCCTGCCGCCATGCAGGAGGTACGTAGCTGGAGCTCGCCGTTGGTGCCGACACTAGTACGTAGCTGTGAGACATGCTGTGCCTGGCTGAGTCCCCAATCAGCACACTGAGGTCCGGGTGTTACCACTTTAGATTACTTAAAGCTTTTAAGAGCCATTGCACTTGTCTATACAAGTTTTATTCCATGGTTTCGTCTATAACTTGAGAAGAAAAAGAAAAACCTAAAAAGGGTGTTTTTATGGACTTTTAGGTATGGAAAAATTCAACATATAGTATCATAATTGGTAGAGAGAAGTGTGCAGATCCTTTAGCTTTAGAATTCCACTATAAAATTACAGGGTCACCACTCAAAACTCTCACAGAGGTGCATTACCAATATGAAGACTGCACGCCAGATTGGTGCATAGCGCAAACTGGTCACCTGGTAAACCCCTTCTCCAAAAAGTCCATGGCTGCTGCTAGTCGTGACCTGTTGCTCCGAGCTTACTCGTACTGAACTGTATTGTACGTAACAGGGTATAGCTTCAACTGCATTTTGAAGTGTTTGCTCTGATCAGTGAAATCAGTAAATGAATTGTCGCTCCCTAGTTTGGTTCTCACGCTGCCTGCTCATACTGGTGTGGTCTGACAGCTCGCTATGCCTACCGAGTACCAAGCTTGGAATTCTCCCTATCACCATAACTTCAGTGACTTAAAGCATAACTAAGTACTTTATAACATGAATTTTCTATATATCTATCTACACAAGTATTCCTGGAACAAAGTCTACAGAATACTATATCCCTGTAAGAAAAATACTCGCGTGTGCATGTTGAGGTACATTTAGAATCATTTCTGAACGCATCAGAAGTGGTGTATGTCATTGTGAGGTAACTGGTGTGATGTTGAACTTATTATTTTTTTTGTAGCTGCTAGTCAATCTGTATGTTTCATCAGGCACATGCAAGATTTATAAGTGCATGTTAGTGATTTTGAAAGTACTATATTTACCCAAAAAATAATGCCGTGAAACATTACAATTACAAACTTGTACCTTGACATCGAAACAGCTTAGTTGAAAAACTGTATGCTTAACTGCATCACCCCACTGTATATACAACAGACATAAAACTCAATTTTTTTTTCTAACAGCCACTTGGTGTTTCAAAAGAGGCTGTGTATATCACTCTTCTGACTAAAATGGTGCCAGAAAAGGTCTAGTTTATATGGAATAAATTTACTAATTATATAATTTTCAAGTGCTATATACACCAGCCCCTCGAAGTAACTCTCTAATTCGTTCCAGGAAAATAGAGAGCTAATCAAAACAGCGCTAATCAAATACATTTTTGCCATAAGAGTGCATGTTATTCATAATAATTTGTTCTCCAGCCACTGAAATCCGTTTGTTTACTATTCCTTATATGACATTTATTTAGTTTAAATGTACGTATTTACATACTGAGTTTTCTCGACACTCGAAAACAAACCCGCACTTTCACTCGCCATATTTTCGAAACTACTAATTTACGTAACACAGGATAAAGTATGTAGAACTTATTAGGTTTAGTAATTAGTTTATATTGAAATCGATTCTAAAAAAAGAGTAACTTTGTGTACGCACGACTAAGAGTCAGGAAAATATGTGATGGAAGCTAATAACTATTACATAAAAAGGTAATATCTTTTTTTGATTCGTCATAATGTTTGTTACACAAGTGCCGTCTTATTTTTGATTTGTTGCATTTTGTTTGTTACATTGTGCACGTATGAAAATAAAATAAATTATGTGGACGAGAAAGAGCGCCTCTTCGAACATATGACCGCGCTACTTCAAATCATGCC
This sequence comes from Bacillus rossius redtenbacheri, assembly GCF_032445375.1. Taxonomy (NCBI): domain Eukaryota; kingdom Metazoa; phylum Arthropoda; class Insecta; order Phasmatodea; family Bacillidae; genus Bacillus; species Bacillus rossius. Next base: position 31,185,566 of record NC_086342.1, on the reverse strand, counting down.
CTAATTAATTGGCGTCGTTACTTCAAAACAGCGCTAATCGAACAGCGTTACTTCGAGGGGCTGGTGTACTTGGATTACAATTTCCACTCCATGAAGTTTTTTTGATAAATTCATAATCAAAGTGTTTAGGGTCACATTACATTTAGTCACATTATTTGATTATTTTTGGTTGAATAAGGTACGTCATTGATTCATTCATTCTCCATGTATATGTGTATATTTTATTTATTAAAATAAGTGTTTAAATTGTTTTTAGGTGATTGAAAATGATTTTGTTGAAATGAGGAAAGAAAACAGCAAGTTTACACCAGATGATCTTCACAGACTTTTGGTACTAGCAAGGTAGGTGAATTAAAAAAATTTAGAATATTGTGCCTAACAATCACTGAAAGATTTCATGTTTAAACTTCATTTACCGTATTATTTACTAGTTAAATTTTTTTATTTCACTAGAAAAATCTTAACGTTTTATTTCTGCCTCCATTAATTGGTGATGGTAAATGTAAGTTATTTCCATAGCGATGTGGATATAAATGGAGCCAAGTCAATCAGAATGCTTTGCGACCAAATATTAATCAAACCTGTCTTCGATGGGTACCACAACAAGAGATACTACATTTAAATGTAACAGGGCATTGATTTTGATATTCCTCATAAAATATGTGCCAGAAAAATAAAGTTATTTTTCTAGATTCGCTAAGATGGAATAAACATGTAAACAAGTGTTTTTTTTAATCATGCTCTTACTGTTGAAATTTTTTTTCTATCTTGAAAATTGTTAGGTATAGTATGAGTGTCAACTATTGTATCTAACTTACATGATTTTGAATTTAAAAAAAAGTTACAATCATCTCCCAATTTACCCCAAGTAGGGTAATGTGGACGTGTGGCTACAAAACCCTATTTTGTTTCGTGTTAAAAATGGGGCCAGGGTGGCACACAACCGGAAAAAATCTAGATCTACTCTTAACATATATTGTTAGGGCTGCTATCTCGCTTCAGAACTGGTGGGGCTGTGCACATGTTTTGTTTTACGTAAAAATGAATGTTTAGAATGTACAATGTAACTTGTAGTCACTTGCAGGTTAGTGTCGCTGAGCAGAGGTTGCCGGGAGCTGACGGCTCCTCTGTGGAAGCATGCTGTGGACATGGAACGCAGACGGCAGCAGCGCTGAGGCTCTGTTGTCTTGGACGGTTTGAAACCAACTATTGTGCTCTTACAAGGAGTAATAAATGTAATATATTTTTCATTTGTGCGTGTGTACTTGTCTCTCTTTATCGCTGAACCAATTTCAGAACTTTTTCAGCACCTTATAATATATACATATTTATATATAATGAGTAGAGACCTGTAAAATTCGCGATTTCAAATCCCTTAAGGATAGACTCCATGATCCTCTACGCACTTGTGGAAATTACATCTGCTGATTGGTTACCGACTCGTAACACCTGTTGACTGGAATGATCGTGATTCGCTAATTCTTCTGTTAAAGATTTTTCATTGGCCCAGAGTCCTTCAGATAAACTGTGGCCCAAACACTGAAGCAAAATAATGTCAAAAGTATTTGGACTCTATCCTATCACAAAATGAATCCGCAAATTTTACAGGTCTCTAATAATGAGCAAAATTTAACGTAATGCTAAATAAATCTATTCACAGAAATTAACATAATGGATTTTTTGTTAGAAAGTTTTCGAAGCATGATCAGTGGGGTCAGTGTGGCTACTATTTTCACTAGTGTGCAACTGTAAACTAATGAGGCATGAAAAAATTATTCCAAGTTAGCTGAAAATTGAAATTCCATGACTTCCAACACCATTTGTGTTTATTTTGGGACTCTTCAGAACCAGTCCTCCAGTTTTGTCACTTTTTTGTGAGAAGTAGACACCATAACTAAAGGTGAGTTGAAGGTAGCGCGTTACACTCAATTTTTACACAGAATTATTTTAGTCATGTTAAAAAAAAAAGGAGTGGGTATAATTATTGGCATTCCTTGCAACTGCAGACTGGCCAGCCGGTATTCAACTATACCTACTTAACCCCAGAAAGTTTCAAAATATTTCTGTTGTGTGACTAATTGTACGTGGTGGAGAAACTTGTAGTTACAACCGTTTAACATGTGAAAATTATTCACAAGTATTACACTAGAGTCCCGTTATAGGGAGGTGTCACGGTTCCGGGTTTGATCCTCGCTATAACCGTGTCCTCGCTATAACCGAATTGGACAAATTTTGGCCACCAAAAAATAAAAATTAACCGAAAATAGCATAAAAATTGTGTTTAAACCTGTATAATTGGAAAATAACATGTTATATTAACGAAATCTTAATTTCTGTGAGCAGATGTGTGAATTCTCTTTAAAAAGATACCCCATAAGTACGGATGCGATCACCGATTGCGTCAAAATAACCAGAATACCCTACCACGCCACGTAAGTATAGCATCTCAGCCCGCGGCCGACGCAGCATTGTCCTGCTATCTATTGCCGACGCGGGCTGTCTGCTGGCGGCCATGTTGGTTCGGGATGTTGATAACAGGTAGTGCTAGTGTAGCGCGAAGATTTAATTCCTTACAAAAAAGCAGGAGTGCGGCTGCGGCAACGCACGTACGCCTCAAACGAAATAGTCGCTGGAAAACTATACTTTTTAATTTAAAGAAACCTGTCAACTTTGGGATTAAGCTCAAACCATCACCACCCCTTTCCCGGACAAATACCCCAACAACTGACCGAAACAAAAGTTACAAGAAAACTGTCCTAGCGATTCGGAAATAAATACGGTAGTGCCTACTAGAGGTGTAAAAGTAACGAAAAAATGTGTACCCGTATGTATTCGTTACTATAACAATTAGTACTCGTTACTATCGTTACGTTACTCGTTTCTTCTGATACCGCATAATTTGCTATGTTATGTTGTAGCAACGAATCCAGTCGTATTGCGTACGCGTGCAGTATGACGTCGCGTAAATAATAATAAATAGAATATAAACAATTAATAGTTGTTAACCAAGAAACAATTAAATCTCATTAGAGTGGCTTTTTAATATTATCTCTTTTAAGATAACAAAAAAAAACGTGAAAATATACGCGATTATAAAAACAAAAACATACATATTTCTAATTTGTAAAAAATACTTTCTTACGTTGTTTCTGTTCCAATCTCAAACTTTGTCTACACACGGCAGACGGCACAGATAACTAACGGAAGTTTGATAAAAGAAAGAAAGGATGGGATTCTATTTTTAAAGCCACGCACTTAGGTGGCGACTGCATGGCTGAAGAATGTGACAGGCGTCAACGCCGCAAGATGTCTAGTGGCGAGCGAGAGGGGTGGAGATAAAGCAGACAAATAACAAAAGCGCGCTTCAAGCGATCACGCCGTAAATTCCTCAAAAATACCTCGTTATAGCCGTGTTCTCGCTATTACCGTGCTCGCTATAACGAGATTCTACTGTACTTACACATTCATAGTTGATTCTTAGACCGGCTTACACAGTTATGGGTTAAGGACTGAGTTAATTTATCAAACTAATATATCGAAAACGCACTACCTCTCAAACCAAATCATAATGTAACTGCTTCATTGTACAATTTGCAGAAAAAATATTTTTGTACATGTATAAACATATGTATTTATATATAGAGAGACACACACGACACATACAAAAAATCAATACTGACTTGAGTGACTTAGTGGTCTAAAACTTGTACACAATCAAAAACCTGCAGACCGTGTTTTCTCGTATAATCGTCGCACATTTTATTTTAAAATCAAGTTTGAAACGTAGGGGTGCAACGATATTGCGGAAAAATTTTTTTTTGTTAGGTAAAGTTATTCATAAAAACAAAACCCGTTCATGGAACGTACGTTTATTTAAAAAAAAAGGTGGAGTATACAAGAGCACGCCAAACAATCTATATTAATAATTCCTTAAACAAAAACCTTTTTTTAACTTTAAATAGAAAAACCAAAACTCTAACGCTAACGCAAGCCACTTGAATCTGACGTGAACTAACGTGTCGTAGTACACACTTGCTATCAAATGTAGTTAACTCGGCACATGACAGAGATAGCGCGTTGCATCCAATCGGCGAGATATCGATATTCGACTACGTGCGCGCGCTCTATACGGGAAGCAACATAACCAAACATGAATGATGCGCTGGCTACATTTTTATAAGCGGTACGCCGCGGTAACGCAATCAGATAAAGGAAATACCGTTTAAAAACGTCTTTAAAAGAAAATTTACACGTCAGACAACTTTGTATTTTCGTTAATTCAATAAATAACCCTAAGTGGTAATGACCGTAATTAAAATTTAGATTATACCTACACCGCGGCGACGCAGACGATCAGATAAAGGAAATAACATTTAAAACGTCTTTATAAGAAAATTTACATGTCAAACAAATTCGTATTTTTCCGTTAATTTATTAAATATTAGATTTCTACTTTAAAATACATCGTTTTATACGGAAAAGATACCTACACAAAGCGCTCTGCATCTACTAGCGGGACCAAAAACATCATGCGACATCTACGCAAGAAGTTTTTTTATCCCAATTTTGACAGCCTAAAATATGGTTGCGACGATTATGCGATAAAACACAGTATTTTTTCCCCCTGCAATTTATAACCTTGGGTACTTTTCAAAATGAAATAACAAGGTAGGGTTTTACATCGGGTTTAGCACGGCTGTGCACAGGGACTTCAGCAATGGGATTACAAAAGATGACCAATGAACTCCGAAACACTCGAGTACAAACTTAGTCAGTGCTCACAGATATTAACCATTTGCTATTCAGCAGAATTTGAAGAATTAAATAGTGCCATTATTTACTCTCAAAAATTTTTTTGCAGCTGTAAAAATTTGTTAGCTCTACATGGCTTAAGGCAGATGTTTGGGCACTAGCTTGTAATGCTACGGCATGACTGAAAGATAATATTTTGTTTATTATGCATGGTAGGCCCTATTTATTTCTGATCAATGACTGAAAATTCTGGAAAACTATTACAGAAAAAACTTTATGATAAAGGAACATACCATCTACAAGTATATCTTCTCTATGGATTTGTTCGGTTTACCTTTTAACAACCTGAATATTGTATATTTGAAATTAGCTTTCATATTATTTTTAAATTATATTTTACTATCCATCTGCAGTTTCGTATGCTTTGAATTGTTTAAGGATTTTTGGCACAGTTTTCCAAGCATTCAAGATTTGTAATAATTTTTTATGTTAGTTATTAGCACTGCCACGGCACGTCATTTAAATTTGACTGGTTCCATTGACAGTTTAGGAGCATAATAATTATTTAGGTTTTGGCTCCCGGCCCAAGGTGTTGAAAATTGTTACTCCTACAATCTGAAGTAAATATAATTATTTTTTCCAATCATCTGGTGCTGAAAACAGTGTAACTTAAATTGGTAAGACCGAGAGATTAAATAAATACTGTTTCTGTGTTAAGTGCAGTAAAAGTATTGTAAGTACCAGCAATCACTGCACAAGACCCCTAAACTTTTTTTTTAATACTTATCTGCTACCGTCAGTGAAATAGTATCTTTTATTTAACAATAAAAAGATTAGAGTGCTATTATGTAATTTTGTCCTAAGCAGTAGTGCTGTGATGGATTAGCTTAGATATTTTGGTGGAAACCTGGTGAGCCAGTAAACAATAGTCTTGTGTATCCATTTCCATTTATTAAGTAAAGTTTATGAAATAAATATTTTCATAAAAATAAAATCATTACATGGTACACATAACGTACAGTATACAGTAAGTAACACCTCGCTCGTACTGCCCCCGGTTCGTACAAATTTTTTTTTTTGGGGGGGGGGGGGGGGGGGGGGGGAAGTTTAAAAATATGAAAAATTGTATGAAATACGTTAAAGTTAATTAAAATACAGTCGCATCCTGCAGCGTTCAGAACAAATACGGGCTACATTACACATACGCATTGCGCCACAGTAAAAAAAAAGGGGGGGGGGGGGGATTTGATGGAAATTTACTGTCAATAGCGCGCCGTGCGCGGAGAAAGGTCATTGTACTCGATCAGCTGTTGTTACGGCGCGGCGTAGCCGCCGGCTGGCTCTCTCTGTTCTCCGAGTTGCGCATGCTCGGTATAACTCACTCAACGCTCCGCCCAGACTCATGACCTTCCATCAGCAGCCAGCCAATAGATGCGAGCTTAGCAGAAAAAAATATAAGCTCCACCTCCCATGTACCAGTTTTGTCCAGTTCTAATACCAGTTTATTGGTATATGCACCAGTTTTCTCGCTGCCGTGACATCCAAGTTTACGTTCATCTTGATGTCTTGATACCAATAATTAATTATTTACGATCCCCAGAAATAAATGGTTAGTTTAAAAAATATGCGTCAACTGTACAATACTTCCGAAATTATAAAATACGTACTATAAAACAGTTACCAAGACTCCGCTCATTTTATCTTGCGAAGTTTATGTCTCGTACCAGTATTTCGGCTAAGTTGTGACATAAATACAGTATCAGAACTTACAAGCAGCCACGTAATATTCCCAACATTCCCATTACGTTTATACATTCGTGAGTTTACGTTTTTCCCTCGTGCATTTTAGATTGTCTCCTGCTATAATTACTTGGACTTTTACACGCCTGGGCTCAAATTATTCCATGTTTAGAAATAAAAGCAACTTTTCATGTTATAAAATATGTATATTTTGCGATTTAAAATGTTCATTGCCGACTGTAAACGTTACGTTTTTCACAATGTTTTTAGGCCTACTAGCTAATCTTATCTACACTTAAAGTACCCACGGTATTTTTTTGTTTGAGCAAATATATTGTGTGTTAATTATTATTTTATTGATTATAACATATAAAAAAATGTAAACACGGGGCTTACGACACTTCCTTCAGTGTCAAGTTTTTTTTTTATTTTTACGTTTGATTAGCTCAAGTGTTGTTTCTGCACGAATAGGATATAATTTTGATCGAAAATACATCAGCATAATATATAGACACGGCAGATCATTTACCACGGCAGCGGTGGGAAAAATGGGGGGGGAGGGGGGGAGGATAGCCACAAATGGACCTAATTTGGCCTTGCTGGTTCGTACATACAACTAGGTCGCAAGGACAAATTTTGGAGAACCGTGAGTGTACGTAGAAACGAGGTTTCACTGTATTTGGTTTTGCCATTGTATAAATATAAATATATATATCCAAAAATTGTCTGTTTGATAGTATTGGGTATGTCAATTGTTCAAAAACCACCATGATTTATGAGTAAAATATCAAATTGGCATCTCAAGTGGAAACTTGGAGCCTTAACATAGGGTCATGAAGGAAACCAGAGTTATATCCTAAAGTTACTACTGAACAATCAAAATGTGAGTCTCGCTACTGGCTGAGGAAAAACAATCCTAAGGATAACTACGAGCTCGAGGATGGTAGTAATGTTTCAACTGATATGATGACAGCCAAATCGCTACAAGTCAGCCGTGCAGAGCAAGATGTTACTGGAGTGGCGGACCCTTGTTGAAGAGGAGAATCATCAACCTACCCTGACCGCAAGCTCAGCTCCATCACAGGACCACGAAAGACCCCTAAACAGAATGTCTACAGCAACCCTGATGTACTTCTGTTACGAATGTCAAAATTTGAAGAACAAAAATCTTTGGTTGAATCTAGGGGAGGGAAAAAAAAAAAAAAAAAAAACAGAACCAGTCTACCAGGTTAGAAAAGATCTAACAAAATGAAAATGACCTGAACAACAACGTTCTAAATAACTTTAAAAAGCACATATCGCTGATAATAGGAACCTGCATGAGCAGAACAAAAAGCTGAAGGTGCAAACAGTAGTGTTTGGACTAACAGGAGTTTGAAGACGGCAACAATCAACCAGTGTTCAACAGGTAGGAGATGAATAGGGCCTGCAATAAAGATCATCTTGCTATAGATTCTTTTTTTTTTTATGTGTAACATCTTAGTTCTCGGCATACGGCATTTGGTAGGAGTAATTTCTTGAATGTAACGTGTAAGTTGCATGGAACGGTTGTATATTCATGGTGCTGCCATCTGTGGCAGATGGCGCGAACTACAATTCACAAAGCCAAAGGGAAACCTTATGGTATTAACTGCTTGATGAATTTTAACAAGATGGACAGTATATTAATAAAAACCCTTGAAAATCAAGTTCCTAGCCTGGTGCTGTTGGATGTATCAGAAGGTCTATGTAATGGTGTAAGACTCACTGTGACAAGACTGTGTAATAACAATAAAGGCTAATACCATTACTGGTGAACAATTCTGCAAATAAGTATGTATACTGTACCTACTTAGAATCACCAAAAGTCAACTCAGATGTACCGTGCAGTGACACCAATTACCTGTGAGATTTACATTTGTCATGACAGTACACAATATCAAAGCCAAACTTGTAAATTTGTTGGAGTGGACTTAAGATCATCAGTTTTTATGTTTTTATGCATGGTATGTTGTACATGATCTACATTTAAAGTTCTCCAAATGACAATTCTAGACATACTCGCAACATGGTATGGCAGGAAGTATTAGGTTAAGTTCAAAAACTAACAATAACTGAAGTGAAAAATAATAAACACAATAACATAGTTGATTATTTAAAATGAAGTGTTGAACTATAAGCATTAGTGATTATTTTTATTTAACTGACTGCAGTTCTTAAGTAGGTAGGTATGAAGTATAGTGAGGCTTGCAAATAGAGTGAGAGAGAGAGAACGAGAGAAAGTGTATGTAATTATCTAATTTTATAATTTTATATCCAGTGATTGGAATAGGTAGAGTTATAGGTAAACTCTAATAAATTCCTATTCCAATCACTGCCTAAGAACATTAAAATTTAAATTGCTCGTATAAATATTTTTTTGAATATAAAAAAAATCTTAATCTCTTGTATCCCTGAAACGGCTCTAATGATTTGGATGAAAATTTATACTTGGTTAAAGTTTTTCTTTGCAAGTTTATCTAAATAGGTGTTCCCTCTGAAAAACCACGATTTTACAAAATTAAATCAATAAGACACCGAGCAAAGCTCCATTGTCCAGGTAATTACACTAACACTTTGAATAAAGATTAACAGAATATTAAAAAAAGAGATGAAGTTTGCTTTAATAGGACCAGTTTCATTATATAGTTTAAAATTTTTCTATAAATCAAATGATTCAATATGCGATATATATAGCTGCTCTGGCAGCAAATTGTAGTGGCGGGAGTGGAAGCTTTTTTTTTTGCATCAAGAAATATAGTTTAATACACAATAAGCATGTATATATGCATATATATATGCGCATATATATATATGCATATATATATATATATATATATATATATATATATATATATATATATATATGCATATATATATATATGCATATATGTATATGCGCATATATATATGCATATATATATATATATGCATATATATATATATATATATATATATATGCGCGCATATATATGTGCACATATATCATATATATATGCACACATATATATGCATATATTCAAAGTAACATTCCTTCAAATAATGCACAGCATGTTTATATATATATATATATATATATATATATATATATACATATTGTATATATAAACATGCTGTGCATTATTTGAAGGATGTTACTTTGAATTTTGTTAGAATTTCATATTATAAGTGCATTTGCTCGTTCCAGGTTAGATGTTGCATGTGTCTGGCAAATACTGAAAGACTTGCTGACATGTTTTCCTTTTGCCAATTCTTAAATTAATGTTTCTTTTCAGCTAATTAGTTTTAAGTGTATTTTCATTTATAAAATTTATTATATATGTATATGAATAGTTTTCAAATTTGTTGTATCAAATGTAACATTTTACACTCAAAAAATTCAGTCTCATACTTTTAGTGACATGACTCACCTTATATTCATACTATGCAGTTTGGACACGTGCACATGTATAATTAAATGATTTTAATTTATGTCTTGTCACTCAAGACTTATCAGCACTTCAGTTAATACACGAATAGAACACATCCACCATCTTTGCATACATTTTCTCATCTCACAGATGAAAGGAGTACAGTAAGATGAAAACAGCAGACTGCAGTGTATTGCATTTTGCGTTAGCAGGAATGTGAAGTAAACCGCAGCAATATTACTGATACTTGGGGTTCCCCCTAATGTTACATTTGAACAATGTGATTTTCTGGTAATGATCTGTGATATTGCCATGTCTGTGATGCAGCCAAGTTACATTTATCTGAAAATACTTCAAATTACCCAATAAATCCAGCTGATTTGTGTATTGGTATGTACTGTAAAAGTATTTTGTCACGAAGTAACCAACCAGCCAAGTTTAAGAACTCATACTTTGGAAGAGGAAAAAAAAACTTTTCTAATTAACAAATTTTGATTGGAAGATTAACTGTGATTGGTAACTTGTGTATTTTTTTTTTTTTTTTAAAGAAAATAATAAACAAAGGAAGTTTAAAACTCTTATTTTTCAAAATTAATTATTTTCCAAATAACGTAAGTTTGGTTAAAGTTCTTACAAACAAACATCAAGTTTTCAAGTACCTAATTTGTTTCTATTGTGGGTATGTACCCTGATATTTACCGACGTGACTATATATAGGTTTATGTTGCTATATGTGCATCCGTCATTGTTTCGAAGTTTCCAAGGATTCTGGGCAGATGCAGCACGATAGTCCTGCATTTCTGTGCCATGTTCACAAAATTACTCTTCCCAAATGCTGTATACTGAGAGCTAAGAAGGTTACACATCAAAAAAATGCTGTCAAGTATCTCAGTTTTTTAATATCATTTGACGGATGTGCACAATGTGCAAAACGAAAAAAGTAAACAAAAAGAAAATTAACGCTCTATTTTTTACCTTTTCTTCTGCCATTTTCTGGTTAGAAATGAATGTCCCGACTTCAACAATGGCATTAAACTACGTGTGAAACATGTAATAACTCTTGTTAATGACAAAAATTAGTATGCCCACCCATAAATAGAAGTTAGGTGTCCGTCATTGTACTAGATAGTCAAAGATACGAAGATAGATGGTGTAACACTTTCATGTAGGTATGTGCTGAACAGCGATAGTATCAAGAAAGTAGTAGAAAGAACTTAAATTTGAAAAATTAAAATATTTTCTTTTAGTAGTATACAGCAGGCCACTCCAAAATTGAGTCTTTACCAGCGTTTTAAAACACAAATAGCGAAAGAAACTCTTCAAGTTCTTGGGAAAAGTACAAATAGTATCAAGTTGACCTTTTTTGTATGACTACATTGGCTGCTAACTAAGGATGGAGAACTGAAGACAGAGAGAGAAGTTCATGGTGGTTAGTAATGCATTTCTAGATGATGTAATAACAACTTAAGTAAATACAAACTGGGGCAAAACATGCATAACACACATTGTAACATGTTTTCTCATACCATCATTAGATTCCCGGAAATTTCGTGGATTCCTCTGGCCTCAGGATAGAATTCAAAAGTTATAGGTGTGCTCGACCCATGTTTACTTTCCCCTTGGTTGATTTCTTAGTGAGAACATTTTTATCATTATTTGGCACTACCTGATTCGCTTACTTTTCTCCTAGCTAGGGAACGTTGGCTCACGGTCGTAGAGGGGCGTGTCCAGATAACTGCGGTCCAATCACGAACACAGTGCGACAGTGTGAGGTTTGCATTCTAGCTTGCGACTAAATGAATGCGCGAAAATTCCGTGGCTCTAACCATCATCAATTGTTCTTTGCACTGCTTTTGTGTTTCAGTATGACTTTTTGCACTGCTTTTGTGTTTCAGTATGACTTTTTTTGCACTGCTTTAGCCATATTTTAACTCAGCTTTTAGTCAGTTCTATTTAATAATTTCTGAGGTTCCTAGTTATGATTAGGGACAAGATTATACTGTGAATTGCAATAAAACAGAAAAGCATTTCAAAGCACAGCATAACACTGAAATGCAAGCTAATACACCATACACAACGAAATGAAAGTTGTATCATGGAATTAAGTAACATTTAACCCAAAATTAATCAGAAACCATAACAAAACTAATCATTTAATGTTTGAAAATCCAAAAATATTATTTCTGGACAAAAAAAAATTGTTAACAAAATGCATCGTTCAATAAAATTAATTTAATTTGTTTTATTGTCCATCTCGTATTGAATCACTTTTAAGCCAATAATGCTTGGCAATTTATTTTTATTCTTAATGAATCAGTTTTAGACCAATTAAAAAAATTATTTCATAAAATTTCAGCATATAAATTTACTAGTGGCGCACCGATGCTGATACCGATGAATCGTAATCGACGATTATGGGTACTTACCGATTAATCGTAATCGGCGATTATCTTAACTATTATTTACGTCCCGGCGTAATTAAGTAGGTTTTTACCATGTAATAATTTGTTAAACATTTTAAGACGAAATACGGTAATATATGTATATATTACAAAATTAATCTAACTGCGTCATATCATAATTACAGATATTTTGTTAAGTTTAATAAATCTCATTGCCTCAAACAATAAAAAATTCATTTTTCCTACACGTTTACGTTTCGTCTTTTGTTTAGTGGCCTTGTACATTACGTATAGCCAGAGAAGTAAAATAGATGGCACGCAATCAAAATACCACAAACAGTTGCAGTGGATTCTATGACAATCGATCTTTTCGAGTCGTAGTAGCGGTTCAAAATCGTGGTCCCGATACCTTCTAGTTTTTATCACTGCGTTTTACAAACTCTTATGGGCGTCTTTGGTAACATTATCCGTTTGTTATTTGTATCTGACGTGAAAAGTGAAAAAGTATTTATAATTTTATATATTCAGTCAACATAAATAAAATCACATGTGCTAGAATTGGTTTTTAGTCATTTTTATATAATTATAGTGAGATGGCGAGTAGGGAGAAAAAAAGTGGAGTGTGGAAAGGAAACATTTTTCTATAAACTCAAGTGAACAAAATAAAGCAGCATGTTTACATTGTTAAACGGTAATTTCTTGATGCAACCTTATGTGATAGTCGATAATAATGCTATTTTTCCGCAACAAAAACTTACCCATTGTAAATTACAATTATTAGACTGTAGTTCAAGTTGTTTACAATAACAAATATTTAAATAGAAGTTAATTTAATTTCCCCTTTCAATGACTTAATAGTGTATTTTATATATTTTTATACTGTTATTATAACTGTATTCTCAATTTTACCTAATCTTGTTATTAAATTCACATGGGAATAAAAAAATTTGTGTGCATTATTACACTTAAAAAAATTTGTTCATTATAATCGGTAACTGAATCGGTATCTGCCGATTATTGCTCTCATAATCAGTAATCGAATCGGTAATCGGTAAAGTCATATCGGTGCACCACTAAAATTTACCACTATGTTGTGGAGTAAATATTTAGAACAGCTTTTATAAAACAATCGCACCGAAATCCTCCGTTTTAAAAACAAAATTGGACTAAAAATAAAACCATAAAATCTTGTCTAGTCATAACTAATTGCAGTACAGTCTGACACATTCTGTAGTCCGGCATCAGCCGAGATACTCACCCTCACATTTATTTGGGTGGATTCTGGCTTTTGACCTTGGTTGCCAAGTCGCATTACTGAGCTACCTACATTTTTTTAGTTCCCTCAGAGATTCATGCTCTCTAGAGGGTTACACTTCATATTTTCACACTTGGTATTTAAGTTAAAACTACACTGATGTTCAATAATCTTGCAAAATCACTAGCCCCGCATGGTTGTACTTCCAAACATGTCGGACGAAAGACCTTTGAATGTACATGGTATGTTGCAATTTGTCTGTCATTTAGCCACGCTAACAATTTTGCTCAGTGGTACAACACCCACTTAAGTTCATACATCATCTAAGGCAACTAAGTCAATATGCTTCCAACATGACAGAACCAAAAGGCTGCACAGGGCAAATAACTAGCAATTCCAGTTAGACCTTCACTAAAACAATAGGCCTGTGCAAATATTTGAATACAAATAACAAACTATTCAATTTGACTTAAAATACTAAACTTCGAAATAACGAATATTAGAGCATACCTCATTAGTTTATCTTATACCAACGTTCACTTTTGATGTCATTTCTGCAATATAAATACACATTTTTGATGTTTAAATAGGACTTCGTGATCAAAAACATGAATACGTGACGTTTCTAACATGCAAGAATTCAAAGTTTTTTTCACTACCATTTCACCAAACAGTAACGGAAAAATCGCATGGACGACTCAAAACACGGCACATTAGTGATAAACTTGAAAACAAAACATTATTTTTATTCACTTCATCATGCATCAGAAGCAGGGGGAAAAAAAGTCAACGACCATGGACGAAACACCACAAAACACTGAAACTCCATAGAGAGGGGCATTAAAATAGTAGTCATAATTTAAACGGCTTATAAATTAACAGTCAATATCAATCTTAACAACATGTGGTATCTTAGCAGTTTATTTGCTGTATATATCTACAACGAAGCAGACGTTGTGACTCAAAAAATATATATAATAAACGTAAATATGGTTAAGATTCGAGATGAAAAAGCAAAAATTGTTTTTATAATATTGCCGGAAAAAAACTTACCTGGTGGCTGTTAACAATAAAAACTTGTGAATATTAAAGTATAAATATGTAAATATTAATTCACTCTATCACCAATTTGGAAATACAGCATTTATAAAAATTAAAATTTTTCGTAAAATAGATTGCAATGGATTTTACGGTAGGTTAGTAATTTGAAGTCACTAACATATTCTGAATCAACATGCAGAGTAGCAGGTTGTATAAAATAAGGCAAATAGGAATTGAAATGAATGGTTGGTTGGTTAGGTTAAGTAAGGTTAGCTGCATAATTTAAATATAGATTAAAAATTTTTTTTATAATTCTAATCTTTTAAAAAACATTTTCCTTATATTATTGTAGCTGACTTAACTTGACTAACATTTCACTTTAGTATTATTTATTACATGACATAAATTTTTTTTTTAGCAGTATTCATATTGATTGAATTAAAAAACAGATTCGCACAGGCCTACAAAACAAGTCTTTTGATGTAACAGCCACAAATTATGTGTGTCTTATTTTCCACACAGAAACTGTACTCTCCCTTTAAATACATTATTCTCAGGTTCTATTAGCGCACAAACTACGCCGTTACTTAATACACGTGATAAAAAATTTTAGTGGTGATAAAGAAAGAAGAAAGGCATCATCCATAGTAACTGGAAAACTTAGATGCACCTATAATCCAAAGGAGGAGGAGTTAAGTTCTCCATATAGCTCCTTCAATGATGGCCAGGTCAACTACCTTGGCTTTTGGAGAAACCTTCAAACTTTAGCAAACCAAAATAAAAGCAACTGTAGAATGCTGATTGCAATCAGAATAAAACATGTTGCACCACATATGTCTGAGCTTTGAGTAAACATGTAAACTCACATACCCACAGAAAACAATTCTGCACATTAAATTCAGGAAAATTTTTAATTCATTGCATTATGAAAGAAAATGTACAAAAAGGTTCCAGCTTTCATAATCAGCAAATTCAAATTATTCATGAAAAATTGGATACATATTTGTACAAACTTAAACTATACTTTCCTACTAACAAAGCACTTTCAAATCAACTAAAATTTAAGTTGTTCTGTTTTTTCACTAATGTACACAAAATTGATTTTTAAAATGAAAATGTAACATCTATGTACTGACAACATTATTACAGTATTTGCATGATGTATGCGATTCCTACATACTTTAGAACTTTCTAACAAAAAAAAATATATATATATTTTTTTTAATGATACAACATAATGTATAAATTCAATTGGATGCATTATTTTAAGTAACCAAAAATGTTTACCAGAAGCATATGATGAAACAGTATTTATATTTGGTGTACTATTTCAAATAATTTTTCAAATATTACTAAATTACTATAGACACACTCATTTTCTGGTTAACATTTCACTGATGTAAAATTATATTTTAACAATACAAGTTTCCCATTTATTATCAAAATATTGTATGTTTCAAGAAATTTGTAATAATAACTAAATACAACTTAAATACAATTTAAAACTTAATTTTTGTATGTAAACTGAAAGAATTATTGTAGTTATCTAAATTACTTACACAAAATCATCACAAACAACATTCACAAAGAGACACTGCTCTCTTGCACGCACCCACTATTTCCGCACAACATGCAATATATATTTACACGTACATTATTAATTCCTGCTATTCTACAAATTCTATTTAATTAAAAATAACTTGCTGGAGACTGGAGGGTAGATAACCCCAAACGTAAGTTCACGTAAAATAAACTGCGTAGTTCACTCAAATAAAACTGTTTTCAATAGCATACCCAACCCTTTCTAACACACCACAGCACTGGCAGTTCTTATGACTGTTTAATTCCTACAAGTCTTGAGCTAACATGTACGTATTTACATCACCTTAAGATTTCATTACAAAATGTACTTTATTCCACTCAAACATTTGGGATAATACTAAACATTAGCAATTACAAGTCCCGTTTATCATACAAATCATTGTTTCAAATAACAGTAATATCACTGAATTAACTGCACTCAAAACGAAAGTAAGACTTGCAACACTTCACATTTACAAATGAAACATTTCACTTCACAAAATGTAACCCTACAAATGTTTACGTACGCTTAGTTGAATATTTTGAATAGGTAATTATTTGATTCGATATGAAATTACAGGTGGTCAACAGAAATCTATAAACATGCACAGTTCAAATGCACACACAAAACTTAGGATGCATACAATTGTCTTATAAAGAGAAAAAAATAAAACAGGTAGCATCTTCCAGACATTGCTCCAAAGATTTTCTCGAAGTGCAGCCAAAAGAATTAATCATTCCTATTTTTTTCCGAGGTAAACCACAATTAACGAACCAGACTGACAACAGTAGCAAGGCAACCAACTGTAGCCTATAGTTTTGTTATCCTGAAGGGAAAATGCTGTTGCTCATTAGCGTCCCCCTGGAACACACCAATAAATTTACTTATGAAATTATTATGTATTCAATACATTACAAACACAAACATATTTTAATAATAATACATTATTAAAGCTTATTGTATTCTTGAGAGATTGAAGCAGCTGATAATTCAGAACATAAATGTCAACATTTATAGATTTTTTAAACAAAATGTATACTAGATTTAACCACACACAATTTCTCGCTTAACTGACAATTCTTGATGGAATGTTCATGAAATCTAGTTTAAATTACTTAAAATAACAGAATTTTCAGGGTCTAATTAATAAGAGAAATATAAGGTGTGCACGGATGCTACAGGTGTTTTTTTAAGTAAGCATAAGTATTTGAGAATGCTATCCATTCAATTCAAGACCTCTTAATTCACATGTTTGTTGCTCGAAAATCGTTGGAACACAATGTTAAGTAAACTACTTCGGGGATGTGTTTTGTAGATTCCTCAATCCTGAAACACAAACAGTAGTAATAAGAACATTTTGCATATCTATTTTAAAAAAAACCTATCTAAATAAAGGCTAGTCTCTGTTAGTTCCATGTTAATTAACTACATTATGTTTGTGGTTCACAAAAAATTTTTGGAAAGTATTTTTAGTATAAAATCTCAGTTGTTCAGACACATGCAACTCCACATATGGCAATGTGACTTACAAATAGACCTCTATTTCCCGATATACCAAATTTGTTAATATTAGTTGATGTTTGTGATAGGTAACGGATTATATAATTAATTTTTGTCAATAGAATGGAATGCAATGCAAGTGGTAGTCACCAACACCAATAACAACTTCATAAATATTGGATTGCAACACTGCCTAGGCCTGGTCTTATTTATGGTGCGAATGCGCATCAAATCGCATGTTTTGAAGTTTACTGGTAAACCAATCATTTTTATACCTGGACACACATAGTGTGCAGAGCTTTAGGAAAAGCCACGCAATTCAAAAACTGCTCAAGATAACAGAGTGGGCTCTGTTTTATGAAAAACAATTACTATGCTGAGGGCAGATGAGTAGTTGTGTTTCCTTTTTAAACTGTTATTTTAGAAGTGTGGAAATGGCTGAAATGTGTGCTTTTAGAATAATTTTTAGGCATCAATACCTAATACAGATTCTTGAGAGCACAGAAGGGACTTGCTTACACCTTGATTTCTCAGCCATCTATTGCTATGGTCACTGTTCGAATCTCAAAGTTACCCTATGCACGACGAGAAGACTGCGCGCCAGTCCAGAGGCGACACCGCGCTATAAGCACCAGCGAGCATCACACTTTTCATCCCGCCTCACTGACACACATACACCCATGACTAGGCAGGCCCCTTAAAC
This sequence comes from Bacillus rossius redtenbacheri, assembly GCF_032445375.1. NCBI lineage: Eukaryota > Metazoa > Arthropoda > Insecta > Phasmatodea > Bacillidae > Bacillus > Bacillus rossius. The sequence continues at coordinate 31,167,163 of NC_086342.1, read as the reverse complement.
CCCTTAACTCTTGGTTAAAATTTGCAAGGTGTCTGTAACGACCAATGACCAGTGCTCTCTATTGTGCACGACACGCCAACATTCTGGATGTACCGCCTGCTTGCAATGCCCAACTCGCACTCCTGACAGATCGAAGCTCGCAATCAAGGGGGGATGGGAACACAAGTAGCCGTCCCATTACAATTCGGTACTGCTAGTAATAGCACAAGTAGCCGTCTCGTTACAACTTGGTACGGCTAGTAACAGCACGATTAGCCCTCTCGTTACAACTTGGTACGGCTAGTAACAGCACGATTAGCCCTCTCGTTACAACTCGGTACTGCTATTAATAGCACGAGTAGCCGTCTCGTTACAACTCGGTACTGCTAGTAACAGCACGAGTAGCCGTCTCGTTGCAACTCGGTACGGTTAGTAACAGCACGAGTAGCCATCTCGTTATAACTCGGTACGGCTAGTAACAGCACGATTAGCACTCTTGTTACAACTCGGTACGGCTAGTAACAGCACGAATAGCCCTCTCGTTACAACTCGGTACGGCTAGTAACAGCACGAATAGCCTTCTCGTTACAACTCGGTACGGCTAGTAACAGCACGAATAGCCCTCTCGTTACAACTCGGTACGGCTAGTAACAGCACGATTAGCACTCTCGTCACAACTCGGTACGGCTAGTAACAGCACGAATAGCCCTCTCGTTACAACTCTGTACTTCTAGTATTAGCACGAGTAGCCCTCTCGTTACAACTCGGTACTGCTAGTAACAGCACGAATAGCCCTCTCGTTACAACTCTGTACTTCTAGTATTAGCACGAATAGCCCTCTCGTTACAACTCTGTACTTCTAGTATTAGCACGAATAGCCCTCTCGTTACAACTCTGTACTTATAGTATTAGCACGAGTAGCCCTCTCGTTACAACTCGGTACTGCTAGTTACAGAAGAACGCCACCCTGCATGCACCACGCTGCCTGCCATCTGTGGCTGCGAAAGAAACTTACTTTCTGGACGAGCTTCCACTTTCACCCACACATATTAAATACAACCTTTCTGGTGAAGTTTTCAAGGATTACTTTAATGTAATATTAATAATTAAAGTAACAGTATTATGTAATCTGCTTTTAAGAGTCATAGAAATGCCAAGCTTTTGGAAAGGTAATGTTTGCAAATTTACCCATATGATGCTGAATCAGAATCTTTTTACACCGTGAAGTTAACAAATTGTAAACCAAAGTAATATTTAGTCTCATTTCTAAAGATTTTTTCACTTTATTTTTCTTTCCCATCTGCTAATGCACATAAATTGATATTTTTGTATAAAAAAACTTGGCAAAATGTAAATGGTGTCTGACGAACTTGAAGCTGAGCGAGGATAAAAAAATTGAAGTAATTATAATATGGAAAGTGAACATTAACAGATTCAAATGCAAATTGGTTTAGACTCATGTGCAAACATGTTTGTAACTATTCAGGCTACCCAAAATGCTATCATTACTCAAGAGTAATTCTCAAATGTTCACACACACTAATTTCTGGTTTGCAATCACAAGCCTTGTGAATTTTACCTAAAGCATCTTTAATAATAAAAGAGAGAGTTTGTCTGTCTTTGTTTGCATAGTGCAGAAATGTAAAGTCCTAGAAATGTGATGATATTTGGTACATGGATTCTCCAATGGGGGTTTTTTTTTTGCACCTCGTAGCAATTTTTACAGATTCGATTAAGTTTTTGAAAATTTAATTTTTAGCTATTTCCAACCACATTTTTCCAATTATCTCCTCTTCTAATCATTACCAAATTATGATCACATCATTATTCACCTCTCGAAAGTATGTGTAAAATCATGTCTGTCCCACATTTCTAACTTAATTCTCCGAAAGTTGATGATTTTGAAACCATTTTTAAAAAAATTTTCCTCAGACACCATGTTCTTATATACTTACAACCAGAATGTCTTAAAACTCTCATACAATATAAAAGTGAAGTCTGGCCTTTGTTTGAAACATGAATGGTCAAAAAATATTAATTAAAATTTTTCTATACATTTTTTAATAAAAGCTGTGTCATAAGTACTTTTGGTCATTTGTGTGCATAGGCTAACAAATCCAAAACCCACTCACCAACTGATATTTGTATATCTAAATACGAAAGGGTTAAATAGCTAACAAAGGTTCTTCATAGGTCATACAGCGCGGGAACATCATCTAGTGGTAAACAAAAATACAACTTACTGTGTCTTTATAAAAATGACTTGACTATGAAAATAATAAACAATAACCTAGAACATGTTATTACCTTGCTTTTTTTAGAATTAGTCATGCAAGTTAAGCTGGTCAGCAGTGTCAGTACTTAAATTTAGAACATGCCATGTGTGAAATCAATCTATTACCACTGCATACTTTATGATTAGTACCATACAAATTACTGTGATACAAGAAATAAAATAAAAGATGCATTTTTAATAAAACAAAATCTTTTAATCTGTTAATGTTTTAAAAAAAATTTGGTACACTGATAATAAAAAATTCACAATAATTTATTTCCAAAATAGCTAAACACGAACTGATTATGTTACACAAGATGTTAGTTACTAATGACTAGCATGGATAATTGTTAAGGTGCACTTCAATCAGATTCTAAATTTTTTTCATTAAAAAAAAAAAGATCTCTTACAAAAATAATTTAACCAACTATATAGACAATGCAGCTCAACAACCAACGTTTAATAACATTTAGGCATACATTGTAAAGTGTGCATTTCCAAACAGTGTGCATCGAGAATTTAGACAACTTCCAAAATTTTAATTGCAATATTGTACATCATGTGAATACAAACTCTATATAAAAAAATGAACATAATTCAGGAAGAGGTTGTAGTAAAGGCATCAGGGGCGAGTAGCAGTGTCTTGGTCACAAGCATGCGGGTTGTGAGGGTAAGTGCAGGGTGTTACAACTTCGTGCTGTCCCTAAACTGCCAATTGCTATTCCCGCCAACCTTTATTCTTGAGATACTCTTATTAATAGTACCTGCAAGACAAACGTCAATGAAACAAACACATATGGCGACTTCACAACCGTCTACAGTCAAACCTCAATGATAAAAACCTTAAAGGGACCATAATTTTGTCACTTTGCAATAACCAGGTTTTGTATTAACCAAACTATTACAAAATTTACTATTTTTACATTATTTATAAATGAAATTCAAAAAAAGTTAAAACTTGCAACAATTTTATATTTTTATAAGGGATTTTAAAATTAAAATGTCTAGAAATTATCTTAAAAAAAAGATACTACCATAATTTTGTAAGAATAACATTACAAAGCTTTTTTTCTCAAACTTCAGCATCAGTATTATTTCAGTTGAAACTTTATTTTTTTTACATTAGTCCATGATATTTGTGTTAACCTATACTTTACTATACATATTTTTTTACCCTTAATTCAAAAACCTTTGTATTACAAAATGACAATTTTTTTTGTACTAAACAAATTACTTAACACTATAACTCATGTAATTTCTGAGGACAGTGAAAATTTTTTGTATTAATGAGTGTGTGTATTGACAAGTGTTTTTATTCATGAGATTTCACTGCATTACTTACAACAAACAAACACACACACACACACACAAACACACACACAAACACTGCTATAATTCCAACAATGAAAAATAGCAACAAAAGTGGAGATGACACAAAACTACCACAATAAAAAACAACAACATAAAATACAGATGACTGCAAGGGTCCAGTCGAAAAAAAATCAATAAATCTGAAAATAAGTTGATATAATATACTTGCATACATAAAAAAAAGTTTTAAACTTTGAGTATGCTTTTCAGAAAAAAACTTAACTAAATCACATAAAGTAATCTTTAATATATTAATTTCACTAAATGTAATTTATTTAGCGTAAAATTTGTACCAAAGTGAATGCACTAAAGAGATTGGAAACAATAAATTTTACTTTTTTTTTAAAATCTTTCAACCGTTATTAGTAACTAATTTTAACACTACGACATATGTACTTTTTCAAGTGAACAAATTCTTGTCAATTTATTGGTATGAGTAATTCTGTCCTAGATATATGTATTACTAATTATTATTTTGTAAAAGAGCATCATGTATAAATAAAAATTGCAGTTTTGGTGAAATAAGTATCAAGAAACAATTATGTGCCATACTTGTGATATGCTATATTTATGAAAAAACATAATTTCCCCCTCCCCCCCCCCAAAAAATAATTAATAACACCAAAATATCCCGTTTAAAAAAATTTCATTAAAAATAAAACTACAAAATTTTGTCTCTAGTTATCAAGTACCAAATAGTTTTGTACATAAATGTTTTTGCAAGTTGCCTCAAGACCAAATTTCAAACCAAGTGGACTCTTCAATGCAGAGTCCTTGAGTGATGGAGATGCTAATTAGTGTGCTATCGAGTATACAGAAATTTATCAATGTAAGCTCTTCATGGGTGTGTTAGGTACTGCTGCATAGCGAATATTTAGGTTTCTTTTAGGTGCAGATGATACTACTGGTAACCAACTAAGTTGATTACTTAGGTTGTACAAGTCTGATGTGTTTCGATATGACATTGTAAGATATTGTAATACTATTCTAATATGCACTGTTCGTTTTTATCATTTAATTGAATGCTACCCTGTTCATGAAAAATACACATTGTGATATTATATTATTCAGTTGTCTACTATTTAGCTTCAGCTTTTATTTTTAATTTTTGTTTAAGAGTTCTGCACACATATCTTTTAGCCACAAAATTTACAGCAAATAAGGCTTGTAAAATTAAAATTGAAGAAAAGAATATCTTTAACTACGTTTCCTACAGCAAAGGTTTGGTGCCAGACTCCTTGGTTAGTAGGCTGTCTTGTACTGTATTTTTTTTTAACATGAACGCAAAATCAAAACTGGCCAAGTACTTATTCCTCAACACCACAGCAGGCAAACAGTTAGCCAAAGACAAGCAGTTGTGTTAACATCTGTCAGTTTGGAAGCGAGCGTGCAACAAAGGAAGGGGGAAGGGGGGGGGGGGGGGAGAGCTCACACACCAGGAGTTGCGATCCCTGCGGCCGCGCCAGTCGTGCCAACCGCGCCGGTGCCAGACGACGCAGCCTTTTGCTTCAGCATCGTCCAGTCGAACGTGTAGTCGTACTGGTGGTTGAGCGTGCGGAACAGGATTCTGAAGAGCTGGCGGAGGTACATGTAGTCGGGGCCCTCTTCGAAGCGCAGTCCTCGGCAGTAGTTCAGATACATGGCGAACTCGGCGGGGAAACCCTGCACAATGCACCATTCCTTTGTACCAGGGCCAGAGGAAACTGTCTTTGAAAGAAAACAATATTCATACAAGATGTCTACAAATGCACAGTGAACCAATTTTGGCACCTTTTAAGGACCTTTTAATAAAAAATTCCTTCACTTTTTTTAATATCTAAATGTCGATAATATATATAATATGTATAACTGAGACATAATTTAATGGTTTTATATTTAGTCAAATTTTGTTTTTACAGCAGAAGATTTTGGTGCTATTATTTTCATTTTTATAAATGTTGTTTAGTACTACTTATTGCACCAAAATAGAGGTAAAATTTATATGCTGCATTTTTACCATAAAATTATTTGTAATAAATTGGTCTAAAACAGATACATTCAGGATAAAAATAAATTAGTGAGCATTTGTGGTTTTAAAGTGTTTCAATAAGAGATGCACAATAAAACAAAAGTAATTAATTTTTCTGGTCCATGCACTTTGGTATAATATTTTGTCTGGAAATGACATTCCTTGAAATTCAAATAATGATGATAATAATTACGATTTGAATTATGTTTTGTTTATGTGCTACTAATTCCATGATATAACTTGCATTTTGCTGCTACATGGTGAATTAACTTGCAAGGTAGTGTTTTGACATGCTTTTCGGTGTAACTTCGATTTCGCAATTCACCATATAATCTTGTCCATGATAATTAAACACAATACAAATTGATATAATATTTGCAGGAATGTGCTGATTTTTATGTTGTTAAGCTAAAACCTTATGGGATAATTTCCACATAATGTTAATAACATTGTCCAAATATTTATACTTAATGTGCAACTAAAAACTCAGGTCAGGCATCAAAAAACAAAAATAAGTTATCAAAAGTTTGCTGGAAATTAAAGCACTGTTACTGTTTATTTCAGGACTTTCCTGTGACTAGTCATTCAAATTTTTTATGTAAACTGAAAATCTTATTATACTTTATAAAAAAAAATAACTTATTTTACATTGCTAGAATGTTGCAAATGCTGCAAAAATGAGTAATGGCAACGTTCTCTCCTATTCTGATGTGGAGAAGATAGAATGTTTATGTATTTAATACTTCTGTCATCTTATAAAATTTGTAATGCAACTACAGTCTTACAGAATTACCTTAAAAAAATTAAATGTACAAACCAAAGAAAAAAAAAATGAATATTGATAACCTGGAGGTATTGAGTTCCAAGGAAAGAAAAAGAAATTGACAAGTCTTTAGGTGTACCTTACATCCCATTCAAACGAACTTCAATAAAATACAACTTTTCTTAGTGATTTAAGGTGGTGACCATAATTTTTTTAAAATAATGGATAAGAATCAACAAAAGTTTTGGCCATGTTTTTATTTGGGACATATTTCATTAAACCCTGATAACTAAACTTACCTTGCAAAGAACTTCAACGGGTGTAGACATTTTCTTTTCACTAATCTTCTCATATTTTTGCTTTTTGGTGGCAGCCTGAGAAAATAATCATAAGCAGTCATTCTTAATATCATCCCACACACTGCACACTGACTACTTTCAAATGAATAGCAAGAACATTGCAGTGGACGTCAAAAGGTTTCAACGGTATTCCACGAATGTTGAATGTGTTTAAAGGTAGTCTGAAAATGTTTTTTTTTGTGTAACACTGTTAAACAATACTTATTAATACATATATGAAAGAACAATATTTTCTTGTCATGATGGCCCGTGGCCCTGTGAACAATAAGTTCAAACCCCACTGTGTTGCCCTCTGCCCACATACTCCTGTTAAGTCGGGGTGGCCTCAGGCGCGGGCGGGTTTCTACCACTGTTACCAGCCTATGCCTACAGTATTGTATGGTTAAAACTGGAGCCCGCTCAAGGCTGCTCCACTGATCACTAACCGTGCCAATGGCTCCGGAGTGGGGATAGCTCGACACGCCACCTCCTATGCCGGTTCATCCACCACGTACCTAGCAATTTCCCCTCATGCGATCTGAATTTTCATAACGCTCGTAAAAATTGTTACTCCCTCATCAAAGAAGTTTCACTTCATAAACCACCCCAGAATTTGTCAGGAATGATTTTGAAAAATCACAGCTAGCTTAAATCAGAATGATAGACTGGGTTTCGAGCCCTGGTCCTCCTCGATTTGAGCACAATGCTTTACTGTGGTACCAACTCCCGCGAGTGGCTCAATAGCTGGTGACTGGTATTCACTGTTCAATCTCACCAGCAAACCCTACAAAAAGAATTCCCTGACTTTTCTCCTGTATCAGTTATACTCCCCCCCCCCCCCCCTTCTTAAAAAAAAATGCAATATTTCCATAGAAAAAACCAAATCAATTTTTGCACTAATTCCTAGGCCTGTGAAAAGCTTAGACTAATCGAATAAAATCTAAGCTATTTTTGATTCGACAGTCCGGAAATTTGCTATTCATTTTATTTGAAGCTTCGTGTCTGATGCGAAGCTTTGCACTTGTGACGAAGTTTAGGTCTGTTTTTATCAACGCACAAAATTAAATTTATGCATGCATATTTTTTATCATTTCTATTGAATGGCATTGAATATATGGTCCTGATTGTTTATTAATGAGAACAAACATTACAAATGTTAAATTATTATTTTCTACCTTATTCCAGTACTTTATAGAATAAGTTTAATACAGTCATACAGAGAAAAAATATCACAATTTGATTTTAAACATTCAATTTTATAATCGCTTTGCATCAAAAAACTAGTATTGGCACAGGCCTAGTCACAATGTGCTTATGGATTCTTCAATGTAGTGACAAAACAGTTAACATGGTATAAAAAGCCTGGGACTATGCACAATGTTTCCTAAAACGCACTCAGAAGCATGATCACAGATGAATCCAGTCTCATGTGCAAAAAAAAAAAAAAAAACAACACAGACCTTGGCACACCAATTATTGCAACACTGACACTTAATAGGTTAGCAATAAATGATGAGATCCATTTTATAACCATGACATTTCCATTTCCTGAAGTAATATTTTATATATAGTCCAGACTATTCCATAATTTTATTTATTTATTTATTTAATATTTGTTGCATGCCTACCTATAGCTTATGGCCTTGGGTGGTAGGCACGATACAAACAACACATATACATACAGACAGAACAAAACAATACAAAATACAAGACAACAAAACAAAACAAAACAAAATGATACACACAACATGCAACATTTAATAATTAGTAAATAATTTATTTGTAAATTTTATAATGTAGAAAATAAGAATAACACAAAAAAAAAAACTAACTTGAAACAATATGATTATTCACCACAAGAGAGAAAAAAAAAATTAAGTTAGGAATAGTTGTATTTTTTTAAATTTAATTTTGCTATCAAATTCAGGAAATAACCTTGCATATTTATTGTAATTTTTAGTTATTCTGTTTAATAGATCATTAGTTTTATTTAACGTACAAATTAAAGATTGATTACGACTATTGAAAGTAGGTATTCTAATTCCAGTGTTGTGAAGAAAATAGTTACAATTAATTTTATTTTTGTAACTATTGTGTACAAATAATGCATCTAATACTTCTCTTCTTAATGGTAAGGAACCAAGAAGGGAGTGTAAATCTACATTTAGATTAATGTTACTTTTTAGGTTTATAATTTTGATCAGTTTGAATTGTATTTTATCCAATTTGTCACTATCTGATTTATTAATGTTATTCCAAATCAAAGAACCATATTCAAATTTAGATCTCACCAAGGATATATAAAGACTAAGTGTTGAATCTAAATTAGATGCATGTGATATATTTAATCAACGCTAACATTTTATTAGCATTTGATCTAAGTGTTTCAATATGATTGTGAAAGAATAATTTTGAATCTAGCAAAATACCTAAGTCTCTGACACAGTTTGATTTTGCAATAGTACGATTGTCTAGTTTATATTCAAATACAATAGGATGATATTTTCTTGAGAAGGTTATTGTGGTGGTTTTACTGTAGTTAAGTTTAACGAGATTAGTCTTACACCATGCAACAACAGAAGAAATGTCATGTTGAAGTAAGTGACAGTCATTTAATGAAGTAATTTTTCTATATATTTTTAGGTCATCTGCAAATAACAGACCAACAGAATAATTTAGTGCTTTGGTTATATCATCAATAAAAATGTTGAAAAGAAGGGGAGAAAGGGTACCACCTTGAGGAACTCCAGAGTTTGCCATATGTAAATCAGATTTAGTTTTATTAATAGAAACAAAGTATTTCCTATCTTTTAAATAGCTGCTAAACCATTTGATATATTTGTCGCTCAATCCCATAATGGATAATTTGCTAAGTAATATCTGATGGTTTACTGTATCAAAAGCCTTTGCTAAATCAAAATAGCAAGCATCCACTTGGCCTCGGGTTATCACTTCAGAATAAATTGGATTTATGAAAGTTATCAGATTGGTAGTAGTAGATTTGCCAATTCTGAAACCATGTTGACAATCAGATAGTTTATTTTTGAAATTGAAATCAAGGTCCTTAAATATTATTTTATCAAAAACTTTAGCAAATCCATTTAAAAGCGAAATAGGCCTATAATTTGTGACATTAAATTTACTACCTTTTTTATGTATAGGAATGACCTTGGCAGTTTTCCATATATTGGGGTAGATGCTGTTTTTAATACTGCTATTGAATATAAACTGAAGGATAGGAACAAGAACCAGAGAGCATACTTTTATTATTAAATTAGGAATACCATCTGGACCTGTTGACATAGTAGATTTCAAGGATTTGATCCCCCAAAGTACAAGACTCTCAGTAATAGTGGACATAGGAATGGAGCAAGCAGTATTATCAGATATCAAAGGAGTGCTGTTATTGGCTGGAGTTACATATACGCTAGAAAAATAGTTCGCAAAACTGTTTGCAATACAAAATGTGTCATTAGTGACAGTATCATTGACCTTGAGAGAGAATGGCTGATTGTATCCTTCTTTCATGATTTTTATGTAACGCCAAAATTTTTTTGGATTTTGTTTGATTTTGTTGTTTACAGAATTTCAAAATTCCCTGTTCCACCACTGCTTCTCACTTGTCCCACCACACTAGTCAGTTCTTGGGGCTGGCTGGGAATGACACATTTGAGCCGGCCCCTTTAAGCCCTGCTCAGTGCTCGAACCACACACTGCCTCATCTGCACGTTTCGATGGGTCCAACTACACACGAGCGGACGGAAAGCTCAGCAATGACAAAGTTAAATTCAAACATAAATGGAAGGTGTTACCGCACCTTCAGTCCTTGCCATGGCAAACTCCCTCGGTTGAAGTACATCAGGACGTAGCCCAGCGATTCCATGTCATCTCTGCGGCTGAAACAACGACAAAAAAATACTTTGCATTGCAAATAATACAAAGAAATAACATATGGATTCACTGACAGATAATACACAGAAAAGAAAATGAGTGCTAATAAATAATATTAAAAAGTTATTAAGGTAATAACTACATCTAAATACTCTATATGCAAGGGTTTACCTCTGTTCAATTCCCAAATGTGCATTTATCGAAGCGTATCGTGCTGTGCCAGTCAAGTTCTTGTCCTCTCTGTAAACAATGTGCTGCCGTGTGCGCGTGTCCCTGAACTTCTTTGCCAATCCAAAATCTATCAAGAAGAGCTGCAACAGAAAAAAAAAATTATTAATAAATTGGTAATGACTAGTGTACCATAACAACATTTATCACAGTTGATAATAAAAACTATTGTTACCTTGCTACAGATACTTTAAATCAATACATTCACTTTGGTGTCATTCTAGATTTAACTTAAAGGATATGCATAAATTTCACAAGGAATGAAATAATGCCGGAGCAAATCCTTCCGAGTACTTCTCGCAGAACCTAAACCCACAGAGACTCGGATGTAATGGATAGTAGGGACTGCCAAAAAGAGCAGATTTTATTATAGAACACATGTCTGAAAATGCAACCTGCAACCGTGCAGTAGCACGCAACTGGACGAGAGAACACACAATCACAGGGAACCGACACTCAAACACTCCGCGAGAAGCAGGTGACAAGCGGGACCCAGATCTTTGGAGTAAGCCATACACAGTAGTAACCAGCAGTAGGTATGAATCACACTTCTTGGTCACTGGTTAAAGTCTTTCCATTCTGTACATGTTACTAAATGCATATATGTAGCTTTGATTAAATAAAAGTAATCAAAATCATTGGAATACTATTACCTATACAGGCGTACTATTTGTACATTGAACCAGCTTGCTGTCTAGTATTTTCTGAACAGCCACGAGCAACCTGTGTAAAAAGTGGCAAGGAAGACGGCCAGCACTAGAATTATAACCATGTAAGTAGAGAGAGAGTAATGGTAATTAATAATTTTTCAGTCTTATTTAAATTATTTTCCTGCCAATTGTGTCATCCCATTACACGTCAACACTTTCATGGGTATGATTTTTACCCACTGAACAATGTGAAATTCTTAAAAAATATATATTAACTTTGTTACGTAGGCTAGTGACAACTGCAATACAAAAATTCTCAATTTAGTGTGTACACAAACCCTTTAAATGGCATGTGCCACTACACTGGGTATTAAGTAAAATGTTTACGTTCTTGCTGAATTTGTCTTTTGAACTGTTAATCAATAAATGTAATTTATAAAAATAAAACATAATTTAAAAGTAAATGCTTTTTATTCCCATTGTTATTCTTATAGTTATAATCTAATTATAGAAGCTGTAAAACCAATTGCATAAATATAGCAATAGGGCCTTATGTGAACTGCACAGTAGATTTCTCTTGAGATGGAAATAGTGCTTTAAACTTCCTGTCCATATGTACTCCAGGCAGTGCTCAGTTAGAATGCAGTACTGTACTGGCCAGTAATTATCTTGGAGGCTGAATTGATAAGGACAGCGCTGACCATGAACAAAAGCATCACAAAGCTGTTCGAATTGCTTTAAGGCCGGCAGTGCGAGACGGATGGCTCAAGGGACACTGCATCCGTCCACTCGTTGGCACTTCACATTCCAGTGAGCAAGGTCGAGGCTGACATCTGTTGCCAAGATTGCTGGTCAGCTTAGAATACAAAGTACACAGCAACTACAAGTTAGCTCACAGCACTGTTTCAGTCAAACATTTTCCCCGCAATAATGTGAAACAAATCCCCAAAGTTCATCAGAAATTTAAAAAAAATTTCTGCCAAAAGTCAAGATTGAATGTTGGCATAGGTATACGTACTTTGTAATATCATCTTTATCTTTGAAAATGTCATGTCTGAAGCTAACATACAAATAAAATTTCTCAAAATAACATATTTTAATTAAATTTTATAGTTTCTTGTAAAAATATGGCAAAATGTTAAAAAAATAAATTGCATGCCTATTGCTAAAAACCATTTTATTCAATAACTTGAAAGTGCATGCAATAGTTTCTTTTTCAAATAATCGTCCAATTGAAAACTATCATTTGCAATTCAAATTTGTAGTCAAATACTTTTAACGCACAAGACACATGTGGTTCTGAATTAAAATAGTAACCACATTAAAAACTATAAATTATTTATCTTTAACACCATAATGAGTCATTTACCAAACAATTCACATTATTTGAAAAAATGTATCAATAAATTTCACTACGCATAAAATTTAACTTCCAGCCAGTGCTCATTAACCCGACATTATTCGGTTCAACACAAACTGACTGTTACTGGCACTGATTGAGCCATTAACAATTGGATTTTTTTTTAATGGAAACAAGGTCTTGTTGAATATGACCATCAGGTCATGTCACTGCGCTACCCGTGTTTTTATGTGTATTGACATTATGTGATTGAATGTATCCAGGTACCCGCAACACAGGAAAGTGTTGTAATGGGGTATCCACACAAATATGTAGAAAACGTTTCCATGACTTTCCATAGCCAAAATTACAAATTTCCTGGACAATTTTTAAAAAATGATTTACCTAATTTCCTGTGTGTATGACCATGCAGTAAAACATATTCTGGGGAAGAAAAAAAATAGTGATCAAAGACTGGGTGATGACATATCAGAGGGGGATGCACCACAACGCCGAAATACCACAACGCCGAAATGCCAAATTGACTGCAACGCCGACAGCTAGAAAACTGCTGTGTACCACAACGCTGAAATACACTAATGCCGAAAAATGTCATTGCAAGACTGCCACAAAGGTTAGGTGAGGTTAGGTTAGGTTAGGTTAGGTTAGGTTAGGTTACGTTAGGTTAGGTTAGGCTAGGGTAGGCTAGGTTAAGTTAGGTTATATTACGCTAGGTTAGGTTAGGTAAGGTTAGGTTTGATTGTGGTATTTCGGCGTTAAGGTACATTTAAGAAACACACACAAATTCATTCAGTTGTTATTTCGACATTGTGGTAACAGCAGTTTTATAGCTGTTGGCGTTGTGGTAATTCGGCGTTGTGGTAATTCGGCGTTGTGGTAATTCGGCGTTGTGGTAATTCAGCGTTGTGGTCAATTTTCACATTCGGCGTTATGGTATTTCGGCATTGTGGTAACAACCTATATCAGAGCATGACTTTCCAGAATGCGGATATCCCGTATAAATGAACATATACAGAGTCGCAGCTAATCTACCAACAGCTTATTAAAGGGGTCTGCCTACCTGGGCCTACATACGATGTGCAGAGCTTCAGAAAAAACAACGCAATTTGAAAACTGCTGAAGGCATCCGAGGGTTGTCTGCTTACGAGAGCAAGAGCTGATGAGTAGTTCTATTTACGTATTAGGTAAAGAAATACATACTACCTAGTGTAGCCCTTACCATGGTGCGACTTCCGGAAAATTTTTATATAGTTCATAAACCCCAAAACAATAGTCATCCCAAGAATTATATATATATATATAACATTTTTAGGAACACAATAACTGCCATCATCTTTCACAAATTGCTACCAAACTGATACATAAAATATAATCATGGAAAATCTCGGTCAAGTTCATTAATGGGCAATATCCGACCAAAGGGTTAGAACTGGAGGTTTTTTGAAAAAAGAAAAATCGCTATTAACTCCCATAATAATAAATATGACAACAGTTTGAACGTATTATAACTCGTAGGGGTAATACCAAAAACTTTTGTCTAAATACATTTTTGATACAACCAACCATAACTGCAAGGGGTGGAAAAAACAAGGGTTCAAGGACAAAAATTTTTTTACTCCCTTAGTAAGCACACTATTGAATCTGTTCAAATAATTTTTAAATGGTATAATTTTTATTATTTTTTCAAAATGAACCATTGCAGAGATGGGATTAAAAAAAAGCAGGGGTTGAATTAAAAATATTTTATAAATTTTGTACCAAGTAGACTATTAAATTCATTCTAATTTATTGTAAAACCATAAATTATTATCTACAACTTTGGTCTGAAATAATTTTTTAATACGGCCAACTATTACTGCAAGAGGTGGAAAATAACAGGAGTTGAAGGACAAAAACCATCAATAACTCCCTTAGTATTTACAATATTAAATCCGTTCAAATGTTCTGTAAAACTTATAATTTTCATCTAAAACTTTTAACTGAAACAATTTTTGATAAGATGGGCCCATTGCTGTAGTTGGTTCGAAAAAACAGGGTAGAATAAAAAATAAATTTATAATTTCCATACTATGTGCACTATCAAATTCACTTTAATTGATTTCAAAACCATAAATCATCTGAAATAATTTTTTATATGACATACAATTACTGCAAGGGGTTGAATAAATAGTTGAATGACAAAAAAATTAATAACTCCATTAGAAGGCACACTTTCAAATACGTTCAAATCGTTTGAAAATCCTACAAATATTACCTAAAAGATTTGTCTGAAACAATTTCTAATACAACCAACCACTGCAAAGAGAGGATAAAAAGGGGTTAAAAAATGAAAATAAATTCATTGCTCCCTTGGTAAGCACACTATGAAAACCGTTGAAATTGTTTGTAAATCTTATAATTTTTATATAAAACTTTTGTCTGAAACAATTTTCAATAATACAAACAATTATTGCAAAGGGTTAAAAAAACCTGGGGTTGGAATAAAATAAAACTGTACTATCATGTACACCATGAAAACTATTCTTATTTTTATTTTACTTTCTAAATTTTGTCTAAAACTTTTGTTAAAATAAATTTTTTATCTAACCAACATTTACTGCCAAGAGGTGGAAATAAGGTTTGAAAGTATACTATCAAATCAGTTATCATTTACTGTATAGTTCCTAAACTTTATTTAAAACTTTGGCTGAAACAATTTATGACGAAACAAATTATTATAGTAAAAACAAGGATTGAAATAAAAAAAATCAAACCTTTCTTAGTATGTAATCCATTTGAATTTACTTTTAACCATCTTATTATCTTAAATCTGGTGCAAAGCAAACTTTTATATATAATGAAAAATAATTTTTTAAGGTTTAAAAAAATTTAATTATCTTAGTTGGCTTAATATGTAATTTGTTTTAAGCTAGAAGCATCAAGTTAAAAAACATTCAATATTTTAACTGCATGAAAAACGAGATAATGTTTAATCATTCATTTTGTAATATTGGAGAACATAAATACGTCATGTGCATCAAGTTGTTAAATGTTCCAGACTTTTACAGAAGTTTCCAAAATATTTCCCGAAGAAATAAAAATAGGTACTCCAAAATCTACCTACCCTGTAAGCTGAGCCGAAAGGGATGTTTTGTTTTTGTTTTTAAACTGTATTTCGAGGATAGTGAAAGGTCTGAAATGCTCGTTTTTTTTTTTAGAATTATTTTAGGACATGAAACGCCCGGTAAAGAGTCTTGAAGCACCCGAAGGTCTCTGCGTTACACCTTTCTATCCGTTCCTCCGCCATCAAATGTCGTGGATATCGCTCAAATCACATAAAGTGTAAACTCTATGTAACGACACTTAACGGACTGAGCATTTTTCGGCGTTATAGAGAGTGGTCGTTTAATGAAGAGAAATAAAATATATAATTTTACTATTCTATAATAATATGTATTTACTAAAATAGTAAACATTTTACTCGCGAACATTAATATTCATACAAATAACAACACTTATTGCGTATAGTCTATTGTTTTATCTTTGTTTTTTTCCATATTGTAGACACGGTAGAGCAGCTAAATCCGAAGAGTCTTCCAACATCACTGATCTTTTCTCCCGCAGATTTATAGTGCCGTATTGTTGTCGTTAAATAGAGTGAGTGTGACGCTATATAGAGTGTATTATTGTATAGAAAACAAGGGAAACCAACCAAAGTCAAGCAATTTCGACGTTTTAAGGAGTTTGTCGTTAAATCGAGTGACGTTATGAAGAGTTTACACTGTAACTGTCCTATGGACGACGAGAAGACTGCGCGCCGACAAGGTGCTGGAGACAGCGACACTTCCCCGGGAACAAAGTAGCGGCGCGACCTTCCCGACAGCCGGCCGCCGTTCTCAAGGCGCGGAAACAACCGACTACAGGCTGGCAGCCCTGGCTGGGGTCCGGACCCATGGCCCACACAAGGGCCCTGGGTCCCTCCAGGGCCCGGGCCCAGCCCCGTTTTTTTTTTTTTTTATCTCAGTGTGTGAAATTCGTGCCTAAAGTAGCACTGATTCAGCACATACTCCCCCGCTTGAATGCGGAGCTTAGGGGAAAGCAAAAAGAAAATAATTTTATAAATTTTATAAACAAAGTTTAGTTTGGACTTATAAATAAAATAGTACCCATAATTGTTATACCCTGTATTTTCAGATTGAATAACATTCTGCAACGAGTGCAGTTAAGAAATAACGATGCAATTATAATGTATCCCGTAACTAAAATTGAGGGGGGGGGGGGGATAGTCTCCAATCCTGGGTCCAGGGCCCGTAATCGAATGTGGGGGCCATGTCCGGACCCCTCCCTTTCCGAGGGGAATAAAAAAAAACACGCGAAAACAGAACTACAATTTAGCCATATAAGGTTACACAGATATCTTGGAAATACTATTATAATGCTTAGTGGGCAACGTACGAGTATGACAGCCCTAACACACAGAAACGTCAGGAATTGGATACATACATATTTAATGCCCGTTTGCACAAGTTTAAGTACGCCTTTCATTGAAACTTGATATGTATGTTTCATGTATTTGTATATGCGTGTATTTAAGCATTGTCTTAACGAAATCAAACGACTTAAATGTCTAAGAACAAAGATAACATTTTTCTCAAGCAAAATCATTACTTAAAAATTATATATGTAAAAGTTGGAGTATTAAAAGTCTACTACACTTGAGATTTCAGTTTGACAAACAATTTTATTTTTGAAATTCCAAAAATTCCATTATAAAGAATACTTACTCATAAAAAAATATTATGGTTATACGGAACCCTCTCTTCACAAAATCCTGCCTACGGCCCGACAGCTTTTATATACGAGTTTGTGTTAACAGAATAGCTGCATCATGTGCTCAAACCTCACGCAATACTCTCTCATTAGAGATGCAAAAGAATGAAAAGAGTTTTCACGTGCAGTAATGGAAGTCCCAAAATTACAAGGTTACATAGATTGAAAATAAATAAAGTTAAGGGCCTTCAAAGATGTGGTGGCTAGACTGAGGCTACACATGTCTACAAGATCATTACAATACGGAGTTAGACTAACACTGTAGTTGGCAGTAGGGGCATACCGCTGGTTCGTCATCCCAATGATCGGAAGAGAGTCGTACAGTCGCTTTAACCTCTCCTGAGACAAGTCTGCCAACTGGTACTCGACATTCTGGCAAGTCCTCAAAGGGCATAGCTAAGGGCCCCGCCTACCTGGGCACACATACGGCGTGCCATTCTGCAGGAAGGGGAAAAAAAAGGTTGTCTGTAAAGTTGGTTTACGGACGATAGTTTAACGTGACAATGTCATAACAAAACATTGATGAAATGATTGCATACTTTTATGAATAAAATAGAATCATTTTTATTTTAATAATAAAAGAATAAATACTTGAAATTATACTAGTATAATCAGATTTTTAAACTGCAAGAATAATTAACCTTTATTGCCGAAATTATTGTTGTAATAAGCAATGAAAACCACATTAACTTTTCACTTCACTTTATAAACAGTCGACGAAACAGTTCACGTGTAGATGACTTGTAATTAATTTTAAAAACTAGCGTTTAGCTATAAAGTTTAAATATAATTATCAACAAGTTTTCATATAAAAATACTGTAATCAAATATCTATCATCAATTATATGAATCACCATAATTTTTTAGTCAATTGTAACATAACCTATAATTACTGCACTCGCCGACAGCGTAACGGAACACAGCGTAACGGAACAATGTGCGCAACGGGACACTTTTTCGTGCGTGCAGCCGGCGTTCATCGATTTATTAGACGTCACGTAAAAAAAAAAACATCGCGATTGAAAAACTGGCCACGATTTCACGGCGCTTTTTCTAAGTTAGCCGGAAAGTGTTTCCCGATCGTAAAATGACGATTATCGGACGATTTCACGCCGATCGGGGAGCCCGACTGCTTCTAGGCTGACGGAACCTGACTTCACGATCGACTCTTTTTCTAACATGGCGGCTTGGAAGCGTGGCGGTAACGGTTACTCATAAGTTGGATGTTCACGTATTCACGGTTTATGCACTAATTAACATTTCGATAATTTCTGTTAAACTACTTGTTTTGGTATATACGATTTATAAAAGTAATGTTTTTCTCGTCTCGTGCATGCAAGTTGTATGTGGCCTACTGGGTTAGGTCAAGTAGTTCTAAGTCAGAGGGAGTAAATTTTGCAAGATCAAATCTCTTCCAATTTTTGTTTTGTTTTATAAATTAAGTAAATTTCATTGTTGTTCAAACAAAAGATTTAAAATTTTCGTAAGGTGTCTAAACTATAAGTTTAAGCTTGTCTTCCCTAGCTTTAGCAGCATATTATATTGTTTAGTGATAGGCCTACTATTGTTGTATATTATATTATAATTAATATTATTAAGACTTAAATATTTAAATATTCTTCCTTAATCTAAAGACTAAATTTTTATTCAAACAAACAAAGAATAAAATAGTTAAAAAGTTTCATTCTGTCATGCGAGATTACCGGACATTGCACTGATAGAGTAAGGGTGTCACAAACTAAACTCTATTGTGTAATGTAACAAAACGCTACCTAAAATTTTACTGTCTATTTTTGTGGAATTAAAATGACTTTGAAGAATAATAAAAATTAAATTTGTTGGAGAACCGAACCCAAAACGATCTCTCAGCAGTATTCTATAACTACATACAAAAAGGCAGAGTAGGCTTGAGAATAGGCCGTGTTCTATTTGAAACTTTTAAAAGCTTATTATTTAAATGTTTCAATATTTCCTATACGAATTTGCCAAGTAGCCATAAAAATGATGTCTTGAATTAACTTTAATGCCATTCAGACACACAAAAATAATAACTAAGTTTGTGTTACATTTAATATAACAAGATTGTCCTTGTGTAAACCGCACAGGAATTTTCGTAAGACAAATACAATTTTCCTCTAACCAAAATGCACATCTATAAATACAAAAAAAAAAAAACCGGCATGCATTGCCCTTGATTTGTGCTAAAGAAGACATGTTTCTTTTATTTGCGACACTGTATTATATATAAAAAAATGCAGTTCGACATTTCTACAGTATCTATGAGTTTTGATGCGTAGACGTCTAAATCAGGAAAATGGAATATATATATATATATATATATATATATATATATATATATATAAAATTCCCCACACTATATGCTTATTATTCATTCTTTAAAACAAACTTAACCATTTTAACGTTTTCATAATTTCATCCGATGTACAGACTTTTTACTTAGGTCACTTTTATTATTAGTATAGTTTGTAAGATTTCCCTGTTAATTTATTATCATAGCTCTCTTGAATTTGCTGCTGGGTCACAGGTTGTCTCGCCAGAAGTTTCCTTACTTTCGAGCTGCAACTGGTCACGCACACCATTGCAATTAATGACTAACACGCGCGTGACTTTCTATCGCTATTTCAGATAGTATATAGCAAGTAGCTGTTAAAACCCCGGGACGGAACACGACGTGCAAGAGAGCTCCAGTGAGGCATGCACAGGAAAAGATAAGCGATAACAAGAAAAAACCAACATGGCGCGCAACAAGGGGTCCCGCGCTGGCGTTTCCCATTCTTATTTTCCTTTTCCGCTCAGTTTTCTGGGACAAATATGGACGTTAATGGGGGGAAAAGGAAGAATTACGCTGTTAGCTCACGGGCCAACAGGCCTAAGAGCCCCAAAGTGCCATGAACAATCAGTCGACTGGGAGATCATCCAGAGCAGCGGTTCCCAAACGGTGGGTCGCGACCCACTAGTGGGTCGTGTGAAGGGTTAAGGTGGGTCGCGACCCGATCCTAGAACTATCAGAAACCATCGAATAAACCATCAGAAAATATAAGCAAAATCGAAACAAATCGGAATTGTGTGCAAACACGTATCTATTGTTAAATAAATAACTGCTTTGCTACAAAGTGCTTATATTTTGTCAAACATTTTCAAATCAGAACACAAATTGTTTATCGATAATCAATCGGTATCTTAAAACAAGCACATATATGTTATATATATATATGCAATATTTTAGTACATTATGTATACATAAAGAAGGGATACAATACAAATAAGATTTTTTACATCACCGATAGACCGTGGAGGTGTTACTTGATGTAAGCTTTTGGACATACGGCATTGCTAAGTACTTTTATGTCTGTAGAAGAAAACTACAAAAAACCCAAAAGACAAAAACACAAAATAAGCAACAAATTGCTGTTGTCAACATGATATAAACACCACATAATATTCCGTAACAGGAATATGGTCAACAAACAAAGAAAAACAAAAAAAAAAATGGACTAAGAGAACGAGAAAAAAAAACCCACAAATGATGACAGTACAAAAATATTGAACCCAACAAAAAAAAATTCAGCACAACAGTTGAAACGAGACAAAAACACGACAAAACGAAAAGACGAAACAAACACAATAGTTTTCCGAAACAGAAACAAGCGACGTTTCGGGAACTGCTATCTGCTCCCGTCCTCAGGCAGAGACGCACATGCATACTTGCCAACTTTTCCAAATAAGAATTAGTAAAACTCTCGAAAATATTAAATTTTAGCGTAAACTCCACGCGGCATTTTTTCATTTAAAAAATAAATGATCCTACAAATGCATATATATTTGTTTTAAATATTAAAAACACCCTATTTCTAAAATAAACCCATAAGACATTTACTAAAACCCACTTAAACAAACTGACAAACACTTTAGGCCTAAACACTGATGTTCACACATTTCATCCAAAAATTGGCATTAAAAGTGTACCTGATTACAATTTTTGCAGTACCATAGGCTTAATTACAATAAGGATTAAGTTATATCCTTTTTTTCAACTATTTGTTAAACATCACCAATATATGTACTAATGTAGACCCTCAGATATTAAAACACATTCAAATTATAGTAAAATTTTTAGAGCACACATAAAAAATATTCTTATGACTAAAACTGTAAAAAAACTTATATTAATTACATGAAATGCAGCAGAGTACTATTGTCACCAGTCAGTTATAAAATAAACTTCAGCACAATCTAGTTCACAAAATGACTCCCTGATTATTACTTATTACTAAGTCCTAGTTATGTGTAACAAAAAACCGAAGACTTTGATGAACTTCCGAAGGAAAAAATAGTCATTACTAAAGGCCTGAACACAATGAAGCAGACCGACAAAAATGTCACTACCAAGTCCCAAACATACTGATAAAACACATACAAAGAACTAATAAAGATAATGTTATGAAGGTTGGGAAAAAAGTCTTAACTACATCTGTTACTTTTTTAAGTACAGTGCTGTTGCTTTCTTAGCCTTCTTTAAAAATTGTTCACTGAACATGTGTTCAAAACACTTGTCTGAATGTTTGCTTTTTATTACAGAAATATTTTCCAGTACTCTGGTTGATAACAAAGACCTAAACTGGGACCTATTCTTTTTCACCAGACTGAACACACGTTCACACTCCGCGTTGCTGTGTGGTATTGTCAACACACCAAACATTACATTGCAAAGTCTGTCGTACTTAGGCTGCCCACAAACATTTTTTGCATGTGATATACTAACCCATTTTTTCACTACAGTGTCATCTTTAGGGACTAACAAATCTATGTTTTCAAGTTGCAGACTGGTAAACTGGCTTTGAAGAGAATCCAAGGCTGATTCTCTGGTTTCGTTCTCATCTACTGGTAGCAAAAATGGAAATAAGTCTACGAAAAACTTGACATCACAAAAACTGGTATTTTCTACATTCTCCACCGATGCTACTCTTGCTTTGCTAATAAGTTCATCTTTAATGGGAAATTTGTTTAAAATGTAATCACAAGAAGCTGCAAAATAACTTCTGACAGACGAGAAAAATAGTTTCTTATCTTTGTCATTCAATGTATTAACAAACTCTGATGTTGCTGTACCAACTATCAACTCACTGTCTTGCCTCTGATTATCAGCATGATGATACTTTATATCAAACAAAGATGAATTTTTAAATGCAACTGGTTTGACAAATCGAAGTAATAAATCTTTATACAAATCACAAATTAATTCTCCCAAAATATGAATCTGTGGATGTGAAGACTGCAAAATGGTGTTAAATTTATCAAATGTGGGAATTACATAAAGTAAAAACAAGCAAAATGCTTTGTTCACAGATGATGATAAAAACATGAACAGTTTTTCTTCACGACTTAAACTGCCACTGGTAATGTTTACGAGAGACTTTTGATTTTCTGATCTAACTGAAGGAAATGTACTTTTACCTTCATTATGTGAAATACCAGTTTTTTTTGGTAATTATCTTATCTTCACTTTCTAAGTGTTTCCTTTTTAGGGAAAAGCCCTGTTGTGAGGATTTAGATGACTTTGAAACTAATGGCTGAACTGAATGATCTGAAGCTGGCTGTTTTGGTATTGTGAATGAACTTATCCCCACAGAACATGATGGTTTCACACATTTTACTTGGTCTTTGAAAAAACTTAACAAAGGGCCCCACTGCTCTACTAATCTTGTCAAACTTTTTCCCAGGGATAACCATCTCGTACAGACATGTTTTAAAATTTTTCTGGTTTCACAACCATGCAAGTTTTGGAATTTTTTAAGGCAATCTTTCCGCTTACCACTCTTTTCAAGGTAATAAAAAATGTCGGTCAAAGCCTCTTCAACATTCAGTGGCAAATTGTCAGTACCCTTCTCGGCAGCTAAATTAATGCGGTGACAAAGGCAACCCATCACAAAAAGGTTTTCTTGTCGATTTTTTAAAACCGCAACTACACCATTTTTCTTACCCATCATAACTGCCGCATTGTCTGCCGAAAAAGCAATCATGTTTTTTAAAGGAATATTGAAACGTTCAAGTTCGTTTATGATTAAATTTTCAATATTTAGTCCGGTAGAATCGCCCTGCAAATCTGGCAGTGAAAGTACAGAAGACACAATGTTTTCAATATTTTTATCAAAATACGTCACAACAATCGGGTACAATTTGGAGTCTGTATCGTTTGTACCATCA
The DNA here is from genome assembly GCF_032445375.1 of Bacillus rossius redtenbacheri. Lineage (NCBI taxonomy): Eukaryota > Metazoa > Arthropoda > Insecta > Phasmatodea > Bacillidae > Bacillus > Bacillus rossius. Next base: position 31,143,266 of record NC_086342.1, on the reverse strand, counting down.
GTTGACAAAGAGAACGGACCTGTTTGCAGATGTTTAACGACGTCGTCCCTTGAATCTTTCGCCATTTCTTCAACAATTGCAGTTGTTTTGGTCCGGCCACACGCATACTTTTGTGCTTCTTCTGATTTCGGAAACATTTTCCGGAATAAAGGGCCCGCGTGGTCTGCTGCACTTAATGGAACGTTGTGTTCAATCAAAAAATACGTAAACAAACACTCGGCACGTGTGACGCTATCTTCGCTTGAACTGTTTGTGAAGAACGTGCTGATTTTTTGGCTGTTTTCGGAATTTTGAACGTTGCCTGCATGCTTATTAGATTTAACATGAAGTAATATGTCACTTCTTCCGCCATGAGAAATACTAATATCGCACCTACACACACTGCAGAATGCATATTTCTGACCTTTGTCCGACTTCAAAATGAACGAGAATTCTTCCGAATAATCTTTACGAAAACACTGCCAATAATGTTTTTTTACGCCACCGCCCATTGCAGATGCTACGCAATCAATCCATGCCAAATAAAAACCACCCGAAACGCTTACGAACAGACGATCAACAATAGACAACACGATATCAAAGACACAACATGGCGGCGTAACCAACCAAAAACGATTCGTAAACGATCAAGCGTTCGATTTATCGATCGACTTGGAACAAAATAGGTCGCAACAATCGATATCAGAAGTGTCAACAAAAACTGGAAAAATTCGTAAAAAATTTATAAGATTCGTAAAATCGTAAAGACGTATGTTTTTCGTAAATTTTACGAAAAAATCGTAAAAGTTGGCAAGTATGCACATGGTATAAGGAGCCCAGGCCGTGTGTTGTGTGGCCCGGACAGCCAGTGGGGCTCTGCGGGTGTCCGAGGAGTCCCAGAGACTGCCCGCCGGGCCGACTGGGCCGGGGGTCGCCGGGAGACTCCTCAGCCTCTCGACACACCTTCATCGACGCCTCCAAGACTGCTCCGTTTCCCTCGCCACACATGGCCACGCCATTTCCCGTCTAAACGCCTCTTTTTTCGAGGGACCATACGCCGGCCCTCATGCGTTTAGGGAGTGCGTGTGAGAAATCAGCGAAGCGCAGGCTCTGATCCAGATGTTATCTGCCTGTAATATCAAGTGCTGGTCAATGACCTTACGTCTTCAATTTGTATTGGCTCGTAATGACGGGAATTTGATAGCTGGAATTTAGATATAATCAACTGCAGTATAATTTCTATGGAAATTTTCTTAAAATAAATTAGAAAAAAACGTCGAAATTTGAGTTCCAGATTGGCGTTAAAGATTCCCCTGGGGAGGTTCATTGCACACCCCTCCTCCCGCACAGTCCAGGTACGCCACTGGCCGCGGCGTGGGAGAAAGTGCTGCTGCGCGCCGCGATAGTAGGTCACAGCCAGACACACAGACACCCACCTCCAGCCGGGCGGCCCGACCGCGACACTGCACTCTGACACGACCCGGGCTCACTCTCCTCTCGGCCGATGCGTTACAAAGGGCTCGTTACTAACGAGACGTATCAATGTAAATACAAACGTAAATGTTCGTAAGTTCAAAATATTAAATCTCAGAAACTTCCTTCGACGATCGCTTTGAAATTTTGACACTCGTTGCATTCGAATACGCGCGTGTTTTTTTTTTGACGTGACTTCTAATAAATCGATGAACGCCGGCTGCACGCACGAAAAAGTGTCCCGTTACGCACATTGTTCCGTTACGCTGTCCCGTTACGCTTATTGTTCCGTTACGCTGTCGACGAGTGCAGTAATAATAGGTTATGTTACAATTGACTAAAAAATTATGGTGATTCATACAATTGATGATAGATATTTGATTACAGTTTATTTATATGAAAACTTGTTCATAGTTATATTTAAACTTTATAGCTAAACGCCAGTTTTTAAAATTAATTACAAGTCATCTACACGTGAACTGTTTCGTCGACTGTTTATAAAGTGAAGAGAAAAGTTAATGTGGTTTTCATTGCTTATTACAACAACAATTTCGGCAATAAAGTTTAATTATTCTTGCATTTTAAAAATCTAATTACTAGTATAATTTCAAGTATTTATTCTTTTATTATTAAAATAAAAATGATTCTATCTTATTCATAAAAGTATGCAATCATTTCATCAATGTTTTGTTATGACGTTGTCACGTTAAACTTTCGTCCGTAAACCGATTATAGAGACAATCAATTTTTTTTTATATATCTACGTCACATCTGTGACAGGAAAAAAAGATAGATAAAAATATAGTTAAAAATATATATATAAATGAATGTGTGTATTCCGTCTCGTTTGGTTATATATATATATATATACACATATATATATATATATACATATACACACACACACACATACATAGAGGGAGATATATAGAGAGGGATATACATATAGAGATGCAGAGACATATAGATGGGAAATAGACATAGATATAAACATAAATACAGAGATAGTGATATATATATATATATATATAGATTTATAAATAGAGAGAGAAATGTAGCGAGATTTATTGCTGAACATAAATAAATAGAGATAAGATAAAGAGATAGTGAGAGATGCTCTGTATGTGTGCCTACTTCAACAAATAAAAAAAAAGTTAAGAGAGGCATAGCAACTCATGCCAGGCATTAGCTAGTAGGTAATACAAATCATGAATAAAAAGAACCTGCGAAGTAGTAAATTGAAAAAAAAAATCGTATTGTTTTTTTTTTTAGATATGTGAACACTACAAAACAAAACACTAAATAAATAGCAGCATCCATATACGAAAAACAACGAACACAGCCAGAAAAAAAACGAGAAGAAATTCATGTCGCAAAAATAAACAGGTTACATAACAACATAACACTGACATATATCAAGCTTGAGAAAAAAAGGCGAAAATATGACTATTCAATACTGTTTAGTCATAAAACTAAAACGATAGTATACCAGTACAGCGACATATTTATATTTAGAGAAAAAAAAACTATCAAAATTCTTTAAAACATTTTAATATGTTTAACTTAAAGACTGTTATAACTAAAGTGACCAGGTTCGTAGCTGAGGCAACGTTGACGAATACAATTTTTTTTTATTAATGAACACCGTACAAAATTTGGTAAGATTATTTCTAGCGCGATTTGAGCGCGATGTCGCTATATGGCACATGTTCTAATACCTGCCTGCCAGGTTTATTTTGGGTCTTACGTGGTTTCCCTAAATCACTGCTGGGAGGGTTTCTTACTTCAGGTCATGACGTCTCTAATGACTTGGCTGACGAGACGACAGGTTAGAAAAAAAAAGGGGGGGGGGGAGTATACTTTACAATAAACAAGAAACACCCAGAACAAACGATACTCACAACGTACTAAAACATTCTGAAAACGAAACGCAGTATTGTGTTGCATAATGATTTTAAACTGCAAGTAAGAGTCCAAACTGCCCGAAAGTAATAGCGATAGTGCAAGAGGACATAAGTCAACTGACGGCCACATGCTAACGCGAATTAACAAGTCAGTGACGGGCCTAAGGGCGGATCGAACCCCCCCCCCCCCCCCCTTTTTTTCAAATAAATCATTTCAACTAAACTAAAGAAATAACAACTGGAGACAACTTCAAGTCTCATCTGACTATTAAAGTATGCCGAATAATGTTTGTAAAAATTTGCACTTTTTTTCCAGTTTTTGCACTATGTGGATTTTTTTAAACTTCAGTACTTTAAAATAAGTCAGATAAAACCATAGTATTCCTAATAACTTGGCGACGTCGAAAATGCGATAAAATAGCCCTTTTGCGGGATTTTCCGAATCCCCATTTCACTGGGATGTATCCCACGCCATCTAAAAACACTTCGGTCACAAAATCCGAAGCTGTGTCCACCCAACACTGCAGCAAGTCAGCGCTTCCTCAGTCAGTCTGAGAACGTATTTCCTTAGAGGAAATTTTGTTGCCGCACTGACAGGTCCATTCTCTGTCGCGAGGCGAACAGTGAACTCTCTGAATGAAAGTACAGGATGTCACCGCGGTAATTGTGATGTCCGCCTCGCCGCAAGCTGGACAATCGTGCGATGCATTCACGAAGCTGGGAGTTGTCGGGAGATGACATGCCGTTTAAGTAGAAGTCGCTTTCCACAACGCCACCGCTGTGTTGTAACACCCAACAACATTGCGGCATTGGTGCTTGACTACACCTTATGATGGCCGATTAGTGCGGATTAGAATCAGGGCCGGTGCAAGGTAAATTGGCGCCCTTGGCGAAAAACCTTAATGCCCCCCCCCCCCCCCCCCCCCCCCCCGGCGGACACACCAAAAAAATGTTTCCTTGCCTCAAAATACATCACGTAAGCCTAAGATTTTGTCAGCAATCAAATGTAAGCAGGCTTGTGTTTTTTTTTTTACTTTTTTACTTATTACAAATCATAAACAGGTCACCGTGGACTTTAAATAATTACTTATATCAATATAAACATTCCAAACTGTTACAAAAATCCATTTTCATCTAGTTTCAATAATCATGAAACATATTATATCAGCTGTTATGTGTCGTGCTGCGCTGCCCCCAGCTACTTGGCGCCCTAGGCGGTTGCCTAGTTCGCCTATATGGACGCGCCGGCCCTGATTAGAATTCCCGTCGCTAAAAACAGACACTACACTCCAGTCCATGTTTCGGGCCATCTACTGGACAAAAAGCGGCTCTACCAAGACCAGTATTCCAAGACACAAAAATAAGGGTTTAGGTGATGAATATGCTACACCTGTACCCCAACCGTATTCCCAGTGCACGATAGGACACGGCCAGTCCCTTTAAGAAACGGATTTTGGTGTCCTATCCATTACAGATAAGTTGCTGAAATTCCGCGCATGCTCAGAGCTCCCTTTTTCGTTGATTTCGTCCAGATAGCTGACCCGCGTCTGGCGCTATAACTTTTATATAGTGACTTTCGTGTACATCGGGAGACATACCACGCGTGTTGGTGTGCCAAATGAAACTGACAGCGAAACTACCCTGGAATACATTTCGTACACGTTAATGGTCGTAATAAATAATAGGAACTTAGAAAGTACATGATCAAATTCAGAAAGGCTGTTCTATTTATGCGCGCTGGTGCTGCTATCTTTGGTACTTGTGCCTTAACAGTTGTATCGATGGTTGCAAAACGTCCGCTAGAATTCTTTAAAACCAGTTTCTAGCATCGCGCAGGGCAACATTTATTAAAACGGTTGCCGATTTGTTTCCTTACTGGGTTCGGTTTGGACAAGTTTTGGAATACGGCCCGCGAGTTATGTTACGGTTTTGTCCTAACAAGGCGGTGCTTATTCGCTACCTCACTCGAACGTCTTGGGTGGTTAGTGTCCATGTGGTAATGCATGTGTGGTCAAACCCTGGATAGGATAGATTCGATGAGTCAAACGATTACACAGATGGTTATTTAATTATTTAGTCTCTCAGTAATCACTGTAACATATGAGTTAATTAATGTTATTGTCTAAAGTTCTGAAGATAAAATTAAGAAACGTTATATTCACAGTACAGTTATCTCAGCACAGACAAAAACTTCGCCATTTCGATCCTCATCTACCATTTGTGCTACCATTTGTGGCGGATGGCTCAAACCAATGTCCAAAAATCCAAAAGGAATATTTATAATATTTTAAAATTAATATTAACAAGATGAGCAGTATTTTAACAAATTTCCTTGTCAAAAATCTGGTCCAAAGCGGTGGTTTAGTATTTTTCAGATTTTTTTTTTCTTTTATCGAAGCCGTTTCATTGTATAGTCAGTCTGCAAATTGGATGATTCGATAGTCTACATAGCTGCTTCGGAAGCGAATTTTAGCGGCGGGTGCGGAAACAACGTGAAACGTAGTCGAAAACGCAATTCTCGTATGTCACACTCGCCATTATTTTAAAGAATCATACTTTAAATTACGTAAAATAAGTTACTAAAATACGTACTATAAGTTTATTCGTAACATAACACATGAATTTGCTCATTTCCAAAGTTAGATGTTACACATCAAAGACGAGTACTGAAAAGACTCGCCAACATTTTTTTATTTTATAGAAGAGTGAAAATGGCTGAAACGCATTTTTCAAAAATAATTTTTAGACATGAAATATCAGGTAGAGATTCTTGAAAGCACTCAAGGAACGTGAAACACGCCGGGACTATTAGTAGCGATAAGTGACGGGCGGAATCCATTCTGCAGACCAAGCAGGCTCCGGAGATAAACGTGGCGAAACTCAATCACTAAAGCCACACGCAGGGCAAACAGACTGATAGGAACGTGCATCACAACTCGGCTCGTGGACACTCGTGGTTCGAGCCTGCGGGCTCTTCTCGGGGTGCTCCCGTTCCGTCGCTGCTGCACTCCCACCCATGTCAGCACAGTAACTACGGACACTGTCGCCGCCGGATGGATCCAGGCACGTCCGGGCCTTAAGAGTGGTATATAGAGAAGCGGCTACTCAGAATCCGGCGCGAGCAGCACAAAATACTTCTAGCCTGGGCGGAGTTTAGCCTTGGAGGAGTGGCCTACTAGGAGCGCGTCCTGGCGAAATGATGTCGGTGGAGGGGATAGACTCGGTTTACCCTCCCTCACTCCATGGTCATTCCCTCCTCATGACGGCGCGGTACGGGTCGGGATGTCTCGACAGCATTGCTGCCTGCCTGCCTGCTTTCCCCGTACGAGCGGAGCGCCGCGCGAGCTAGTGGCTACACACAACGTTTCATTCAACTCAAATGTCAAATAACGCGAAAAGTATGTTTGTCGTAATGGTAGCATTTTTTTACGCGTGTTTAGTAGTTCATAAGTAAAAAAAAAAAAAAAGATAAAATGGATTACTATGTTTTTGCTAAAAACACAAACTTTTACATGAAGTGGGAAAAGTGATATTACATCGTAATTTTCGAAGTCACGTGGATATTAAACGTTACATATCCTCCAAGGAACATGAAATTACCTTATTCTGCAAACAAATCTTGCCGAAGTTAAATATATTTTCCGAATCGATGTTATGTATTTTTTATAACTCGCATCTGTCAATGATAGTTGTAAAAGCTTTTCGAAATACATACATATTATGTACTATTTTTTTAAAAAAAGTGTTCGTGTTTTTATAACATGGAATAATCTCATTTGTAATTGTTTCACTTGTGTCATGGCAATGAGTTATCATGCAGGTAGCATATATTTTATTTGGACGTGGTTTAAAAAGGCACTATACAAAAAATCGTTACATAATTCCACATTATAAAACATGTATTTATTTCACACGTAATTCATACATTTTGTTTCACACCAATATACAATGTTCATTATGTTATAAAAGACAAATAAATTTAAAAAGAGCACTATAAATTAAACCAATGTGGGCACGAGTTACTTCCAAGAAAGACAAATTAAAAAAAAAACTGTACGGTATAATAGACATTTTAAACACAAATATTTTTACATCACAAAAACCTTTTTCAAAACAGTTTGCAGAAAAGTCCAACAATCTTAAAAGTATGTAGATGGCCTTTAGAGAGGTATTTAAGAGAAACAAATGCTTAAATAGAAATAATTTTACAAATCCGATACAGTAAACGACAACAGATTATTTAAACAAGTTTAGTAGAATTACACACAAATTGGTTTTTACGTGTGACGCACAAAAAATGTACATAAGCTTTATATTTTTAACTAGACAGGCATTTATACTATTCGATTTAATGCACACACACTTTTAAAACAACAAAACACAGAATTTAATTCAGCTTACCACTGAAGCAAAATATTTTTATGGTCGCTATTATACATTTATTTCGTTTCTCCTTTTTGTTAGGACTTACCAGACAAGAAGTTTATGCATACCGAACACTCTTTTTATGAAATTCTCTTGTTTCTCATTTAAAAATTTTACAAAATTTCTCAATTGGCTGCCAAATGAATTAATTTCCTTCAAAAGTAACAGTTACGAACACCTCAGTATTTATTCACCTAAACAAGCAATGTCTTCTATAATTTTAAACACCATTGCTCACTTGAGCATTTAACCATTCTGGAAAGCTTAACTCAGCTTTAAAATTTACATTATAGGTAAGACATTTAATTTTTTTACATATCCAAAATAATTACGGTAATGATTCTCTAGGTATCCACTGAACGTGACCACACGGGCTATACTTTCTAATGCACACGTAGGTGCTGGCATACTAAAAATGAAGGTTCATGAAAATGCTTGGCATGGTTAAACGTTCTAGAAACAATGAGCAAGAATAATTTCCAGTATGAAAGGTGATAGTTTATGAAGCAAAGTGAGCAGGCGACTTAGATTGATAAATCAAACAGGTCACTATAAAAATTAGTTTGAATGATTATCCAAGACCAACATTTTCTTGAAAGTTCTGCAAAAGCTTGAAAAATGTTCACGTTTAATGTAATCAGGGTGTAATATTCGGTTTTGTTTTGGACGATCTTCGTTTTCCCATGCATTTTATCTTATGACTTCTGATAGCCTCTGTTATGTGCGGCGGATCCCGAATTTCCATATTTCTTGTGTGTCTAGGATCAACTAATTCCGGAAGAACGCATTGTGTGTAAAATAAAACGAGTTTTGGTTCCATTTTTTTTTTTTTTTTTCCAGAATGTGTCGTCTCTGAAAATTTCCAATAGGTACTTTTAATTTATTTTGGCTCGAAGTCCAGATGCCAAACAAGCAAATATCCCTTCTGGTTATGTGAAGTTGACCCTGGACTTGGTAGAAATATTCAGGATCTTTTTTAAATGAAATGACAGTAGGACTTTCTTCAGAATATTTCAAATACTTTATTTTGCCTTCTCGCATGGCTTCATTTATGTCCATTCCATATGCCGAAGCAGGACACTATTTCTACGAGACGACCTTCGCCAACAAGGCCATCGGGTGTTGCGGCAAGAAATGGGTGTTCTTGGTCAATAAAAAGACCAGCTTTACTTATATTAATTTTTTCCTGGTCTTCTAGCTGTTTGATGACTATTTCTTCGGACTGCCTGCCATGTTGTACTGCTGGAACATTAAGTATGTCATGAGAGTATATTATGGCTCTTACTAGGTTCTAGCAGGTTGTTGTTGGCTTCAAATAGGTTCAAACGTTTTATTACAAAAATTCTAAATCAGCAATAAATGTTTGTTCTAAATACCTTTCTTTCCTGTTGAACACTGCTCATTTCATACGCCATTTTATTAAGTTTTCAACGATGTTGATGTTTTCTATGATGATGGTGTCAGACACTTCCGTGGACCAATGAAAAACACCGGCTTCCGTTTCCAGCAGTTGGATTGGTGGCTGAAGTTTGGCGTACGATTTGGTGACTGTCCTGCAAAGATTAAAACAAAATATATTTGTGACATGTTGAGTATCAAAATTCCAAAAGTAACGAAATTTCCTATTTTGGCTCTCATATTTGAGTACAATTTTATAGTTGTGTGTTCCGCTCAAAATGTTGATGAATTACTCTTTAAAGGTAGTGAAATATTCAGTTAATTCTATAATCCTGCCTATAAACTCTACCACTGTTCGCAAACTAATCAGTAAATGTGGGATATGATGTAAGAGAGTTTTATTGTACACTAATATGACAAGTCTAATTCCAGAATGTAGGTACAGCACGAGATACGGGCATACACATGCATGCACGTACAAACTTGCATACAAAGAAGTAACATTCAAAAAAAAAGGAAAGGCTACGTGGAACAATAATAATTTATGTCATCATATATTTACTGAATGTTTTTTGTTTGCAGGAGAGCCATATTGTATATCGTCCTTTACTAGAAAGCCTACGAGGCAAAAATTTTTCGCACTCAATATTTTTTATAAGGAAACATGGACAATCACCCAATGACGCACTTGAATATTGCAACATACAGCAGTCAGGATTCCTGGCGTTTTTCCAGCTAGCGGCTACCACAAGTAACACAATAATTTGTTGATAGTCGAACGCATTTGTAAACTGAGACACGCTCAAACAAGGGAAATGAGGTGGGGGATGAAGAAACTGTCTTTTGGAACCGAACACAGTGAGTTATCAATAGCTTGCCTTCCATTCTCGCAATTATTCCCCCACCCTCATAACTTCACCCATACTGATTAATTTAATTATCTTTCGGCTTGTTTTATAATAGCACTAGTATTTTTCACGTCACATGGACTTTTCTTGGACTGAATAAATGCCCTATTAGTTCACTTTTTAAAATTACTAATTGAAATTGATAATCGATGACGTATGTATGGTCGTCAAGCCATAATAACTTCCTATGACTTGCATACAACAGTAATACCGAGTATCTAACTTTTCTTTAATCTGTCCGTAACACTAGGCCTATATATATATTTTTCCAAGAACAAATCCATAGAAGTTCAATTACTGAACTGAAAATTATTTATATGAAAAATTTAAGCCTTTCATTAGACTCTGAACGTAATAAAATGCTAATTATAAATGTTATCGTTAAATACAGTTCGCAGTTTGTGTAGTATAAAACACTGGCTACTTACTCCTCATCAGGATTCAGAACCATATTTTCATTCCCTGCGTTGCTTGATCCTGGTAAAGAAAAATGAGCCGTCAAGTTAGCTGTTTGGGGATCAGTTATTGTGCTGTTGACTTCCTCTTGAACTGCACCATATTCTTCAACTCTTCGGATTTTTCTAAAAAATTAAATGCATTGTACAAACTAAGTTGTAAAATATGTTTCTTAAAATAGTTTTTAGCCGGTTTTGGAATTCTCCGGTGTTCTTTTACATTGATAAAAGAAAAATTAATATCGGTATCGCTATATCTTACCTTTGTTTCTGGTACTCAATCAGATCCGTTGGTCTTCTTTTCTTCCGTTTCGCACTTAAATAAAGTCGCCGTAACTTACCGATTAATTTGTCTTGCTTTTTTTCCATGCGTACCGACTAACAGATAATTGCGTCTTTTTTATATTATGCGAAAGCTCACAAACAGCATTAACGAACCATTGAACGAATCAGCAGACTTAAAAATCTTTTACAATGTAGTTTGCTACCGAGTGAAGATTCTTTTCAAGCTACTCGCCAAGGAAATCGTCTGTCCCATGATAGTCCAGGAAAGATATGAAAAAAACATGGACAAATTGCAAGAAAAGGTTTTTTTTACATCAAAATTCGCAGAAAAATTCGTAGAATAACATATCCAAAATCCACCGAAATCCACTTTCTTTTGGTAACTTTTTTCCGGGTTTTGTCCCGGAAAAAACACGAAATAAAATAATAACTCAAAAACGGTGCATGTGACGACAAAACCTGTAGAGGCAAAAATTAAAGAAGATTAACTTTTCCATAACATATCCAAAGTTCAAGAAAATCAGCTTATAAATTCTGCTTCGTTTTCCGGGATTAGTCCCGGAAAAAATATTAAAAATGAAATAAATCGCAAATTGTGCACTTTGCAGCATAATGGTTTAGGAAAAAGATAAAGTAAACAATGTTTATCATAATATATGAGAATTTAACACAGATCAACATTTAATTTTTTTTTGTTTTTCAGGAAATGTCCCGGTAAAAAGTTATCGAAAGCAAAAAAAAACGGAAATCGTGCACTGTACTTCAAAATAAATCGTGAATTAAATTATGGGCAAAAAAATTGCATTATATAATTGACCTTTATCAAATTGTGCTTAAAATTTGTGTACTATTGTCCTGGCTGGTATATGTAGTTACTATTTATACGATTGAATTCCCATTCCCTTGTACTGAGTGATTTTATGTATCCATGTGTTATAACTCTGCAAACGATAAAATATATAAAATTAAATTAAATATGTCATTGACGGAGGATATTTACTTCATCAGTTACCTTGGCCCCATACTGCAACATACAACGAGATCGCTCAGCTGTACGTGAGTTTCATCTTGAAAAATTATGGATTAGCAACTACTGTATTTGATGGATATGGGAAAACTCACAGTACTAAAGACACAGCACATATGAGAAGAACAAGAGGTAATGCATCACCCGTAGTTGAATTCACAGGAGAAATGCATCTATCACTCCGTAAAGATATGTTTCTTTTGAACGAGCGAAATAAAGGACAATTTGTAAGGTTATTAGCAATACATTTACGCGAAGCAGAATGTCCTGTTGTTGAAGCACCAGGTGATGCAGATATTTACATTGTCCAAGAAGCTTTAAAATGTGCAAAATAACAGTTGACAATAGTTATAGGAACAGACACAGATTTACTTGTCCTTTTACTCTACTACTTTGGCTCACAAACACATAACTGTTTGTGTTTAAAAAGTGAACAAAGGCAGAAGAAAACATATCACATTAAGGAGCTAAAGCTGAAGCTCGGTGATGAAATTTGTAGTAATATTCTTTTCTGTCATGCATTCATGGGATTTGACACATCACACATCTATGGTATAGGAAAGGGGAAAACATTGGATCTGCTCCAGAATGACAGTGCCTTCAGGCAACTTGCGAAAGTATTTCAGATAGTATTCCCAGTGTGTCAAAAGAAGACACTGTAAAATCGGCAGAACAGCTGTAGTACGCCTGTACAATGGGTCAAGAAGTGACACACTCGACACTTTGCGTTGTAAAGTGTTTAGTGAGAATGCAGCTACTAGTTCCAAATGTGTACAACCAGAACAATTACCTCCAACTAGTGCTTCAGCTCGTTTCCATTTCTTAAGGGTTTTCTATCAGATACAAGAATGGAAGGGAATTAAGATGAATCCAGAAGAATGGGGATGGAGAAAATGTGGCTACCTTCTCTTGCCAATTTCGACAGACAAGCCAACAGTTCCGGAATGCCTTTTTAAGGTAATCAGGTGCACTTGCAAGGAAGATGGTTGCGGTGCATCCAACTACAGTTCTAGGAAACACGGCATCTCATGTTCTTCGGCTTGTGGAAACTGTCATGGATCAACCTGTAAAAACCGTGAATTACCTCCCGAGGACTGCAATTACTGTGACGGCTTTTTAAGGTAGGGTGTTCCTACATATCCATGCAAATTAGCCAGTTTTCTTAACCAAATACACAGATATTTAATGCTGTGACCTTTTAATATACCATTTTGTTCAGAAAAATATAATCTTTTCCAATATAGTTACACATTTTCATTTTTCTCATCGAATAACTAGAAATTCGTCAATGAATTGCTTGTTTTTACCATTTTTTTAAATACATTTTGCGTCACGATTTCCAAAATATAAAACTATATTGGAAAAACTGCATTACTTTTCTCGTCAGATTAATACTCTGGAAGCTGTAGCTATCATAATTCTCGAGAAAATAGGCTAGTAGTGGACGCATGTATAACTGGTTTTAAAAAGGGGTATATACCACTCTTAAACAGGATGATTCTGTTAAATAACATTTCGAGCTTATATGTAGGTAATTGTCCGAATTGTTGGATCAGTTTGTTAACATTAATAGAAATATAAAATCACGTTAATGTTTGTTTAGGTAACCTATATTTTAAATTAAAGTACTTATGTATGTTACCTAATGCATGTTTATTCAGTATTGTGTGTTAGAGTGCATCCCAATGTGTGTATATTTTTCTATTTCTTCTCGATACAGGTCACTGGAAATCTTGTGTAAATTTAATTGTATGGTATGTTTTGTGAGAATGGACGTGTCGAATTTTTCTTTCAAACGATAAGCAGTTGAAATGAGTCTGATTTTGTTTTCTGGAATATAATTTTGGTAGATTTCAAAAACGTTTTAACACATCACTAACTGAAAAAAGGAATATAATTTAAGTGACTTTAAATATATATTATGGAAAATGAATATAGTTCGGATCTGACAATTTGACATGGGATACAATGCTTTCTGTTATTTTGCCTACATATTCAATACTTTTTCCGTGGCCGATCACAAAATAAAATCTATTTACCAGATTTCAGTGAATTTAGGATCTGGTAAAGGAAATCTTGTGTGCTTCTGTTTGTCCCACCGAAACTTTTTCAATACGATGTTCCGTTTTCGTTTTATTGAATTTTTAAAGATTTTCCAGGACGAGTCACAAAAAAAACTATACATATAAAAATATATACATTTATATATATGAGCAGATTTTGGTGAAATTAAATTATATTTAACACAAAAAAAAGTCTTTAATTTTAGTCACGACTTTCTTTGACGTACGATACGTTTTCGATTTGTCCTTTTTTTTCCAGGAAATTTTCTGGAAAACCAAAAACCTATTTTGTGTTGATTTTTGTTAATTTGTAATATATTATGAAAATCGTTGTGTACTTTAACTTTGTCCTGAAACATTTTGCTGTAAAATGCGCTATTTTCAATTTATTTCAATATTTTAGGTTTTTCCGTGACGAATTCCAGAAAACAAAATAGTAGTTATTAGTGTATTTTTGTAAATTTTTTGTATGTTATGGTAAATTTGGCTCTCTTTAATTTTAGTGTCTCTACCTTTCTTCGTAGAACGCACCGTTTTCCAGTTATTAATTTATTCCGCATTTTTCCGGGACAAATCCCGGAAAAAACGTTACCAAAATAAAGTGGATTTCGGTGGATTTTGGATATGTTATTCTACAAATTTTTCTGCAAATTTTGATATAATAAAACCTTTTCTTGCAATTTTTCCGTAAATCGACCCCTTTTTCTCATAAAATGCCTGGACTATGAATCCTTCAGAGAAACGGTGTTGCTGTGTAGCGGGAGGAGGTTGAAGGGAGGAGGGAGGTTTATCACCGTTACAGATCAGCACTTCCCCTACAGCGGGCGACGTTGAGGCGTGTCAGTGTCATCCCCACCCTGCTCGTCTTCCCGGAGCTTGGCGTCAACTTTCACGTTGAGCAGCACAAGGCAGACACTAAAAATGCCAAATTAGCCAGTTTTCCTAACCAAATAAACTGATATTTAATGCGGTGACCTTATACTTTTAATATACCATTTTGTTCAGAAAAATATAATCTTTTCCAATATAGATTCAAATTTTAATTTTTCTCATCGAATAACTAGAAATTCGTCAACGAATTGCTTGTTTTTACCATTTTTTTAAATATATTTTGCGTCACGATTTTCAAAATATAAAACTATATTGGAAAAACTGCATTACTTTTCTCGTCAGATTAATAATCTGGAAGCTGTAGCTATCATAATTCTCGAGAAAATAGGCTAGTAGTGGACGCATGTATAACTGGTTTTAAAAAGGGGTATATACCACTCTTAATACGGCAGGTCGGAGGGTAGTCCGAGGAGACGAGGTCATCCATCCATTGGAGTGACTCTGAAGAGTGGCGGTCGGTTAGCTTATGCCGTGTAGACACCAAGTTGGTAGTATTACGGGAAGATTCCATGAAAGAAAGGTATCCCGTTGAGGTTTCCTCTAGGCCCAGGATTCTGATTGGGCAGGACTCGTACTTGGTAGTGGTGTTCCGATCGCTTGGAGCAGACTCCAAGGGTTCCCTAGCCCTATATGCGGAGTCGACGTGGTGAGCGACGACACAGCTGGCAGAGGTTGGATAGGCCTCCACCGGACCACGGGTTCACTGGGTGTTTTGAGGGGTCCCAGTGTGATGTAGGCGCCAGCAGTGCTGACAAAGTCTGAGAGCTAAGGACACAGCCAACTGTCTGGTTAGCTGAGTGAGGCAGAGGGGCTAAGGCGGTGACTATGTTGGGTAGCCATAGCCTGGTCATGGATGAAGCTCTAACACCTTCCTGTTCAAAAGGGGGGAATAATCCCTTGACATCTTTATCTGAATATTACTTGTTCTGGAATGTTTAAATACGGATCTGTAGGCTGACTGCAAAACTACCCTATAAGGGTGCAGACTTGGGAGGGGAGGTAGAGGATAAGCCGGCCTTCGGGTTGGAAAATACTGATCAGTGCGTCAAATGTATTAAAATTTATTGGGCACTAACCCTACATTCAGGGTTGGCCAAAACCCGGATTAAAAAAAACTTTTTTAATAAAACCTAATTTATCGACATTACCAAAGGTTTTTCTTTAAAAAAAGGGCATGTGGTAGGTTTTTAAAAATAATTTTTTAAACAATAAACTTGTTAATATTAAGCCTATAGGAAACCTTATGTTTAGTTGTCTACACTAAGTAATATTTATCCATTACCCATATAAATTTCTACAGGGTTAGTAATAATAAGCTGAAATCAGCCTGTGGTTTTGTACTTCAGTGTGCACTTTTAATGTGCATGCGTACTTTAAATGTGTTATTCATATTAATACTGAGAGAAAAAAAACACAAGTGGGTCATAGACTGGGTTTATACGACAGTTTTATTGAGAAGGGGGGGGGGGGGGACCAAAACCACCAGGTCGGGTACATGGCTGCCAATACTGCCTATATCTTCTGTAATTATCCACATGTCCACGAGACGTTGAAAGCCACTTAATTAATTCCCTACTGTAACCCTCCTAATGATACGCACTCGTAACTCGCTCACCACGTACAGAGCCAAGTAGGTCGGAAACACGTGCATGGTTCGTATCAGAATGATAACCCGAACACATTTCCCACGGTGACAATAGGGGCGTGTCAAAGCGATGCAGTTTGTCACCAACTCCAATATTCCTAAAAGTTTTTGCACTACGCACATCAATACAGCCCATCCAAAATATTTATAAAAAAAAAACCTCCCTTTGAATACAGTTTTAAATCAATCATGGAAAAAAATATTTTCACAATCTTACAAATTGGGAAAATGTATAAATTCTTAAAACTCTTTAAATGATTTATCAGTTATAATCTATATGGAGTCTTTCGATTTATTAGCAAATTTGACTGGTGTAATGCACACAATTGAAGCAACTGCCTAAAAATAAAATAAAGTTCATATGTAGACTGAATGAATAGGACACAATAATATTGAACAGTAACTTGAAATAAGTAATGCAACACCAATACCGGAATCACTAAGCAGCTTTGTGAAATTTTAATTTCGTTTTTTATGTTAGAAATCTGAAATTTAGAAAGAGCAAAAGTTTTCTTTGATAACATTACCTCCAAAACAAGCCCCCCCCCCCCCCCCCATATCTCGGGGCCTCGAGGGAAAAATAATCAACGAATACAATTTACAAAAAGCACGGAAAAACAGTGTCCTATGATGTGAAGAACATTCAAAACCAACACAATTTTTTTTGTGTCTTATAAACTTGATTTTACTAGCATTTCCAACACACGTGACTTGACAATGAGGCAAAGACAGACAATTCCAGGCATACAGGCGGTTACAGAATAGAAATATCGCATACTTTGACATTCGTCACACCAAACTCCAGAAATAACCGCTCCACTATAGGATGAACGCAAATCCAGAGAAGTTTTTAAGATAATATATACAAACAAATTAGAAATGTAAATACGAGGCGTGTTTTTAAGTAAGTGCTGTTTTGAAATAAAAAAGTATACTTTTCTTAATTATATATTTACATGAAAGCCTGTACCTCAATCTACTTTTCTACAATATTTCCACCAATATTATGGCACTTAAAATATTGTACAATCAGCTTTTCAATCCCATCCTCATAGAAGTCTGCCGCCTGATTTAAAGACCACTGCAGCACATCAGGTGGCGAAATCGTAAAACGCCTGTTCTCTATCACTTGTTCGTCAACTTTCTGCAACAAATCTTCAGTAATGACAATGTCGCCCACTTCGTTCCACATAATGAACATTCGTGCGGCCATCTTTATGAGGTCAAACACGTTTTCGTACCATTCCATAGGTAATAATGTTTTCTCCATACATTTCACTAATATGATCTGACTTTAGCACAAAGAAAACGAATCACAGCGCGTATTTCACAGTCGGCAGGATTCTCAATCGGCGGAGGCATTTTAAATACTCACAAATAAAAGTACACACGTTCAAAAGTTTCCGTAATGGCTTCTGTGGCTTGCCAACAGGTGTACGTACAGTCAGCATGCGCGGAATGCCGACCGCAGCGCTGCAGCGGTCGAGTTTCAAAACGGTACTTAAAAAAAAACCGCTCGTAATTAAAAAGCAAAAG
Organism: Bacillus rossius redtenbacheri; assembly: GCF_032445375.1. NCBI lineage: Eukaryota > Metazoa > Arthropoda > Insecta > Phasmatodea > Bacillidae > Bacillus > Bacillus rossius. The sequence goes on along the minus strand of NC_086342.1, from coordinate 31,125,277 downwards.
GTAAAAAATTAATCAGAAATGAACATTTTTCTGGCGTTTAGATAGTGAGTCATGAACGATAGGTACTGTCATCTAGTTGGATTTCGCAGACCACTCCCACGGTGTTTTAAAATATGTATATCGATTCCCCTCACTAGTCGAACTGACAACAAACAGGATCGACCCTCAACTTGCGTGGTATGGTTCGTAGCTCCAGACACGGCAAATACTACGACATGGCAGCTACTGCAAAAAAAAAAAAAAAAACCCCCGTTTTATGATTTCGCTTGCAAGAAAACCAACCGGTGTCTCAATACGCAGCGAAATGATTTCCTCGAGTCCTGCCACTGCTGCCAACTACAGCGTGTCTGCAGGTGCAGTTTCTCTTTCTGATGCACGATTTATGCCATTAGCGCGGTCTATGTTTCGGTGTGCTCTGTTGCCAGACACACGCCAGAGAGCACAAAAGTTTTAGACACAACTTTATAATGCAATGAAATTTTTTTTTAAATTTATATGAAACATTGTATTTTGTAAAGGTAAATTTGGAAAGAGCATTTAGGAAATACATTTTCTTGTATTTCATTAAGGGCATCTCATATTCAATTTTTACTTCTGAGAAGACATAACAAAGAAGCCACATTGGATAAAACAGTTTTTGTCAACAAATTGTTTTATTTCCATATAATTATATTTTTCTCTCTCACTTCAAGAATGAGCGAGAGAAGGAAAATTAACTCTCGCACGTTTACAAAAGTGGAAACGTCTGTGAAAAAACATGTTTTAGCCTTTTTCACTGTCCAAAAAATTCACAAAGACGAAGTCACGAAATGATACTTGAAGAGACAAGTTCAGTGGCTCTTGAATGCTTTCTCGAAATCAAGATACTTTCCAGAAATCTTTGAGCGGTTTGTAAATGGCGCTCTGCACGCTATTTGGCGGCCTAGCCAGGTGGCCAACTTAATGGGGCGATTACGTCGGGCGACCTCACTAGCTACTCGTCGGCGAGAAAGGTTCGTGCGTGAGTGTGTGATTCTCCTACTCGGCCAAGTGGCCAATACACAGGCCGATTAAAACTTGTTTGTTCGCTTACAATCAAGGTGTCGCGTGAGGTGTGTTACCAAATCCGTCCAACAGGTTTATAGACATCAACGGACAAACACAATGCAAATTGCAAGCGAGCTCCGTTGAAGCGATGAGAGTTTCGAGTAAGCTAGTACATGAGTACTTAATCAGGATGTCCAGGAAAACCAACAAACAGAATTCCCTGACTTTTCCAGGTCTTTTCACCATTTTTCGCTGACCATATAAAACCAACAATATGCACTTCTGCACATCTTCGTAAGAACTTGTCATAGTCACTGCACACCAACAGATTCTTCAATGTCGTGACAAAATCGTTCACACAGTTAAAAACAGCCAGGGAATTATGCACGAAGTGGAGTTAGTTCCTTATATCACACTCAGAAACAACGCCACAGGTGGGATACAGCCTCATATACCATAAAATAAAACTCTGCTAAAAAAATACTTAGCACACCAGCACTGTAACAAAAGACATAACGAGAATACAATATGCATGGCACAGTCTAGAAGTTAGCAATACAATATGACCTTTATTTAAATACCCTGGACTAATATATTTGCCTGACTATTCTTTGATTTTCTACGATGACTATTCCAGGTTTTCCCTTTTTCTTTTGATTCTGGAAACCCTGCTAATATATTTGTCCAATGTAATCGCCTCTAGTACTGCGTTTGACGATGGGTGGTGTCATAGGCGTGCGCAGGACTTCAGTATTGGTGGTGCCAGATTACACAACAGCCCTGTCATTCAAGGACCCCGAGCCTAAAGCGGGGGGTCTGGGGGTCCTCCCCCGGAAAAATTTGGATTTGAAAGCGCAAAATGGTGCTATTTAAGGTGTTTCTGAACAAAAACATTAAATACACAGATGTAAAAATTTTAACATTTTTTATGACAAATTATGGCTTTGAACATTATAATCACCAGGAAAACTACTAAACTATTTGTAAAGGCAGGAAAGCCAGTAAATAAACAAGATGGCTGAACGGCCTAGTGAAGTACTACTGATCTGTGTTATTTCCTTTCCTAGCATAAGATAACAGTACATGGTGGCAGCGGTAGTTCTTCGGCCCTAAAGACGAGTAAGGAACACGTCGTTGTAGCAACCAGAATCGTGGAGAACACTTAAAGAATGGAAAGAGAAGGGGGAGACCAGCAGGCTGGGCGAACGCCTAACCTCCATCCACCCCCAGCGTTGGATTTTGCAGTGCCTGCGGTGTGGGAAGCTTGGGAGAGAAGATTTTCTAGATACATGTCGGTGGCAGGCCATAGTCAAAAAAAGGATGACGAAAAAATTGATCTGTTGCTTTACATCATTGGTGACCGAGCAGAGGAAATATGGGCGCAGTTCCAACCTCAACCTACAACATATGATCAGGTGTTGAAGGCATTTAAAATGTATTTTAATCCCAGGAGAAACATTATCTTTGAGCGTTTTCAGTTCAATTCGAGGTCACAAATGCCAGGAGAGACAGTAGCAGATTTCATCACCGCATTACACAAGTTGGCAGACAATTGTAACTATGGCCAGTTGAAACCAGAATTAATAAGGGACAGAATAGTCGTGGGTATGGCGGATACCAAAACAAGTGAGCAGTTACAGCTGAGGCTAGATTTAACACTGGAGCAAGCGATTCTAGCAGCAAAGCAAGCGGAACTGCAGAGTAGCCATTCTGCGGTGTTATACAAGGAACAGCAGAATCGTCGTGGGGAGGTTCACCGAGTTCAAGTGGACAATAGACATCGCCAAGAGGACAATAGACATCAACAGCCCATTTTCTTTAAGCATCAGTCAACAGCCAGGGGTGAGATCCGGCCCTCAGGTCAGTGCCAGTTTTGCGGTTTGAAAGACCACGAGCGTTCTAAGTGTCCAGCAAGAAATGTCAAGTGCTTTAAGTGTGATAAAGGCGGTCACTGGGCGGTGGTATGTAAAGCAAGCAAGCCAGGTGGCAGTTCTCAAGTGCGTCTGGTGTCAGAAACAGGCACAGTACCGGAAATGGAGAAAGAATGTTTCTTGGGTAGTTTAGTACTTGGGTCTGGGGGCACCAACAAGTGGACTGCCTCGGTTAGCATCACTAATTTTGAGTCCACAGTAAATTCCTAATTGACACGGGGGCAGACATAACCTGTGTTCCTCCAGAAACAGTTCCAGAAGAGTTCAGAAAACGGTTGAAACAGTGCACGAAAACTCTTTCAGGACCGGATGGCAGTATGTTGTCGGTTCTGGGGTGGTTGGTTCTGGAACTACAATGTAGCAGTAAAAAATGTATGTCAGAGGTTTACGTAATAGAGGGGTTAAAAACACCTATCTTAGGAAGAAGGTCTTTGATAAGTCTTGAAATTGTTCAGTTCACGGGTGAGCAATGCATGTTATCACAAATATCGGCACCCGATAAAGCAGTATACACTGAAGTACAGGTGTCTAGTGAGTTTCCAGGAGTGATCAAGGGACTAGGGAAAATGAAGGGGGAAGTGAAGTTAGCAGTAAAAAGAATGCTCAACCTTTTGTACAGTCACTACCAAGGGTGGTGGCTTTGCCCCTATTTGATAAACTCAAAAAGGAGCTGGACAGACTGATTAAATTAGACATCATAGAACAAGTAACTGAGCCAACTGATTGGGTGGCTCCTATTGTGGTTGTTCCCAAGGGTGACTCAGTGCGCATTTGTGGTGATTATTCAGAATTAAATAAATATGTCAGTCGTCCTCATTTTCCAATAACAGGGGTAGAAATCAAGCTAGCACAACTCAAAGGGGCAAGGTTTTTCTCAAAAATTGATTGCAACTCCGGGTTCTACCAAATGGCGCTAGACAAAGAAAGTCAGCCTTTAACAACTTTCATCACGCCATTCGGAAGGTATATGTTCAAGAGGCTCCCATTCGGGCACCGGAAAACTTTTCTCTAAAAATTGCTCAGGTGTTAGAGGGTATAGCTGGGGTGGTCTTTCACATGGATGACATATTGGTATTCGCGGCAACTATAACGGAACACGATAACATTTTGAGACAGGTTTTGGGGAGGCTGGAGACAGAAGGAATCACGCTAAATACCAGCAAGAGTTATTTCGGGGTCACTAAGGTAAAGTATTTAGGATTTTCGTTGTCGGCGGAGGGTATTCAAATAGACTCTGAAAGAGTTGAGGGTATAAGTAACTTCCCTCAACCTACTACAAAGAACGAAATTCAGCAGTTTTTAGGGCTAGTAAATTTTTCAGCGCAGTTTCTTTCAAACAAATCGCAGGTGTTAGAGCCATTGTTCGTACTTCTAAAAAAAGATGTGGATTTTGTGTGGGAAGAAGCCCAGAAAAAGTCATTTAGCAAAATCAAGCAAATGCTTTCCAATGCACCCACCTTGGCCTTTTTTAATCCCAATATGCAGATCATCTTGAGCGCAGATGCCAGCTCTTTTGGGCTGGGGTGCTGTGTTCTTCAGCAATCGGGAGATTTACGCCAGGTTATAGCGTATGGTTCGCATACACTCACAGCAACAGAAAAACGGTACTCGCAGATAGAAAAGGAGGCTCTAGCATTGACTTGGGGGGCAGAAAAGTTCAGGCAGTACCTGACAGGCATACCCATTATTTTGGAAACTGAGCACAAGCCGTTATTACAAATCTTGCATACGAAACCCTTAGATGAGTTGTCACTTAGATTGCAGCGTTTTCGGATCCGCTTAATGCGGTATGACTACACAGTCCAGTATGTGCCAGGAAAAAATTTAGTGGTAGCTGACTCCTTATCCCGTAATCCGGGGAATTCATCCCAGAGGGAACATGAGCAAGAACTGACACAGGAGGTAGAGGCTTTTGTAAGGTACATGATAGAGGTGTGTCCGGTAAAGGACGAATTTTTGCAGGTTATCAGACAAGAACAGGGACGGGATCCCACCTGTAGAAAACTACGGCAATATGCTGAGACAGGATGGCCGGAGAAGAGGGAAGTATCGGAAGAAATGGGGTCATATTATCAGTTCAGGCACGAGATTACAGTAGAAGAGGAGTTATTAGTGAAAGGTACCCGTCTGGTTATACCACTCCCTCTTCAGCAGAAATGTTTACAATTCATACATGCAGGACATCAGGGAATAACAAAATGTCGGGAAAGGGCCAAAATGTCGGTGTGGTGGATAGGATTGTCCACGCAGCTAGAGGAACTGATAAGAAGTTGCCCTAGATGCATAGAGGAAAGGGTGAACCAAAGGGAACCATTATTGCAGGAGCAGTTTCCATCCAGGGCATGGGAGAAAGTGGGGATTGACTTCTTTAAGCAGCAGCGATGGTACATGATAGTTACTGACTACTACTCGCGTTACTTTGAAATCATACCTATGTCTTCATTGGGGGATGAATTGGTCATCAAGAGTCTCGCGGAAGTCTTTGCAAGGTTTGGTATCCCGAACGTCGTTAGAGCGGACAGTGGATCACAGTTTCTCTCAGAGAAATTCAGAAAATTCAGCTCCTCATATAACTTTAGTATCATCACATCATCTCCACACTATCACCAGTCTAAGGGGGAAGTGGAGTCGGCGGTGAAAGTGGCCAAGCAATTAATAAAGAAGAATGAGGATCTTACTTTGGCACTGTTGGCGTACCGTACAACGCCGTTAGCTAATGGATTCAGCCCAGGCGAATTACTCATGGGATGGCGCTTGCGATCTACCCTTCCGATGATGCCATCTAAGCTATCTAGGCAGATCAACCATGAGCAGGTGGTACAGAAGGAAAAACAGAGACAAATCCAACAGGCGGACAGTTATAACCACAGGCACAAGGCTAGAAAATTACCGGACCTAGTAGTAGGAGAGAGAGTTTGGGTTTCGGATCGCAGAGAGTATGGGGAAATTGAAGCAGTGGGGCAGGAACCCAGGTCTTACATAGTGAAATTAGGCCAGCGAAAGTATAGGCGAAACAGAAGGTTTTTAGTGCCAGCACCATTCCCAGGGAAAATTACACAGGCAGAGAAGGGACGAGAAGGGGGGTCGAACATAGAGTTCAAGGAAAATCAGGGGCCGAACATAGAGTTCAAGGAAAATCATAGGGAAGTAGTACAAGAGCAAGAGGGACGAGAAGGGGGGTCGAACATAGAGTTCAAGGAAAATCATAGGGACGTAGTACAAGAGCAAGATAAATCCAGCAGGAGGGACGAAAGGGAAGGAGAAGAGGAGTTTAGAGGATTTGGGGAGGAGGACTTGCAGGGGCTACAGGGTGAGAAATATGGGCCACCCAGAAATTCACAGAATCATGCAAGGGGGTTAATAGAGGATAATTCTGGAGGGATAGAGTTAAGGGAGACGGATGCAAGGACATCAAAAAGACAGAGGAAGCCACCCAGTTGGTTGAGTAATTTTCATTGGAAAGGAGAGAACAGTCTGGACAGCTAAGTAATGTATCAGGTTAAAGCTAAGTAATGTATCAGGTTAATATGTATCAGGTTAATTGTAAAGAGTATTGTGTCATATAAGGGACTGCTTGAGAGGAAGGATGTAAAGGCGGGAAAGCCAGTAAATAAACAAGATGGCTGAACGGCCTAGTGAAGTACTACTGATCTGTGTTATTTCCTTTCCTAGCATAAGATAACAGTACACTATTTACTGTTTTAAGCTTTGTTGAGCCATAAAGTAAATTGCAATTGCACAAATTGTTTGCACGGAATTCATGCTGGTGGCTTTGAAAAACTGTACTTACATGTTTTCTGAAGACGCCAAATAAATGCTAGAAAAAACATTCTCAAATGTTAAGTTTTAAAATCAACAAATCAAGGGATTTTTTGTAACATACCTTAAATATGTAAAATATTAAATAATAAAAATACACAAATAAGAGTGGGCAAAAGTTTTAACTTTTGGAATACAACAAAAATGTTTTTTCGGCGACTGCATATAAGTCATTGAGTAAGCCTATCCTTTTAACTAACTAAACTCTCTCTCTCTTTTTAAATAAACCCTGGCGGACGGCGGCTATTATTCCGTGCGCCTGCCGAGTGGAGTGAACAGTGGACGAGCGCGCATTCTATGTAATTCGAGGAGAACTATGAGAAGTATTTACATTTCAGAAGTTTCGTAGCCGCGGCCAGCGTGTACAACACAAGTAATTGCAACTGGCTTGTTTCCGTGTGTATAGTTGGTTTGATTAGTAATTGATATACTGATAGTGTTATGAGCACATATCTGTAACTCGACACAATTAGAAAACATTTTTTTTTGGAAATAATACGGATTTTTGTAAGTATGTATTATTTCTGCTTGTAAAAAACAAAATAACGTTAACCCTAATGGTGGTGCCAAGGCACCTGTGGCACCTACCGTGCGCACGCCTATGGGTGGTGTATCACAACTCCTCCTTGATGTAATATCAGAGCAGAGAGCGAGTCAAACAGTTAGACGTATTGGGTACATGCCATCACAGTTTCAGCTAACATTATGATACAATATTCCCAAACAGTCGTCTAGCTATTATTGTAAAACTGTTTTCAAAATTTGTGTGTGAAAACATACGTAATTGCGTGGGATACAAACGTTGTGATGTATTGGAATCCGGGTTTTGGAAAACCACCACACACCTAAAATTTGCGAGTGAAAATTGCAAAGACAGCTAGGCAACACACATCTTCATAGTTGCGAGAAAAAAAAATCTCAGATGTGACATATCCATACATATAACCCGGAAACAACGAATGCATCAAATGCACACAAAGACGAATGTATGCGCAGGAGCTGGTTTCGTTGTAAACCACTTTTACCGCTGCCAATGAAACCAGTCGACAAACCACAGGAATTCCTGCTTCAAGGACGTGCCTACAGAATAAGGCTTAAACGATCAGTGCGACATTCTCCAAGACTTATGACAGGCACATTTAATACTTATTACATTTTTTTTTAATTTTACTTCGACTTTAAGTCTCGTTGACATGAAACAGGAGCCTAAAGGGACGATATTGGCTGTGGTCGTAGAGTGAATATGCAGGTATAGAGCAGGTTAGGGTGCGCCGTAGCAAATATTTGTGGCCAAATTCTACGATAACTACAAACACATGGCATGTACACGTTTATAAACAAAGTATCAGGGTTACACAAGGGGGAGGGAAATAATGTTTTGTTTTCTACATGCAAACGTACATGTTTACAGCGACATATTGCTGTATGTGTAAGAAAACGACAAACGAAATATATCTTCTGCTACTTACATTGTGCAAAGTTACATCGACCGCTTAAGCGCATATTTTGCATAACCAGCATCACAACATGACACTGCTGCTTTGAAACCAATATTCTGCCAACATACCATGGATCTGTGGCGTATATGCTCTACATGGACGCAGAGTCTGTGTGGTTTTGGAAACCACAAATACAGAAATCAGGAAAGCCGAACCCAGATGCGGGAAGTGCATGTAATCGATGCACTCTCTAATGAAGGATGGACATGGAGGGGTGACTAGATGAGAATGGAGCAAGTGCGTGAGAGCTGGATGCTGCAAGTACCTTGTTGCAGTGCCTGCCGATGCCCATAAGGAAGTTGTCGGGCTTGATGTCTCGGTGGATGAAGCTCTTGCAGTGCACGTACTCGATGCGGCCGATCATCTGGTCGGCGAGCATCAGCACCGTCTTGATGGTGAAGCGACGCGAGCAGAAGTTGAAGAGGTCCTCGAGGGAGGGCCCGAGGAGGTCCATCACCAGCACGTTGTACTCGCGCTCCTGGCCGTACCACCTGCGACACGAGAGACAGCCTCGTCACGCTCACTGCCACGGAACATTATTTTATGGTTTTAAAACAAGCATATTACCCTTTGAATAACCAAGCATATTACCCTTTGAATAACCAAGCACATCAAAATTTGAAGAACAAGCCCATCAACGTTTGAAGAACAAGCCCATCAACGTTTGAAGAACAAGCCCATCTACGTTTGAAGAACAAGCCCATCTACGTTTGAAGAACAATCCCATCAACGTTTAAAGAACAAGCACATCAACATTTGAAGAACAAGCACATCAACATTTGAAGAACAAGCACATCAACATTTGAAGAACAAGCACATCAACGTTTTAAGAACAAGCACATCAACATTTGAAGAACAAATCATAGCAACTTTTGCAGACTAAGCATTTTAACTTTTAAAAACCAGACACGACATTTGAGGTCAAAAGCAAAGAATGTAATTTTGAGTACCCGTGTACCCTATAAATATACACTAAACAATTCAAACACAGAAAAAAAAATTCATTATGACCAAAAAAGTTGGGAAGAAAATTAATTGTAAACAAGACTACGAATTCGCTAATAATGACCTGAGCGAAATAAATTCGAGTATTTGTGTACTCATTAAGTGGTCATTGTTGTGTGCAAATGTTTACAGAATGGAATCAATAAAAGCTTTAATGATTAAAGTTAAATATCAAAAATAAAAAAAGCATTGTCTCCGACTAACATTTGGAGACCATGCAAAATTAATAGAAGAACTAGATGAATTTGGTTGTCTTGACATGTTAAGATAACCTATGATTTTGGACAAATTTTAAGGCAAATAGGTTTGGTTATCAAGGAAATGGAAAGAAAGTAAGAACTACCTCCATAATATGAAGAGAGAAAAAAGGGGGAGGGGCAGGATGCGCTTACACTTCGCATAATGTAATAGCTCCACAGCAACCTCGAATATTATCACTCTCGGGCCACTAAGATACTGTCTTGGTGTTCATAAATCAGTTCATTCAAAGACACCTGGAGACACGATGGTAACAAACCCACTGGTCGACTAGTTACTTGAACACTCCGAGCGAAACAACACCCTCGCCCCCTCTTCCAGAACACAATAAGGTCCAATTTCACCACGAACGATTAAGATTCTAGGCTGCGCTTATAAATACCTACAATTTAACTTTACTCGCCCGATTTCGGCGGTTTAACTTTATCTCATGAAGTTTTGTATCAGCTGACATATGACAAACACAATACACAAAAATAACCTTTGATTTTCAAGAAAAAGTAAACTAAACAAATATAATTGCGAATATGATGATTTTAGTGAATATTTTCAAATAGACATAAAAAAGAATAGTCACACAACAAGTAAAGTTTAACATGTCTCCACAAAACAAGTCATATATAAATATTATTTAAATGTATTTTATATGTACTAAAATGTATTTTACATGTAATTTTATTCATTTATATTATAAATTAAATAATTTTATAGCCGATTTATAATTAAATACATTAAATTTATGTTTGATACATTTCGAATACACCCATTGGACACTTGTTGATGTGGCGATTTTTACTCCTTTTAATATGTTTCAAGTATAACACAGCTATTCTGGAGTTGATATGCCTGCTATTTTCACTTCATACAATCGTTTTGAATTTTACACTTAACCATTTCCACGTGATAGGCGATACACGAGTCTGGAACTAATTTGCCAATAATAATATCCTTAACTGAAATTTTTTTTAAACATTTCACAAAGACTAGTACAAACTGCTTGGACATTTGAAATAGGATATATTTCCTATAAATCCTACGTTTTATAATACTACGAAGCATGAGAAATATATTTATTTGAAAACATGATTTTACGCTTGAACACAAAGAGATTAAATTATTTTCGTTTCTCGATTATACTTGTATAGTTAGATATAACCAACGACCTGGAGATATATAGACTGCTTATCACCCTGCTTTCAGCGCCGATTGCTGCTGTCGACGGCATGCTGGGGAACTACAATCTGAGCGAGAGAGACAGAGAGCTGATTTGACAGAATGGTGGGCAAAACATAGCTGTAAAAGCATTGGTTCTTATGGGAGAAAGGTGCAAGTTGCTAGTAAATTCCCTAAAAATGTAGGTTTTTAGCAATTTTACAGTTTTTGCGGGTAATACTTAAAGATGGAACGAGTGAAATATAATTTTAAATACAGTTTCATTGTAGTGCGATGTGTAAGTACGACATTAAATGCGCTAGAAAATAGCTAACCCTTCTTCGACCCAACGTTTGTGACCAATATGTAGATCAGTTATTGAACTTATTATATATGTATTTCGGGTAGGTAATTTGATACTATACGGTACATGGAATTTATCTCATCACTAAGTACAATTAATTTAAATTAATCGACTGCAATGGAATAATCACTACTTTTAAATGATTTGTGTCGGTTTGTTATTCATCGCGTAATTTTACATAATGAACATAATTCATCCCGTAATATTACATAATTCACTTAGTACACTGCCACTTTTCTGCTGTCAACGTACGTCGTCTGCTAACAAAGCACTGTTTGCCCACCATTCTGTCAAATTCAATTGGAATCAAAGATGGCCTCCCACTAGCAGTCTATATATCTCTAGGTCGTTGGATATAACCCTAAAACAAAAATTGTACATTAGTTTTTGACGGAAATCAATCAAAATCGAGTTATGCTCGGAAATAGTTGTAGGCCTACACTTAAATTCGAAAATAAGTCACACAAAGATGAACTTAGCTGTGGCGAAATTGGGCCCTATGTATAGTTACCAACAAAAAAAAAAAAGATTTTCAAGTGTTTGCCCGGCCTCAGCCACAAGAAACAAAAGAGCCTTCTTGGACACTGAGCCTGGTGTCTGCGCTAGTTGTCGCACTATAATAACGACAGCCGACCTCCGTAGCGTAGTCGGATGCACACACCGGCTTACGGTGCGAGGGGTCCTGGGTTCGAGTCCCGGGTGTGACATTTACATGCTGATATTTGATTGCCTTCGGATTGAAATTGACGATTGCACTGAAACCAATTGAACCATTGGCCGTTTGGCGTAGAGCTGTAGGCCACATAATTTAAAAAAATAATAATAACTACGGCGCTGTGTTCGGCTGGCCTTGGCCCTGGCCCACTGGGACTCCAACAAGCTGTTCTGGCCTGGCTCGACAACCTCGCGCTGCCACACCGACATTCTGAGACCAAAAAAACATTGGCTGGAACAGTGTGTCCATACCAACCTGTGATCAATTTCCCCTGACATTCCATGGTCAAAATTTCAAATTTCCCTTGCCTTTTTAAAAATACAATCTATCTATTTTAAGACTGCAATATATCTGAAGGAGGGGGGGGGGGGGGGGGGGGGCGAAAATACAGCCTCCACCGTTCCATAGTTGGAATAGAATTACAAAACAAAAAAAATTAATACCTATTCAAACAGAACGCCATTACGTAAATATTCTGCTATTTTTAACCGCGTGTAATTTTGGCTCTGGTTCTCTGTATTTGCGTGCTTGGCCTCGGCTCATGGCGCCATTGTTACTACAGGGTGTCCACATTCTGGAAAGTCAGGGAATTTACTTGAAATCCTGTAATTTGAATTCACGTAATTTCCCCAGTAGTACTAGTTTAAAGGGAAAAAATTCATGCAACAATCTGCCATAACCCAGATTGGGAAAAAATATTTTTTTTTTTGTTTTAGTGCATAGTGTTTATTACTATGCACTATTTAGCATAGCCTACTACACTAGTATTCTGTACGGGGTCTAGACATGTCTAGCACTTCCCTTCATTATCCGTCCGCTTGGTGCAGCTCTCGGCGACTTACGTACTGATGGCGCAATGGTAGTAGGTTAGCTTAGTCTTAACATTGTGTTAAACGGGTGTTTCGTATGTAATTGATTTATTTTTCATTATTCCGTATACTTTTTTGAACGTCGTTTAAAGGTTATAATTCATCATTTATTAATGTACTTTGTAGGTGTTTGATGCAAAATAATAAAGAACCCCACCCCCCACCCATCCCCCCACCCATCAAAAAAAAAATCTCCCAAAATGAAGCGTGACATAAATGTCAAGAGCGTATGTTGAACCGAACTTGATTACTTTGGGAACAAAGGTAGCCCATACATGGTATTAAAACATAGTTTTTTTTTCAGTGACAGTTGATTCTAACTTTAACGTCCTAGCAAGATTTCTTCTTGCCAACAGTTCCACTGGTAAGTGGATTCTCGGGGCTCCCTGTCAGCGCACAGAAAATACAGGCTGCCATTTTTTTTTTAAAAGCGTGAGATATGAGGGTGTCTATTAAAAGCCCACAAACTGAATCCTCTTGACTTTTCCCTGACTTCTACACGTCTTAAGGATCGGGTCTCACACGCCAAGTTTTTTTTTCCTTCGTTTATTCATTACAGTATTTCATGGCTAATTCTAAAATTTTAACTCGATACCTCCCTTGCAATGGTTTTGCCAGATATTCACCTAGTGCAATATCACGGGATATGAAAAGCCGCTCAAAGTGGTAATTACGAAAACTTGCGCGCCATTTTGCACCCGTGATATTACACTAATGAATATCTGTTGAAAATATCTGTGGCAGAACAACAAACGCAGGCATCGAATTACAATTCTAGAAACAGCCCTGAAGTAAAACTAATGACGAAAAAAATAAAATAAAAATCAGGGCGTATGAGATCGAGCCCTAAATTTGTTCTTGCTGACCAAAACAATATCGCTATAGGCTACAAATAATATAAATATTTGCGCTACTTCCCTAGAACTGCTATTGTCGTGGCAAACGTTAACATAGAAACAAAAAGCCTGGGAACTATTCACAACAAAGTATTGCCTTTTATATCGCACTACGCGGGCCGTCACAAGCGGGATCTAGCCACACACCAGCGTTGCAATACACAAAGACTAAACAAAAAAAATCATTTAAACAGTTAATGAGTAAGCGATACAAGCTGAACTTCCGTGTAACAATTTTACCTAAATTCCCCGATTCATCCAATTTCCCTGATTCAACCAGGAATTGGAAAAACCCCGACCATCCTGGTTTTCCCTTGCGTCGGGCACCCGGGAAGAGCACTGTTGCAGCAGAGTGCCACCACGCATCCTGACGATGTCCGCACTTCTTCGCGGCCACAGTCTTACTCCATGATTCACCACAGGGCTGTGGGTGATTGCAGCCCGGACTTCACCCGGGAGGCGAGCAGGCTCGGTGACAAGAAGGGACGGAGTCGAGTCCCGACGGCAGCAGGACGCGTCTACGGTTAAGTTTTCGACGTGGACCCCAAGAGTAGCGTAAAATGAATAGTATTTATTTCCTGCTACCCCAGTAAACAAACAAGCAAACAATAAACAAACGTGATCCGCCGATCTTACAATATTTAATTTTGGTTCTCAAATTGGTCTTCGTCATTCTTGGTTCTCACCGGTATGCTTGGCCTTCACACAAAACAAACGCTTTACGGACGATAGTTTAACGTGACGTCATAACAAAACATTGATGAAATTATTGCATACTTTTATGAATAAAATCGAATCATTTTTATTGAATTATCACTGTTTTGTATGGATACAAAGGAGTGAAATGAAATCTACAACTTAATTGATAAATTTACTTTTATTTGCACTCATTAATTCAGATATGTTTATTACTTTAACGGAGATATTATTTTAACTATAACTTTTATACATGTTTGTTATTTAACTTCTTCCAATCTGTGTTATTCTGTTAAGGATAGGACGATGATAGGAAAAGTAGGAAACGAATGGGAGTGTTTCAAGTTTAATGTGCCTCGAAAAAGTCAAATCGACGGTTGTTCCAATCGAGTGGAAGAGAGATAGATGCGGCGCAAGCGTACAATGAGCGTAACGGGACACAGAGTAACGGGACAATGTGCGTAACGGGACACTTTTTCGTGCGTGCAGCCGGCGTTCATCGATTTATTAGACGTTGTCAAATCAAAAAAAAAAAGCATAGTACCCGGGGCGGGGGGAGGAGGAATTATTCGTGGTCACACGGGCACAGCCCGAACGAGACGCGGCGGGGAAACTACGTAATTCGGCAAAGGCCCGCTGGCCTACATGTATCATGTACAACTACGCTCTCGCCAGCAACGACCTACAATTGCAATGAAGCTAGCGGGCGGGCTGCGGTCACACGGGAGGTACGGATAAGCAATAAAACAAGTGGCTTCTCCCAGCGACATGCGTGTAGTCCGCTGTTGCGTCACACTATTGACACTTTAACACGGTAGTTTGTAAAAACACCAGTTACCAAAAGAGAAAAAAAAGGCCAGGAAATATTAATTTTGAAATTTGTTATTCCTTGAATGCAAATTTGTAAGCATCCAAAAAAAAAAAAAAGAGATAACTTACACCACTCTCCAATATGTGGTTCAAAAGTCAACACAACTACATACGAAGTTTTGTAGATATTACAGTTTATCTCGAAAATCTGCAAAAGGTGTACCAGTACCAATCTACGTAGAAAAAGGCATAATATAAATTTACGTAAAATGAATTATTTTTAAAGTGATCGTTTAACTATAAAATATGCTGTATTTCCCAGTAATCCATAGGCATGCTAAAATGTTTGCACGCTTGCCGTGTTTCTATTTTGATATTCAAGTTTGACATTTTATTTCGATGCTGTAAATCTCTACGTCTATACGTGTTCGTGGTGGTTGTACAATGATTATCATTGTCGATATTTACACACTACTTTGCTTCCCATCTCTCATTGTTCGGAAATGCAATTTAATTTGTCAGTTATCTCCCTTTCCTCTATGGTTTCACAAAATAAAACCCAAATATTCCCTGAATTACATTTATTTCATAATTTGTGTGTTAATACCTTCATAAGAATAATGGCGGGTACAGACTAGCTAGAACGTCCCACGTTCTACCAGCGATCGACGTTGGCCATTTTATTTTAGCCGTAATACAAATGGACGGTCTCCGGGTAAAAGGTAACAAGTCAAGAATTCACTTTTTGCAGGAGAAGCAAAAAACCCTTAGATAAAAATTGAATTGAAATACTTAAATTTTTCTTGCATAATTATTTTATTTACCAACATATTTATCAACACAGTTGCCAATGATTAAAAATGCATTACATATTCTAAGTATACTTAAGAGTTTATTGCTGGAATAAACCAAAAATCACCAAAACGTGACTTGTTACCTTTTACCCGGAGACCGTCCAAATATTGGTTATTGGCACGACAAGGCATGCATTTAGAGACCTGAAAAATTCACGTTACTCTCCGGTGCCTGGCTAGCCTCATCTAGACGTGTACAAGTATCCAAATATGAGTACTCTGGTTCTTCGAGCTTTTAAGATACAATACAAGTGTACAGGAAGCCGTAGTCAAACCGTGCCGAGACGGCTGTGTGAAGTCGGGCACTGCATTTAGAGGATCGGAATTCCCGAAAGGGTGCCTCATCCTGTGTATATCTCATATCTCTGTCATCCGCATCGTACTGGCCATGCGGACATCTTGCCCTCTCGCAGATTACGTCCACTGCGGGAAAAGTGAGCGCAAGTCTCGTTTAATACACTGTTTCTAGATAATTCAATCAGATCCGTGCAGTGTGTGTCGTACACGGTGTGCAGAGCATCAGAAGAAATCACGCGATTTGGTAACTGATCCAGTTCTCTTCGAGTGGTTTCTGTTCACGAAGAAGCATTTAAGAATACTCTTGAGATTGGATGCGTATTTCTGTTTTCGTATGTCGTTTATAAACTGTATTTCTAGGACAGTCTAAACCACGTGTTTTCAGTTTTTTTTAGACATGAAAGCACTAAAGGCCGCACGGGTCGTTAACACAACGCCGAATGTCAAAATTGACCACAACGCCGAAATAACTGAATGAATTTTTGTGTGTTTCTTAAATGTACCTTAACGCCGAAATACTACAATCAAACCTAACCTAACCTAGAGTAATATAACCTAACTTAACCTAGCCTATCCTAGCCTAGCTTAACCTAGTCTAACCTAACCTAGTCTAACCTAACCTAGTCTAACCTAACCTAGTCTAACCTAACCTAGTCTAACCTAACCTAGTCTAACCTAACCTAGTCTAACCTAACCTAGTCTAACCTAACCTAGTCTAACCTAACCTAACCTTTGTGGTAGTCCTGCAATGACATTTTTCGGCGTTAGTGTATTTCGGCGTTGTGGTACACAGCAGTTTTCTAGCTGTCGGCGTTGTGGTAAATGTGGCATTTCGGCGTTGCGGTGCGTCCTCAGGCCGCACTACACGCGGGAAAGTGGGGAGGAGCGGCTAGGCCACCTGGCAGGCGCCGCGACGCGCTGCCGTACGCAGTTAGCACGCGGCCGACCCACAAACCCCGATCACGGCGCCGCGCCGGCGTCCGCTGCTCCCTGTCGCTTTCCGCGCATTAGCGGGCGCGCGCGGGCCGCTATCACTGCCCCCCCGGTTACCCTTCGTGTCCAGTTCCTTCACCAGTTAGCTCATTCTTATTTATTACTTAAATAACAAATGCCCGGTATGCGTTGCTATGCCTCTCTCTTTTTTTTTTTGTAATTTGTTTGAAGTAGGAGCACATATGCAAAACCTCTATCTCTCTAAATATATTTATATGTCACTATATTTATCTACATAAATATATATCCTCTTCTATATCTATCCATATCTCTGCATATCACTATATATATATACTATATCTCTCTATACATATCTGTGTATCTCCCTCTCTAAGTCTATCTTCATCTCTTTACAAAACATAAGATGAACACACATGCATATAAACTATCTTTTTATATTTTTACCTGTCACAGGTATGACAAAGGTATGTAAAAATACCACGTAATCGAATGCAACGTTGGGTCAAAATTTCAAAACAATTGGTGAAGAACTTTCGGAGATTTTTAAGATTTTGAACATTTACATTACAACGAACAATGGCTTAATGAATCCCCAAAATTCACCTCTTGGACGACAGCAAAACCTGGTCACCCATCAAAAGAATTCGACGAATCGAGTGACCAAACAAACGACACAAAAGTTTAGAGGAAGCTAGTATCGGCAGACGAGTTGACCAACGCAGCACGCATGAATCAGCGTTCTGCTGGAAATACTGACGTAGCTACAATGATAAAAGATAAAACAGCCTAAACAACAAGAGCTATAAGATTAGGAAAGTTGTAACTTCTTCACGAGAGCACACCATATTGAACAAGCACACAGCATCCGAAGCCCTAGCTATCTTTGTTGAATGTGATCTTACGAGAAAGCAACGGGAATTGCTGCATAATGTTAACAAGAGCATTTATCCTTGCTCTTAACTATTAAAGAAAGCGAAAGACGAAAGAGTCTATGCAAGTGACAAACATGTACAGAAATTAAGGTACAAGATCTACTCGATTACACTTTTTTTTCTCGATTATGCAAATATTTAGAAGCAGTACTAGAAAAAAAATTTTAAAGGAGAAAAGGAAAACTTAGAACTTTTGATAAAATACAGTAACAACTTAAATACAGTAACAATTTAAACAGAAATTTATTGACAACTCCGACCGTAACGCAATTTTATTTCAAAGTTCTCTTGTTTTATGCGACTACAAAACAATACTGATGACCAGGAACAAAAAACATAAGGCAAAACCCAGTACCACCATTCAAAAAATTCTGCAGGCCAACACACATGATTTGTTCGTAAAACGAAATGTACTACCAACGAGGAAATGCAGTATATAGACAAACAAGTTGATAGTTTAACAAGAACATGAATTGTTACTCCTGATGGCGTCATTTATATAAAATACACTTTGATAACTACAATGGTAGATGCAAAGGCATGTAATGCTACAAGTACGTATTCGACGATGAGGTGCTATATTTGTGGGTTAACCTTCAGAGACTAAAATTACTTAAATTAAAGAAGCAACGTAAATCCTGAAACATTGGGATTTGGACTTGCACGCAAGGAATTAAAACTTACGACTTTACCTGCAAAAATTCTCTAGAAACTTTTCACGAGAATTATGCAACGTTCTTAACGGGAAGTTATTAAGCTCTGACCCACTAATAAGTAGAACGAGACTATACCCACACAAGTCCTTCTCTAGGGAAATCATGACTCTTTTACTCCCAGAAACACAAGTGTCGCAAAACGAAGACAGCAGCGTCAGTGATAGCGAGAAAAAACAAGAGAGAATCGGAAGATTCTGATTTATTTAAGATTATTTAATTTAAGATTATTTAATATTATTTAAGATTACTTCTAACATCTATTTGCTTTAAATGCAATAATGAGTGTACACAATCTGACACTGTTTTATTGGTATTAATTATATTTGCTATTGAAAATGTGTGATATAGCATTTCTGAGTTTTTTCTTTGACGTATTAATAAACAAAAGCGTAATGTTTTCACCGTCACCTTCGAAATAAACTTGTTCCTAACCTTTTTCATCAAATTTAAGCGTTACTGTTCGTGTAAGTAAGTTTGCAGGTTGCGTTTCCGTAAATCAGTTCCTTAAATAAAAATTGCTTGCTTTGGGATTTCCTTCCACCCATTACGTTTATTTCCAGCTATTTCCGAACATTCCGTGGAAGACCAACAAAATGCTAGCATTCATTTTATTTTAATGAATTTTTGATCGATTTTTACGTCATTTAAAGGATGTTCACGTGGGAAATAAACAGGAATAAAACCCTTCTTACTTATTTAGAGAAATTATCCATTTCTAGCAACGTCGGAGAAGGAATTAAAAATAATTTCTCGAAATTATTGCATTCGTAAATACGATTCACCTAGTTAAAACATTCATGAAACTCATTTCAGTGAACAGGGGCAGAGGCGATAGAAAGACACATCGAAAATTATACGTGCCTTGGACTTTTAAGAGTACTTCAATTTACACTTCAAGAAAGTGTCTATCATTCTGCCATAGACGGCTCAACTCCAAGAATAACGGCAAGAAGTGAGAGCCTTGGAAAAAAAAAAAAAAACTTTCTCGAAGGTCGGCAAGATTGTTATTCTTGTTGGGATTCTGAACTTCATACTCATTATATTCCTCCTATCCGGCGCCAGATTGCGCTGTAGTGCGCTTGAAAAACACGTTTTTGCAGGCAATTGCTATCCACAATCAGTTCTCACGGGGATATTTCCAATCAATTCGCAGCCCTT
The DNA here is from genome assembly GCF_032445375.1 of Bacillus rossius redtenbacheri. Taxonomy (NCBI): domain Eukaryota; kingdom Metazoa; phylum Arthropoda; class Insecta; order Phasmatodea; family Bacillidae; genus Bacillus; species Bacillus rossius. The sequence goes on along the minus strand of NC_086342.1, from coordinate 31,105,326 downwards.
GAGGTGCCCGCCTAGTCAGGGGTGTATTTGTGTCAATGAGGCGGGAAGATAAGTGCGACGCTCGCTGGTGCTTCTAGCGCGGTATCGCCCCTAAAAGCAATGCTTCTTCTCGTCGTGCATTTACAACCATGAAATTTGAGCGGTAACTATAACTTTATATTGCGGAGAAGTGAAGATAAAGTTGTAATGCAAGTCCCTCGAGTGCTTTCAAGGATATGTAACGGATGTCTCATGGCTAAAAATATTATTCTGAGGGGAAAAAAACGTGGTTCAGCCATTTTTACTCATCGTTTTATATATATACACACACACACACACACACGGAAACACAACTACTCATTCACCCTCGGCGTATCCTTAAGAGGCCGTGTCACAAATTTGCGCTCCTATCTATATCAATGTTATTTTAAAAGGCAGTTTTTCTCAAAGTCTATAAGAGGTAGGGGCCAGAAATTTTGCCTACTGAAAGTATACAATACATTTAACATAACCGCTTTTTTCAAATTTAGTTATCATATCATATATTATTTCTGTGATGAAAAAAATATAATCAATATTTTGATTTGTCCAGATACAGTGGAATTTTGCTTATATTTATAATTATTTAGCAAAAACTGAAAAGGCCATTGAAATGTATTGTACATCACCTTCCGATCAGTGTCTTCATGATCATGATGGGTTTAAAAACCTGGTTGTAATCAAGTCTTTAACTATTTCATGACAACATTTATACTTAATAATTTGGAGATAGTCCTTTTCTATCCTAAGCCCCTGAGCTTTCACTATCTGGTCTGGCGACCGACCTGACACTCTTCAACCACCCCAAGGGTCTCCGATTGCACATCCGATAAAAAAAAAGCTGTTCGTTCATTTGTTTTTGTGTCACAGACTTCACACATTTATGCCAAGGGAATATTCCGCTGATGTGACGCCATACGAATGTATTATTCGCGACCATACAACTTTTTTGTTTGTCATCGGGAAGAAATGTTCATTTTGAATTGAGCATTTTTAAATGTCAGCGTAGAATATGCTTATCTGCCCATTTTGTTTCTTTCCATAATAATGAGTAAAGTTAACATTGTCATAGACATTTTATTATATTCGTTTGCCGTCCAAGTAAACCTGTCACTATATCGCACGTAATTATATATTTTACTAATTTGTTAGTTGTCATTTTATTTAAGTTACAAATAACAGTAATCAAAAACTATTACTTAATATTCCAGAAAAGAGATTGAGTTATTATTCATTTAATAGGGGTTTAAAATATGGTACTACATACATATTATATATATTATACATATTATATATATTATACATATATTATCTTGTTGTCTTCTCTGTAAATTTACTGGAAGAATGGCATTTGGTATGTATGTTAACTCACAATGAAAATACTTCAGAAGTACTCAACAGTGAACAACCTAGGCCCTATACTAATTTCATTATGTTCATGGAAATATAATTAAAATTACAAATAATTAACTGTATGTGTTTCACGTAGAGATATCGTACGAACTGTATGTGGTACAGACCAACACTTGCTAAGGCTCTGAAAATACTTAATTTCAGTTAATGTGTGGAGAATATTAAAAGTTAGAAATAATGATATATATAAAACAATGCAAAGTTATCAGCATAAAAATAGAAGTTATTTTTACGTAGCGCCTATTGGAATGAATATTTTGTGTTGAATTATGTGGCATGATTAATATTCTCTTATGGTATGTGTGTTTTGTTAAAATCTTATAAAACATAACTTACTGTTGAAGGATTTTCATTTTTTTTTGTTATGATCTTATTTAAACAAGTTTTAATTATATTACACATGTCTATTTTAAAATCATTTTAATGTATACTTATAGAATTGTAATAGGCTTTATAAGGACTCTCAAAATGCATGTGAGTATCTATAATTATCTACATCACCATTATGGCCGTTTCACAAGATCAAATATTTATTGAATTCAATCAGTTGCATTCATTGTACATGATTTTCAATTTGTACATTGAATTCAATACAAATTGAAGATGTTATTCAACTAAGCTTATTAACTTATAAGTATTTTGTTTGTCCAGTACATAAAAGTAAAAGATTCTTTATTATTTAAATAATGAGCATCTATAAGCAATAACGTTTTCTAAATATTTACATAAACATAATGAAATCTAATTTTTCAATACTTTATATCTACGATCACATCAACGGCAGTATTATGTAATCAATGAGGTAATGAAATATCTTTAAAAGATATTTTCTCCTCTGTAAAGTAAATTTGTGATACAGCCCTCTTAATGTTAGTCTAGTGAGTTATTTCGTCTTCTAATATGCTACAACAATATATAAAACTAAGTTTTGTTAGTGTTTTAGTCTTTTGTAATGTTAAAGTGTAATGTAATCAATTCATTTTTTTTTGTAAATTCTTATTCATAAAGATACATATCATAATAATATAAATAGTAATATTTGTAAATTTAGATTCTTTGAAACAACATCGATAAGAGGTTCTCTCTCCTACCTCTGTTAAACTGTATGATGGTGCATTGTAAAAAAATTAGGTAGTCTGACTTAAGTGAGATTGTATTTAGATTGTGTGTAATGCATATGCAATATCTAAGCATAAGAATTTATGTTATTATCCTTTTAAAACGTTACACTATGAATTTCGTATACTTTTTAATGTCAACTACCATTATTTTTCACGGAATATTACATCCAGATAAAGAATAATTACCACATGTTTGAAGATTAATTGTATTCCGATACATTTAAAGTATTAAAATTTTTAGATACGACTCATACTACAGTTGTAAATGTGAGGTTTCTTGATTCTGAATCCCTGCATCCGCAATTTCCTAGTGAGCCGCCGGTCAGATTGTCATCCTCTCAGATTGTCGAGGAACCAGATACATTTTTCGTCGAGTAATCTGGCGGTATAGTAGTTTTATCACGCGCTGCGGTTACAGTTACTTCGGTTGAATAAGCCACTAAATCTCACTGTTAAAAGAGAGAACTTCTAGACCAGAATATTGGAAATAAAAATTTACTGACACGGCCTCTTAAATGCTTTTCGTGAACAGAAACCATTCCGATATCTTGAACAGTTTTCACAATCACGCTGTTTTTTATGAAGCTTTACACACCTTATGGGTGTCCAATCAGACTGAGCACTTTTCACTCTGTTACGACTTGAGCGAATGAAAGAATGGACTTCAAAAGCATACTCAACATCGAGGGTTATTAGAAGAGTGGTAAAGTGCATGTGGATTGAGCATTGACTAAATTATTTGGTGAGAAAGAAGCAGTACCTCGAGAAAACCCACCTGCTCACAGTAACGTCTGCAACGTTGACCAAATGCGAAAATTCCCAGTTAAAATCCGGCTGGAATTGAACCCGAATAACTTGTGGGAAGCGAGCGTGTTGGTATAACTGTTGCGTCCAGATTAAAACAAAATGATGTCGCTAGGATTATTACAGTTGCGCCAAGAAAATTGCGTTTGCTTCAACCAAAAATGTTTTCCACGTGCGTGTGGTTTAATGAGACATAGCTGACTAGTCGGTGGCAGTGCGCGCTAGGGCTCCATTGTTCGCACCCAACCACGAACGAGGCTCGTACAATTTATGAGCATCCTAGCGTGCGAAATTACTAGCTCATAACTGGCGCACTGCTTCGTCGATTTCTAACTCACCCAAAGTACTATTCTCTAACGAGTGCAATTGAAACGTATGCTACTTTTCTCGAGTGCTAGGCCCCTGTGGAAACGTTTCCCCCCGGAAATAGTTTTAGAAAATAAAACCACGTAAACATCCGAAAAAATTTTTTTTTCCAATACCAACATAGATTCACTTTATTTAAGATAGGCTGATATACTAAGATAATAGTACAAACTTTCTATGCTGTAGTCTGTATGAGTTTACAGTGTTTAGTATTTAGTACTTGTCCTATATTACAAACTCTTTATACCACTTGTAAAATTTTAAGTTCCCATTCCATGACAGTAAACACATTTTTAAGTAAAAAAGTAGGTACCATAGAGCTGTGGAGCATGCCCGTATGTAAGGTAAATTTGGACTATTTACCACATATTATTTGATTACGTTTGTATAAAACGGTTGATAAATTTGTGTTTTTCTGTCGAAGTATAACTCCTGCGGAAATTTTCCCAAGAACAGTTTTTCGGTAAACTAACTTCTATAATAATGCCTAGTTAGCAGCTAATATCACTGAACTTGTTAGTCGTTACAGTTCTTTTAAAACTTATTATAAAAAAAGTCGGTTTACGGACTATAGTTTAACGTGACGTCATAACAAAACATTTATGAAATGATTGCATACTTTTATGAATAAAATTTAATCATTTTTATTGAATTATCACTATTTTGTATGGATACAAATAAGGAGTGAAATGAAATCTACAATTTAATTGATAAATTTACTTTTATTTGCACTCATTAATTCAAATATGTTTATTACTTTAACGAAGAGATTATTTTAACTATAACTTTTATACATGTTTGCTATTAAACTTCTTCCAATCTGTGTTATTCTGTTAAGCATAGGACGATGATAGGAAAAGTAGGAAACGAATGGGAATGTTTCAAGTTTAATGTGCCTCGAACAAGTCAAATCGATGGTTGTTCCAATCGAGTGGAAGAGAGATAGATGCGGCGCAAGCGTACAATGAGTGTAACGGGACACAGCATAACGGGACAATGTGCGTAACGGGACACGTTTTCGTGCGTGCAGCCGGCGTTCATCGATTTATTAGACGTTGTCACGTCAAAAAAGAAATCGACAAACCATTACAAAACAAGGTGATTGAAGCGGAACCTATAATTACGTAGTGAGTAGGAGAGTTTCGACGGCTCTTGTGAAATCCGACACTCGCGCGAGACTTTCCTCGCCAGAGAGCAGCCAGCCACAAGCTCGCCTGACGTTAACCGACCGGTGAGCAGTTTGGAAGGAGACCGCGCCTTCGACTATAAAGGATTTTTAATGTATTCCTTCACACGTAAAACATCCGACCTACCAGCTCGGAGGTCAGACAAGGGTCAGACAAGACAAAGGTTCCAGGTTCGATTCCCTGCCGAGAAGCCTAAGATGTACATCATCAAGTTCTGTCTCTGCCCGAACACGCCCGAATATTCACCTTAGGCCAACCTCGGGTTTATTTACATATATTTATATTTCTCTGTTTGTTTTAATGTAGCTTTACTAACCTAACTAACCGTAACCTAACCGACCACTTTTAATATTTGAATTCATTTTTCCTGCGCAAAAATAAAACAAATCCCGAGGTTGGCCGAAATGAATACTCGGGCAGGGGCAGAGCTTGATGTACCTACATCTTAGGTTTCCCTTCCCTGCCCGACTAGACTTTCTTCACCAGTGAAAAAAAAATCTCCTTTAGTGGTTCATTTGACGAGACTGAGGAATCAAAAAGCCTGCGGACCGATCAACTCAGCATCATAAAACGACTGTGAAATTTTGCGTTGAATAAACTGGCCCCACCGAAACAATATTGTGACTGATACACAAAGTTTTTTCCACATCTGTAACCATAGCTAAATGTAAACTTTCATCGCTTATTTTAAGAGGCCGTGTCACAAATTTGCGCTCCTATCTATATCAATGTTATTTTAAAAGGCAGTTTTTCTCAAAGTCTATAAGAGGTAGGGGCCGGAAATTTTGCCTACTGAAAGTATACAATACATTTAACATAACCGCTTTTTTCAAATTTAGTTATCATATCATATATTATTTCTGTGATGAAAATAATATTATCAATATTTTGATTTGTCCAGATACATTGAAATTTTGCTTATATTTATAATTATTTAGCAAAAACTGAAAACGCCATTGAAATGTATTGCACATTACCTTCCGATCAGTGTCTTCATGATCATGATGGGTTTATAAACCTGGGTGTAATCAAGTCTTTAACAATTACATGACAACATTTATACTTAATAATTTGGAGATATGCCTTTTCTATCCTCAGCCCCTGAGCTTTTACTATCTGGTCTGGCGACGGACCTGACACTCTTCAACCACCCCAGGGGTCTCCGATTGCACATCTTATCAAAAAAAAAAAAAAGCTGTTCGTTCATTTGTTTTTGTGTTCGAGCGAAGGTTTACTTCTCCATAAGTGCCACAGACTTCACACATTTATGCCAAGGGAATATTCCGCTGATGTGACGCTATACGAATGTATTATTCGCGACCATACAACTTTTTTGTTTGTCATCGGGAAAATGACGCCGCAGTTTGATTTTTTGTGGTGATATAAAATAAATTTTCTTGCTAGGGAATGTTCATTTTGAATTGAGCATTTTTAAATGTCAGCGTAGAATATGCTTATCTGCCCATTTTGTTTCTTTCCATAATAATGAGTAAAGTTAACATTGTCATAGACATTTTATTATATTCGTTTGCCGTCCAAGTACAAATGTCACACTATATCGCACGTAATTCTATTTTTTACTAATTTGTTAGTTGTCATTTTATTTAAGTTATAAATAACAGTAATAAAAATTATTACTTAATAGTCCAGAATAGAGATTGAGTTATTTTTCATTTAATAGGAGTTTAAAATATGGTACTACATACATATTTATATTATCTTGTTGTCTTCTTTGTAACTTTACTGGAAGAATGGCATTTGGTATGTATGTTAACTCACAATGAAAATACTTCAGAAGTACTCAATTAACAGTGAACAACCTAGGGCCTATACTAATTTCATTATGTTCATGAAATATAATTGATATTACTAATAATGAACTGTATGTGTTTTGCGTAGAGATATCGTACGAACTGTATGTGGTACAGACCAACATTAGCTAAGACTCTGTAAATAAGTAATTTCAGTTAATGTGTAGAGAATATTAAAAGTTAGAAATAATGATATATATATAAAACAATGCAGAGTAATCAGCATAAAAATAGAAGTTGTTTTTACGTAGCGCCTACTGGAATGTATATTTTGTGTTGAATTATGTGGTATGATTAGTATTCTCTTATTGTAAGATGTGTTTTGTTAAAATCTTATAAAACATCACTTACTGTTGAAGGATTTTCATTTTTTTGTGATGATCTTACTTAAACAAGTTTTAATTATATTACACATGTATATTTTAAAAGCATTTTAATGTATACTTATAGAATTGTAATAGGCTTTATACGGACTCTCACGATGCATGTGAGCACCTATAATTAATAGAGACCGGAAAAATTCGCGGATTCATTCGGCGATAGGCTAGAAGTCAAATACATATACCTTTTAGATGATTTTGCTATTGGCTTACTGTTCATCTGGACGAATCTCAACCAATTATAAAACACCAACCAAAGAAGGATCGAATCACAGACAAACAAGCTGAGACGACTAACAAGTCAGCAGCAAATGAACTGCCGTTATTTGCCCGAGTGTACAGGGGAATGTGCAGTCTATCCTGAAGGCCGTCGAAACCGCGAATTTTTCCGGTCCCTAATCTACATCAATATTATGGCCGTTTCACAAGATCAAATATTTATTGAATTCAATCTGTTGCATTCATTGTACATGATTTTCGATATGTACATTGAATTCAATACAAATTGAAGATGTTACTCAACTAAGCTTATTCTTATTAACTTATAAGTATTTTGTTTGTTCAGTACATAAAAGTAAAAGATTCGTTATTATTTAAATAATGAGCATCTTTAAGCAATAACGTTTTCAAAATATTTACATAAACATAATGGAATATATTTTTTAAATACTTTATATCTACGATCACATCAACGGCAGTATTATGTAATCAATGAGGTAATGAAATATCCTGAAAGGATATTTTCTTCTCTGTAAAGTAAATTTGTAATGCAGCCCTCTTAATGTTAGTCTTGTGAGTTATTTCGTCTTCTAATATGCTACAGCAATGTATAAAATTAAGTTTTGTTAGTGTTTTAGTCTTGTGTAATGTGATAAATTCAATATTTTTTTTGTATGTTCGTATTCATAAAGGTAGGCTACATATCGTATTAAGATAAATAGTAATATTTGTAAATTTAAATTCTTTGAAACAACGTCGATAAGAGGTTCACCTACCTCTGTTAAACTGTATGATGGTGCATTGTAAAAAATTAGGTAGTCTGACTTAAGTGAGATTGTATTTAGATTGTGTGTGATGCATATGCAATATCTAAGCATATGCATTTATGTTATTATCCTTTTAAAACGTTACATGATGAATTTCGTATACTTTTTAATGTCAACTAACATTATTTTTCACGGACTATTACATCCAGATAAAGAATAATTACCACATGTTTGAAGATTAATTGTATTCCGATACGTTTAAAGTATTAAAATTTTTAGTTTTAGTTTTAGATACGACTCATACTACATTTGTTAAAGTGAGGTTTCTTGATTCTGAATCCCTGCATCTGCAATTTCCTAGTGAGCCGCCGGTCAGATTGTCATCCTCTCAGATTGTCGAGGAACCAGATACATTTTTCGTCGAGTAAACTCGAGCTGTCAACCTTCCCACTAATCCTGTGATAAGGGTATAGTAGCTTTATCACGCGCTGCGGCTACAGTTCCTTCGGTTGAAAAAGCCACTAAATCTCACTGTTAAAAGAGAGAACTTCTAGAGCAGAATATTGGAAATAAACATTTACTGACACGGCCTCTTAACTTCGCACGACAAACAGAATACGACACAAAAAAAAATAATATGGCGTTCAGTTTGTGTCATTGCCTGAAAACCTGCTCGAAATTTCTGTATTCCACGCAGAGCTGCTTCGGTTGATATCATTTCGGGCGTTAACTTTTAAACAATTACGCCCACAGAGACGACGAGCGTTGAAAAAGACGTGGATGGAGGAGTGACGGAAAGCTGTGACGGGTAAACCGGAGTACCCCGAGAAAATGTACTGGTTCGCGGCAGCTTCCGCCACATTTTCCCACTTTTAAGACGTTCCGGGGATCGAACCCGAGTTGTCCGACCACTGAACCACCGCGAACCTCTCTACCTCAGCTGTAACTCACGGCCTCTACGCACAGAGCCAATACATTCGCTCGTACTAAAATGAAATCACCTTAGTTTCCCCTGTCAAATCGGTCTATAGATATATCACAACACAACTTATTTTAAAAATACACTTCAACAAAATTACATAACATACAGAACTGACTATAAAATTCATAAATTGAAAAAAAAAAAAAATTATAAAATTTGAAACACAGGATTGATTGCGATCATACACAAGACTACAAATATTTGATTGTGCATTGTCCCTTATGTTCAATTTATGTTAGTGATACAGATTATTAACGGACACGAATGTATCATTAAATTGCAGACAAGTTTCAAGACATTAAGGGGCCCGACTAGTCAGGAGCGCATGTGTGTTAGTGAGGCAGGGTGACTGATGTAGTGGGATGATTGCTGGTGCTTCTAGCGCAAGGCTCTGAACTGGCGCGCAGTCTGCTCGCCGTGAATAGAACTACTATGAGATCTGAGCGGTAACATCATCATATGCCGGAGAAACGAAGACAAAATGTGTAAGGCAAGTCCGTTGATTGCTTCAAGCCTAAAAATTATAATGAAATCAAGCGTTTTAGCAATTTTCACTCTTCTAAAGATACAGTTTATATAAAAAAACACGGATCCAGAACTACTTATCCGCCCTCAAAGAGTATTTTTAATGCTTTTCGTAAACAGACCCCACTGGAATCTCTCAAATCACGTTTTTTTTTTTTGGAACTTTGCACGCCGTACGTGTTCCCGGGTAACTGGCGAAGGTTGAGGGCATGGGCATAAATTCCAATGGGAGGAGTAGAGGGAGGCAGGGGCGCAACAACAGGGAGGGTATTTTGCTCCCCCCCCCCCTTTCTGAAACCTTGAAGTGGGGGCAAACGGGGGCAAAGAAAGTGCTGTGTAATAATTTTTTAGATAATAAAACTACTTAAATAGCACCATTTTCCACCTTGAAATACAAATTTTCCCGGGGGAGGACCCCCGGACCCCCCGCTTCAATAGGGGGGATCGATGATTCTTTATAAAAAGGTATATTGCCCCCCCTTTGGAAATTTAGTTGTTGCGCCCCTGGCGGGAGGTGTCTACAACTAAGAAAACCCTCACTGACTGCAAAAAGCGTGACTGTAAAAGGAGTTTGGTGTCAAACCAACTCTTCATGGAAAACTCCGGCTTGTTGCGAGCACCCTCCTGGCGAGGCCTACAGATCTGGGGGCATATCCCCGTGCCAGGCCGCACGTAGCGTCGCGCGGGGAGGTGGTTTCGAAAGCGCCTAGCGGCTGGTCTGCTGTCGGCAGTCGAGGGAACCCGCCCGCGCCGCCCGCCGTTGCGGAATCCACGGGGACTTTCACCGCGCGACTCGCCTAGCGTCTCCCGAACACAGCAGTCATGCCAACTTGGGCAATTACACAAATATTTTTCAGGGTTTTTTTTTTTTTGGGGGGGGGGGGGAGATATTAAATAATTTTTAATCATAATTTTTTTTGTCTAACACGTAAAATCCTAGACTTTTATGGGTATCTCTGTTCCCCCATTGTCACCAACTTAACGAGCTAGACAGTAGAGTCACAAGAGAAATGAATATTACAAAAAAGTAGCACCTTTCCCTATATGATTTCGATTGCAGAACTTTCGAAAAGTGTCATTTCAATAATGCCAAAATAAAAACAAACAAGATTTTTTTATAGCTATTTCATTAAATATCGATGATTGTGAAGCTGCAGGACATAAAACGGTTTTAAAATATTGCAAACTTTGCTACGGCTCTATATGTGAGCTTACAACGCGCATTTTCAATCTATAGTGTTTTCAAAAAAATAAAATAAAAAATAAGTTGTCACTTGAATTGTTGCCAAGTTCAATGATGGCTATATTTAGCATAACTACAGAGAAAATGCGGTTCGAGTGTGAATATTACTCCATCTTCTAGTTTGCTGAAATTGTTTAAAGTGAAAATGTTCAGACTTTAAAAATACTGACGCAAATGAAGAACAAGAAGCTAACGAGTTCTTTGAAATTTTTAACTAGCTGGGAATAAACATGGTGTATTTTATTATTTTATTTATCGATTTCGCATACTGACAACCAAACAATAAATAAGTTAACTTTTTTATAAATCTTATGTACTGTATTCAACAGAACCTTGTTATTAAAATTTTTCTTATTAAAAATATGCAAGTAATTTAATTAAATAGATTTTTTAAATTGGAAATATGTAATTATAGTTGTTCATTTAATTAATCAATTATGCTAAGCAATAACATATTACAAAATGAAACTGTATACATTGATTAAAAATGGTATTACGTTTTAAGTTAGGGTATTTTAGTCTGAATTTAGGGATTTTTAAAATAGGCTTGGGGGAAATTTTTTTTTGGCCAGTTGGCATCACTGGAACAAAGGCAATTGCCGTCGAGCGAGACCGCACAGTTCCTCAACGAGTTTTTTTTTTTCTTCGACCACCAAGCTGTTGTTCCACGTCTTTAAAATCAGACCGAAACATGCGGGTACCAGTTGAGTGCCGTGGCAGACATCTTTGTTTATACTCTTCGGTTGCTTTGCTATTTTTTCCCCCTTTTTTCTAACTGAAAGTGCAAATGCAACTGCAACACCCATAGTTTCTTTCATATTCCACGATGAAACGATACATCCAACAGCAATAGCGACCACAAGACTGATCGTGTAAGGGGAAGGCTTTCAGTTCAGTCAAAACTGTCAGTTCGGACTGAGCAGTGCAGGGTGTCCACAAGGAAAAAAATATTTTGTACCAACTTAGGCGAGAAAAAAATACTAGATTTGAAAAAAATTGTACTAAATTATATTTTGTTATGGTTTTAACAATTTAGGAAGTTATTATGACATTGCAATGCTCTAACTTAAATTATCACACCACACACACATACATTCCATAGTTTTTAAAAATAATTACGCTTAATAATAAAACATATTGGAGTTACTGTAATATTATATTAAAGAAAAAAGTACTAGATCTGAGCGTAAATGTACTAGACCACTATAAAACTTATAAAAGTACTAGATCCAGTACGAAACTACTAACTGTGGACACACTGAGCAGTAGTTGTGATGTGGGATCAGTTTCTACACGACGGCATTGCTCTAGGTAAAATCGCGATACGACCAAGAAACTTCCGGTGACGGGGTTATCTTTACAAACACACATTTAGTGCTCGAGAAGTTCTGATAAGACGATCGTCGAGCATTTGCATGAGGCGGGGTGGAGTTCTGATGACGTCACGACGGACTCTGCTTGCTGCAACGTGTCACGGGTGAGCGGAGGCAACACAGTAGCGATGACTCACCCAGGCTGCAGACAGTGAAAACCTGGGGTGAGTTGAGATCACTAGTCTAATGATTTCACAACGTTACTGCCAACGTGGCCAAACGCGAACTGGTACGGCCCTGTAACACTGTCAAACCTTCCCTTCCAACACCTTCCAATATGTTGTGTCAAATAAAGTTGGAGGGTTATGACTTCACCTAAGACGTCACTAGCGTAGCCATATTTGTTCGGCAAATTGGATCAAATATTTTTGCACATAGGGTACAAATATAGTAAAATATGATAAAATATGGTAACATATGGTAAAATATGGTGGACGTTAAACGTAATCAGCCAATCAGAATAGTTCCGACGGAAAACTGAAAAGGCGCCAGTTTCCTTCACAACGAATCTTTAAAATGGCGATTAAAGACGTTATTAATGTTAAATAATTATAATAATAAATAATATTAATGTCGTATGCACAGCAATCGTGTATGTAAAAGTAAATTATGTGCCTATAAGTATACAAAATCACTGAATATTTTTGTGCAAATAGTATTTTTATTTTTTATAGATGTTCTAAAAGAATACACAAAAAGGATAACAAGTTCAAAAATGACACCCAGTACTTTGATGCTGTATTTAATTTCGAAACAATTTAAAATTGAAAAGTTTGCGACAGTTCAAATCAAAAATTTATCTTTGAAAATGTGACATGATTAAAAACACATTTGAGGTTATCAGTTCAAATTTGATAGGGGAAAAAATGTAAGCCAATTTTCTTTGAAAATTACCCCTGCAACTCTATATGAAAGTATTTGTTTTAAAACCAAACATAAAAATAAACTTTAGGCCCATTAAATATATTTTGTTTACTATTTAGCCAACTACTTTCCCTTCCGAGAAACATTGCTTCAAAGCTGATGCCAGATCACAATTCAAGGACTGTCTCACAGAGCCTGGATTACGGGCTGACTTTAGTAATTTGTCTTTAACATAGAAAACGATTGCCTACACTATTCAGACGAAGACATATCTCTGCAGTGTTAGTTTGATCACTGGTGTGATTCTGTGCTCGTGACTGTTACATAAGAACACGAACCAGTTGCGATGACCTTGTTGGAAATATGTTTACGCTCTGCCTCTTGCATTGTGAGGTTCTGACTGAAGGTCTGTATAACTTGAATGATTTAAATGTAAAGTAGTGGAGAGTTGGTGTATAAGCTTCGCCTTAGCATAACCTTCTGTTGGTTTTACGAAGTGGTTAAACAATAAGAAATTTAGATACGTTTCAAGTCGACCAAAACATGCAATAGTGGGTCACGCAGTAATAAATGTTTATTACGTCGTGCACATTGCTGTACCACTGGTGTTATGACATCTCAATGTCTTCAGAATCACAGCTTGTGCAATCGCTTGAGTAACATATAATGGAGGACGGAACTAGGAAAAAAAAGGGGGGGGGGGGGCTGTCCAAGACGCAGGTTGGACCCACGATTTTTCGTAAACTACAAAAAGTGTGAAATGTAAGGGGAATATAAAAAAATAAAATATATAACTAGTTACTGAAAACAGCACGGTTTGTAAGTCTTAATTACGTAATTGTACACGTAAAGTTTCTTATTACAACTTGCTTTTACTGGATCTTGAATATGTATAGGATTCGGTAAAATTTTGGTTTCTGTATTTTGTAAAATAATTTTTTATGTTGTAATTTTAAAATATAACAGAATTAAAAATGTGTATTTATTTCTTATCTAAAATTATGCATATAATGTACATGGACACAAAACATATTATGCCTAGTACGATTACTGATTTGAAAAGGATTTGGGAAGGAGGGAGAGCTTATCACAATTTCTGCCCCGGGCGAAGGAATTTCTTGGATAGGTTAAATCAGATAAAGTTAAACCAGCAAAATGTTGTGCAGTGAATGCGAGGCGGAAAGCCAGTGGACTAGTATTCGGGCCAAGTCCAAATCCGGAGGCCCCCAGTGGTATTCCGACATCACTCCGAGCAGATAACGGCATGGTTCCACGGCTCACCCCTCCTCCCAAAGTGTTTCAGTCCCCAGCAATCAAGATGCCAACGAGACGCAAAAAAAATTTTTTTTTTAAACATATGCTCTTATATTCGTTGCAGAAAGACACGATTTAAGGCTATCTTCATCGTTATACAGAGTGTCTACAAGTACCTGGTGGACTATTTTAAGATTTTTTTTTTTTCTCTCGGGAACACACCGATTTCCAAGTAAAAAAGCTAAAAACCTTTCAAGAGCCTCTTTCCGCACGATTTAAGTGGCCAGTCTCCAACTATGTATACTTGACGTGTGGTTTGCAAAAGACTACAGTGACCTGCAGGCACACACACTTGTAAATAGTGACTTGTTCCCGATGGATAGAGACCGGAAAAATTCGCGGGTTCATTTCACGATACGATGGAATCCAAACAACTGTACCGTTATATTGCTTCTGTGATTGGCTCACAGTTTATTTGAAGGACTTTGAGCCAATGGAAAACTTTCAACCAAAAAAAAAGAGTATCGAATCGCAAGCGTCTCAGCTGACATTAGCCCGAGTGTGGAGTCTATCCCAGAGGTCATCCAGTCTCTACCGATGGAGACAGCGCTCCGCCCGTCGGCCAGGCAGCGAGGCGACGAGGCGAGGCGGGGCGGGGCGGGTGCCGGGGAAACGTGACACCGCCGCAGAGGGAGGGCAACTGTGCAGCCAGCCGCCGTGCCGGCGTCCTTGGACTCGCGCTGGGCCCAAGGTGCTCGCGGGTCGAGCGCTGTCTCCCCGTCTCTGTGTGTGTGTGGCTCTGGGCACCCCGACCCGGGTTAACTCAGCAACATCCAAGATTGTTCAGCAACATTCGAATTATAACTGAAATAAACACGAATCTGGCGATTACCCATGTACACCTAAGAATAAAACCTAGGTTCACCCGGGTTAACTTAGCACCATCCAAGTTTGTTGAGTAAAGTTCGAATAATCACTGAAATAAACACGAATCTGGCGATTACCCGTGTACACATAAGAAGTAAACCTAGGTTCACCCGGGTTAACTACTTAGCATCATCCAAGTTTGTTGGGTAAAGTTCGAATAATCACTGAAATAAACACGAATCTGGCGATTACCCGTGTACACATAAGAAGTAAACCTAGGTTCACCCGGGTTAACTACTTAGCATCATCCAAGTTTGTTGGGTAAAGTTCGAATAATCACTGAAATAAACACGAATCTGGCCATCACCCGTGTACAACTAGGTCTAACCAACGCTGACTGGGTAATGTTAGTAAAACAAAATTATTGATGACTTTACTTGTTTTGATACTTTAGCATAACCTACCGGGCTCAAAAATTACGCAACACGTAACTTTGGAGAACACAATTACTAAATTTCATGGCACTACGCCTCACCGACTCCGCGAACTACAGACTGACAAACCCTCTTTCATTAATATAGCTGTTGGTGATTTTCAAAACAAAACTGTGATCCTATATAATGGACCTCACGAACCTCTATGTACTAGCTCACTGGCTACTGACTCAGACACCTGTTAACTGGGATAATTTTGATTCGCTACTTAATTTACTGAATGTTTTTCATTGGTTGAAGAGTCCTTCGGGTACACGGTGAAGAATCATGATGAACGAATTTGGATTCTAGCCTATCGCGTAATGAATCCATGAATTTCTCCGCTCTTTTGCCCTATATTTGTTGTGAGAACAATTTACCCAGGCAGTAATTTTGACGTGAATGCGTATTTAAAATTGCTTCCATAGTGGGAGGCAATTCAAAAAACGAATGATAACAAAATCGGGGGATACAGTTTGGTGTTGCAGCTACATATCCATCATCTCCATCCAAAATATAATTACACCACTGGATAGCTAAAGGATTAAAGAATTCATTACGCTAAATGAGGACTGTGACGCATCGCGCGCGGTGGAGGTGGAAGCGCCGCCATTTAGCTACGTTTCGAGATTTCCATTTAGTACAACTTTTGACTCGGAGAAGCTACAACGTTTGAGTTTCAATGGTCAGTTCTCATCAAAATCTATCGATTGCAAGTATAAAACATTAGTGTAAAACAGTTACAGTGAATATTTATGGTGTTAAAATAAAAAATTGCGTATTTTATGTTTTGTATAGAAAATATTACCATTTACGTACACGTATTCACGTACAACACACAGCCGTGTCCATAACACAGCCACACCCTATTTTTTTTTACAGTTAGACGAGATTTGATACAAAATGTTCCATAGGAGCCAGCAGAACCATTCTTGCCAAATTTTCATGTTATTTAATACAACCGTTAATGCATCAACACAGAATTTCTTCCAAGCTTAAACCTTCAAAATATTTATGAATATTCCTTACAGCTTCTCCAATTTCCCTGGCATGTGTCTAATGGCCTCTTTCTCGACGAGACTACAACCATTATATATATTCAATGCTACAACTAAAAGATACTAAATTGAAATGGATATATCATACCATGACAATATCAATGATTTTACAACATTAACTTCATCTATCTGACAACAGCTACATGCATCGAATGCTGTCTCCGCGCACTGCCCATTTTTATAAGTTTCGATAGCGTCATACCCGTCGTGACGAATCGACAGTTTGTAATTTTAGACATCGTGAATGACAGCACAGAAAACTTATAGAATACGAAAATGTTGAGAAATAACGTTGATCGATACGTAACGACCAATTTAATCTAAACGATAAACTTTAAATAAGCACGCAGGATAACATTTTATGGATAGGGAGATCTGCTAAACTCGCGCTGATTTTAAACAAGTCAATGTCGCGTGTTCATTGGCTCCTTACAAATACCACCTTCTCTCTGTGTCGAACGTGATTCCAGCAAATGTTTTTATAGGTGTGTGTCATCGGCTTATAATCTTTCAGGTCCACGTAGCCCGTGATACAATGAAAAGAGTCATAAGGGTAGATACACATTTTAAACTGTCGCCTACTTATAGATGTTTGGCTCCTGAAGCTCGTTTTTTTAATATTTACACAAACATTTCTTTATGTGACGACTTTTTGAGATACATATTATTATCATAAAATAATATTTAAAAATACATAAATAATTTCTTTGGCAAATCAACTATCAAAGTCTAAATTCCAACACTTTTGCACCCTGCTAAAAATAATTAATCACAACTTCATAAAATAATTATTAATCTTATTAATTTTAGATCATTTATATAATTTTACTGAGGTGACATATAAACGAACTTTATTTTGGCCTTTTTATTTTACCTCAAGGCCTTAACGCTAATAGCACTTAATTACTATGTAGCCTATTTATACCCGCATGCCACCATGAAATAATGTTAAAACAACATAAAATTACCTATGGCAACATCAATAAAACTGTTTAATCTAAAGTTAGGACTGGAAAATCTATGGTCATTGTTACACATACCCCTAGCTATAGACGGGTCCTAGGAGTTTTCATCATTATACCAAATTGATTCTTGCCAGTTTTCAGGAAAACTCGGTGGCAGGATCGCCCTAAATACACAAAGATCTCCAGATACTTGCGGTCTGTTACGAACACACATTTTGCGATATAAAGATGGTCACGGAGGTCAAAGCAGGAAGAAGCTACGTGAGTACGAACTACGAAAGCAGCATCTTTCATTTAACTCAGACTAGTGATGACGTTCTGACGGTAAGTACAGTACCCTTAAGAGTATGAACACACATTTCGGATGACATTCATAACACAGATGCTACATTATATCCAACGTGTTTATCAGAAGCTAATAAAAGGTAGGCAACATTGACGACAGAAAATTTTGAACTACATCTATGAGTAAACATTTTTAAACAGATCAGCGAAACAAGAAAATGAATTACTAAAAATCAATAGCTAACCTATTAGTAAAACGAAATAGTAAAGTTCCCCTAAAAGTAAATAATTTATTCTACAACCACATAAATTATTCAGAGGTTCGTTGCCCTTTGACGTCATTGGTTCATACCGTGGCTCACAAGTATCACAGATTAGGTCAGTGTCACGCTATGCTATTGAACAGAAGCGGTTCCCAGTTTTTACTCTGTTTGATTTCTTCTGGATCAATTGTTTACAAGTTCGAATTAGATGAATCTAATTAGTACATTCTTCAAGAGACCTACAAGAAAAGCAGTCAAAATAATATCCCGCAAAACAAAAAGTTGCGAAAGTTTCAGCTGCAGCGGCAGAAACACATTGTGTGGAATCAGCCTTACAACGAAACGCACACCGCACTTTGTGGTTCGTAATCAGTCCGCTGGCGACAATTTCAAGGCCGTTTAGAGGGTTAAGGAGGGGGGAAGCAGGGAAGTAGACCAGGTGGGGGGAGGTACTTGGGGTCCAGACCCATTCCTTCCAGGATAAAAAAAAAAGAAATTTTTTGAAATCTTGTTACCTAAGGTTACAGAGATTACTTTGGAAGAATTTGTCACTGGAATCCTTAAGAGGAAAACAATAATGTATTTTCTCTCCGTATATAGCCCGATTTGCCTCATACACAAAAGCGTCAGGAATGGTTTTTCTACGTAGTCTACATCTAAAAGTCGGTTTGCACGCGTATTTTTCATACACATTTTTGAAATGTGTGTTTCGTGTATTTAATAATGTTTTAACGCAATTACCGATCAATGTGCTTAAGAACAGAGAATTAAAAACATCTAAATAAAAATTAAACTAAAATTACGTTTTATATTCTCAATAAAAATCATAACATGTGTTAAACTGTGGCGTTATATAAAAGTTCACTATTCCATGAAATATTAATGTGACAATTTTCTTTTCAAAAAATAAATTCTAAAGGTAGGTAACTTAACTTATAACAATATTATATACTGGTTATAAGAGACCCTACTTAAACTCCTGGCTTCGGTCCTGGGGGGGGGGGGGTGTTTTCCCTCCCCGGGGAGGGGGGGAGTCCAGTTGAGTTTCCAGATAAATTTTAATGCTTGGGTTTACCCCAAGACGAAAACAAGTTATTGCTAACAGACTCATAGGAACCTTACAAATAAAGCGATATGCACATATCAAGTTTACAATCATTGCCACTATGACATTTACACCAGTTGGATTTTTTAATGTGTAAACATCTTAGCTCTCGATATACAGCATTTGGTAGGAGTAATTTCGTGACAATGGAACGTGAGTCGATGAACGGAAACGTGACACAAATATGGCGGACCCACGTGTAGCAACATACATCCGTATATAGAAACTTTCGTAAAAATTAGGGTACGTACCAAACGTATTGATATGCCGAATTAAACTCTATGATAGTGAAACTACCCTGAAATATATTCGGTAAAATAAAATAGTCATACTAAATCGTATTTCAAATTTTTAAAATACCTAATCAAACCGGCATTATACTCTTGATAATACACAGCCTCCTTAACTAGATCCAAACTGTCCTGATAGCGTAGAGGTAAAACGCCCTGCTGATAAACTGAAGAGGTATTTTTTGATGTGGTTCAAACATAGTCACTGTGTTTTGAAAAAGTTGTAAGTTATTAGCAGGGGCGCAACAACAACTAAATTTCCAAAAGGGGGGAGGGGGGGGGGCAATATACCTTTTTATAAAGTATCATCGATCCCCCCTATTGAAGCGGACCCCCCGGGAAAATTTGTATTTCAAGGTGGAAAATGGTGCTATTTCAGCAGTTTTATTATCTAAACATTGATTACACAGCACTTTCTTTGCCCCCGTTTGCCCCCACTTCAAGGTTTCAGGGGGAAATATACCCTTGCCCCCCCCCCCCCCCTGCCCTGTTGTTGCGCCCCTGGTTATTAGCCCCCGGGTGTTACTGGCGACCAGCAGGCTACTGTTCGCACATGTTGTTGCCTCGGCCGCTGCGGGGAATGTTTGACGTTTGGCGGCGCGTGTCGGGGTTATATTTAGCGTGCCGTCGTGGGGAAAAGGTAGAGAAGGAGAGAGAAGATGGGGGAGGGGGCACGGGGCCAAGATAGCAGCGCCGCCCTGGAAGAGGGACCTGGGACTCCCTCTCCCCCCCTCCCCCTCAAGGCTGGAGGTGAGGACTCACTTCTCTACTGCCGCATGTCCGCAGAGACTAACGGCTCGCTCGCCTGGTTCGGCATTCGAGACTCCGACGCATGCACCAGCTCGCGATTTTAATCACTTACTTATACGTGCAACAATCTTGGGCAATTTAATTTAAAATTTAGTGCACAGTAATTCTCCTCTCTAGTTGTCAGTTTCAGAAGTCGACTGACAGCCCGGGCTGTTATAACCACGGTTATAACGCAGAGTAGTCACTAGCCTGTCCAGTTCAGCTATTCTCCTGGGCCAACCTCTTGTGTCCCGTGCTGAACCTGCACTCTTACTGCATGCCATACCGCACCCCGCATGACTTGAGCCCAGGGGGTTTTCCTTGTGTCTGTGCAGGTTTCACCTGGGCCCACCTTTACTATTATGGTCTAGAGTTGAGGTAGGGGAGTTAGTCGTGGCATCAATCGCTGCAACGGCTGGCCTATCCCCGAACAAAGCACATGATGCGTGCTACCCTACCTGCATGGTTGAATACCCCGCATGATAACCCGGATCCCTCCCAACCCAGCACACTTGGAATAAGTTAAGTCAGGGAGGAAAATCGTGTCGGATAACCCCCCCCCCCCCCCAAACTACCACTATACCTGTGGGAGGTTGTTACTGCGGTTACCACCCTTCTTAATAATTCCCTAGACACTCCATCCATTAGCATCGCATAACATAACATTCCAACCAACGACCTGGATGTCGACGAAACTTCTAAGGGGCATACGGTGTGCAGATCTTCACAAGAAACCACTATTTTAAAACTGCTCGATATCACAGTTTGGCGTCTGTTTGCGAAAAGCAATAATACGTAATGTGCTGAGGGCGGGTGAGCAGTCATGTTTCTGTAGTTTTGTTTTTAGGAAAGTGAAAATGTTTAAATCGCGTGTTTTCAGAATAATATTTTTAGGCATGAAACTACCGGCACAGATTCTTACAAGTACCCAAGGGACTTGCATTACAACTTTATCATTTATCCACCAAAAAATATTTGGTTGCCGCTCAAAACTCAAAGTTGTCCTGTGCACGAGAAGACATCGTTCCAGTTCACAGCCTTGCACTTGGAGGCGAAGTTTTCCAAATGACCACGCTATCGACGTAAGTCAAAATTAAATAAGTAAACCAATACAGTATGTCCGCAAAAAGAACGTTCTAGTTATAAATTTTAATAGTATCAACTGTAATCGTTGTAGATTTTTGGGTCAAGGTCACAATTGCAGAGTAACTCAGTTTTAGATAAACGCATGCGCGAATACGGCTTTGTTTTTTCGCTTGAGGCGCCACCTACGCAAATTGGCGACTCCTGGGCGTAAAGAGTTTTGCTGAGCGTGAATCTGTAATTTCAGTCATCACCACTGGAATCTCTTTGTACGAGAGTGGTTGAACGTCGAGTCCCTGGCCGGTGGATTGGTCGTAATGGTCGAGACGACAGAGGTCGTTTTCGCTGGCCCTTCACGTTCACTTGACATAACGCCACGCGATTTTGTTTCCTTTGGGGCTTTATAAAAAGATCGTGTCTACGTTCCGTCGCTACCCACTGATTTGCAAGTTGAGACACAGAATTGAAGAGGCTATTGCTTCCATTACTAGGGACGTGTTAACTAAAGTGTGGGAAGAATTGGATGTGTGCCCTATGACTAAAGGTGCACATATTGGACATGGCTCATGAGGTATGATGTTATAAATAGTCTAAATTAAACGGTCATAATACACCATTGGAAATGGGACATTATTTTATGGACACCCTGCGTTATAAAGAAAAAGATATTGAGTGTGCGGTTTCGTCTTATGTAAAATCGAAAACTACTGGACAGGTTTCAAAAATTGTATCCTAATAAATCTCCATTTTTCTTTCAGATTGACACAGGATATGTTTTACCTAGAGATATAGCAACATTAGTAACTAAAATGGGGGATGGGGGGGGGGGTTGGTGTCTGGTTTCCAAATGAACTGTGTAATTTCCACGGCAACGATCAACATGTTTCCCGCGAAGAACTTTTTACTATGCGAGCCATACAATGAAGTATCGATGGGCAGGATAATTGGCGATTAATTTAGATATCAGTATTATAAAGTGGTTATTAAAAGAAAACTTGCTGTGTTAACAATCAACATCCACCCGTGCGAAGCCGTGTCCCATCCATAATTTGCAGTGTGCGTTGTAATGGGCATTTGTTCTCTCTTTGCAGTGCGCGATATATAGGCCTACTATTAGCACTGTCTTTTTTTATGTGTGCTCTGTTGCCAGGTATACCCAAATAGCACAAACGTTTAACATACCACTTTATGTTATGAAATGTTTTTTTAATGTAATAAAAATTGTTAATCATGTAAAGGAAAATTTGGAATGAGAAGTTTGGCAATACATTTTGTGGTTGTATTTATATATTAAGAGCATCGTGTGATAATATCAAACTATTTTTCCATAAATATTTTTTATTGTGTAATATTAAAAATGTTGGGATGCCTTGTTATTAATACTGATCAACTGCTACAAATAGTTTCTTCTGTGAAATAATAATGGGTGTTTACATTGGATAATTTTTCTTTCGGAACGTATATAGTTGTGATACTACAGCCAACAGAAACCATTATTTGGTTTAAAAAAAAATAATCCAAAAATAGTTATATTCAAAAACTCTATAACTTGCTATAATTACTAATGGTAAACGTAATGACAACTGCAATGTTAACGAGCCGGGTAGTAACTGCAATGTGGGCGTGGGACAGACTATATATATAGTCTCGTGTTCGCGTGCGTCCGCAATGTCGTGTGGCGGACTTTCACTCGCCACGAGCCGGTCGCTGCAGGGATTTCTCCCGCCAGAAGGTCGCTCGTGATTGGTCCTTCCCAGGCGCGGGCACCGCCACTCGCGCCTTTGTTACCTGCGTCGCGTCAAGGGGGATTTACGATTGCGAATTAAGAATTAGTCGAGTGCTTGACATACGACTGTTACACTCGAGGAATGGTTTATGATTGTCGCGTAGAAATTATTACGGGTCGTGTGCGACTTAACAAGAGATGTTTACATTATAAAATTTTCCCTTAAGAATTAAAGGGATGCGCCAATTGGAGCACAGCAGAATTTGTAGGCGCGAAATAATGTTTCGTTGGGAAAGCAGGTTATAATGTAGTACGAAAGGAAATACAGAAGTACTAGCAATGTTAAGAAATTTAAAAAAATTAACCGAAAGTTACAAAAAGCTCATAATTTAAAATAAAAAAAAGATTTCGGAAATTCGTAATTCTGAAATCATTCTGGTCGATTTTTGCTATGACAAGAGTACTATATAAATTCGTGAATATATTGTCATACTGTAAAGTCATTTTATGGTGGCTTAGAATAGATGACATTAGCATTACATGAACTAGAATTTATATATTAAAGTTAAATATTCTCATTCTGATTTATGTACGGATTCTAGGTTACGAGATAAAATGTTGCAATTTTTAGGTTCAATCGTCGCCATGTGTCTGGAATTTCAAGTACTTAGATAAATAACCAATTTCACCATGGATAAAAAATTGTAGGTTACATTATTAATCGACAAAGATTACAAACTGAAATGCACTTCGAAACGCAAAAAAAAAAAAAAAAAAAAAAAAAATACAAAAATTCAACTGAAATAACGTGGCTGCTTTCTCGCCCGCTTTTTAATGGCTGGAATTAAACACCACGAATTCAATCACAAACTTACTTAGTTAACCATGTGCTCGTCAGCGTACAGGTTAACGTTTATAACTCTTAATTTTTTTTATGTAAAGGCGTAATTACAATAGCCCGTCGCCTCCGTTCGTTCGTCCATCCTCAAATGACCTGCAGCCAATCGGAGGGCCCGAAAAATTCCATCCGTCGGCCCGTCAAAAGTTTGGCGAACCCATATTTTATACGGACGGACGGGTGGATTATACATATGGGTTTAACTGCGACAGTCAATAATTACTATAATACAGGCCTGTGGTGTTTGGTCAGATGTTTTGTAATGTCCAGACAAATTCAATCAAGACTCCGAATACAATACGTAAAAAAACACGAATTACATAGTAAACAACGATGAAACAAGTCTAAGAAAACAACGCCGATTGTTGGTAGCAGCACATACACGGGAAAACATTTTGGCGGACGGATGAAGTCATGTTGGCTAGCTGCGTGGCGTTGACGTACGGACGGATGCGACGGGTTTGCTGTTAATTTCGCCTTAACGTAGCGCCGACGGCAGTGGCAGCCTTAAGACTTTGCGGTGCCCTGGCTCTATTTACTTTAGAGGGGCCGTAATATCTTACCGGGAGAAAAGGAAATCCGGGGCCTCCACCAAAGGAAAATTTAAAACTTACAACTCTTTGAAACAACACTTTTAAGCCATCCTGGAACTTAAATTTCCGATTTTGATTAGGCTAATTTGGCTTAAGAATTTTAAATATTCTTTCCTGATAAATTATACTCGGGTTAGACCTTTAAAATGCTAACGATCAAACACGGTTGAAATAGCGTGATTGCATAAGGCAATACAATCTTTGAAATTACATGCTAGTTATAATTTAAGGGAACACGACATACATTAGACTCAAAACGGAAATACGCAGTAAACACGCAATGATTTAAAACTAATAGTGAGGTAAATGGTTCCAACTGTGAAAATCTATACGGTACTATTTTTATCACGTAACTTGAATTATTTGGACTTCGCTTAACGAATGAAAATAGTTTACTGTTATCTATGATAAAAGTAGCGTATCTAGCCTTTCAAACGGATTAGTAAAGTTTTTGCAGTCAAAACAGAAAGAGCTTAAAAAATTAGTTGAATTTTGTGAATGCAAAAATTATTTACAGGAAGTGAATTTTCAACCAATTTATAATGAGAATGATCATCATCATCATCATCATCATCAGAGATTCCAGTACAACTGGACTATAAACACAGTGAACTAACTATGAAACAAATCGCCATGAAGATTAATTCAATCACACAGTTTTTCTGACATTTATCACTTATCAAGCCGATTGGGGGACATATTTCTGAACGACAAAAGCATCATGAGCTAAATAGAAATTATGTTGCCTCAGTATTTAGGTCACGCAACTAATAATGATAGCAGTGCTGCTGCTGCTCTGAGCCAGTGGCCAGAATATGTCAGCGCATTTCACGTGTCAGAGCACTTCTAGAGTGGTATTAAAACAAAAAATCTCAATATGAAAACTGAGCCTTTGGATAAATATGGTGAAACAATCTTTCCACTTACGCACAAACTGCTATAGTCGTTAAAGCTGCTGCAATGTCAGTAGATACTACATCATCCAACTGCTTTATTTTGGTGCAAATTTGAAACAACACACAGGATCAGAAAAACATTTGTTAAATGTGTGTGACGTAGCTCTAATATATTTTAATTTTGTTTTAAATCATTCTTTTAAAACCATCACAAACATAGATGAAATAATTATTGTTTAAACTTCAGTGTGTAACAATCACGATATCCCCGATAAGAAAATAAATTATTTGTAGTGGGCAAGGTTTAACTTACGTTAGTTGCATCTTAGTAAAATAGTTTGTAGAACCAATTTTTATTATATATATATACACACCAATATGTATATTAAATTTTTTAGATACTAAAAATGTTTGATTGGCATTATTTTGCACCTTGGAATCCAAATTTTTCCTGGAGAGAATCCCTAAGGTTTATTCGTGAGATTTGTGTCCCTCAGCAAATCATGCATACGCCACTGAATACAGGCCAAAAAAAAAATCCCTGGGTAACGCCTCGGACCTATTGTGCTCACCCCACACGATGCGCAATTTCTGCTATACCTCTTTATACCCGTGGGCATAAAAGAGGAGATAAAAGTTTGTTTAGCAGAAGAAAGAAAGAATTAGTTACTCCACACACACGCGCGCGATACCTAGGGTGCTAACAGAAAACAAGTCAACGCAGTTGCCGACCAAACAAAGCCAGCATAACAGAGTAGGATAAACATTGTGTTGTCTATTTAATCAAATACAAAAAATACATGAAAATTAAGCACTAATTTACAAAAAAAAAAATGTGTGTGCGTGGAGTTCACGCGCGACAGAAGTGAAACGTCTTATATTATTAGGTATGAGAAACATTTATCTCTAGCTGAGGTCGCCGATTAAAAAAAAAATGAATGTGCAAGCATGAAAGTGTGCAAGCATGCAAGTATGCTGCATCATTTTCTATCTCTCCTTTGCCGTCTAATCCTTTACCTAACTATTCCCCTCATGAAATTTGAATTTTAGTAACGCTTGAAAATTGTAACCTCCTGATCACAGAAGTTCACTTCCAAAAGACAAAACTGTTTGAGCGTAATTTTAATCAATTAATCAATCCAAACAAATAAAGGATGCCTACAGAGTCGACCGACGCGCTTTAAATAAGCAGACCAGCGCAGTCCTTGTGAAGACGTGACTTCTCATCGGCGCAACAGCGCAGCGCACAGATTTTTAACCACACCGCATTTTTTTTTTTTCAATTGCTCTCGTTTCAGCTCCGGCCGCAAACACGCCTCTTTACAACTCAACAACCAATCAACTGATCACTCCCAATCAAAGCCTAATTGGTTGATCTGATACACGGGGGCTTCTCGTCACCAGGGGCTATCCGCGGGTCCGCGGTTCGATGCCCGGATCCGGCAGTCGGACCGCGAGGCACGCCACTGCTGTCGTTACAGTTGCAGTCTGAACTGGCAACGTCCGAGCAGCAGGACAAATTCACATAGTTCTTGGTTTATGATTATTTTATTACTAAAACGACGCTTAGAAAACGTTCAAATTTAAATAAACTACAGCTTTCCCGCGAACAGAACCTTTCTGACAGGTTTTTTTTAATGAACGATTTGGGTTTACATCTCAATAGTTTCCTATCAATTTTTTAGACACGAAGTGGCGTACGTGAAGGAACTGGATGGGGCTGCTCATAAAGAACACACGTTTTAATGGGCACATTGATGATTTAAAAATAAATATATTTAAATTATATATAAACATTAATTTTAAGTTTTAAAAAATTTTAATACAAAAAAAATGTGGCTATAGTTTTGTCAAAACCTTTTGAAACCAATACAAACATGTATGCATTTGGTTGCTCAATCTTCTCGTCGTGCACAGTATTTGAATGGTGACCATAACATTATATGGCGGAGAAATGAAGCTAAACGTGTAAGGCAAACATAACAAAATTATTTCTAAAACACACGTTTTAGCCTTTTAAAAAATGCATTTTAAAAACTAAATTCGAAAACCAGAACTACTCATCCGCTTTCAGCGCTTTCCCCGCCATATTGATTTTTTTTTTCAATTTGTTTTTGCTACGATTATGATTTTGAAAAATGTATCCTAATCATACCTTACATACCTTGTTGCAACCACTCATTTTATAACACTGCCGTGTTCAGGAAACAGTGGCGTAGCTAGAATTTGTGTATGGGGGGTGTTAAGAAGCATGCCCCCCCACCCCCCGTATTAAAGCGGGTGGTCCGGGGGTCCTCCCCCGGGAAAATGTGGATTTTAAGGTGTAAAATAGTGCTATTTTAGCAGTTTTCAGTACTTAAATTTAAATATTGGAATGGTAAAAATGTTATTATTTTTAATATGAAATTTGTTTGAGTGATGAATAAGAAATTAATTAAAGATTTGGTGCTAAGGGGGGGGGGGGGTTTGAACGCATAACCCCCCCCCCTCCCTGGCTACGCCCCTGTCAGGAAACAACTGTTTTTAACGCCGGTGTGACTACAACTACCATGGTAAAGACACCAGTACACACAAGAGTGGATTTCAACAAGTAGCCGAAGTCGAGTCCTACGCCCTGTCGAACAAACGGAAGCTCTATTGCAAGCAGTATCGTGAGATCGCAGACAGACTCCGCTGTGGGCGGGTCACGCGGTGCAGGGCAGATCGCCGCCGAGATTGCGACGCCTACGTGCCGTGGCGGGGCGCGACGCGACAGTTTACCGGCGCGGCCGCGTCCACCCGGGACGCTATCGGGTCGGACGTGACTTCTGAAGCAGAGGGGGGAATTAATGCGCGGGCGGATCACCGTAAAGGCGGTGCCCGTTCGCGAATTTCTGTCAAAGAGCGCATCCTATACGCCCGCCTCAAGCTTGGTTCTCAGCGCGAACCGACAGCGACACAACTCACAATTCAAACAAGGACACTTGTGCGAGGAATAGTGTCCACAATATTGAAAAGAAAAACAGACAGCGATACAACTCAAAATTCAAACAAGGACACTTGTCCGAGGAAAAGTGTCCACAATAGTGAAAAAAACTAACTAGACAGATACAACTCAAAATTCAAACAAGGACACTTGTGCAAGGAAAAGTGTCCACAATATTGAAAAAAAAAAAAATACTAACTAGACAGCGATACAACTCAATATTCAAACACTTCTATGTAACTCCGTGGAACTTTATATATGTATATCTAATCAATGGAATCGCGTGGAAGAAATTAGACAGAAAACTATAACAGCGCAGACTTATTCCTTCCAAGGGATTCTTTGTGCAATGACTGCATTAAACGTTTGCAATCGGCTGATTTTGGCGTGGTCTTTTTTTGTTATGTTTGTTTCTCTTCATCTCTTTGTCCGTTCTTGAGGTTTCTCTATGACACACAGTGTAAAACCAGCAATGTTTTAAGCTAAACCTCCCCATTGCAAGAATATTCAAAGAACCTAAACTAAAAGGCCATAGAGGATGAACATTGGCCGGCTAGGTCATGGACGTTGATACGATGGAGGAAGGGGGTGGGTGGGCTTTTGTGCTTGCAAAATACTAACTGTGAAATGGGAATTATTGTAAACGTTTATCCCGTAGCCCCCCCCCCCCCCCCCCTTTTTCCAACAACCGGGCTAGGTGTTTGATTTCTCATTCGCAGCCGTGCCTCCACCTGTGAGTGTCTGGCCACCCCTGGCAGGCTGCTGAGGCAGCACCTCAGCGCGCCTATTCTCGGACGGCGGTCACGTGTCAGCGCAGTCAGCACGGCGCAGCGCGGCCTCAGGTTCAGTTGCCGGCGCCGACAGCTGAAGGCCTCGTCTCACCAGCCAGTCTTTTTAAATTATGAATTGATGGGCATCCACTTAAAAGTGTGTCCAACGCAAAAGTTCTAGGCGTTCTGATTGAAGAACCCCTAAAATGGAAAAACCTACTCTGAACTTACTAAGACACGTTGTAACAAAATTCAGTTTTAAATGTTTAAAAGCCGCTACTCACGTACGTAACAAGCGAGAAAATATGCGACCAAACAAAAAAAAAATGCAAAAGAGGCATAAGAATAAAATTACAGAAAAAACTCAAATAATAGTAATTATAAGAAAATTAAAAATTACTCAGCGTCTGAGACCCAGTCTTAGGAACTAATTTTTGCGAGAAATCTAGCTTAATCCACAAATAAGAAATCCAAAAATGCAATTTTTTTTAACGTAATTATATTTTTATGTTATTTAAGAACTGCCATTAAAAATTTTATTTTCAGTTGTCACTAACACCTTTCATAGTCACTTTTTTAAACTATTCACTAACTAAACTTTAGAACCCAATAGTTTATTATGAATATCCTCACAAAAGGAACACATTTGATGATTTAGTTTATAATGTTAGAATGCAAGTGTTACTCAAGTGCGAGGATTAGTCGAGTGTGTTGAGTCTAGGTCCGTGAAGGAGTGGGCGAACCGTTACACAATGGAACCGCCCGGTCGACGGCGGCCGGGAGAGAAACTCCCGACGCCCGACACCAGCTCCGAAGCAGGGTTGCCACTTCCGCCGCCTCGGCAACGACCACCCGCTAACGAGTGCGCTCGCCCGGTTAGAGCCGACAACAAGGTCGCTTACGACACGCAACAGAGCGAGAGCTTCTTCCGAACCCGCAGCGAAAGTTTTTTTTACTGCATCAGCTGGGAACCACCGTTTTCGGCCAAAAACTGTACGAAACCAGCTCGGCCGAAACGCGTGCAACGTTGCCGTTTTGCAAGCGTCCGAGTGGCACGCACGCAATGTTATCCGCACGGATAGTAGAGACCAGCTGGGCAGCAACCACTTTCCAACGTTGCCGCGGCAGACGCCGGAGGAAAACGACGATGTTATCGGCACGGGCAGTACGTTACCAAACCAGTATGTTTCCAACGTTGCCGTGGCACGCATCCGAGTAACACGGCGATATTTTCCGGCAAGTAGAAGGAACCATCTGAGCAGCAATCAGTATAACGTTTTCAACTTTGCCGTGGCAAGCGCCCGGGAAAGACAATGTTATCGCCACGTGTAGTAGACACCAGCTGGACCGACGTTGCCGCGGCAAGCGCCCTAGCATGGTTCCCACTCCTTTTAGCTAAAAAAATTCAAGCACTTTTCAAGCACATTCAAGGACATTTTCAAAAATTTCAAGGACCCAAATATTATGAAATAATTTTAGTACGTATACATATTTTGAACACGTGCAGAATTGTTTTTTTTTTCTGTCTATTACTTAAACAGAAAGATAAAAGCTTATCGGAGGAACAGTAACATTGCAAACTGGCTGAGTTTAACATTTTACCGAACTTTTATCAGAACAAAAACATTGATGACACCATAACTGCCGATAAAAATAGTACATAGAAGATATCTTATCGTATGTCGTCGAAAAACGGGGCATTAATCTATGTGACAACTATTTGAACATACCATAAATATCGTAAAATTAAATTGTGGTGCCCCACTTTTCACTTGTCCCAAACAAATATAACGTAATTATAACTCTTACAACTAGTGTAAATTTTATCCAGCACTTTTAAGCACCTAAATAATTTTCCAAGAACTTTTAAGGGCCCTTGATTACTTCAAACCATTTCAAGCACTTTTCAAGTACTTTCAAGGAGCGTGGGAACCTTGCCTAGGAACAGGCGATGTTATCGCCACGTGTAGTAGGCACCAGCTGGACCGACGTTGCCGCAGCAAGCGCCCGGGGAACAGACAATGTTATCGCCACGTGTAGTAGGCACCAGCTGTACCGACGTTGCCGCGGAAAGCGCCCGAGGAACACAACAAATGTTATTGACACGTATAGTAGACCCCAGATTAGCAGCAAACCAATATAAGGTAACCTTTCAAGCGGCCGGTAAACAGACAATGTTATCGCCACGTGTAGTAGGAACCAGCTGGACCCACGTTGCAGCAGCAAGCGCCCGGGGAACAGACAATGTTATCGCCACGTGTAGTAGGTACCAGCTGGACCGACGTTGCCGCGGCAAGCGCCCGAGGAACAAGGCGATGTTATCGCCACGTGTAGTAGGCACCGCCTGGAAGCGAGGGCGGCCAGCTCCGCCAGGGACAGAGTAGACTAGACAGCTCGCGGCAAGGCGTACCGTTCCGACCAGGCCTGCCCGCCACAGGACTTCCACTCCGCTTGGTGTTTACCTCGTCGTTCACGCCATAGACTAGCGATGCATATGGACGGATTCTTGTCTTCTCCGCACGAAGCCAACACTGGCTTACGATATGCAACAAGGGTGCCCATGCAATCTTTTACTAAAATTTCCCTGACTAATTTATTCATATAATTTACTTATTTTGCAATTTTCTGAAAGAAATAAAGAAAAGCATTCCACTTTAAAAGTTGTACGACTATGTGTGCTGAAGCACCATAGTGAGAAAATTTTTCTTCTTCAATGTCTGGGTGTTGGCAAACTGGATCGTGACTTTTCCATCCAAAAAAAATTTTACTTTAACTGGAAATTTCTACGACTTTTCCAAGATTTTAAGTTAATTTCCATGATCATTTCCAGCTTCCCCGACTCTTTCCAGAATGTGGAATCTCTACAAACATAACGATACACTTTTTTTTTTTTTTTTAATTCTTCACGTCGGAGGTAAAGGAAACAGTGTTCATTTATTTTTATTGATAAAAAGAGTTGGCGCAGTCTAATCATCAAACTATCATCTTGAAAATAGTATTTCCGATAACTTCACAAAGCAATAAATTCGTATTTCTGGCGAAGAAGCCTAAAAATAAAGTTCAAAAAATAAAAAAAAAGTCACCAAGTTGCCCTTCTGAAAAACTAAAATTCTGAGACGCAGAGTCCCTCGCCCTCAGCACGAGGCCACTCAGCCGGGGCTACAGCGACTCGGACAACGGGTCGGACTGGATACGCCTGCGCAAGTTGCAGAGAGATCGCAGCGCCAAGTTGCAGAGAGATCGCAGCGCCAAGCTGCAGAGACCGGTAGTCCAGGAAACCAAGACTTAAAAAGGCACAAACCTGTGAAAAATTTGTCCAAAGCTGAATTTTTGCACAGTTGTAGATTTGACTATGCTTAATAACATACCGAAAGTTTACCGCTGTAGACCTTGTGCGTATCACCGAAAATTTGCATTTAAGTCCTAGATGACAGCGACTTACATCAGTCCATTAAAATGCTACCCATTTGTACAGTTTTTAATTTAGACTGTCCATAAAATTACCAAAATAATCTTGAGACACTAATACAGCCATTAATGTTGTAAAAAGCATAAATTGTTAATATTAAAGATATGATATTAAGCGATTAATTCATGACATATTTTTTTTTTTATCTTTGCCACCCAGATAAAAATACTATTTACACCAATTTGAAGAGTCCAATGCGAAAAATGTCCAAATAAATGTTTTTGGTTATACCTTTAGCTTTAAGACAGTACATTAATAAAGAGTCTAACGTAATTAATTGGCTCATTAAAGCGGCCCGATCGTTGCAGTGTACTGCGGCCGTACTGATCTCTCACGGCCACCGCCGTTCCAGCGCGGCATTGCGACACACTGCGTACTGCGACACTCATTCAACTTGGTCTTATTTAGGGATTACTTAAAACATAGCTAATTCATATGAGAGGGTGTATTTATGTTACATGTAATGAGATTTGCATTTTTTTTCTTATATGAATGTTTTTTGATACAATAAAATTAACAATAAACTATTTCTGCTTGGAACTTGTAAATGAAAAACTCTAGAGGACCTCTGGTTTTATATCTGCATGGATTTATTCTGTTTCAAAAATTTTATTATTAAAAATTATTTTTTTAGCAACAAATTTTTTTTTTATTTCTGATACATCGTTTTATTTTCGATCAGAACAATGCAAAATTTTAATGTAGCCTGTATTCGACAAAATGAAAAATTATATATTTACTTCTTTAAAATCAGTTTACTACATAAAAATTGAATAAAACGATACATCGTAAATGTACTCTGAGTTTTTTTTCTTCACTTTTACAACATAATTCCTATAATAATAGTTTTTTGTTTTTTTTTTCAGAAAATAAATAAAACACGAGCTTTGTTGTAAAACGTATAGGTAGCATTACATATTCAGTTTTTTTTTAAATATGTTAATGTATTTGAGTGCTGTGCCTAGCTGACGTAGTTGGATTGCTAGTGGCAAAGAGCGGTGGTGGATGTTTTTGCAAGAGTTTTACCGTATTTTATGACCCTACCTGTGAGAGGGTGTTCGTACCAGAAATCCTAACGGTTAAGGAAACTATCCATTCTCTGTAGTCACGTACGGGTGTGCTACTCGCGCAATATCGTCAAATATCACAACTTTCCGGGACGTTCGGTCATTTCTCGGTTAGCTCTGGTTTCACCATAGTAAACGGAACAAAATCTTGTCTGTAGTGATTTCATATTCCTATTACCGTAGCAGTATGGCGTTTGAGGACAAACCAAGTTTGCTGTATACTGAGAGCCTACTTAAAAAAAAAGTATTTATAGAGTTATTAAATTATTACGAAACACAGTTTTGTGGATCGTTTGGGAAATTATCATTTAGGACTTAACTGCTCGTTATTGGTGTGATCATAAGGGTTACATCGGTAAACTTTTGACATGTTACTAAGAAACGTTTATTCTACAACAGTACAAAGTTTCTGCTTTGGGATAATTTTCCATATTTCTTAACAGCGAAATTCGTCCTGACCCCAAGCCGACTTCGGCAACCTCACAGTAGTACACACTACACGGCTCGGATAGCTTCAGCGGCCAAACAAATTGTATGAGAACCTTAAAAAATATTCCCATTTAAAGAAGAATAAATATGCAACAACGTTTATTGAAAGCGATTTTCACGTAGGGCTCTTTATATTTATGTAAGATGTATTAACTTTTCCGTAAAATTGGATGAAAATGAATTTCTCAACTTTAAAGATTTAAATTGTCTATTTTATACTAAGATGTTAAAACTGTGTACTTTTTATCACTATCCTCAGATAGGGAAATGTTTATAGATTATTTTGGGTTCCATACTGTCAGTCTACTCCATAAACTGCATTTATATTATCCATTATTGTGGATCGTTGCAAAAAATGGTCATTTTGGGCTTAACTGCTCGTTTTTGGCGTGACACACAAGGTTTGCATCGGTAAACTTTTGATATGTTACTAAGAAACGTTCATTCTACAACTGTACAAAGTTTCTTCTTTGATATAATTTTCCATGTATTAAAAACCTTTGTTTCTTTACAGCGAAATTCGTCCCGACCCGAGCCTACTTCGACAACATCGCAGTAGTATACACTACGCGGCTCGGATCGCTTCAGCGGTCAGACTAATTGTATGAGACACTTAAAAAATATACCAATTTAAAGATGAATAAATATGCAACAACGTTTACTTTAAGCGATTTCCACGTTTGGCTCTTTAAGTTTATGTAAAATGTATTTATATTTCCTTAAAATTGAATGAAAGTGAATTCGTTAACTTTAATGATTTAAATTGTCTATGTTATGGAAAGACGTTAAAACTGTGTACTTTTTATCACTATCCTCAGATAGGGCAATGTTTATAGATTATTTTGGGTTCCATACTGTCAGTCTACTCCACAAACTGCATTTGCAATATCAATTATTGTGGATCGTTGCAAAAAAAATGGTCATTTTGGGCTTAACTGCTCGTTTTTGGCGTGACGCACAAGGTTTAAACTTTTGATATGTTACAAAGAAACGATCTTTCTACAACTGTACAAAGTTTCTTCTTTGGGATAATTTTGCATGTATTGAAAACCTTTGTTTCTTTACAGCGAAATTCGTCCCGACCCGAGCCTACTTCGACAAACTCGCAGTAGTATACACTACGCGGCTCGGATCGCTTTAGCGGTCAGACACATTGTACCAAGCTCTCAACAAATAAACTAATTTAAAGTTTAAGAACTTTGCAACTACTTTTATTTAATGTTTTCACATCGGACTCTTCGTGTTTTTGTAATACGTATTTCCATTTGTACCCTTTTTTTCATAACACCTCTCTTCAAATATTATTGAATAAATATCATATTTAGTAAAACGTAGTGAAAGATTTTTAAATTTAATCATTGAGAATAATGTTTTGAGTAAGTTTTGGTTTGCTATTCTGAAAGTATACTATAGTAATTACGTTAAAGTGCCATATTGTTGAGTGTTCAATAAAGTATTATTTAGGACTTAACTTCTCGTTTTCGGTGTTCCGCGCAAGGTTTGCGGAGGTAAACATTTCAAATGTTGCTATAAAACTTGAATGTTACCACTGTTTTAAATTTCAGTTAGGAGCAAATTTTACAAAGATTAAAAATCTTCGATTTCGTGGGAGTGAGAGTGGCCACAGCGCTTGCGGCTGTGGCTCTGTCGCAGTGCGTAGACGACATTGATAAGCTCGGGAGTCTCTAGTGATCCTATAAATTAAGCTAGACTTTTGAGAGATATGTCCCTGTAAAGCTTAAGAACTATACAACAACTTTTGTTTAAGAAGTATTTGCGTAAGACCCTTTATTTTTAAGTGAATTGTCTTTTTATTGCCTTGACTGATGTAAAAAAAAACTAATTTCATTAATTTAACATTTTTTCTTACCTTTATTATTAACACTTAGAACTTTATTCATTATAAATGTGAGTAGTAGTGATTTAAGATTATTTTCATATAGCTATCGAGAGTCTACGGTAAAAAGTGCGTAAATGGGAAGCATTTTAATGAACTGCTGCAAGTCGCTGTCATCTAGGACTTAACTGCAAATTTTCAGTGATACGCACAAGGTCTACAGCGGTAAACTTTCGGTATGTTATTAAGCATAGTCGACTCAACCACTGTGCAAAAATTCAGCTTTGGACAAATTTTTCACAGGTTGAAACCTTTGTTTCCTGGGCTACGGTGACTCACCCTCGAGGTGTCCGGCGAAGGAACAAAAAAGACTTCTCTGCGTCTTTCAAAATTTCTCAACGAACCAAAGAACATAATGTTTTATTCCTTTACAGGAAGTCCACATTATGGAAAGTTAGGAAGTGGGAATCTGTGGGGAATAAACAACACGTTCATAAAACAATATCCCAGTTTAAATGGTATGTTATAACAGTTTAACTTTGACTATTTACAACAAATAATACATCAAATTGACGGTAAAATAACCTGGTGCACCTTTAGCTATACGGCACAACACATCCAAACTAAATTCCAATTATCCCCACACTTTGGTTAACAAGTCCCGGAGTAATGGAAGCAATGGAAGCAATGGAAGCAATGGCCTCTTCAATTGTGTATCAACTATGGAAAATCATTTGGTAGCGGTAAACGTACGTACACACAAACTTCTATAAAGCCCCCAAGGAAAAAAAAAATCCTCTGGTGTTATGTCAGGTGAACGTGCAGGCCAGCGAAAAAGAGATCTGTCGTCTCGAATTGCCTATCCCTTCGTTGGATGTTTTTGCCACATGGGGAATCACAATTCAACTTTAAATGAAACGCACGTTCGAACTGACATTACAGATTCACTCTTAGCAAATTGCAGAATACAAAACGCTTTACGCTCAGGAGTCGCCATTTTGCGTAGGTGGCGCTGTAAGCGAGAAAACAACAAAGCAGTACTCGCGCATGCACTTATCTAAAACTTTTTGAGTTACTCTTTAATTGTGACCTTAAAGTTGATAATATTAAAATTTATAACTGGGACATTCTTTTATGTACATACTGTACTTGAAATACTGGAAAAGTACTGGAAATTCTCCAGGAATAGTAATCCGAGGGGAAAATGAAATGCTCTAGTTAGCCATCAAAAATTAAGAAAGAGATAAATAACTAGGCTATAGATAGGGATGGTGAAGGCTGGAATTTTTTATCGCCTTCAGAAAATTGCAAAATAAGTGAATTATTTAAACAATTAAAATAACAAGGAATTTGAAATGTTTGGTTATGGAAATTCTGAGAAGTCAGGAAAATTATATTACAAATTTATGTGGACACCCTGTCTATAGAAAACCACCAATATACGTTTTTTGCATTAGGTCTAACACTGCCATAGTCATTATGAAATTATTTTTTTCCCCAATAAGTAACAAAACTCGTTACACTGCAACAAAAAAACTAGGCCAAAGGTTTTGCATTAGGTCTAACACTGCCATAGTCATCATGAAATTATTTTTTTCCCCAATAAGTAACAAAACTCGTTACATGCAACAAAAAAAAAACTAGGCCAAAAGTTTTGATTCTTAAATTGCACTCCAACACACCATCACACAGAATTCGGCCTCACACGCCATAAAATACGACTCAGCTCAAAAAATATTTGACATACCAGCATCGGAACATAAATAAAGAATTTAAGGCACAGTCTATGAGTTAGCTATACAGAATGAGCCATTATCTAAAATTTTAATTTAAATTTTCTGACCTAACATTTATTTCCCTGGCTAACTCCACTTTTTCCAGAACTTCCTAATCCCCAAGCTATTCCAGGTTCTCACTGATGTTGGATATCATGTCAGAACAAACAATAAGGCCGGTTTCAAACAAAGTAGTTGAAGAGGAGTGGTTGCAAGTTTCTACTCGGGGATTTCTTCTGGAATAAAGTATTACGTGTTATTTTATAAATCTATTTAGTGTATTCTTGGAAGAGCACAGCATTGTACATACTAAAAAAAAGTGAGCTAGTTTTGCAGTACTCGCCAGTGATGTGCAAACATCTAACCTAGGTAACAAGCAAATTCACGTGTTGTCGTGTTGCAAATGAACTTATAATAAACTCGGGTCGCAAAATTCGACGCAGAATTCCTTAAAATAATGCCGAGCGTGACAAATATACAAAAAAATTTGAGATTTCAACTACATTTCTTGACGCGAATCACAAGATGTTTCCATACCCGCCGCTAGAATTCGCTGCCGGAGCAGCTACGTCGAAATTAAACTGCATAATGAAACGGTTCCGATAACCGCGAAGACGACTTGGGAAAAAGTACTAAACCCACCTTTGCACCTGATTTTCGACAAGGATTTTTATTAAAATACTGCCCATCTTGTTAGAAATTAATTAAAAGGTTAATAGTACAACGTTTCCCTTTGTCTCTGCGAACTTGGTTCGCGCCATCCACCACAGATGGCAGCACCGTCCCAAGAGACTTCCGTTCCATTCACGACATTACTCCTGCGGGGGAAGCCTTCTGTCCACAGACGAGAGAGCCAAAAACCGAAGTTCCCCGAAGTTCATGATTTTTTCCCGTATCTTTAATGTAGCTATCGTAACCAAATCAACCGTCCACAATGTTTTAAAGTATTTATAATGTAGCTAACCCAACCTAATTGACCATTAGTATCCTTTTATCAACACCGCCATATTTATTTACTATGAACAAAGTTAAAAACCCGAAGATGCACGATCGGTCGTTTGGCTCTCTCGTCTTGTGAAAAGAAGGCTTCCCACTCCCACGGATTGCCGTATACCGACAGCTAAGAAAACCGCAGCGGCAGGCAGCTCATGACACCGTGTCACGCCAGGCGGGGCCGGAAATCAATCAGAACGCGCGCAGGGGAACAGTTAGTTGCCCGGTCGTGCTTCGGGACGGTAACGGGCTGCGGCCCTCGTGCAATTAACGTCTCCGCGGCCGGGTCGTCAAACGGGCCCCGGGGCCGGGATCGAAAACCACACAAGGGACGCAACAAAGTCACAGTCGTTTGTTTGTGAAGCACGCAAGGCGCAGCACGCACCAATCCTAAATTCCACAACAAAAAAATTGGTTGTCTGTAAAGTCGGTCTACGGACGATAGTTTAACGTGACGACATAACAAAACTTTGATGAAATGATTGCATACTTTTATGAATAAAATTGAATCATTTTATTGAATTATCACTATTTTGTATGGATACAAAGAAGAGTGAAATTAAATCTACAATTTAATTGATAAACGTACTTTTATTTGTGTTCATTAATTCAAATATGTTTATTACTTTAACGAAGATATAATTTTAACTATAACTTGTATACATGTTTGCTATTTAACTTCTTCCAATCTGTGTTATTCTGTTAAGGATAGGACGATGATAGGAAAGGTAGGAAACGAATGGGAGTGTTTCAAGTTTAATGTGCCTCGAACAAGTCAAATAGATGGTTGTTCAAATCGAGTGGGAAATAGATGCGGCGCAAGCGTACAATGAGCGTAACGGGAGACAGCGTAACGGGAAACTTTTTCGTGCGTGCAGCCGGCGTTCATCGATTTATTAGATGTCACGTCAAAAAATGGGGTATGGCTGTCATGAACGCGGCCGTGTGTTGTACATGAATACGCGTACGTAACAGGTAATATTGTCCATACAAAATATAAAATAAGCTTAAATAGCTTGG
This sequence comes from Bacillus rossius redtenbacheri, assembly GCF_032445375.1. Classification (NCBI taxonomy): domain Eukaryota; kingdom Metazoa; phylum Arthropoda; class Insecta; order Phasmatodea; family Bacillidae; genus Bacillus; species Bacillus rossius. The sequence continues at coordinate 31,065,323 of NC_086342.1, read as the reverse complement.
CTTCTGGGTTGTAGCCGTGTCCTTGGTGAATAATTCACCGATGTTTCGGTCGACATTGCAGTAGCCATCATCAGGGAGCAGTTACCTAATCGAGTATGTAACTGCTCCCTGATGATGGAGACTTCAATGTCGACCGAAACATCCTTGAATTATTCACCAATGACACGGCTACAATCCAGAAGCCAAGCTACTTCAGAGAATGGCCGTGAAAAGCCTGCGAACATTATTATAAAATAAGCTATTTTATGTATGTTATAATCTTTTTTTTATATTTTAACATCATATATATTCACTATATATACACTAATGTTTTATATATGCAATGGACAGATTTTGACGAGAGCTGACGATTGAAAATTAAAAGAACGTCGTAGCTTCTCCGAGTCAAAAGTTATACTAAATGGAAATCTCGAAACGCAGAAAAATGACCTCAAAATGGTGGCGCTTCCCCCTCCACCACGCACGATGCGTCACAGTCCTCAGCGTAACGAATTATTTTATCCTTTAGCTATCCATTGGTGTGATTAAATTTTGGTTGGAGATGATAAGATATGTAGCTGCAACACCAAACAGTATCCACCGAATTTGTTATCATTCTTTTTCTAAATTGCTTCCCACCATGGAAGCAATTTTACAAGACGTATTCACATCAATAAACTCCGTACTGGAACCGTTCGACGATATGAGCACTGAACACAGCCGCCATGTGTCAGGACACAGGAAATCCGATCCGTTTGGCCCACGCAGCACGCAAACAGTGTGTGGCATGTTGGGAGCAAATTTCCGGAGTCTGCCGTTGGGGAAAAGCTATTTGGCAAAGGCTTTTCACTTCACTTATTCGTGGTACCTGCACATTCATTACGAACAGCATCGAAAAATAGCTTTATTAACTTTCTAACTGGAATATCTCATAAATCACCAAACGTCGAAACATTACTGGATGACATTTATTGTGGTCCAATAAATAAAACCTAAATGTTATATAACAAATATTAAACTGATGCCCGCAATTGTCCTTGTAAAGCCACAACACGCCGTGTTCATTTATTTCGTTTTTTTTTTCGTCATTACTTTTTATTAAAGGAGTATTTATAATATTTTAACTAAATACTTCCCCTTGCATTTGATGTTCTGCCACAAATATTTTCAACATATATTAACCTAAAAGGGCGCGCAAGTTTCCGTAATTAAAAAATTATGATGAAAATAAGGAAAAAGAAATCAGCATGTCATGTGAATTTGAAGCGTGAAAATTTGATTTAAACGTGCCAACGCACAGGAGTGGGGGCGCTCTGCGGTGGGGAGTGGTGGGAGACATTGAGCGCCCCACTCATAACTCCCGGCCAAGCGGCAGTGAAGCGACGCAACAGTGTTGCATTTATCGTTACGCTGCCGACACAAAGCTCCTCGTGGAGACAGCCCGCTGCAAACACGGCGATGAACGTGTAGACATGATGGCATTAAGTTGTTATTTAGTTTGATCGTTCGAGTCAATTACTTAAGAGGCCACTCCAGTTTTTCAGGGGCACTACGCAACCCGCGTTAACCTCATAAGACTCAATGCTATTTTCATTTTGCTTATAACTAATTAACTATTATAGATATCGAAATGATGCTTGCTTGATATGTAAGACAACGATGCTCTTATCAAAGCCCCTTTATTCAAAAACGTGCATAAATTATGGTTCAAACCTAGACAATACACTTATGCATATTAGTAAAGATTAGTATAAAACCATAATTTATGCACGTTTTTGAAGGGTCTTTGATAAGAGCATCGTTGTATAACATATCAAGCAAGCATCATTTCGAAATCTATATTAGTTAATTAGTTATAAGCAAAATGAAAATAGCATTGAATCTTATGCTGTTAACGCGGGTTGCGTAGTGCCCTTGAAACACTGGAGTGGCCTCTTAAGTGTGCAGTTTCACTTCTAACGCACGAGGCGGCCATGCGCCTAATTTCCTTTTTTTTTTCCCACCTCGACTATGGCAATACACACAATATACATTGTCATAGACAATCGTACGTTGCCCACATTGTTTACAGCACATCTGGTTCGCATACGTGTGAATCATCCCCGTCCGTGCCGAGAGGACTAACTATACGTGTGAAACAACCGCTCCTGGGTCAACGAAAACCTAGCGTGACTCATGTGCTCGAGGTAACAACCGAATGGTATAGAGTTTTGAGATCTGGGGACACAAATTGTTGTACATCCGGCATGTGAGGTGACAACAAGCAAAAACGCAGTATCATACACAACAGTTAAACCTTACGTAGTTCAACTAGCTACACTCTTATATAGCGGTAAGCAGTTACACTAGCACGGTATTAGTCTTAAAGAGTTCTTGTAATATATACTGTGTTATTACCAAAACGTGTGTTACGAATTCAGCCAATTAGAAGCTCAGAACGTCATACTACGTTATAAGATACTGCCATTGTTTACTAGCTTTTGCCAAGCATTAAAAACGGCATACCACTTTCCGAGCGGCCAACAATTTATTTTCCTGCACTATTATGAATTTATTATGGAAATACTCCATTTTCACCTATGTCCACATACTAAAAACTACAGCAGCATTAATTGCTTGCAAACTAAAAACAACCAAAATAAGCACAGAAATGTGGTTATGTTTGGGTGGGCCGCTGGCTTGTTTTTTTTTTTTTTTGTGTATGTGGTTATCGAATTGATTGTGTCGATTGTAGAGCAGCCTTTATAATGGTTGGCTATTCCATCTTCAAAAATCTAGTGGCAAGATGGCCAGATATGTTGGGGGAAAAATAGTAGCAGACGAGCCTATGTAAATAGTATCGTGTAGGCCCTACATAGGCACAATTCATTCTTGTATAGAGAATCCATGTAGCACACGCGAATGTTTCGCTAATAGTGTTTTTTTTTTAATTATAATAAAAAATTGTAGTTGTAGGAAAATATCACCTGTGTTGCATCTACAATCCAAAATAAGGAAAATTGGTCATTCAATTCGCAGTGAATTTGGGCTTTTTTTTTAATGTCTCCAGCATTTTTGACCTTACCGTCGAAAGCACACGCAATTAACAGATGTTATTAAAATAATTACGGGGTCGGACGATGAGTTACGGGTGCTTCGCTATCAAATAAACCGCTACGGAGAGTAAGAACTGTGGGTATGTACACCTGGGTACCGTTACTTCGCCGAGTCAAGTGATTGCACCATCCGGTGCAATTCTAAACACCCTGCTGTTTTGCAGACATCTCCAGCAGTTGGGCATGCTTTACGAACTACGCAAGAAACGCAACACGCAAAAAAAAAGTTCAACAACGACGTTTTCAAATACTCGTTTATAAACTACACGCAACGCAAGCATCGCCCAACTATTAACTTAATGCGGTTCCGTTTTGAAGTGGCAGTGTTCCGAAAACTTTTAAAGGCGCAGACGTTATTTGCATAGAAGGCTGCGTACAATATTATTTTCTATTAAATGCGTCACGTTCACACAGTGAACACACTTTCAAATGAAATTATTAACCATTTCACAAGTTTTCAAGACACACATTAACAATTTATAGTTATATGGTTAGTGACGTCTAGCGATTTCCCCAATTTATAAACGAACGTGATTTACTTGCGTTTGAAGCGTGGTGCGTTCCTTGCGTAGTTACAAAACCCGGCCTTACCACTACGTGCAACAATGCTGAATCAAGTGCTGCTAGCGAAGATCGTATATCTTTCAATATAATTTTAGTGTCAACATTTTTCTTAAAATATTACATTTTGTGGTTATGATGCAGATAATTTGCCACATATTCTCGGATAGTTTTTTTTAAATGTATTATTATAAGAAAGCAGCACAAAGCCATAATAACAACATAAACCATAAACCTGACAGTACTTCATCATACAGTAAATTTTCTCAACTAAAACGTCATCATTCGTTATTTATGTACCTCAGAACCAAACGAGCAGTTAAGTCCGAAATTGGTGATTTTCTAACTGCTAATTAGGTATTTCTTGAGAGTTAGTTTGTTACCGCACCATAACATCGTAACGCTCACAAAAAAAAAATACTCATTCTAAAACATTCAGCGAGAGTTATAAGAGCTATGTCCGAAGCTTTGGCTGAGCCAGGCAAAAGTTAAGTCTAGTTACAATGTCACTTAGCTTGGCTGTTGGGAAAGTCCGACCCCCCCCCCCCTCCCCCCAATTATGAAGAAATTAATCACACGTTTTCTGTTGCCGGCCGCTCATACATATGGAGATTGATGAGGGGAAAAAAACAGTACGTATCAATGAACGAGCAGTTTTCTGTATCTCCTGTAAATTTGCCCAATTGTGACTTAGGTTTGTTTTGTTCTGAGGTAGAGAGATTTAATCAGTTGCGTGGTATTTGTTTGTTTCCGAAGTCATCTTGATGTCTGCTCGCAGCGGAAACGCTACAATCGACGCAGATGCGCCCTGGATGACTCATGTGATGCGCGCTCAGCACCAGGGCTTTACCCGGTGAATTGTCCCGAGCCTCGGGGGTGACGTATTAACGACTCGTAAATCTAAAGGCCGGTCCACACGCAACGTTTTGTACACAGTTTTGACTGCGCAGGTAAAACTGTGCAAACAAAATGTTGCAGTTTAGCCGTGTCCACACAACACAGTTTGCAGCCAAGTTTTATCCTATCAGTTGCGAGAATTCCTTACTTTGGCCAATTCTTTCCGGTATACCGACCTCAAAGAATTAATTTTTTTTTGTGATTTTATCTCTGTTAGCCGCGATGTCAACCTCTTTGTATTTTTGCACAAGTGCTTCATACTCTTGGCTTTTTTGTCCCTATCGCTATATTCCTTTGATTTGACCCGCCACAAACACGGAAAGGACTTGTACAGACCAATGAACTCTGTTAGAAATTCACGTGAACACTGTCGCAAATCGGTCATCGTTGAACATATTACACTGTTCCGGCACAAATACCGAGGGAGAACTGAGCCCCGTGTACGGAGAATACGGAGGAAGTGTCCACACGCTACGACAAGTCTGTGCAGGTCGACTAAACTGCGCGGACATAAATGCTCTTGGCCACAGTTTTCCTTCTCCGTGTTCCGTCTCCGCGCAGTTCACAAAACTGCGCAGTTTTCCTGTCTACACGCTACGTCTTGTCTACAACGGTGTGACCTGCGCAGGTAAATTGTTGCTGAAAACGTTGCGTGTGGACCGGCCTTAAAGCTAACCATAGCAGAATATGCCGCAATCGAACCTATTAAAGCCGTGTCAAATTATTTTTACAACTGCCACAGTGAACCACAAAACCAAATCCAAGTTTCTCGAGATTACATTAGATTCACAAAACTCATTATGTATTCTAACGCGAGACTTGAGCACAAACACATTGTGGAACAATCTCAGCTACTTTAAATAAAATTTTCTTTTCACATGATCATTTTTTGTATCCTAACTAACACTTAAACATGAAACGAAAGTATACGTTAACGAAACAAGTAAAACTAAGTACACTGTTGACAGTATGAACAGGGAAGCTTTATGTAAATATTAACGTTTTGTGCAATGTTTCATGGCCCTATCTGTTTTTAAAAGGTGGACCTATATTATAGCCGAACTAACCAGTACTGTAAACACAAGAGAAACATATGCAGTACGCAAACTGATTTGCATTATGTATAGTTTCAGACGGAATCATTGATTTTTGGCCTATATCTGCCACCAACATAATTATTTGCTCTGTGACTTACTTCAATAAGTCCAAAATTACTCACTGGCTTCAAAAAAAATACTCTAATTTTCCTTGCGATAGTATAACTAGATCAAGACCAGTGATAAGGTAAGTAGATTAAATCAGGCGCCTGTCTTCCTGCGCAGTAAACGGTGTGATAACAGGCCTTCGTCAACATTACTTTGACTGCTATCAGTCGAGAATCCCTTACTTCAACGTTACAAGGATCTGTGTACTGTATATGCGGTGATTTAACATCATCAATAAAAACTTGAAGAGTTGAAGACAAACCATACCACGGGTCATATTGTGCTGAACTGCGGAAGGAAATGGCAAACCATTGCAGATTCATCCAACTTTAATTAAGCACATCCTTGCGACGATGGCTGGGGAACCCAAACTAACCTCCGTGTTGATAGACTCGCCTAGTTGCAATTAAGTCGTCCAACAGCCCAAACGCTCACAGGAGTTTACCATTAACTACAATATACGGAGTTGCCTATAACATCTGTGTCCACAAAAATCTGCAGAAACATTTCACTAGCTTTTCCATGACTAAAATTACAAATTTCCCACAGACAAATTTTCAAAAAATGTACCGATTTTGTAAATCCAGCCTCTAACATCCCTATACTTGTATTAGTTCAAACAGAATCTTGCATACGCCATTTTAAAATGTGTATGACTGCTCCAAGACTGGGCGATGGCACACCAGCGCATAACATTTACCCCTCAATTACTATCACTGAGGATTTCCATTACTTTTCCAGGTTTCACGTAAATTCCCTGACCAATTTCAACTTCCCTGACTTTAGTGTGGACACCCTGTACAACCCTGCCACGCAGTTACTAAAACATACTGAATTAACATACTAACAACACCTGTAAAATGAATTGACTTATTTCCCTCGCCATGGGAGAAATCGTTCTGGTACATAATTATAATTTTAAATGTTTTGTGTTGGCGAGCTTCTGAACATTTTCATTAATAATTAAAATGTTAATCTGTGTTTCCAATGTGGGCCTGGCCTACCAAATAGTAATATACGTACATTCCGACAGTCTCCATAACCTACCCGAAACATGGCAATAGCTTAAGTGCTAGATAAAATCACGAATAATAGGAATAACACTGCTTACTGCGTGTTAACTTATGTTCCAAGGTCATAGTCACGAGGACTTGGCGAGTCGAGCACCAACCACATGCTCAAGGTTTTCGCCACCGGAGTAGAAGGGCCTCGTTCGTAGCTACTCAGTTGTTAATCCAGCCAAATGAAACAGAATTACAATAAGTCACGTTCACCTCGGGTCACTAACCTACCACTTTATTACCTTCCAACATCACATTTGGGAAGAGAAGCAGCGCATACATTTTGTAAAAGCTTTTTTTTTTTATCTCCCATCGCAACTCACGCTCAGAGTTTTTTCAAAACCCAACATAGAATTGAAGGAAACCGAAATTTCCTCAAGACCGTAAAATATCCATATCTGAAGATTCGCAAAGACTGTCGAAACGGTTTATTCAATTTTTTTCCCTCGGGAAAGAACAGAAACTATAAAATGGTTTGAACAGCAAGCACTAGTATGAAATTCCCTACGTGCACTAAACAAACACACTCACTGGCAGTTAAGCCTCCATTTACTTTGGGCGAGTTGCAACTTGCCCCTCGCACCACAAACTCGCTCAATGTAATCCTGCCGACTTGTTCGAGCGAGTGAAGTTCCCGACAAGTCCCAGTTTGTCGCAACTGCTGCGTTTTGACCGCTCGCTGAGCGAGTAAGCTAGATTCGCCCGCCCTGTGCTGTCGAAACCCGCTGAGCTGGCGACAACATGCTCAAACGCGACAGGAGGTTTTTCCGCCAACGAGTGGCTGGTTACGACTCCCAAATGTAATTGAAGCCGTGTTACAATGAGAAGATCTCTAAGACAAGAAATTCCATCACGACACCAGTATTGACCTTGGTTGGAGACGAGTGGTCTTACCATTAACGGTGGTAGTTTCGTCAATTAGTTCGCAACATTAATTTAAATTTTAACCGGTGTATTATACCCAATCAACAATATAACTATAATTTATAGCGTGTTAATGTAAGATTTAAAAACCGTTAAAGGTGAATTTATATTTAATCCTAACACGGACCGTTGTTATGCAATTTTGAATTAACCGTTTGTATACTTAAAACTCTTCATTTTTATATCATCCATAGACAAATAAAAATTCAGTTTTCCCAATATCCTGAACATCTCCGGTTTATAAGGTTTTCAGAAAATCAAATTTTTACTGATTTTTACGAATCATACGCTCTTTGTACATGCTAGAAGTGAAGTATACACTGGCATTCAAGTTAAAACAATCAAACAAACATGTCTTAAATTGACAAACTCATTAATTAAATAAAATATCTGCATCACTTTAAAGAAAACCTGGTTAAATCTGCCTAGCAGATGATAAAATAATTGGACACAAATTCACAAATGAATAAGCTTATATGTATCAGAATTTTAAAGCTATCTTAGAAAATAAAATATTTGTAATATATAGTTCTGGAAAAAAATTAATTTACAGTAAAAAATCAACCCATAGCAATCTAAAAACACCCCACCGACTAATCTAAACAGTTTTCATGAAATAAACGATGTCTAAATCTTTTGAACACACAGCAACCAGTCTCTATTCTTTGTTCATTCTCTGTCAAAATTCGTGAGAGAAAAACATAAGTTTATAGAAGCATAATTTGGGATACTGCCCCATTCAACCGCTTGAACGCTTTTACTATCAATAAGCGATGACACCCAAGCACAAGAGGAAGCATATTATTTCGTCTCCCATCGTTAGTTATAAGTTGTTTTTTTTAATTTTACAATTTTTTTTTACTTTTTACTGCTGTAAAATAGTGTTCTAACATTATTATTACAATAGTATTAATTATGAAAGAAAAAATATATAATTAAATGCTAAGCACAAATTATAATTTCACAGGGAAAAATATTTTCAGCGTTTGAGCACTATCAATAACAAGGAATTCCATTAAATTGTGTGCTATACTCAAACGGAGCCATGACTTAAAATAAATTGTTTAAAGTTGAAACCAAGATGACACCTTTCAGTTTCGTCTCCTTACAAGTAAAAAATTGAATTCTGTCAGATGACGCTCTTGATAAGAGCACAATAAGAAAATGTACTTGCAAAATTCTTATTTCAAATTTTCATTTGAAAAATACAATATTTAAGATAAATAAAAAAAAATTGGTTGTCTGCAAAGTTGGTTTACGGACGATAGTTTAACGTGACGTCATAAAAAATATTGATGAAATGATCGCATACTTTTATGAATAAAATTGAATGATTTTTATTGAATTATCACTATTTTGTATGGATACAAAGAAGGAGTGAAATAAAATCTACAATTTAATTGATAAATTTACTTTTATTTGCACTCATTAATTCAAATATGTTTATTACTTTAACGAAGAGATTATTTTAACTATAACTTATATACATATTTGCTATTTAACTTCTTCCAATCTGTGTTATTCTGTTAAGGATAGGACGGGATAGGAAAAGTAGGAAACAAATGGGAGTGTTTCAAGTTTAATGTGCCTCGAAAAAGTCAAATCGATGGTTGTTCCGATTGAGTGGAAGACAGATAGATGCGGCGCAAGCGTACAATGAGCGTAACGGGACAATGTGCGTAACAGGACACTTTTTTGTGCGTGCAGCCGGCGTTCATTGATTTATTAGACGTCACGTCAAAAAAGGCATTACGTTATAAAGTTGTGTCCTAACCTTTTGCGCCGAGTATATCTGGCGACAGCGCACGCCGAGACAAGCAGAAATCATGCACTGGAAAGAGACGGCGACTGCCCATCAAAATGCACACGACAGTCTGAGGACGGGACCCGCTCTGGCGGTGGTTCGCATAAGGAACAACGCGACGGCGGAAGCGGAAACCGCGGGGAACGGAGAAGCGACGCGACGCAGACAGCACAACCCGCAACGTCTCTGTCGACGGCAAAGTCCCAAAACTCCTGTAGACGGTAGGTTTGCGGCAATGTCCCAAAGGTCCTGTGGACGCAGTAGGTTTGTTTCACTCGGCATATATTCTGCTCCCTAGAAGTAACACGAGTTACAACCAAATGAACATATTTCAAAAAAGAGCTGGTAACTCGCGCATGGACGAAGAAACGGCTTGAAGGTTTTCCTTCTTCCACTTTTGGCACAAAAGCAGACGTCTTGAAAAAATAACTGCTTAGGGAATACCTAATATCCTGCCACAAACGAAAGCTCAATCAAGTAATGTTGTATGCATTTTAACGTATCGTCAATATCAATATACTCCACATAACTTGTAGTAGTTAAGGGCTCCGTCTACCCGACACACACACGCGGTGCGCAGAGCTTCAGGAAAAACAACGCGATTTCAAAACTACTCAAGATATCCGAGTAGGGTCTGTTTACGAAAAGCATTTAAGAGTTCTCTGAGGGCCGAAAAGTACTTTTGATTTCGGGTTAAGTTTTTAAACTGCATTTTTAGAATAGTTAAAATGGCTAAAACGCACGTTTTCAGAGTAATTTTAGGCGTAAAACAACCTGTGCAGATTCTTGAAAGCACTTAAGGGACTTGCATTACATATGTATCTTCATTTCTCGGCCATACAATGTTACGGTCACCGACCAAATTTCACAATTAACCTGTGACGACGAGAAGACTGCGCGTCAGTTCAGAGCCTTGCGCTTAGAGGCTATTCCGCGCTAGAAAACACCAGCGAGCGTCGCGCTTATCATCCCGCCTCACAAACACACACACACACCCCTGACGAGACGGGCCCCTTAAATGAATCCACGTTAGCAAAATTGCTTTGTTCAAAATATCCTGACACATTAAAATACGATATTAAGTTATTCGTTGTCCTGAAAGTCACGACACGCTGAACATGAGGAACACACGCGGCCAAACAACCAGCAGACGACCTGCCCTCGCAACTCTTCCTCGAGAGGAGCGGCTTCGAGGGCATGACCTTCCTGACCCGAGAGCTACTTCCCCCTTCGAGTAGAACCACCATCCGCCAACACTGTTTCCGGCCAAGTGAAACGCGCAAGCGTGCCCAGAGAGGCAAAAGGTCAAAAAGAGACTTCCGAGTAAGACAAACAACCCAGTAAGGAACCAGCCCAGCAGTTACCCGGAGAGACATTTCGGGGAAGTCCAACCTCGGGTGTACGTATCTACGAGCCTGTGCAGAACGAGGAAAGTAAGTATCGCTGTCGGAATTCTGGACCACACGTGGTTGTGAGGATAACCATAAGTTCACAGAGATGGAAGCCACAACCACAGTTTTCCAATATTTTGACACGGTAAACGACGAAGGTTGTAGATATTACCGCAGAAAGAAGGTACACGAGTACGAACTAAGGCGATTGATGACGTGACGGTTATGAAACCGTTAACATCTGAGTATGAACACACGTTCCGCATGGTATTTATTGCACTGGTGCTACGTTATATTCCACGTGGTTATCAGTTGGTGTTACGGGGCGAAAAAATGTTGGCGACGTAATTTAACTGCAAGAATTAAATAATGTGAAATTTTAGTGGCACGATTTTCTTTGAACATACGTTTGCTACAGATCAAAACGTATTGAAACTTGGGTTTAACGTAGTCAATAACCGAGGTAAGGAACCATTATTGTGTAGTTATTGGGTGGTTTTATTCTGTTGATCTAGGGTTTCATGTTTGCCACGGCAATACATCCGTATTGTAACATTCACGTCACGTAAGCATTGAGGCGCAACAGTATAGGGGGAATATGGTCACTTAAAAAAGGAACAAAATAAAGTGTGCGGTTGAGAAATGCCAACATCAAAAATTAAGTTATAAATGTGATGAAAACCTAAAAATTTCTGAAACATTATAACATAAATAAAAATGAACATTTACGAACATTTCAAGTTCCGAATTAATGGAAGTTCCATTAATGGAGTGGCGTATTGATTATAATGGAAAAATATTTTACTTTGGAATAATATTAACAATGCAACGAACGACAAAAAAAAATCAAGGTTGCCAACATTCACTTTCGAAACGTTGAAGACACTCAGGTAGCCTCTAAATCCGCACAGTTTCCGGATTTCAAAAAAAAATATATATAATAATAAATAAGAGCGTTAGCTATAGTATTGCGTTGCCACTCAATTTTCCTTGCTTTGTGCGCGTACGTAGAGAGACTGAGACGTCATTCCCATGCTGGCAAAAGTTCG